>NC_136063.1:353296119-353908884 GCF_964261635.1 Lissotriton helveticus | reverse complement strand
TCAGTGATGTCATTTGAGATGTCATCAGTGATGTCATCAGTGATGTCACTGACCATGTCATGAATGATGTAATATGTGACATCATCAGCAGTGGATTGCGGGTGCGCGATATATAGTTAGTGCAACTAACTATATATGGAATTTCAATGGTTTTGTGTGAGTAAAATAAGGTTTTGTAAATGCTAATTCCTAACTATATATGGTCTATAACCTATGGTTTTTTCAGTGAATTTTCAAGGTTTTGTAAATGCTAATTCCTAACTATATATGGTCTATAACCTATGGTTTTTTCAGTGAATTTCATTGGTTTTTTAACAGCTAATATCTGTAGCTGTAAAATGTATTCTTCTTTAAATCCAAAAATATATTTTATATGTTTATTAATAACTTTTTTTTTAAATATTTTTTTTTCTTCGTTCCCGCTTCGCGAATCGGGAAGCTTCCCGTTAGCTGACCTTGATGCCGCGAAATAGACCGCGAGCCGGTAAACGTTTCTTTACCGCAACTGCCGCGTTAGAAAACAACATCGTGACGCCTCCCGTCCGCATGACGTTTCGCGTTGTCGCGTGATACGTCATATGACGTGCTACGTTAGCGAACTCGTACGCTTACCGAGTCGCAAAGCACAGGTTTCTGGAAGCAAACCGGGAGGCCCTGCAAAGCGAGTAACGTAAACACAGCAGGTCATGTGACTTGGTAATAACACTTTTCATTGGTTCATTTCACTTTCGGTTTCCTAATGATGTAAGACTAGGTCATATGATCTAAAATGAACACTTTTCATTGGTTGAGAACTATTTTTTTTCCCTAATGGTGAAAATCCCTCCTTCTTTCCTCACTCTGACTTTCATCATTGTGAGAGAAAGACCCTTTGTTACCAGTGAGCAATGGCTTCTTTACTAGCTTCAGCTGGTGCTTCCCCACCACCTCCACCACATCCAAGGAAGAGTGGACCACCTGCTAAAGTTATAATTCAGCAAGAAGAGGAAGAAGAGGAACAGGACGACCTAGATAATCTCCCTATTATGGCCAGAAGATCTGTTGTACCGGAAGTAACGGGACCAGAGGGCAGGGAGATGGTGCCAAATATACAAACGAGATTTCGTGAAGTAAAACAAGTCTGCGTACATTGCAGTGGATTCATTTGCTACGGAGAAAGTAGCATCACTCTGATCAACAGAGCTATTGACAATCATGCTCATGTTTGTCCGAAACTCCCCAAACAATAAATTCTTTTTTTTTGTTTTCTTGCTCCTGTTGAGCCCTTTACAATGAATCGTTTTCGTTGCCCCCTCCGAAAAAAAAACAAAAAAAATATAAAACTGTTCAGAAAAATTCAAAAAAAGTAAAAAAATGTTCAGAAAAATAATAAAAAAAATATAAAACAACAAAAACAATTTAAAAAAAAGTTCTTTTCAGAACTACCTCCCCGTTATTAAAAAATTGGTACAATATTTGCAACTGTGCCAACCTCTATTTCTCTTAGTTCGCTTCCCAGTTCGCTCCCCGGTACGCGAACCGGAAGCGAACCAAAAATTTTTTTTTAAAAAAAAGAACAGTAAGTATAAGGGAAGGAAACAGACAGTTATGTTAAAAGAAAGACAGCTATAGGGGAGTAAACTAGAGATACTATTACCCGTAATCCACTGCTGATGATGTCACATATTACATCATTCATGACATGCTCAGTGACATCATCAGCAGAGGATTGCAGGTAACAGTATCCCTAGTTTATTCCCTATAGCTGTGTTTCTTTTAACATAACTGTCTGTTTCCTTCCCTTATACTTACTGTTCTTTTTAAAAAAAAATTTTTAGATCAGTCAGAAACAGTGAAAGTAATGAAATATAAAAGACTACGTAGAATATGAGCACTGTATGCAACAACTTTGACACTTACAGAAGCCTCACCTTCTCCATGCCTCCTACACAGTTCTACATGTACATCATAAATGCAAACAGAACAGAATTAATTATACATGTTAAATGGTTTATTTTTGCTGTTCTCAGAATGTATCAAATTTCACTAAAACAGTGACTTGAAGGTATTCATCATATAACAGCGGGGAAAAAAAAACACAATCAAAATGATTGTGTTTAAAAAACCCATACAACATTACGAATCAGAATTCAGAACTCCTTAAAGTTAACTTACTTTCCATGACGGCCAAGGATGTCCTATGAACAGCTTACACTCTGTTGTGCTGTTATTACTTTCAACCCGCCACTTTCTGAAAGAAAACCTCCATCGTTTTCAAAAACATGTTACATACAATAAATGACTTCTTGCTCTCTACCACAAGTATCCACAAGGCCAAATCTTGTCAGAGCCATGTATAACTCTTGGATTTCTTGTTAGCCAATCCCGTCTTTTCGCATTTCCGCAACTTTCAGAATTAAAATGTTGAAGATCATTTACACAATCCTGGACTAGTAATATCTTCCCCTTCTTGCTCAATCATGTTCTACATTTCCTATCACACTGATACTGCTTACTATGAAGCAGACTTACACTACCTTTATGACTAGTACAATTATTTAATTCTCTACATCACTTTTAATCACAAAGCAATGTAAAACAGTAGACAGCATTGCAGACTTACATTCCCTCTACTCCATGTTTTGATTGGCTGCTTCAATTAGCTTATAAAAAGAAATAGTTTTTCTGAACTCATTCAAAGTGCACGTATTTCTCAATAACGTCCAGTGTTATGGTAAAAAGTTATGTCTCTGTACTACACTTATCCTCAAGGCCAAATAGTGTAGGAGCCATGAGAACTTCTTGAAATTCCTCAGAGCACATCCCGAGATTCTTTCCCTAAAATTTTGGTTTTAAAAACACCAGGTAAGAGTTTTTAAGGTCATATGGCAATTTTTTTTTGAAAATTAAAACAGAATCATTGCAGAATGACCAGCCATTTCTACACTTTAAATAAGCTGTATAATGTCCTGATGTTATTGAAGGACCATCATGATATATAATTGCTACAGTTACAAAAGTCCTTCCTGATATTGACAACTGTGAAGCCACAAAATTTTTAATTAAAGTTGTCAATTTTGTTCCATCAGGCCTACATCGTTGGAACATTAAAATGACATACTGGCCATATGTTCGTATAAATAATGTGGACATCATTTCAGATTTACATTGCCTACACTCCATATTGTGATCAGCTGCTTTTACTAGCTTATTAAAAGAGACTGATTTACTGTCTGGCAAAGTTAAATATATAAATCTTTCTGAGTCTACACTAGTACTACTTGATACCCTACAATTCTCGCAGTCATGCTGCCATTGATAAGAAAGCCCAAACAGGTGATCTACATCTACACCTTCAGCATGCAATACATCAAGCATATACATTAAAAACTCCTGACAATCTTGCTGACTATTTTGAGAGAATTGTGTTTGGCCTGAACATCTGTCTAACAGATTTCGAATTTCAGACACACTTTCTATGTTTGTTCTATCAGTGCTACATTTCTCTAACACAGAATTTAACAAACTGCAAAATCTTTGATCAGAATTGACCACAATCTCTTATTTTACATTTTGTAGAGAAAACAAAACATTAACCACTACATTAGCATAGCAGTTGACACCAGAACTGTTTTCAAATTGAAAACCAACAACATCTTCAACAGAATCCTTTTTGTTTCTGCTTATAATTTCAGGTTCATCGACTTTTCGTCTTTTTGCTACAACCTCCCCAGTATTGGTCACATTTCTTCGTTTCCGGCCTACCACACGTTTCTCAAACAAAGGATACTGAGGCAAATGTGGCGCATACTCTCTTCTCAACCTATTGTATTCCTTAACACAATCTAGATCCGCACAAATGTTTGTGACATCACACTCAATCAAGTACAATCCCGATAAAGTCCTAACTCGTGACAATGCCACATATGCCATACCCTCCTTGAACACAGAACTGCCAATATTCACCAATGCACAGTCTACACTTAAACCTTGCGATTTATGGATTGTCACCGCATATGCCAAGCAAACAGGAAACTGCTTACGACGAACATATAAGTCTTTTACAAGCAAAAATCTAGCAGAACAACGAGCAATTAGCTGTACTTCCTCAATGCCATCAAATTTAATTTTTAAAAATTCAATTCCATCTCTATTTCTGTATTTCACAAAATCAACAACATTACCCATTGATCCATTTACCAGACCTCTTTCAACATGTAAATTCCTTCTTAAAATTATACGGCAGTTCAAGCACACATTCAGAGTCTTCTCAAAACCCGCAGTTTTAGATATACTCTTCTCTAATGAATCCAATTTTGTTTTCAGATTCTCAGACAAAATAATTGTTGATCCCATATGCTCTACTCTGTCAATAGCTTCCAATTTCACAATCTCTTGCTTTTCTAAATGCAACATTTTGTTGTTGAATTTGGCACATTCTGCAAGAGTTGGCATCAAACATATTCCAGATTTTTTCTCAGTAACTTTCTGAAAAATATTCTCAGGCACAACATCTTCGTCTGGATATAAATTTGTCAGTAATCGTGCATGTAAAGCTTCTTTCCCATGCTCGGTCACTTTTCCAATTCTAACATCTTGTAGAATAGTCTTGTAAACTTCATCCTTTGCCTGACGCATATTTTCATGCAGTTCAGCATAATTGAAGTTTAACCATATATTGACGTTGCCAATACTCCCTAAGCACTTCCTGGTATCTTCATGCGTGAGCATTTTGAACACAGGTTGCCCTTTCACTGGTGTCAGCTGCAGAAGATCTCCGAAAACAATGATGTGTTTGCCACCAAATAACACATCATACTCTGTTTTGAGAACTTCTTGCATTCTCAAATGCACAAAGGCAAGCATGACATTGGAAACCATGCTTACTTCGTCAATGATAAGAAGTTTCATTTTCCTCAAGATTCTTGAAACTTCAAAACAAGCATCTCCAGATAGCTTGTGATATTGTAATTTGTTGTCATGCTCCACTGGCAGCATCAGTAAACGATGTAAAGTAATCCCTTTAATATTATGTGCTGCCAGTCCAGTTGGAGCAGTGACAACACAAGACAGCGATGACTCTGTCCTTTCCTGCAAATAGCATGAAATTGCTTTAATGAGGAAACTTTTTCCAGTTCCCGCTTCTCCACTCACGTACAGTCGGACAGGCTTCAACGACGTACATGAGCACTCTTTCTTATCATGACTTAATCCATGATCAATTTGCATGGTAACTTCGTCATATATTTTCCTCTGCTCAACGTTGAGTTGTCTTTCCAACTCTTCTAAGTTAACCGCATCCTCTTGAGCATGTGCCATGGCTCTTTCCACTTCATTCATAGCAGTGGCAGCTTCATTTTCAATAACAGGTCCTCCTAGTGGATCCTGACTCAATGAAGCAGAACTCTGACTGTCCTGAGAACTGTCTCTGGCAATCTCGGCTGCAATCGTTGCTTCCTGCTCAATTTCCACATTCAACATTTCTACATATTTGGGAAAAGCAGGACATTCTATGGTCTCCTTGGCAGCATTGAATGAGTCTTCGTAACAAAGGAAATCTCCAAGCAGTTCCTCTTCTGCACGCCAAGGCTTAAAAAGTTGCAAAAGTGCTAAATAGAAAAACTCCTTTTTTGCAGGAGATTCGCCACTCAATTTTCGATGGTTTATCAAGTGGCATTTTCTTTGCTTGACCAGACATCCCTCACTTCCTATTACAGCATACACTCCTTTCTCAGTATCTTCTTTGATGTTCCTCTTGAATATGTAATTTTGCAGAACCTCATACAGACAAACATTCTCGAGGTGACTGCTTCGATTTGGATAATATGTATCCAACATGTTGCTCTTCAAAATGTCGGTACTGTTTGGCTCCTTTTCCGCCAAATACTCAATTTCCCGCACAGGTTTCAGAACTCGATTACGCGTTGCAGCAAGACCAACACTCGCCCAAACGATACTCCTGGACTTGGCATAGAGACTTGCTGAAGACAACCAGTCAGAACATTCGTAAGCTCCGATTTCTCGATGCGACAACATCTTCAGACTGAAACTGTACAACTTCTTGCTGAGGCTCTTTTCATGGGAAATGTCCTCCCACATATCCTTCAATTCTGTCTTCTCTTTTTTGGTGATGTAAGATGTCACATACCGAGCCACAGCCATACAGTTATCAGCCACAAACTGTATATCCATGTTAGCATTCCACATGGACAAAATCACCGGGTTGTAGTCGTTGATGTACTTAGACTCTTCGTTCCTCTTAAAATTGTATGTGTTTTTAGGTGATTTCTTCATCACATTATGTCGCAGCGAAGACATCAAACTGTTCACTCTTCCTTTAGAAATCACCGATCGTGGAAAGCCGAAACGACATTTGGTGTAGAACTTGTCTTTGTTCCGGAATTTACGACGACATTACTTTCCACATCGATGGCTTTGGAAACGTAGAACTTTTTCTCTTAGGCTTTTTTTCTCCTTTGCGTTTGGAACAGCACACGTAGAATACTGTTCTATGAAACTCATCCCTGAGTCGTCTGCATCCGTTCCAAATTTAGGTGCATCCTTGATCCACAGCAACATATGTATATGAGGAGCACCTCTTGCTTGGTACTCCTTCCTCCAGAAGAAATCCAACACCTCTCCAAGAGGTGGATTCTTCTTGTTCATGATGAAAGACATCATACCTTCAAATCTATGATTGAAGTACCTACATACATTGACTGGATCCAAAGAGCACAGTTCTCCGGGTGTCTTGAATTCGATGTTTTCTACGTTAGCATTTGCCTCTCGTAGAAATTCAAGTAAGTCTTCCCAGCCATACTCAGCACAGCTCAAAGTGAGGAACCATGTGGGAGTTCCTAAGTTCCTCAGCATACATTTTAAATCACCATGACGACGGTACCAGTACTCATTAGTACCACGCTGACACGCCATGAGATTAATCAGGTGAGAATCCAAAATACTGTCTTGGACATTGACTTTATCCATAAAGTCACTTGCCGAGATGTTTTGCATGTGTATACCACTTTTCAAGATGTGGTTCACTGCATATGACAGTCCAGACAGATCGCTTTCAAACAGGAGATGAAACAAATAAGGAATGCATTGTCGAAACCTAGGATCTCCTGCATACAATCGCAAAGTCCGGTATTCAGAAGCAGGAATTTGATGAGGTCGCTCATCATATCTTCCTCCCTGACCTGTTGGAAAAAGCTGTGGGAAACACCGAGCTTCCAAACTTTCCTCCCAAACACTAATGGGACTCCCTTTCGCTTGTTTCATTTGAAACAACTCAATAGCATTCCCCATGACTTCCTTGGAATGCAAAGGATGAACACTATAATGTTCATATATTTCTTCACTAGTACAGGGTTCTACTTTCTCAATTTGACCAGCACACAAATCGCTATCCTCTTCCTCACTTACTTCCTCTTCTGCAACATATACATTTTTATAGTATTTATTATATTTTTTCAAATACAATGTTGCCCTTTTGACTTTCCTAACATCTACTAAATCTTGCCATATTTTCTTATTCTTTGTCGGAACCCCATTAACTAAGATAACAAGAGGTTCCTCTTCCACTTTTTCTACTCCAATTGTGTTAATGTTTTTCTTCAAATCTAGAGGCAAATAAACAACTCTTCCCTTTAATCCTCTCTGTAAATCTGATGGAGGCAATTTCCCTGTCTTTGGCTCCATTCTTACAATAGCCTGAAAGGGATGGATACTTTGAATCAAAATAGATTCATAAGTATTTAAATCCTTCAATTCAGAAGGAATCTCAACCAATTCCAGATTATTATGAACTGCTCTAGCAGGCATCTGGTTTTGATTTAATTTGTTACAACAATAAGTACACACACGTTGATCCAATCCCAAATCAAAACAATTTTCTACCATCAAGTATGTTGTAAAATCCTTCCATTCACTATTATTTTCCCTTTCACTTTTTCCATATAAATCCACTAACTTAGTCTGATTCTTATAATAAGTGCGTCGACAACACACACAAGTGAAATTTGGCCTCTCACTTGATTTCACCTCAAACGTCGCAATTTCCCTCTGGAAATTATCTGTACTGGAAACCTGTACACTATCTTCCACATTACTCTCTTCTTCTTGGTCAATTTCAACATTCTCCTCTTTACTTCCAAAGTAACAAAACTCAATTTCTTCACATATATTCTTCACATCTATTTCAGAACCATGCAAAAGAGCAGCGCATAATTGTTTAAGCATAATTGCTGGACTCTTAGCATAATACAACATTCTAACTAATTTCCTCACTTTATTATGATGCACTGCTAGCATCCTGAAATGATGAAAAACACTCTGGCATACTCTCCTGGAAAGACAAGCCAGTGAATGACCATGCAAACCTATCACTTCTCTCACTCTGCAAGGATCTAATTCTTGCAACAACTTCATTTTCTGCTTCAAACTTTTCTTACTAAATGACCGTATAAAATCACAAAGCAAATTGATGGAATCCTGTCGTACACTGCAAATACTACTACACTTCCAGGTGTACACAGGACCCTTAGGACGTCTCCCTAAAACCTCATTACCTAACACCTCTTCTATCTCTGTTCTCACAAGTTTTTCTTTTTCAACTGGACAACCATCTTTCACTTCATAAGCTCGACCACTGGTGTCAACTGCATGCACCAAATCATTATCCTGGAAATAACTCTCCTCATTAAAAAATGCCTCAGAGCTTGTACTATGCATCCATTCTCCAGAAAAAACTTCACAAAAATTACTACGATTAACTATTCTCTTCCATCTACTATTTCTTTTGAAATCATAAATTACCTTGTTTAGCTTCCTAATTCTATTGATTGTCAAAATAAATAACTTACGTTTAATTTCAAATGCCTGATCAATAACTTTCTCAACTATTTTTTTTCTCTTATAAAAAACCACTTTCTGCTGACCTTTCTTAATATTTTTTAACAAATTCCCAATTATCCTGTTGCGGAACATTCGTTTACGAATATCCCTAAACTGTTGTTTCCTTCTACTTTCATGCATAGAGTTATCTCTTACTCTAGCAGTAACATTTCTCATTGGCCTTTCCTTACCATTTGAATTCTTTCTCCTTTTCTGGACTGAAACATTTTCTGTAGTAATATTTTTTTTACTACACATATTTCTTATGACTGTTTTTCGACTCTTACCCGGTGCTTTCTTGGTGACTTGACAAATCTTTTTGTTAGAGGACTGCTGCATTATTCCATGGTCCTGCTGTCTTTGACGTTTTGCAGCCTTTCTTACTCTTTCTTTGCTAGGCATCCTAAAATCTTGAAATAATCTGCAGTTGAATCTGTGGTAAAATATAATAAAAAATTTTATTAACCACTATTACCCAACAGTAAATTAATAACAGTCATCAAAAACTTAACACACTACTTAAGTATATAATATACTGAAGCCTATCTCCAATTTTTCACTGAACAGGACTCATCTCTTCTTAACCTTGGATAAACCTCACCTACTCTGTGTCCACTGCACATAATTAAATGTAAAGGGGCAGATTTATATTAACTAGCACATCCCCAGGGATGCACCAGTTAACGTGCACCGCTGCTCTGCCACCCACGGTGTGCCGCATTTACAATCAGATAGGACAAAGCTACATCAAAACCCTGCGCCTGCTTGAAGCAGGCATAGATCTTGACGCAGGTAGGCTGAAAGCTAAAGCAACAACTAAGTGTTGTGTGCAGAAGTTACAAAAAAGGAAAAATGGCGTTTAAACCAGTAATGAGACCATGCTAACGTAATACAGAGTAAAAATATCCAGGATCTACATCAGTTTGGGGTTCACGAACCTGGCAGGTACAAGGCACTGAGGCTTTCCACCGTGCATGTCTCATCCCAAAACATATGTTGTTTGTGAATGAAACAATTTCCCAGACCAAATGCTTTGGATTGGCTACTTCTAAAAAATTAAACACCCCTACTATCCCGGAGTTAGAGGAATATGATGGTTGGAGTAATTTTACTCGTTGTCTATTAAAGATTTACAGGCCCTACTCCGTAATTCTTCCTTTAACATTTCCAGTATAAATCCAAAAGGTTGACTGCTTTGGCAACGTGCCTTATCCACGGTTTAATAACGCTGCCTTTTGCTTTATATAAGTTTTCAAATTGTATGAAATATATACCAATAGGTCGTTATTAACCTTTAGGTAGTGGTTTTCTTCATGAAGTCTGGTCGCTTCCATACACATACAGATTTTCAAAGATGATCAAGAACTTTATCTGAATGGAGAGGAATGCACTGAGACGCCAGATCATTCACTAATGTGTAGGCACATACAGTTACACGGTTCATGCAACAAACACCGACCAAATATGGCTTGCGTGTTGCAAGGCACACCAGTTCCTGCTATCATCCCCACGTTCAAGTTCTTGGAAAATGGTAGTTATTTGATGCTCAATAATGAAGATTGTTCTGGGTTAATTAAAAGTATTCATTTTATCGTAACAGTAAATGAACGGGTTATTTGCTGTAGAAATGTTCTATTTCCTCCCACACATGAACATAGGGAGTTTTCAATCTGGCCACAAATACCAACCTTGGGGGCACATTTCAACGGCATGGCAAGAATAAGAGCTATTTTGTCTCAGAGAGAGGTGGCCTTGAGTTCGGCCCGTGAAACTTTCGTGCTTCACACAGCGAACACCCGTACAGAGGTGCAGACCCTTTTAAATACAGATTCGCCTTTCCATTTCAGCAAGATGGTTCGGACTATCTCTAACGCGTCCTCCACAAAGGGCCTGGCGCACTTTTTTAAAGTTGTTACCAGTGGTCTCGTGACTTCATTTGAGAAAATCTTTGGAGTCATCCCTGCTTTCTTACATTCTATTTTTTCCACTCTGCTTCGTGGATTCCCATTTTTACTTGCATTACCAGCGGACGCTCTTGTGCTTTTTTACATTTTTAAATATGGATGTCCCTCCTGTGCAAGCTCCCGCCCTGCAGCTGCTGACACTGTTCCGCAATCGCATGCTAGAATATTATGGCACAATGCCGTTGGCGATATTAAGCACGGCATATGGATTATCTTTTCTATGCTGATGTGATTCCTTCAAATCTAAGACACTAAAGTATCGGCACGCCCTAAACCAACACAAAGAGACCTTCTTAGCAAATAATATATTATGTGTATTAGGGAGGGTGAGATATAAGCAGCCGCGGGCCGTGGAGGGAGTTACGGTGGGGCAGGGATGCGGGGAGGGGGAGGGGCAGGGTGGAGCCCTCTCCACCCTGCCCCTCCCGCTCCCCGCCTCCCTGCCCCACCGTAACTCCCTCCACGGCCCGCGGCTGCTTAAAAGTGTTGCTAACTCTTATTCATTTACAGCATGTTAACATACTGTCACCATTCACTTTTTATGTACTATTGACTATGCTGGTAATTTTGCTATTGATAATATGTGTACTTGTATAATCTAAGATACTACGCCTGAGAAGACGGCATTAGTAAATAAACATTTCAAATACACATGTGTTCTTCTTAACTCCATGTTCTCGTTTCTAAGAAATATATAACGACCGACTGTTCATGAGTTCCACGTATCCTGAGGTACTATAAGTTCATATTCTGGATTGTCTAAACATTGAGAGTTTGTTATATCCAATGTGACACTGTACCTAGCTTGCTAAGGGGTTTTGATTACTAAGGTGAGTTTTGGGACACCCTAATTCGCCGAGGTTCCAATCCTCTGTCCACAGTTCTGTGTCAGAACAGAAACCCTGCGACAGGGGCACCCCTCAACCTTACTGGAGCTTCATCACACTTGCGATACAACTCCAGCAATGCGCCAACTTTACGGCACAAATACGTCACGCATCTGTGCTGTTTTTGCCCCATGATGCGCCGCATTGTAAATGCAGCACACCATGGGTGTCGGAACAGCGGCACAGAATGACTAACACATCCCTGGTGATGCGCCAGTCATCATAAATCTATCCCTATGCTTCTTATCTTGTTAGAGATAAACCGCCATATGTATCATCAAAGTTTTTTGCATTTCCTAAATAGCGAACTTTAAGGAATAAATAGCGATTCTTTACCATTCCTAGTTTGCGATGACCTATTTGCTAATTACAAATTACCCATTCATTTCCATGCAGCAGGAGGCCCATAGGAATGAAGGTGCAATTTGCGATTAGCAATTACCTCATCGCAAATTACGAATTTTTCCGACGGTGCAGGGGTGTCTCAAGAACACCCTGCTGCACCCCTGAAAAAGAAATTTGGGGTCATATGGCGCACATACATTTTGAAAACATTCCTTTACCTCAAAAACGATTTTCAACTCATAATTTGAAAACACTGCACATGGGGAAATGACTTAAAATGTCCTTAAGACACATAAAAGCATTTTTTGATTGCCTTTGCAGCATGTTTCAGTCACCTTTAACATGCCTATGTAACGGAAACATTCAAAATCTAAATTTGCCATGCACAGGTGGGAGCATATTTACAAGCAATTTGCTCCACAGACAAACTTCTTACATTGAAATGGGAAAAATAACATCAGAGACTCTCAATTACCTTATAAAGAAGCAGACACCATTATGTCCTTCTCATCAATATTAAAACCATTGCTTTTTCTCAAAAACGATTTACAAGTCATAATTTGAAAACACTCCACAGCTCCTATGCACATAAAAGCCCTGTCAGTACTAATACTTCACATTTTCTCCAATTACAATTTCTCAAAGAAACAAAATCTATTTGTGAAACACTTGAGACAAAGCAACATTTGAAAAACACAACTTTCTTCATAATTTTCTCCTTAAAGCACACTATTTTCTATCTAAATTAAAGAAATCTTTTCTCACCTTAGCAAATACTTTGAGTTTCAAAACAGTCTCAGAAACACACCAATTTGTCTTCAGCAGAGCAAAAGGTATGCACTCCAGAGTCTGCAGCTATCAAAAGCACAGAAATGCTGTAATTCCTCACACATATCTCTCATGTCACCCAATCAAAACTCTTCCCTCACTTTTTTTCAAAGCAAAACCCTTCCCCCCTCTGCCCCCTCTCTGCTTTTTCTGCATAGCAACCACCTCTTGCAAGACCTCTCACACAACAATGTTGCAATTGAACTCTGAACTCTCAGTGCACCTGCATATCCAGAGCATTCTTTCATTTAATGATTTTTTCTTCGCCACTCAAAATACATCTTTCAACGAACTCATCCATGCACACTAACTTTCTGTTTTCAGCAATCAAAATCCACCAATCACTCTTACTGCTTCATTAACACAGAAACTCCTCAGTTTTTTTCATTTTACACTCTCATTTTTTCAACTGCCATTTCATTGCCACACTTCATCTGACTGCAGCAGAACCTTCTCTCACCATGTTTTCTGTCTGGATTGTTGGACATAGTTACATCTATTGGGCTCAAAGGTACGCTGAAAACAGGAATTTACCTAACCTCAATTTACAAGATGTGGAAATTAAGTGGTTTGGCCACAGAGGATTAAAATGTCACCAATTGATACCATTGGTGAAAACCTTTATGCATTTGCCAAAACCTGACCTGTTAATTGTGCACTGTGGAGGTAATGATTTGGGCACTTTGACTGGGGTAGGTCTGGAAATGCTTTTAAAGGACACCTTTGAGCAATTGATGGCACTTTTTCCTCAGACTGCCTTGGTATATTCAAATATATGCCAAAGACAGAAATGGAGGTGGTCGAACCAATTTTGTCCACAAATTGAGAAATCGAGGAAGCAAGTAAACAAATCTGTTTCAGCTTACATGAGAGACCATGGAATGGGCTCCCTGTACAACAATAACTTGCGTTACTACATGCAAGATATCTACAGAGGAGATGGAGTTCACTTCTCAGATGAGGGCAACAGAGTTTTCACTCTGAATTTAAGACTGTGCATTGGTACCTACTTATAAGTACCTAAATGTACCATAAACCCAAAAGCTCTTCTCAGAGCTACCCTACATCTGATCACTCACAATTATTATTTTACTCTAACTTTTTTCACTAATTTTCAAGAAAGTACGCTCCCCAGAACGCTTCCCGGTTCGCGAACCGGGCGCACTCCACGCAAAAAAACTAAAAAAACGGTATATTTTTTTTTGCCCTGCGAGACCCTTTCAAAGCCTCCACATCAAACCTAGGGGGTCAGGGACGATCTACTATGCCCCCTTATGGTCATTTGCCCCTTCGCTTTGGCCTCCTCTTGTCTCTCGATCCTACCGAGAGACAAGATGGCGGCCGCTACGGACTGTTTGGAATGTTTACAGACGCCGAAAAACCAATCAGCTTCGCAAACCTCCGTAACGCGAAAAGTACGCGAAGCGGAGCGCTGTTACAGATATATATCTTTTTTTGAACGTTAATTTCTCAAAATCCACTGGAGCACATATATTGAGACCTAGCAAAGGCACATCGGGCTACCAGTCCCTACAATTTTGCCAAGTTTCGTGCAAATCCATTCAGCCGTTCGATTATTATTATTTTATTTTTTTTTGCCCCGCGGGGCCCTTTTAAAACCTCCACATCAAACGTAGGGGGTCAGCGAGGATCTACTATTCCCCCTTATGGTCATTTGCCCCTTCGCTTTGGCCTCCTCTTGTCTCTCGATCCTACCGAGAGACAAGATGGCGGCCGCTACGGACTGTTTGGAATGTTGACAGACGCCGGAGAACCAATCAGCTTCGCTTCACAAAGCTCCGTTGCGCGAAAAGTACGCGTCCTGGGACGCTGCCCGGTCCGCTGTTACAGATATATATCTTTTTTTAAACGTTAATTTCTCAAAATCCACTGGAGCACATATATTGAGACCTACAAAAGGCACATCGGGCTACCAGTCCCTACAATTTTGCCAAGTTTCGTGCAAATCCATTCAGCCGTTCGGGCTAAAAGTGAGGCCAACCGCCCTATGGAAATTAACATGGGAAAAACGCGTTTTGGGACCCCCCTTTTTTCTCGGCCCCCCCTTGACGAACCCCCCCAAAATTTTCAGGGGCTGCTCAGAAACAAAATGTGCCATTTTCCTGAAATTTCAGCCAATTCCGTCCACAAACGCCAAAGTTATTAGACATAGAATTTTCAAAAATCCCATAGAGAAAAAATCCTAACTATATATACCTACTGGCGACCGCCAGTAGGTAACAGGAAATGAGAACTTCCGTCACAATTTAAAAGTCCAAACCAGACGCGTTTCAGGAACATAAGTTCCCTTCCTCAGTGGCGTGACTTGCTGCATACATCGGTTTCCATGTTCTGCACTAATTGTTATAAGTACCTGCCCCAGTGGGCGTGGCCAGTCCTCTGGCCCTCTGGTACTCGTAGTGTCAGTGGAAGTGTTACTCAAGTGAGTTGGTCCGACGTGCAGCTGTATTGATAGTTTTACCCTCGTGGGTTGAAGGAGGCACATTGCTCTGTTTTCTGCGTCTCGTAGCTGCATTGTCCACAACACCGCCTCCCGTGCATAAGATGACGTTATGTAACACCATCCCGGGCCCCCTATTGTCAATACAGCTGCACGTCGGACCAACTCACTTGAGTAACACTTCCACTGACACTACGAGTACCAGAGGGCCAGAGGACTGGCCACGCCCACTGGGGCAGGTACTTATAACAATTAGTGCAGAACATGGAAACCGATGTATGCAGCAAGTCACGCCACTGAGGAAGGGAACTTATGTTCCTGAAACGCGTCTGGTTTGGACTTTTAAATTGTGACGGAAGTTCTCATTTCCTGTTTTCCTGCATGCTGCTTTGAATAAAAGAATCACGGATATCACGTACCTGTGGCTTTCCTCTAAAGGGCTCCTTTGATGTGTGAATATGAAGCGGCTGTTGTCCGGTCGCGAGGAGAGCTCACCGCGCCAATAGCGGGCCCGGGATGGTGTTACATAACGTCATCTTATGCACGGGAGGCGGTGTTGTGGACAATGCAGCTACGAGACGCAGAAAACAGAGCAATGTGCCTCCTTCAACCCACGAGGGTAAAACTATCAATACAGCTGCACGTCGGACCAACTCACTTGAGTAACACTTCCACTGACACTACGAGTACCAGAGGGCCAGAGGACTGGCCACGCCCACTGGGGCAGGTACTTATAACAATTAGTGCAGAACATGGAAACCGATGTATGCAGCAAGTCACGCCACTGAGGAAGGGAACTTATGTTCCTGAAACGCGTCTGGTTTGGACTTTTAAATTGTGACGGAAGTTCTCATTTCCTGTTTTCCTGCATGCTGCTTTGAATAAAAGAATCACGGATATCACGTACCTGTGGCTTTCCTCTAAAGGGCTCCTTTGATGTGTGAATATATATATATATATATATATATATATATATATACATATATATATATGTATATATATATATATATATATATATATATATATATTCACTGAAAAAACCATAGGTTATAGACCATATATAGTTAGGAATTAGCATTTACAAAACCTTGAAAATTCACTGAAAAAACCATAGGTTATAGACCATATATAGTTAGGAATTAGCATTTAAAAAACCTTATTTTACTCACACAAAACCATTGAAATTCCATATATAGTTAGTTGCACTAACTATATATTGCGCACCCGCAATCCACTGCTGATGATGTCACATATTACATCATTCATGACATGGTCAGTGACATCACTGATGACAACATCCAGTGACTATGTTTCTGTAAAGTTAAAATATGTCTTACATATTGAAGAATGAGTGGATGTATAAGTGTCTGGACGAAGGATTTAGTAGGTGCATGACTGAATGTATGAGTGAGTGATTAAATGTGTCTCACTGAGTGCATGGGTTAGTGACTAAACTGTCTTAATTTGTGCATCATTATGTCTGTTGTTCTGTAAACTGCTGCATGTGTTGATCAGTAGCTATATGAGTAACTATATGGGTTATTGATTGATTGCCCAAGTATTTGCATGGGAGACTGAGTGTGTGTGTGGCTGGATGGGAGGTGTGTGACTCTGTACAGATCAATGTGTACTTGTATCAATGATTGTATAAGAGAGTAAGTATGTGTTAGTATATGGTTGAAAACGTAAGGTGCTCTATGTTTAACTGTATAGAGTAGAAAATGGAAGTGTGATTGATTCTTTACAGGACTGACTAGGTGTGTGAGTAACTCCATGGATGAGTGGCAGAGTGTGAGTGTCTGTATAGGTGTATGAGTGCATATGATTGTGTTGTAAACATGAGTGATTGTATGTATGAATGATTGTATGGGTGAATGAGTGAATGTGTGTGTAGACGTAGGAATCAGTGAGTACGTATGTAGTAACTAGTATTGGTGTGTCAATGGTTTCAAAAATTATACTCTGTTTTTAACACTGGGTGAAACAGAGGTTATATTAAAATGTGAGGAGATGCATTGTATTGTCACATGAATGATATCATCAGTGATGTGGTCATTGATGTCAAATGAGATGTCATCAGTGATGTCATTTGAGATGTCATCAGTGATGTCATCAGTGATGTCACTGACCATGTCATGAATGATGTAATATGTGACATCATCAGCAGTGGATTGCGGGTGCGCAATATATAGTTAGTGCAACTAACTATATATGGAATTTCAATGGTTTTGTGTGAGTAAAATAAGGTTTTTTAAATGCTAATTCCTAACTATATATGGTCTATAACCTATGGTTTTTTCAGTGAATTTTCAAGGTTTTGTAAATGCTAATTCCTAACTATATATGGTCTATAACCTATGGTTTTTTCAGTGAATTTCAATGGTTTTTTAATAGCAAATATCATAAGCTGTCGAATGTCAAGTACGTGGTAAGAATTTTTTTTTTCGTGTTTATGCACACTGATCTGCTTTGATTGCTGCCCCCCACCCCTCATTTCTATTAGGAATACTCTCTCTTTGCAGATAGTGAAGGGTAGTTAACGCAGCCCTTTCCCCCTTTGTAATCCGTCGTGCCTGCTTCTCTCTCCATTTGATTGATTGTTCTCTTTGGTTCATTCTCTATTTACAAACAAGCACAGAGTCGCAATACTCTGTTTAGTCTTTGCAGATAGCGAAAAATCGTGTAAAAAAACAAAAGGAATCGAGCAAAATCAGTAGGCCACTAATGGGATCTCTTTTTGACCTCGCTAAAATAGAAACATTAGGAACAACCTGTTGAAAATAGCAATGCGTATGTACATAAGCGGCGTTCATTTGTGTTCACAGTACCCCTTGTTGATTGTTTCAATCGAGCATTGAATTGTTCGATGTTAATTCTCTTAAGGATCTTCTCTACCTGCAAACGAGGAAGAATAGGAATATTCTCTCTCCCTTTGCAGATAGTGAAGGGTAGGTAACGCAAGCCTTTAACACGTCGTACCTATTTCATTCCTCATTGATTGATTGATTGTCCGAACATTGACTGTTTGGGAATTAGTTCTTTTTGGAGGTATTCCCTGTTTGCAAATAAACGTAGGAAAATCTTTGCAAGTAGTGAAAGGGTACGTAATGCGGACCTTTCTCCCCCGTTGTAATCTATCATGCCTATCCCCACTGATTGATGCACCTGTTTCACCCGGACCATTTACTAGACATACGTCATCTGGCCCGACCAGAGAGCACCCCTAGTGAAAAGGACATATGCAATAATAACGAAGTGATCACTGTATCCTGTTAACAGAAACTTTAGCATGAAACAACCTGGAAAGAAAAGAATAGGAAAACGAAAATCAGTAGGCCACTGATGAACATGAACTTTTATTAAACAACGAACAAAGAAACGATAACATAACGTAATGATAAAACCTATTAATGTCCTAGAAACAAGAAAACGTTAAAATATGCCAGTGGTGAGAGACCAGAAAAACAGTAAGAGAAACCAAATCACCCCTCGCTGTCCCACCGCCTGCCACGCCAAAAAAATCGATAGACTAGGGAAAATGCAAGTCAGTAGAACATCCGCCCCCACTCTGGAAACTTCCAAGGTGGGGCAGGGTTCCGGCTACGCCCAGCCGGGAGCAGCCCATATAAGGCAGGTCCTGCTGCCACGCCTCGGCCAGGAGATCCTAACGTAGGGTGTAGCCGGAGGAGAGGCCGAGACCAACGGGACCCGGCCAGGGGATTGCCTTTACAACGCTGAACAGTTGCAGGGGGGGGGGAATGTCTCCTCGACCCTCCCCTCTCTCTCCCAGTCCGGCCGCGGTGGCCCTTGAGAGTTGCAGGTAGTCCCGCCACATGCTCTTCCGGTCCGGCCACCAACGGTCGGGGGGCCGAGGCCGACGGAATCCGGCTGCAGCCGATAAACCAAGAAACCCGTTCATGGGGCCAGAGCCAGGGGCGTCCGGCCGACATCCACCGGAAGCCCGGCCCGAAGACGGACGGGACACTTCTTTCTTTTATAATGGCTGCGACAACACTGGGGGGGGATGTCTTGCACATGCCTCCGACCCCCCCCTCGTCCTCATCGCCTGGTCCGGCCATAACAAATCTCAAGCGAGACGCCGTGGGGTGCACTGGGAGGGAGAGACGGTGCGAACAGGCCTCTCCCGCCTCCCCAGTGTAGGCTTCCCAGCTGCACCCTCAGCGGTCCAGGCGCCCGGAAAAGAGTTCTTCCACTGTGGCCATGCTGCAACGTCTCGCCCGGCAGGGTGGAGCCCGTCCGTTCATTTGACCCCGCGATCGCCAGTAGCTACCGAACTCTCAAAATGGCGGTCGACCTGGCAAGAGCGGGCCCAGCATAAAGAAATGGCCCGGTCACTGGTTGACTCCACCACCGTAGTCCTCCACGACCTTGAAGATTCTAGAGGAGCCGCGGGAGTCTCCCACCCCCGATGGGGAATGACTGCCATGATCACCCGTGGAGTGACGAAACTGTATCCGCGGGACGTCGGCGCCAGCCTCACTTTGAATTACTAGAATCCTGCAGACCTCACTTCCGGTGAAAGCACAGTGTGACCCGGTAGGAAAAATTGTTGCACCCCCTCCCCTTTTTGACTGATAGTTCAAACCACCGATCCTTTCCTTTGCCCTTTTAACGGAACTTTGGACTGCCTCCCCCTCTTTTACATTTTCTAGAGAAAACAAAACATTAACCACTACATTAGCATAGCAGTTGACACCAGAACTGTTTTCAAATTGAAAACCAACAACATCTTCAACAGAATCCTTTTTGTTTCTGCTGTGACCCTGCTCCAGCACAGGCATTGTCCCCAGCAGTAATTCTGCAATGCCGGTAAGAATAGCTGTGGTGCCTACTGGACTCACTCACCCCCGCGGCGCCCCACGCCGTTATTTGCTGGGCGGCAACTTGCTAGACATCACCTTCGTGACATCCAGATTTCAGCGCGTTCTGCTGCCTTGGAACTATTCGCACAACAGACCGCTACTGACAAGAATATTTCATTATTGGTGCTGTCAATTTCAATAAATCTATTACTGTTTTTGTTTTGTTGTATATATTTATATGTTATTAAAGTTTTATATTCCTACTACTTTGTTGGAGTGCTATATATTTTTTATGTGACACATAATTGTAAAAACTTTGATGTACAAAGAGTCATTCCTGGAATCTTCCGCTTCAGGCTCGGTCCCCTCCCCAATCACAATACAGGATAGTTTTCAGATAGTAGGAACACGTGTGGTGTGACGGATCTCATCGGGTGTGGGCCTTGATCTACTATAACTCCTTTGAAGAGGGGTGATTCTTTACAGCTGGGGCCATAAACTACATCTGCAGGGCTAGCTGATAGCCTGGACAATCGGACACAGAGGAAGAGGAGTGTCACAGGGTGCGGTAGTGAATAGGGCGAAAGGGAGGTGTCGGGCGGGCACAGTGTGATTCTCAGGGAAGAGCAGCGCAGATGGGGGGAGGTTTATTGCCCATGCATAAGACAGAGAGCGGGGGTGACCAGTGCCTGGGGAAGATGCTTGCGAGGGTGAGGAGCCATGCTACGAATCGACAGCGTGCAGAGAGTGGGTCTGGTCAAGACATCTAAAATGGCTGCCGTGCACGACAAAAGTGTGGCATTTCAAAAAAGGCAAGATGGCGCAGACAATGTTTTTCAACACTTCCTCATTTCCTTCGAATCGAACGTTAACAGACGTTGGGGCATATTACCAAAGTTAAGCGATATTTATCGCTAACGATGCTTACCAACCAATTTTTTACCACTAAGCATCGTCAGAAATTATCGAAGATAAACCTTACTATTATCAAGGTTTATCGCAAATGCGATAATAAACGGCCGCAATGCATGAATATCGCTAAAAACTCAGCGATATTCATGCATTACCGAGCTAATACTCTTAGCCATGTTATCCACCTCCCATTGGATAACATGGCTAAGAACTGCTCAGGGCAGGTGTTACTTTTTGGAGATATTCGCGCTTAGCGCGAATATCTCCAAAAGTTGGTAATAGGAGATAGATATCTTGCATGTTGTAATGCAAGTTATTGTGGTATATGGAACTCATACCATAATCTCTCAGGAAAGCAGAAACTGATCCTTTTGGGACCGCCTAAAAAGGCCTAGGGGGTGAGGAGTACTCTACTTTGCCCCCTTTTCACGTTCCGAACTATTTTATTTTACTCTCTTCTGTAATTACACAAAATACCAGCGATAAGATGCATCGGAGACACACAGTGAGAGAAAGGAGGCCGGAGATGAAGAAGACATGTCAAATACACATTGGAGATAATATAGTGGCAGAAGGGAAGTAAATATGAGTAAACTTACCATGTAACATAAAAATGTTGCACTCTATACTATAAGTCTCATTTTATACTACAATCACTTCGCTACAACCTCATAAATTAAAAATAAAAATAAATAATGTCTCAAACAATTTTTGATTTCTAAATATAAATTTATTCTTCAAAATTTTCTAAATTTGAAACAACTAGTAACATGTCCTCATCAGTAATTTCCTCTTCAATCATCTCATCTGGAATCTCCTCATTAAAAGTCTGCAATGATGATTCTTGTAACTCTATGGTCTCCAAACACTCGATAAATTCGCCATCAAGAGATTGATCAAAAAAATCATTCAAGTCATCTCCTCCTTCTGACAATATTTCATTATTGGTGCTGTCCATTTCAATCAATGTAGTGGAATCATTCAAGTCATCTCCTCGTGACAATATTTCATTATTGGTGCTCTCAATTTCAATCAATGTAGTGGAATCATTCAAGTCATCTCCTCCTTGTGACAATATTTCATTATTGGTCCTGTCCATTTCAATCAATCTAATGGAATCATACAAGCCATCTCCTCCTTGTGACAATATTTCATTATTGGTGCTCTCAATTTCAATCAATGTAGTGGAATCATTCAAGTCATCTCCTTGTGACAATATTTCATTCTTGGTGCTGTCCATTTCAATCAATCTAATGGAATCATACAAGTCATGTCCTCCTTGTGACAATATTTCATTATTGGTGCTCTCAATTTCAATCAATGTAGTGGACAATTCAAAAGAAATTGCCACGGTCTCTTCATTGTGAGCCATTTTATTTTGAAATTGCTTGCTGTAAATTGCAGAAAAAAATAATCACTTTCATTTATCGTTTTTAGTAATACATAATATAAAACTAACTTCATCAACTATTTAGTATAACAGAAGGACTGCAAATAAATAACAGAAAACATTTTTCAAATTATCTTCAAGTGTACAACATAGTTCCCCTTACAAATTAACAACTCACCTTTTTAAAAGTAGCAGAAGTGTTAGTACTGTGTAAATCAAACACCAGAAATTCACCACCAAAAATTCCTCACAAATGTACCTCAGACAGTAGTATCACAAAATGGCTGTGGTTTCCTCTCATTTGACATATATACATAACCAATTAACTTTCATCACACACAAATACAAAACCAAAGTAACATTTTAATTGGTTCTAAATTTCAACACTTTCAAATGTGTTTTCCCCATGCAATTTTCCATAGGACATTTACATACGTCTACAGCCTGAATGGCTGAACGGAATTACACCAAACTTGGCAAAATGGTACATCAAACCTAAGAGGTCAGGAAGGATCTACTATGACCCCTTATGGTCATTTCCCCCTTCGCTTTGGCCTCCTCTTGTCTCTCAATCCTACCGAGAGACAAGATGGCGGCCGCTACGGACTGTTTGGAATGTTGACAGACGCCGGAGAACCAATCAGCTTCGCAAAGCTCCGTAACGCGAAAAGTACGCGAAGCGGAGCGCTGTTACAGATATATATCTTTTTTTGAACGTTAATTTCTCAAAATCCACTGGAGCACATATATTGAGACCTAGCAAAGGCACATCGGGCTACCAGTCCCTAATATTTTGCCAAGTTTCGTGCAAATCCATTCAGGTGTTCGATTATTATTATTATTATTTTTTTTTGCCCCGCGGGGCCCTTTTAAAACCTCCACATCAAACCTAGGGGGTCAGCGAGGATCTACTATT
Organism: Lissotriton helveticus; assembly: GCF_964261635.1. Lineage (NCBI taxonomy): Eukaryota > Metazoa > Chordata > Amphibia > Caudata > Salamandridae > Lissotriton > Lissotriton helveticus. The sequence goes on along the minus strand of NC_136063.1, from coordinate 353,885,484 downwards.
CCCCCTTATGGTCATTTGCCCCTTCGCTTTGGCCTCCTCTTGTCTCTCGATCCTACCGAGAGACAAGATGGCGGCCGCTACGGACTGTTTGGAATGTTGACAGACGCCGGAGAACCAATCAGCTTCGCTTCACAAAGCTCCGTTGCGCGAAAAGTACGCGTCCTAGGACGCTGCCCGGTCCGCTGTTACAGATATATATCTTTTTTTAAACGTTAATTTCTCAAAATCCACTGGAGCACATATATTGAGACCTACAAAAGGCACATCGGGCTACCAGTCCCTACAATTTTGCCAAGTTTCGTGCAAATCCATTCAGCCGTTCGGGCTAAAAGTGAGGCCAACCGCCCTATGGAAAACTCAATGTTAAAAACACGTTTTGGGACCCCCCTTTTTTCTCGGCCCCCCCTTGACGAACCCCCCCCAAATTTTCAAGGGCTGCTCAGAAACAAAATGTGCCATTTTCCTGAAAATTTCAGCCAATTCCGTCCACAAACGCCAAAGTTATTAGACATAGAATTTTCAAAAAACCCATAGAGAAAAAATCCTAACTATATATACCTACTGGCGACCGCCAGTAGGTAATATATATATATATATATATATAATTGTTTCAACAATTTCTGAGAGGAATATTTCCATGAGAGTCATCTTGAACAAATTGGCCATAGAAAGTACCAGTTTTTGACCTCAACGCAGGCAATCAGGGGGGGACAGATATGGATCTCTAGATTATAGATTTTGAGAAACGTGCAAAAGTGATAGAAAGTAATTATGGAAGGAATCTGGATGTAGATACTACACACCCAGAGCTTTGATTTTGAATTTATTTTTTAAATTTTGTGATTGTATTGGCTGTACTTCTGTCCACAAGTATTTCCACAGTATGTTGAGTAACCCCATAACCCAGGGGACATACCCAGACCGCACAGAATCAAGGTAGGAAAGAAGGGCCATACATAGGATCAGAGGTCCTGACAAAAGCTGTAGAGACCACCGTTAGGGCTACAAGAAACCGGCTGAAACATGTTAACAAGTATGCAGCTAGGAGGGTTGAAGTGTTACTGGTAATCCCTGACACCACCATCCTATTTTTCATTCTTAATCCTGGCCTAATAGTTCAGAAATTGCAGGAAACCGCGGCCCTGACGGTGCCAGAGTACACATCAACAACTTTGCAGACCCAGGTGCATACCATGGAATCGACCGTCTCTATGCATCGTAATACAGTGGGAGGAAGATGGCTGCTTCCGCGTTCTTCTTGGGACCACCGTTGTGGCGATATGGTGGTCGGATCGCCAAACCCGTTATCAGGCCCTAACTCAGAACGTAAAACATCTGACCGGCATAAACATCACATTCTCCATTGAGGACAGCCCTAAACCCTATAATTGTCTCTGTCTAGTTCAACTTTGTGCTTTTTGGTTCTATTTGTATCTAAAAATTAAGAAATACATATCTCTAGTTCCCTTTTGGATTTTTTTTCATTGTGGTCTGATTTTGTTAATTAAAATATTCTCTATCTTGATAAATTGGAGTGGGACTTTTATTTTATTGTGTATTCAACATAATTTCTTTAATTGTTGGCACTTCTAAATGCTTTGCATATTTTCTTAAGCCTTTCTGCTCTGTTCCATAGCTACCAGGGATTAATCTAAGATTCAAATCACTGAAACCTTTACTGTACCTGAGTTGAAGAGTGCCTTTATTATTTGTGGTGGACCATCATCCACCACAACTAAAATCCAATTTCTCTCAAGAGAGTGCATAGTGTTGAACATTGAGTTATTCAAGCAATTTGAAGAAAAGTGCAAGTGTGTGTGTACATATTAGAGGTACTCATCCTTGTGTATGTTTATTTTTCAGGAATTAAACTTCCACATCAAAGTACAGAGAGTTGGTTACACAGGTGTATTGATATGTTATAAATATTCACTATTATAGTTAAGCATGGGATCTTTTATGGGTCAAATCTGTTTTGAGTTTCAGAAGAGAAATAGAGGTACACAGTACATATCTGCCCTTACGTACCTACATCCAGAGGCCAGCAAGTCAATAGAAACATATATTAGTACATAATGTGGATTGAGGGGTAGAGGGGGAAGGGGTGTATGCTATTACCTGGCAGGCACAAAGGGTATGGGGGTTTTACATCCCCTGATAGTGTATGTCATAGTGCAGTCACAATTGCGGGCAGAGCAGGTATTTCAAAAGATGGTGGTGGGCTGTCCAGACGGGTTGTGATCTGATTGCGTATGGCGATGCACTCTCAGATATCCCAGACATGAGAGTTCTCAGAATTCTTGGGAAAGATATTACAAACATGGCCCCCATGTCTCATCAAAGTAAGATGATTTGTGTTCATCCACTGCAGTTAACATTTCCATACACAATAATCCCCAGAGTTTGTATTGCCATTCCAGCTTTGTCGAGATAGTGTTAGTGCCCCATTTAGATAGAAGGACCAGCTTAGCCGCACATATAGCAAGGGTGATGGCCCGACCTCTAGCTAAGCTCAGGGGGTACGTTAGTGCATTTGGGAGAGCCAGGGGGATAGAGCTGGGGAACTTTCGTAAATCTGTATCGTACATTTGATTGCTGTCGATCAAGATCTCATTCCAGAAGCTGTGCAACTTGGAGCAGTGCTAAAGGATGTGTGTCAGCGTCCCAGTGTACCCGCACAGCCCTCCCTGGTATCCACTTGGCTAATCTAGAAAGAAAGGCATGTAGTACCAGTAGTAGACAATCTTTAATAATATTTTTTTGTTATTGGCACTATAGGCTAATGTAGCTGCCTGATGTAAGATGTCTGCCCATTCTTTGGGAGTGAAAGAGTGACCGCACTCCAGCTCCAACTGTTGCTGTGCCAAGGATACAGTGGTGTGTTAAGGTATGTATATATTAAGGATAGAAGACTTCAGTCTGTCTCCCGACTGATGAGTCACTTCTTGAAGGGTCTGAGTGGGTGACTAGCAAGCGGTCTCACATAAGGTTGCTTTATCCAGTTTCGTATACCAAGGTATTACCAATGGGCACTCAGGGAGAGGCCGTAATCTGTTTGGAGTTGCATGAAGTCCAGAAATCCATTCAGGTCAAAGTGATCCTGAATCTTTTATAGCCGGCAACCTGCCATTGCAGGAATGATGTGTCTTGCATGGCCGGTAGGAAGTTGGGGTTTCCCAAAATCAGCATTTGTTGGGATATGCGTATAAGGAAGGTGTTTGTAATTTGCACCCTAATGTACGTGCCCACCGTCGCCCGGAGTATTGGAGAGATATAAACCTACACAGGCCTGTGTGGATTGGGGAGCCAGGGTATCTTCCAAATGTGGATCCCAGCTATTGCCTGATCGATAGAGCACCAGTATTTCTTTGTCTTGTGCCATGACCACTCTACCATATAGTGAAATTGTGCAACCTTATAATAATGGGTCAAGTGTGGATTTCCCACACCTCCTTCCATCATGGGCCAGTAGGCTTGTTAGGGCTGGTTTTAGTGCTGGTGGCACCCTGTGAGACAATGTTGACTCCCCCCCAAGGACCACCTCCACCACTGCCATTCATACCAGTGTTGGGAGTCAGAGCACTTTACATCAAACACTCTACAGAGAGACAATCAATCATAGGTGTGTAAATCAGTGAGTAGGATATGTTAGATAAGATAGATTACTACAAGGTGCAGCAGTCACATGTCATCCATATTTGGAGGCATTATAGTTTAAAAGAGCTTTGTCTGGAGAAACACAAACTAAGAATTTATAATATAACACCATAGTTGGGGATTCTTTTTAATAATCAGAATTGACTTTTATCCAAATTAACCCTTTTTCCAACCTTAGGATAACAAAAGTCTGGGGAAAATTCATAATGCTCTAATCTATACCTTGCAGTTTGCATGCAGCACTTTGATGGCAGTTAATATCGCACTGTTCTATGTTAGGGTTACAACTTATAAACTACAAGTAACAAAGGAGTTCTCAGGCAAAAGCAGTATCCCTCTGACCTATTTACATTATATTCACTTTGGGATCTGAATGGTACAGGTTCTTTGCAGCAGGCATATTAAGCCTCTTTGCTACCTTACCATGAGTAATAACTTGCACTAGACAAAACTCTGATATCTCTTTAGGTAGAACATTAATTGCCAGAGTTATCTTTACATTTTTATTGTTGCCTGGAATTTGCTGAAGGCACAACACAGCACACAGCAGAAGGTGATTTTTTAAACCATAAAATACTGTAAGCATGACGCCCCCATCTGAAGTCAGCGCCTGGTGTCGTTGCACCAGTTGCACAGACTCCGGAGACTGCCATGAACTTGCTTCCTCACTCTTCCCCAAACTTGTGACTCGATATGGGATCTTTTATAACAAGTTCCTGAAATTATCTGTTTATCTTGGAACTATCCACTACATCCTACAAGCATTCCCAATCAATAGAGGTGTGAAGTCAGAGTAGGAGAGTCCAGTGTCTCTGGTTTCTCGCTTATCTTATTCCCTTTCTATGTTTCTACCTCACATCCCTCTCTATTTGGTCACAGGTAGAGGTGGTGAGGGATAGAATAGTGCATGGCTTCTGTTAAATTCCTAGGACTAAAATTAGTGCATCCTGCGAAAATCCAACATCATATTAGGGGAGAAGATAAAATGGTAGGCATTGGTTATGGATGTTGTGACTTAACATGCCTAAATAAATTATGGACATATTGTATTAATATTAGATGTCTGCATTGATGTGTACGGCTAATGAAGTACTTTCCCTAAGTTTAAGAAGGCATGATGTTTGTGTTCCATGGAAGCCTTTCTGAACGAAAGTCCAGCTACTGCATGTATGGGTTGGATATCCACAAATGTTGACCAAGACAAATGGTTTAAAACATGTACATGAAAAGTAAATAGCTGTATTTTAAATGTTTCACAGTACATACATTACAACACAATCCACAGTTGTTCTCATTAAAGAGTGATTTAAGCTCCTATATGATCATGAGACATATCTGCTGGCAGTAACAGAAAGAGTACAAAAAGACCTGGCAGTTCGACCTGGACTGTTTGTATTGGTTGCAGGATAAAAGCTTATTTCCATGTTGCTGAGTGCAAACTGAGGGGCTTTGTAAGCGAAAAACAAAGGACTGCAGTGCGTCCCGAGCACTCGCCAGTGGCTGGAATTATATTCAAGCATTCCACCCATCACCATGATGTTGTTGCAGTTGCCGCCCTAAGTGCAACGGATATGCACAGATGTTGATCCTGTGCTCACTGTGCCACTGGAACCAAGCTACACCTTACTAAAGAGTGCCAATCAGGGTGAACCTGGACTTGGGTAGCTTGTGTTTTGATTCAGGGAGGTCCTAGCCTGCCAGTTTCATCAGGACTGTTCCCATTGAGCAAAGTCAAGACAGATTTACTTATGGCTGTGTCTAAATTGAGGTAGCCTGATGGGTAAAAATTGATGGACTGGAGTTTGATCCCCGAATGATTGTTAGAGGCTTAAATTAATTCAAGCATTCCATCCATCACCTTGTTGTTCTTGCAGGTGCTGCCCTGAGTGTGACAGATATTTTGTTTCTGTGCTCTCTGTGCCACTGGAATCAAGCTACACCTGGCTGGGTGAAAATAGGCACTTACTTAGGACTCAAGGGGAGTAGTCTGTTTGGTGAGATTTTTCAAATTAATTATGAACCCCTGCAGTAATCAGTAATTGCCAAGGTGCATTCATGGCACTGGCTTACTATTAGCTTAATCGGCTCTGTGATATTATTAAAATTCATATTTTGCTAAAATTTCTAAACACTCTTGCGACCTATCCCACTTCAAGTTCCGGACTCTTTTTGTGGGCATCTAGAAGGTGTCATCACCAGTATTCTATGGGACTATAAATGGGCTAGATGGTCTATAGACTTCTTGAAACAAGGGGGTTTCCACTACCTGAATTTAAATTGTACTTTTGGGCAGCATTCACTGGTAAAATATGCAGTCTGCTTACTGGTCGGGAACCAGAACTGTCCATCTTAGGATTCCAACTGTCCATCTTGGAATGACCAGTTTTTTTTCCATAGACATGCATATCATAACTACTATGTGGCGTAACATTTAATAACAGTGCACGATCATATATACTAGAACAGTTGCATTACAATACATACGATAGGCGGAGCAGTGGGTGTGGCCAATAGCAGTCGCGAAAGATAAGGGTGAAAGTAGGTGTAACAGAGGCGTATACATAGACATGTGATGCAAACGTAACAGAATATGTCATGAATGGGGTGGAAACATGGAGGGGGCTACCTAAGGAGCCGGGACCTCTGACCTAATGGTGCGCGCAAACTGGCAATGACGTGTTACTAGGAGAAGCTGGGGGCTACGAACTCTGTGCTAGGAGCAGAGACTGAAGTCTGGAGAGTCAGGGCGACATGTACCTAAGCAGTATCTAGTATCTGATGTTTAGAGAACATGTTGATAGAATCCAAAATTTATCGGGGTAAAGGCTAACAGACTCTAAGACTGGAGCATGCATTATTCTACATGTAGTGCGTGATGAAGAATATTAAATGACCATTAAATGCAGTATTTCTCTTACATGGAGACGTAAAGGCTAGACAATGACGGAAACTATTGATGCGATTCAGTAGCTTTAGGAATGCAGAGAAGGAGGACTGAACTGATAACTGGAATCATAACATACTCTTGGCAGACTCAGAGGCAGAGCCAGGCTGAGCCGGGCACTGTGAGGCAGGAAGTAAGTGAAGGGTCGAGGATACAGGTGGGGGCTGTATCGCTCCTCAGCGAGGCTTCAGGAGACAGGAGCTGAATCTGGTGTCCGGGCCCTTTTGAGGCCTAGAAACGGGGACTTTACAATGAAATAACGTGCACACTGAGAAACGTGGCAACGTAACTTTACATAGGCCTGATACTCGTAGCTTTCACGAGAACTGGAAACTGACATACTAGAGGCGGATACAACTGTAATTGCGTCTTTAATCGAACATGGGGAATACATATGCATATTAATCATGCACACATAACATATGATGGAGGATGCGTAGGGACACAGAACATGGCAAAATTTACTTTTCCACATAGACAGGGTCAATCTAATTGACTCTGGTCCGTGGGTTGGTGGTACACAGGCCCACAAACGAAGTGTCCACTTCGGTGGATGCGGGTCCTGACGTGTCTCTGTATGAGACCGGTAAGTTTCGTACTGTTTCAGCAGTGCATCTAGTTTCTGTTCTAAGTCAGTTCTGTTCTCGAGAAAATTCATGTATTCTGTTTTCCGTATTCCAGGTAGTATTCTGTTCGAACTGTTATTCTGAATGTTATTCATGTATTTTAATGTCGTGGTATGAGTGTGAAGTAATTATCGTGTTTATTGTGTATTGTGTTGTGTCCAGATTATAGTTCAGTCATGCCGCTATTTTCAAAACTGCGTCAGTTAAAAACCAGAAAAGGTCTGCTAGAAGCAGCAGTTCCTGTTCCGCCTAGGGACAGTCCAGGTCATTTTATGTATCAGAAGCATGGCATAAGCGCCATATTGTATCTAGATTTATGGGTAGAGTATACCAAACAGTTAGAGGAAAAGTATAGATGGCCCGTATCGGGTACATGGGATGCCGAGTGCATCATGAGAGTAGAAGAAGCATTATGGAAAAAGAAAGCCAGACAGTCACAGAAAGATGCCATCGAGTTATGGCGCAAAGAATCTCATAAAAGAACCGAAAAAGAAATCAGAAAGTCAGAATTAAGTAGAGAATCCTTAGAACGAGCCCAAGAAAGGGAATTAATCGAGATTGGTGAACGAGTTAAAACAGAACAGTCAGACAGACAGAGGCATGCCCTCATCAAGGGTATGTATCCTCTTCTTGCCGAGGGCTTGCCAAAAGTGACCCCAGAGGCATCCAGTAATTTCCCGCCACCACTAGTTCCGACCAAGCTACGTCACAAACCGACCGCAGCTGATATTTTCATTTCGTCCTATTTGGACGACACAGTCCCAGAATATGCAAATCCTGTTCCTACTCCGCCAGTCCCTGTAAATCAGGCACTTCCCGCTCCTCCAGACACCGGAGTACCTGTTACGGTACCCCCGGTCCAGCCCGCCATACAAGTCCAGCCTGCATTTCCATTTCCCACTCTGCCAGGACGAAGAGCATCAGTAGACGACTCTAGTTTAGGGGCCGCAGGGGGAGGTCCTCCAGGAACCCCGCCGCCACACAAGCATTTAACGTTAGCCGAATTACATGCACAAGCGTCACAGCGTACGCCCAGGTATCAGTCTGTTGCAGAAATAAGAAAAGCCCTTACCGAATGTGGCTATGATCCAGTCCCAGGCGAGGATAATATGGTTTTATATTCATTACGCGTGAGAAAGGTGACCGAGTATCTAGTCACCCTACCAGATATGAAAGAAGATCTAGACAGAATATATCGTTTCATCCGTACAGGGAATGATCCAGAAAGTATTAGTGACGTCATGTGCCAAAGAAAAGTTGAAGTCCAGCTCATGATATTAAAGTTTCTGATTAATTGTCTAATAAGGGAACAAGATTATCCGACCAAAGATCGAGCCGAAATGAAAGTCCTGACAAGGTGGAGTGATAATATAGCCGAGGGTAAACACAAGACCATCAGTAGTATAGAGAGTATGTACAAGAAGATTCGTAAAGAAATAATAAGGTTACATGATCAACGTAAAGCAGCACAAGTAAGCGAGAAAGAAAATGACTCTTCTACAGAAGAGGTAGAGGACGAGAATCCCGACAGAATAGCGTATGTAGGAAAATCTAGATTTCCAGATCGCCATTTGCGCCTAGAACACAAGTCAGTTTTACATCATCCAGCACCAGAACAAGGTTCTCTGGAACAAGTATTTCAAGCTACCGACCACATTCTGAAATCACGAATCGGTTATAGCGAGTTAAGTACCATGCATGAACAAGAACTAGTCCGATCAGCAGTCCGATGGATTACTGATTCTACCACTTTTCCAGACGAAATAGTGGCACAAATGTTTCTGAAATTGCCCCCAGCCGAGCAACGACTGGTGGGTATGTATATGATCCAGCACCTCATTACTCTGTATGAGGGTCAACATTCTGATCCAGGTCCGTTACATGATGTCCTGAACGAGTTACTCCAGTACAAATGGAAAGGTTTAGGTACCGATTTAATTAGTGTCATTCTAGAACAGCGCCACAAATACAGAACGTTTTTGAACCCGCATTTTGTTCATGTCTCACCCCCAGAAAGTAAACCCTTTTACATAGACAGACAGAATCCGTTACGAGAAGTGCATCCAGTTAAGACAGATGGTGGTGAAATGCAACGAGTGTTTGTTTACACCCCTATCACAAAGATGGAACTCTTAGAGATGAAAACGTTAATTCCCTGTCATGATAAAGATCCAGCAGGGTTCCACCGAGAATTAAAAGACATGCTCCGTATGGGAGAATACACGTATCCAGATATTATTAAAATGTTAAAAGTCCTGTTGCCCGCAGGGGTATATGAGAAACTCAAGGAAAAAGAATGGGAGGTGGGAGAGAAAAAGATCGATTGGGCAGTTCTAGAAGCTGAAGATAAGGCACGAGTACCAGGTACCGGTCTTGGAGATAAATGTAAAGAATTACCTGAACTGTTAATACAAGTTTTGCCCAGACTATTAGCAACTAAAAAGGAAGACTGGGATGCAATCTCAGCATGTAAACAGAAACAAGACGAAGACACTAGTGATTTTTACTCTAGATTCGAAAAATGTTTTATTATAAACAGTGGCCTCAAAACGAGTAGTGAATCATACCCTCATCTTTTTGTTACTAAATTAGTCGAGAATTCAAGCCCACAAATTAAAAACCGAGTTTTGAAAGTCGAAAGTACCTGGCAAGCTAATACCCCGTCCCAAATGTTACAGATGCTTCAATATCACCAGAATAGAATCAGAGAAGAACAAGATCATGAAAGAAAACGTATGAAAGACACGAAAATGAAAGTACTAGTTGCACAATCCGTTCCTCAAGACAGTCAGAAGAGGGGTACAAATCAAGCCAGTCATCCTGCAGCTCCCGTTAAAGGAAACTGCAATTATTGTAAACAGCCAGGTCATTTTATAAACGAGTGTGCAGTTCTGAAACACAACATAGCTACCGGTAAGACTAAAGAAAGACCACGTCCGCCTAGACAAGAACAGGTTACACAGACTTCTCAGCCACAGAATGCACCACAGACAGTTACAGCACCGCAGCCTATCGCTGCAACACAGCATGTTACACAGCAGATGTACCAGTATGCACAGTCTGAGTATCCAGAGTATCAGCCATATTCATGAAACAGCCTAGAGAGGGAGGTAGGCTTGCCTCTCATCGAGATACCTGTAGATCAAGAAGGTCCCTATGTTCATAGTCAAGTATTAGGGAAAGATAGAAAGTTTCTGATTGATACAGGGGCAAGTAGGACCACTATAAGTCACGCCGAAGTTCCAGGGGCTCCGCTCTCAGGCTCTAGAAATGTTTCCCTTGGATTTTCAGGAAAACCTATTGTAAATGAAATTTCAATGCCAGTTACTCTAGAAGTAGGTCCATTGTCCCGCACTACTGATCTGTTACTTACTAAGTCATGTCCAGAAAATCTATTAGGCATTAAGACACTGAAAGAGTTAGGTGCAGTTATATGCTGTTCCCCCGAGGGAATACGATTGTTCCTACGTGACTTCAAGGGTCACTATGTATTACGAGATTTTGATCCAAGATTGTCTAATGTTCCGCAGCATCTATGGGCGCAAGGTCCAACTGATGTTGGTTTTATGCAAATCACACCCCATCGTGTGACTCTCAAGCCAGGTGTAGTCCTGCCACGAATCAGACAGTACAGACTGCCACCTGAGGCTGTAGCAGCCTTATCCAAAATTATTGACGAGCTCATGGCTCAAGGAGTAGTTGTAGAAACTGACTCCAATATATGCAATTCTCCGATCATTCCTGTCATGAAACGTACTGATCCAAATGCACCTCCAGTATATCGATTAGTGATTGACCTTCGAGAGCTTAACAAATGTATTATTCCCCAGTACCCAGTTGTCCCAGATATCTCTTCCCTATTGACAGCCATTGATTCCGAAGCCACATTTTTTACAGTCATAGACCTCAAGAATGCGTTTTTCAGTGTCCCCATTCATCCAGACAGCCAGTTTCTTTTCGGATTTTGTTTAAATGGAAGGAGCTATATGTTCACACGCGCTCCTCAAGGTTTCACAGAAAGTCCTAGTATTTACAGTCAAGCACTCAAGAGACAACTAGACAACATTCACATGCCAACTGACACTGCCCTGCTCCAGTATGTCGATGATCTACTGATCACAGCCCGTTCTGAACGTGCTTGCGAGCGAGCTTCCCTTACAGTCTTGTATTTCCTAGCCGAGATGGGGCACAAGGTGTCCCCTTCTAAGCTTCAATTCTGTGTCCAGCAAGTGATCTACTTAGGACACTTACTGTCCAAGAGGGGTAGGCAGTTGACACCAGATCGTATCCAGTTAATAGCGAGTCTTCCTCAGCCCAAGACCCAGAAGGAGGTACGTGCTTTTATTGGCCTCACTTCTTACTGCAGACAATGGATTCCTCAGTATGCATTTCTAGCTAAACCACTGATACAGTTAACGACACAGGAGGCAGCCGTATCGACTGTCCTCCCTTGGACATCTGAACATACACTTAGTTTCAATGAGTTAAAGAAAGCCTTATGTCAAGCTCCAGTTCTAGCAACACCGAACTACAGTAAGCCTTTTACACTTTTCGTCACTGAACGCGAAGGTACAGCATTATCTGTTCTCACACAAGATCAAGCAGGACAATACAAGCCCTGTGCTTATTTTTCGAGCACATTAGATCCTGTAGCCCAGGCTCTGCCTGCGTGCCTTAAGTCAGTTGCAGCCACAGCACTAGCTATCAGACAAAGTGATTCCATAGTGTTAGGACACTCCCTGACAGTACAAGTTCCACACTCCGTGGAGGTTCTTTTGAACCGAACACAAACTCAGCACTTGACTATTGCACGATTGACAGGTTATGAACTGACACTGTTCCAGCCACACATAGAAATCAGACGCTGCAACGTTTTAAATCCTGCGACATTGTTACCATCAGTTACTTCGAATTCTGCCACACACGACTGTGTGGAAGTAGTTAACATCATGACAAAGCCAAGACAAGATCTGATAGATATTCCATTACCAGATCCCGACCTGACGCTTTATGTGGATGGTTCATGTATGAGAACCAGTACAGGAGAACTAGTCGCCGCGTATGCAGTGACTACCGACACTGACGTTATAGAGACACACCGTATTGATACCCTGTCTGCTCAAGCAGCAGAGCTAGTTGCTCTGACACAAGCCTGCATTCACGCCAAGAACCTGAAAGTTAATGTTTACACAGATTCACGTTACGCATTTGGAGTTGTACACGACTTTGGAGTGCTCTGGCAGGAGAGAGGTTTCATGACTTCTCATGGAACCAAGACTCAGCATGGTCTCCTTATTCAAGCTCTGTTAGATGCAATACATTTACCGACATCCATTGCTATCATGAAGTGCAAAGCACATACGAAAGTTACTGACACTATTTCTCAAGGTAATGATCTAGCAGATCGCACAGCCAAGCTTACAGCTCAGACTCCAGACATTCCAGTTAATAAGACACCGACACACACTCCAGATCCGACTACATGTATGACAGTTAAAGACCCTACACAAGATGTCATAGATATCCAGTTACATGCTACTCCCGATGAAATCAAGAAATGGTCCGAACAAGGAGGGGTCCAGACAGATCAAGGATGGTTAACAAAGGGTAGAACCACATGGTTTCTCCCCGACTCCATGGTTCAAGTCATTATCAATACCGCACATAGTCCAGCACATTTAGGAGAAAAAGCTATGTTAGACAGTATCCAGAACATTTGGTTCAACAAGCATTTACGAGCTGCAGCCAAGCAGAAAGTCCGTACCTGTATGATATGTTGTCAGTTTAATCCAGGTAAAAGTGTCCCGGTGGAACAAGGGGGATTCCAGCCCCCTGACCACCCTTTTGAAGTCCTCCAGATGGATTACATTCAGATGGAGCGATGTCGAGGTTTCAAGTATGTCCTTGTAGTTGTATGCGCTTTGTCCAGGTGGACAGAAGCATATCCAGTCCCAGATTACACAGCCGCGACCACTGCCAAGCAGTTGGTTCGTGAGTTCTTCCCCCGTTATGGACTCCCTAGGGTCGTATATTCTGACAACGGCCAGCCATTCTCATCTGAACTCATGAAGCATGTTTCCCTTTTGTTAGGATACCAGTGGAAGTTCCATTGTGTACGCCATCCTGAAGCAGCTGGTCTCGTAGAGAGACATAATCAGACCCTGAAAATTCGAATTGCAAAAGTTTGTCAAGAGAAAGGTGTGGACTGGCTCATAGCTCTGCCAGTCGCCCTGTTCTATATGCGCATGGTCGCACATTCCAGATCAGGTCTGTCCCCGTATGAGGTCGTTTTCGGCCGCCCCCCTAACATGTGGGGTACACCTAGACCTCGAAGTATTACCGATGTTTCAAGTAATATGCTGACAGATTACCTAGCTTCCTTGATGTCTGCCCTCAACTCTTGTCGTTCACAGGTTGCCGCCGCATTTCCAGACAATACCGAGGTGGCACCGCATGAAATCGTTCCCGGATCCATGGTCCTAGTGCGAAATTTCGATCGTTCAAGTCCGCTGGAGCCTCGCTGGAAGGAGCCCCGACAGGTCCTCCTGGCCACCCGTACAGCCGTGAAGTTGGAAGGACGCAAAGGCTGGGTGCATCTTTCGCACATCAAGAAATTTTATGGATTGAAACCAGTTTCAAAGAACATTTCCCAGGATTTAAAGGACTGCCAAAGTACTATTCTTAAGGACTGTCCCGCAAAAGACACTGCTACTGCACCCTCCCTGTTAGAGACAACTCCGCAACAGGAGTATAAACTTAAGTTAAGGTCTAGTAAAATAAGTCAGCCAGTTTGATTGTCTAAGTCCTCCCCTAGGTGAAACGGTTAGACCGGTTTCTGACATGTATAAAATAGACCCCCATAGTGAGAGAGTTAGTCAAAACTCAATCCGATGTATCGTTTTTCTATGTTTCATATTATTTCTCAGTATTATGATTTCCTGCACCAGTTATGCATTTTATCTGTATTTTCCAGTTTCTCATGTAAATAAGTCTTCTAATGCTACAGTAGAGCACACGTTTAGTGATCTGCCTCCTCATGAACTCTCTTACCGCCTCGCTATGCGTAACAATTCTTTTATCCGCATGTTACATTATTCACACCAGACCAGCAATGCCACTAATTGTTGGGTGTGTGGTCGACTCCCCCCTTTCCAGACCCCGAAGGGAGTTCTGCCACTCTTTCCTTATCCATTTTCACATAATGGGTCGTGTGGAGCATGGTCCACGTTAACGTCATCTTCAACAGATATGTCTTTTCTTAACAGTACATGTTTCCCAGACAAGCAAGGTCTTCCCCACAGAACAGGGTTAGATCTAGAAAACGAAGTTTACAATTTAGGTAATTATTCTTCGAATTTCATGGTCCTGAATGTTCAGTCTGATTCCACTCCAGACTTACCTGCTATTTCAGTACTACCAGTCAAAGGCGAATTATGTGTCCGAAATAATGGTTCCGTACATGTAGGACATAGCGATTGTACTACTATTGTCAAATATAGTGACAGTGGGAAATCTATTTTCAAAGCTTCACGCCATTCTTATTTTATTTGTGGTCAGACCGCATATGTTCGTCTGCCCCTCGATTGGGAGGGAACCTGTTACATTGCCTTCCTACTGCCACCTGTTTTCCTAGCCCCATCTGATTATCATAGAAACACACATCTAGTACACATTAGACATAAAAGGGAGATCGAGTCCCCGATTGTCGATTATACTGAAACTGCTCTAGAACAGTATACAGATTTCAATAGAGGTTTCTTCTTCTTTATAGGACCTATCCAGAATAGTAAGCTAATTCGTCGGTTAACCAGAACCCTTGAAGCAGTAGTTAATGAGACTGCCTCTGCTCTAGGTAACTTAACCGAAGAGCAATCTGCTATGAGATTTGTCATTTTACAGAATCGTCTCGTCCTTGACGTCATACTGGCCGATAGGGGCGGGGCCTGTAGAGTCATCGGATCTAGTTGCTGCATTTTCATTCCAAATAACGCACCGTCTGTTTATTCAGCTATAACCAGACTCCATAAAATTGCCCATCTGTTACACCAAGACCCAGGCACCTGGACATGGTCCGGTTGGTTCTGGAATATAATTTCCGCTTGGGGATGGAAAGTCTTGTCCTTTCTAGGTATTTCAGTAGCGATCATATTCAGCTGCTGCCTCTGTATACAATGTGGCCCTGCGATTTGCGGCATTTGTGCTACCTCTTGTATTCCTAGTCCCAAGTCCCGTTCTAAATCCCGTTCCAGGAAAATTCGAGACGAGCAAATGATACTGTATGAAATGATAGATGGTATCATGAATATTGATGTTTCCTGATGGAAACGTAGTGACAAGGAGGGAATGTGGAAAAGTAAATTTTGCCATGTTCTGTGTCCCTACGCATCCTCCATCATATGTTATGTGTGCATGATTAATATGCATATGTATTCCCCATGTTCGATTAAAGACGCAATTACAGTTGTATCCGCCTCTAGTATGTCAGTTTCCAGTTCTCGTGAAAGCTACGAGTATCAGGCCTATGTAAAGTTACGTTGCCACGTTTCTCAGTGTGCACGTTATTTCATTGTAAAGTCCCCGTTTCTAGGCCTCAAAAGGGCCCGGACACCAGATTCAGCTCCTGTCTCCTGAAGCCTCGCTGAGGAGCGATACAGCCCCCACCTGTATCCTCGACCCTTCACTTACTTCCTGCCTCACAGTGCCCGGCTCAGCCTGGCTCTGCCTCTGAGTCTGCCAAGAGTATGTTATGATTCCAGTTATCAGTTCAGTCCTCCTTCTCTGCATTCCTAAAGCTACTGAATCGCATCAATAGTTTCCGTCATTGTCTAGCCTTTACGTCTCCATGTAAGAGAAATACTGCATTTAATGGTCATTTAATATTCTTCATCACGCACTACATGTAGAATAATGCATGCTCCAGTCTTAGAGTCTGTTAGCCTTTACCCCGATAAATTTTGGATTCTATCAACATGTTCTCTAAACATCAGATACTAGATACTGCTTAGGTACATGTCGCCCTGACTCTCCAGACTTCAGTCTCTGCTCCTAGCACAGAGTTCGTAGCCCCCAGCTTCTCCTAGTAACACGTCATTGCCAGTTTGCGCGCACCATTAGGTCAGAGGTCCCGGCTCCTTAGGTAGCCCCCTCCATGTTTCCACCCCATTCATGACATATTCTGTTACGTTTGCATCACATGTCTATGTATACGCCTCTGTTACACCTACTTTCACCCTTATCTTTCGCGACTGCTATTGGCCACACCCACTGCTCCGCCTATCGTATGTATTGTAATGCAACTGTTCTAGTATATATGATCGTGCACTGTTATTAAATGTTACGCCGATTCCGATCCTGCCCCCGGCAGCGCTGCCATCCTATTCCTGTGCAGGTTGTCCTGTTCCTGTCCTTATGCTGTATTAAACCTGCAAAACTCCTACTACCTCGAATCTTGACTCTTATTTATTGAGCTATCTGTTATTCATTTATCCATTCAAAAATAGAGGTATTATTTATTTATTTACCACAACTGCATGTATGGGTTGGATATCCACAAATGTTGACCAAGACAAATGGTTTAAAACATGTACATGAAAAGTAAATAGCTGTATTTTAAATGTTTCACAGTACATACATTACAACACAATCCACAGTTGTTCTCATTAAAGAGTGATTTAAGCTCCTATATGATCATGAGACATATCTGCTGGCAGTAACAGAAAGAGTACAAAAAGACCTGGCAGTTCGACCTGGACTGTTTGTATTGGTTGCAGGATAAAAGCTTATTTCCATGTTGCTGAGTGCAAACTGAGGGGCTTTGTAAGCGAAAAACAAAGGACTGCAGTGCGTCCCGAGCACTCGCCAGTGGCTGGAATTATATTCAAGCATTCCACCCATCACCATGATGTTGTTGCAGTTGCCGCCCTAAGTGCAACGGATATGCACAGATGTTGATCCTGTGCTCACTGTGCCACTGGAACCAAGCTACACCTTACTAAAGAGTGCCAATCAGGGTGAACCTGGACTTGGGTAGCTTGTGTTTTGATTCAGGGAGGTCCTAGCCTGGCAGTTTCATCAGGACTGTTCCCATTGAGCAAAGTCAAGACAGATTTACTTATGGCTGTGTCTAAATTGAGGTAGCCTGATGGGTAAAAATTGATGGACTGGAGTTTGATCCCCGAATGATTGTTAGAGGCTTAAATTAATTCAAGCATTCCATCCATCACCTTGTTGTTCTTGCAGGTGCTGCCCTGAGTGTGACAGATATTTTGTTTCTGTGCTCTCTGTGCCACTGGAATCAAGCTACACCTGGCTGGGTGAAAATAGGCACTTACTTAGGACTCAAGGGGAGTAGTCTGTTTGGTGAGATTTTTCAAATTAATTATGAACCCCTGCAGTAATCAGTAATTGCCAAGGTGCATTCATGGCACTGGCTTACTATTAGCTTAATCGGCTCTGTGATATTATTAAAATTCATATTTTGCTAAAATTTCTAAACACTCTTGCGACCTATCCCACTTCAAGTTCCGGACTCTTTTTGTGGGCATCTAGAAGGTGTCATCACCAGTATTCTATGGGACTATAAATGGGCTAGATGGTCTATAGACTTCTTGAAACAAGGGGGTTTCCACTACCTGAATTTAAATTGTACTTTTGGGCAGCATTCACTGGTAAAATATGCAGTCTGCTTACTGGTCGGGAACCAGAACTGTCCATCTTAGGATTCCAACTGTCCATCTTGGAATGACCAGTTTTTTTTTTATAGACATGCATATCATAACTACTACAAATGGGTTTGATTCAAAATGATTGAAGATACTCTTTGACTACATTGCACACAGATATGCCATTGTGGTGCAACCCAGCATTTCCCAAAATATATCATGTTTTCATGGGCAAGGTTAGTGGTGACCACTCTAGGACTGTTATATGATCTTAAGAGATCATTTGCTTCTCTTCAGGTTTCATAGATCTTCCTCATCAGTTTTTCTTCAAATATTTTCAGCTGCAGGACTACATTTTGCACAGGGGCAAGGAACCAGAAGATCTAGAAGCATCAGATATTCTGTCTTACTTTTATAGGGCACCTGGAAAAGCTTAATGTGGTATAGTATATCACAGGTTTTGCTCACATCGCACTGATGATAGTTTACATTTGCTGCTAAGTGGAGCAGGATGCTTGCCTCTGAGATTTCAGCAGTAGAGATTCAGAACACTTTGGAGATTATCAACCAGTCTACTCTCTTGGTAAGCTTTAAACTGAAATGGATTAAGTCTATCTGTATGCTGTATTACACACCTCAAAGGATGTCAAAATAGTCTACGAGTTGGGGGTCAGACAATAACCAATGTCTAAAGTGTGTCTGTTATGCGATAGATATTGTACATATGTTTGCTGGTTTCCAGCCCTTCAGGAACTTTAGGTCAGTGTGGCCCAACTGAGGCTCCCCTCCTAGGTTGAGATTTACAGCTGTCCTCTAGGGAGCTCATGATGAGGTATAACATGGACTGCAATGTTAGCTCCAGCTAACTGATTTAGAATATAATTGTATCTGCCACATTATACATAGCCAGGTCTTGGGTATCCCCTTCCCCCCGAAGGCAGTGGAGTGATGGACTATTATTTGTCAAATATTTTGATGTAAGCTAGCAATTGCTAAGGTCAAAGACCCTCTAGCCATAAACAGGATTGCAAGAGTTTGGGGTACTCTCAATTGGGATTAGCAATTAATGTTCATAATCTAACTGTTGCTATATGATCTGCATATGGTGATATTATCTCAGGCGTTTGCATATTTTTGCTTTTGATGTACTTTTCTATTGTTTATAAGTTCTTTTCTGTATTACGTTTGCTATACAATTATTGCTATCATATCTCAATCAAAACAATGATAAATATTTTTTTTATTAAGTGTAAATACAGGTGTGTTTATTTAAACTTAATAAGTGAATAAATAAATACATATGCATTGCACCTTCCAAAAATCTGATAATTTAATTGTACTATGATACAGAAAATGTATGAGGCTAGGAGAACTGTTACATGAATCAATAAGTAAAATTATTTCAGTTTAGGGCTAACATTGATTTTACATATATTTTTAAACAACGTTTTACCTTGTCTAGTGAAATTACTGAATTATTTTTTAATTTAAATTATTCAAATAAATGAAATACTAATGTTTGATAATTAACCTTCACTGTAACCCAAAAATGTATTTACAAATTGTACTTACCAACAATCTAGGTCCACTCAGGTAGGAGATGTGAACTTCGAATGGTATGGTGCTATTTCACAGAACAAAGGAAAAATGGATTGACCCTGGAAACCATGTACACTTGCTTGTGATGTGCAAATCTGGTGAGCGCAAATTGTTTTTGTAATTGCAGTAGAATTGTTTTCTGTTTTGGGCAGCATGAAGGCAATATGTGTATCATCAATTGCTCCAACCACATGTGATAGGTAACCCAAAGCATAATAATCTCCCTTCACAATGATTTCGTAGAAACAGTATTAAGCTGTTGATGAGTCTCAACACTGAAAAAGAAAGCACTGAAAGTTGGTTGTGACATTCCACCAGATACTGCAACAATATATTGGAATGCTCCTGTGGCCACTAAATGGAGTGCAAACTAGCCACTATTTTATGTGGTGATGACGCACTTAACATTCACAAACACACTATTTCACAATTTAAAATTGCAGATGCCTGACCACTCTGTCAGGACATTTCCAATTAGATGGAAGACAGCAGAAGTTGACTGGGTAGTGGGTGTGAAACTTTATGATGGTCGTAGCCATGGGCTGATATGTGTCAAAGCAACAAATGAAAGCCAATTAAGGTGTCGGTCTGTGTCTGTGTTGACGATCTTGCACATTGTGTACATGTATGCAGAATTTTAAAAAAAGCTGGGCCAAGAAGGTGGAGAAGCAGCTGGACACTGTATTTTGGTTGGTGAAACATCTGACACTGATGGACACAGTGGAATAGAGGGTGAAAGGACTGAAATGGAGGCTATCACCTAGTAATAATCTTTGAAGGCCTCTAGAATTAAGCAGTCCCTAGTGGTAGTGGACTCTACAGGAACTGTACCAGCCTCATCCTTGGCCATTACCCAGAGACCCATCTCTACCCTCCCTCTTGCTACCCCCAGTTGGCAAAACTCAATCTCCTAAAATGGTTGGGGTTTTCTTTGCCACAGGCACCTCACTGCCTGTCATCCTGGCTGTGCTGAGTCAAAAGGTTATTGACCTATTATTACACAGCATCTCTGTAGATCAGACTGTAAAAGTGAATGGCATCCAGGCCCTTAGCTGCCAAATGCAACAAATGGTTGTATTTCCAGATGCCGTTCACAGTTCAATTTCTGGCATGCAGAGATCACTTGCAGAAATATCCTTCTCACTCACCCAAGCATCCTAACCAGCCCAACCTTTTGCCCAACTCAGATCAGCCTTCCTCAACTCAAATCCTAACTCCCACCCCAAGCCCAAGCATGCTCACTTCTTTACGGGCACCTACTTCAACTGAGATACAAAAATACAAATACACAATCAAGCACAACAATAACATAAACAACATACACAGGCTACTAACACAAAACCCACAACTAATAGCACACCCACAACCACCACAAACCCCACCGCATCCGCAACCACCATCACACACAAACATTTCATAAACACCACCACACTCACAAGCACCACAAACTCACAAATCACCTCAACAGCACCCTTATCCAAACTAATATACTCACAAAAAAGCACACCTATACACACAACAACACCAACCAAAACCACACACTCACCAGAATACCAAACACCAGTCAAACCTCACACATCCAAACACACACAATATGAACCAGACCCAAACATACAAAAATACATGTTATGTTGATGCCATCATTTGTTGCTGTTACAAAACATAGTTAGTTAAAATGAAAAACCCCACAGAGAACGTATCCCCTTGTTGCTGCTGTCGGGCTCTCAACTGCCCATCAAGCTTGGGATAGGCCATCACAAGGGTGCAGCTGTTGGGGGTTTCAGGGTATGGCGCACCTGCTTGGCATGTCGGGAGGACTAGGCTGAGTTATTTGTGGTACAGTACAAATAGCAAAGATCATTTGTGCCATTAGATTCAAGCTAGCCTGGCTGATATGGGGTGATGCCCTGAAACCAGTCCCAGGATGCTTGTCTCTGGTCCAGTGAGGACCTGGCTGGGCAGTTTGGGCTGGACTGTTCCCATGAGGCACAGGGTCAAGACTGATTTGCTTATGGCTAGGTCAACACTGGGGTGGGGTGGTAGGAAAAGAACAATGGATTTAACCCAGATCTTTGTGACTGGGGTTGAATGATTGCATTGTTCAGCATTCCATCCATCATTTGTTCCTTTTGCTTCCAAAGTAGTATAACATGCACTCTCATGACCAGGCAGGGTGAGATGCAGGAATCCATTTATTTACACATTAGGCATTTCAGCTGTCCAGCAGCCTTGATCACATATGCACAAACACCAATCATGTGTCCTTTAAACATTGTGAATGAAATTAACATAGGACTACCAAAGCTGCTCTTGTTTTGGCCATATTGTAGTGTGTACAAATAACATGACTGACACTGTCATGTCTTTTAGGCTCGTCCTGTCATGTATGCCCCCTTTTTACATACATTGTCCCATCCACACGACAATAATGGTTCTAAACATGTGACCTTCTACCTAGTAGCTTGATCCTGTCTCCTCGACACCAGGCTCTCGGTATTCTACCATAATCCTTTTACCTGATGTATATAAACTTGCCCTCAGGTAACGCATTATTAGTCTGCATAAGGGTCACCACTTTTTTTCATCCTTGGCCAACAGCCCGCTGTGCATGATCGCATTGCTGTAGAAAACATCTAGTATTGTTTCTAAAACATTTATTATTGTTTTCAAAACATGTTTATTCTAAAAGAATCCCGGAAGTGCCCACTCTAGTATATACGACCCTTATTACCCTCTGCAAATTGCATGCTGAATCTTCAACACACAGCATTCTGACAACCCTTGTGGAGTGTCATCCTTAGAACAGAGACGGGTCCTTCATTCTCCGCCATCAGGTGAGGGGATTGGTTATTATCCTAGGAGATTCTTGGCTGTATACATGTATATCCATACACATATACATGCTACACCTACATACCTAGGTTAGGTACATTCAGGCAGATTATGTAGGGCGCAAATTATAGGAGTATGCAAATGCTACTGTTTTATCTGAACAGTATATGTTCATCTTCTTAGCACTATGGTAGAAATGTATCTGTTGTTTACTATATTAGCCCTTGCAAATTATTTTGTATACTTCTGTCTCCTGATTGTCGCAGCAAATATTTTTTACTCAAGGCTGACCCGAGACAAATAAATACTTATTGAAACATCCTAACCGCAATCCTGTGTATTTTCTCAAAATAAGCAAGCACCAGTGACTGAGCGAAAAGTACTGTACTGTTTCCTGTTTTCCACGATCCCTGTGGAATCAGGGTTGTCATGTTCAGTGGTTGCCAGAAATTACCTACACCGCTGTAAGATATAGGGGGGGTGGTTGTGAGATTTAAAGCTAGATGGCCTAACCG
Source organism: Lissotriton helveticus (assembly GCF_964261635.1). Taxonomy (NCBI): domain Eukaryota; kingdom Metazoa; phylum Chordata; class Amphibia; order Caudata; family Salamandridae; genus Lissotriton; species Lissotriton helveticus. The sequence continues at coordinate 353,862,650 of NC_136063.1, read as the reverse complement.
TCTCCGTGGTCCTGGGGATTTCTAGGAACTACACGACAACACATTCTGCCCTGAAAATCCATCATTTGTAAACAAATTTTACAATATTTATAGCTGTCAATTAGAATGATTATACATCATGTCATCATCATTTTCTTTGTGTGTATGTGCACACAAAATAGTGAAAAGCAAATTCACAGCATGATCATGACCGGTAGACAACAGGCACAAAAAAGAGATGGAGCAAACAGTAGAAAATTATAAAAAGGAATTTGGTACTGAGGCTGGTCTATGTTAATCGGTCTGTGTTCATGACAAGTGAGACATTGATGGAACAAAGTTGGTATCCACATCGTTAACTGCTGACGAAATTAAAAGTAATGCTTACTTGTATATTGGTGTAGTGCCTAAATGCATCTCACCCTGCCTGGTCCTGACAGGGCAAGTTATACTACTTTGGAAAGCAGAAAGGTCGCCAGTAGGTAGTTATAGTTACAACCTAGATTCCATAGGAAAGGCATGTTTTGATTTGCTAATAACTTTGGCGTTGTTTGATGAATCTTTGCGAAATTCTCCAAAAAGAAAGTCTATCCAGGTCAGCTCCTATCCTGGGGGTGATTCGTGAAGTGGGAGCTGAGAAAAAAGGGGGGTCCCAAAACGCATTTTCCACATGTTAATTTCCATAGGAAAATGTGCGACGAGCTACAGCCTGAACTTCTGAACGGAATTACCCCAAATTTGTCAGAAAGGTAGAGCTTGGTTCAGAAAGCGACCTTTTATTTAAATGGTGTAAATCAGTTCAGTAGTTTGGGAGAAATTAAAAAAATAAGAGTCAAAAAATCAATTTCCCATAGGAAAATTAGTGCAAGGCTACAGGCGAAACTACTTAATGTATTTACCCCAAATTTGGCAAAAAGGTAGTGCTTGGATCAGAAAGCAACCTTTTTTTAAATGGTGTAAATCTGTTCAGTAGTTGCTGAGAAATTAGAAGAAATAAAAGTTTTCAATATCTGGGTGGAGATCTGTGGTCCATACTGGCGGTAGCTGATGGGCTAGTTGACCCCAGTGACCCTCAGGATACAAGGGGATTTAATCCCCAATTTACAACACACCAGGGGGTGTGTTTGCACAGTGGTGCAGGTTAGAGGGCATGGCCTGATGTGAGAAGCGTGCAAACGTATCCCTGTATCGCGTTTTAATATGAGGCATTACGTCCCCATGAATCCTGAGAGTCCCTTGGGGCCAACTATATAACCTGGCACCTCCAGTAAGCGCCAGGGAGCTATGTTGCAGAGAGGTGGTTTTAGGCCACGCCCCCTTTTTATACCACTCTGCAATGCAGCTCTGTGGCACTTATTGGAGGTAGCTAGTGGGCTAGTTGACCCCCAGGGACCCTCAGGACTCAAGGAGGTGCGTTTGCAGGGTGGTGCAGGGAGGAGGTATGGCTTGATGTTAAAAGTGTGCAATCGCACCCTGTAGCGCATTTTAAGAAGGAGGATTAAGTCCCCTTAATTCCTGAGGGTCCCTGGGGGCCAACTAGCCCACACTGTACCTCCAGTAAGTGCCAGGGAGCTGCGTTTCAGAGAGGTGTTCAGAGGCCACGTTCCTTTTTACACCTCTCTGTAACACAGCTCTGTGGCGCTTACTGGAGGTAGCTGGTGGACTAGTTGACCCCCAGGGACCCTCAGGACTAGAGAAGACTTAATCCCACAATTTACAAAGCACCAGGGGGTGCGTTTGCACAGTGGTGCAGGGAGGGCGCGTGGCCTGTTGTGACAAGAGTGTAAATGCGCCCTGTGGCACGTTTTAAGTTAGGGGATTAAGTCCCCTTGAATCCTGAGAGTCCCTGGGGGCTATCTAGTCCACCAGGTACCTCTAGTATGCGCCAGGGAGCTGTGTTGCAGAGAGGTGTTCAGGGGCCATGCCCCTTTTTACACCTCTCTGCAACACAGCACTGTGGCACTTACTGCAAGTACCTGGTGGGCTAGTTGGCCCCAGGAACCATCAGGACTCAAGGGGAATTACTCCCCCAACTTAAAACGCACCAGGGGGGCATTTGCACAGTTGTGAAAGGAGGAGGCAGGGCCTGACTTAGCAAGTGTGCAAGCCCACCCCATGGCACATTGTAAATTGGGAGAGTGAGTCCTCTTCAATCCTTGGGGTCCCTGGGGGTGAACTAGCACACCAGGTACCTCCAGTATGCACCAGGGAGCTGCTGTAGAGTGGTGTTGAGAGGCCCGCCCCTTTTTACGTCTCTCTGCAACCCAGCTCTGTGGCACTTACTGGAGGTAGTTGGCCCCCAGGGACACTCAGGACTCATGTTTGCACAGTGGTGCAGGGAGGAGGGTGAGGCCTGATATGACAAGTGTGCAAACGCGCCCTGTGGCATGTTTTAAGTTGGGGGATTAAGTCCCCTTGAATCCTGAGGGTCGCTTGGGGCCAACTAGCCCACCAGGTACCTCCAGAAAGCGCCAGGGAGCTGCAGTGCAGAGAGGTGGTCCAAAGCCAAACCCCCTTTTTACACTACTCTGCAAGGCAGCTCTGTGCTGCCTACTGTAGTTAGCTGGTGGGCTAGTTGCCCCCCAGAGACCCTCTGGACTCAATGGGACTCAATCCCTCAATTTTCAACGCACCAGGGGGTGCGTTTGCACAGTGGTGCAGGGAGGGGGAATAGCCTGATGTGACAAGTGTGCAAATGCACTCTGGGGCACATTTCAAGTTGGGGGATTAAGTCCCCTTTAATCCTGAGGGTTCCTGGGGGCCAACTAGCCCACAAGGTACCTCCAGTATGCGCCAGGGAGCTGGGTTGAAGAAAGGTGTTCAGAGCCATGCCCCTTTTTACACCTCTCTGCAATGCAGCTCTGTGGCGCTTACTGGAGGTACCTGGTGGGCTAGTTGGCCCCCAGGGACCATCAGGACTCAAGGGAAACTAATACCCCAACTTAAAACGTGCCAGGGGGAGCGTATGCACAGTGGTGAAGGGAGGGTGCGGGACAGACATAGCAAGTGTGCAAACACACCCGCTGGCACATTGTATATTGTGGGATTAAGTCCCCTTCAATCCTGAGGGTCCCTGGGGCTGAACTAACCCAACAGGTACTTCCAGTATGCACCAGGGAGTTGTGTTGCAGAGAGGTGTTGAGAGGCCACACCCCTTTTTACACCTCTCTGCAACGTTGCTCTGTGGTGCTTACTGGTGATAACTGGTGGGCTAGTTGGCCCCCACGGACCCTCAGGACTCAAGGGGATTCAATCCCTCAATCTACAACGCTCCAGGGGGCGCCTTTGCTCAGTGGTGCAGGGGGGGGCGTGACATGATGTGACAAGTGTGCATACGCACCCTGTGGCGCATTGTAAGTCGGGGGATTAAGTCTCCTTGAATCCTGAGGGTCCCTCAGAGCCAACTAGCCTACCACGCACCTCCAGTAAGTACCAGGGAGCTGTGTTGCAGAGATGTGGTCCTAGGCCACATCCCCTTTTTACATCACTCTACAATAAAGCTCTGTGGCGCTTACTGGAGAACCCTCAGGACTCAAGGGGACTTAATCCACCAATTTACAATGCACCAGGGGGTGCGTTTGCACAGTGGTGCGACAAGTGTGCAAACGTGCCCTGAGACGCATTTTAAGCTGGGGGATAAATTCCCCTTGAATCCTGAAGGTCACTGGGGGCCAACTAGCCCACCAGGTACCTCCAGTATGTGCCAGGGAGCTGTGTTGCAGAGAGCTTTTTACACCTCTTTCCAACCTAGCTTTGTGGCGCTTACTGGGGGTACCTGGTAGGCTAGTTGGCCCCCAGAGACCATTAGCACTCAAGGGGAATTTTAATCCCCCAACTTAAAACGTGCCAGGGGGTGCGTTTGAACAGTGGTGAAGGGAAGGGGCGGGGCCTGACATAGCAAGTGTGCAAACACACCCCAGTCACATTTTAAATTGGGGTATTAAGTCCCCTTCAATCCTAAGGGTCCCTGGGGTAAACTAGCTTACCGGGCACTTCCAGTATGCACCAGGGAGCTGCGTTGCAGAGAGGTTTTGAGAGACCATGCCCCTTTTTATACCTCTCTGCAACACAGCTCTGTGGCCCTTACTGGACATACCTGGTGGGCTAGTTGGCCCCCAGGGATCCTCAGGATTCAAGGGGAATTAATCCCCCAAATTAAAACCCTCCAAGGGGGCGCGTTTGCACAGTGGTTACGGAAGGGGGCGGGCCTGATATGACATGTGTGTACGTATGCAATCACTCTGTCAAAACCCAAACACTTATACATTCACCATGCACGCTCCTTGCAGCACTCTATTCATCCAGTCCCTACCCTTGTGCTCATGCAATGACTCATGTACTAACTCATGCACTGCTACAATCCTCTGAGCACTACCCATGCAGTCCAGCCATCGCCCGGTCAGTACCCATGCACTCTTTTAATCACCCAGCCAGCTCCTTGTACTTATCCAATCACTCCACCAAACCCAAGCACTTATAAATTCACCATGCACTCTCCTTGCAGTACTCTAATCTTCCAGTCAGTACCCATGTACTCATGGAATGACCTAGTCACTAACACATGCACTGCTACAATTCCCTGTGCACTACCCATGTAGACCTCTAACCAGTAGTGGTTAACGCCTCGAATTATCCAGGTTGTACCCATGCACTCCAGAAATCCCTCTGTCACTACCCATGCACTCCTCAAATCAGCCATCCAGCATCATGTACTTATCCAATCACTCCACCAAAACACAAGCAGTTATAAAATCACCATGCACTGCAGCACTCTAATCTTCCAATCACTACCCATGCATTCATGCAATGACCCAGGCACTAACTCAAGGCAAATACAGAGGAGGTCATGCTAATTACAGGGGTACCACAACACAGGGTGTTCCCTATTGTATGTAGGTGTGGTTACTGTATTCTAAGTGTCTTTTAGCATAGCACAGGCTCTGGTCCTGGTTAGTCAGAGTCATTTGCCACCAGTACCCACCCGTCACTAACATTTGGGGGCACAAGAGAACTTTCTGCTTGTCTACTGCATTTCTATTATGCATTGCCCTAACATCTAAAAAAGCACTTTTTGAAGACAACCATTGAGGATTGTTGCGTCACATTATCTAAATGCTCTAGAAAAAAGGCAAGATGTCTCTTTCTAAATGCATGACAAATACTGCTAAGATACTAGTAAAATCTTATTTTCATGCTATAAATAAAATAAAAAAATTCTCACTACAGAAATGATGGGGTGTGGACATTGAATAGATGCGTTCCACATGAACAGAGTTCAGTGCACATGGAAGGATTTGACGGTCATCCTTTTTTGCGAGGTATGTGTCAACATTAAATAAACTGGCTATCCAAATCCACGCTCGCTCACTACGTGATTTTTAATAACACATGACCATATTCTGCTCTTTATTTCCTTTTCCATCAGGCCACTTATGCCTTGTATATCCTTGATGCTGAACAAATTAGAAAAGAATAAACAAAGACAAATATTATTTTTCAAAATAGCCACATAGGAACAGGTTTGTGTTAATGATACTAATAGTGCTTACACTACCAGGACATGATCATATATGTACTATCACAAATCGCTGTATTTTTTTTGTCAATAGATCATTACTGACAAAACCTAAACGGTGATGGCAATTTCCCGATAAAAAGATCTGTGTGATAACACTGAAATCCGCAAAAAACTTTCCGGTAAGAACATATCCGATGTCGATATTAGCTCCATCTATCCTCTCATCTGTCAAAAAAATCACAGTATAGGGTCCTCTTACAGTCCAGTTCCTTCCTTTTTTGTCTTAAGTTAAATGCAGACCATGACCAGCCTCATCACCATAATGATGGAAATTTTGCTAATGTAATCTCTATGACTGCCTTTGATAAAGAAAAACTTTATGTCACCAAAAGGATAGTCAAATAAATTAGTGAATAAATTGATCTAAAATCTGTCGTCCTCCACTCTTCAAGAAACCCACAAAATGTCACCAAATCACTCAGTTCAGTAGGACAATTATGAAATAACATGTGATGTGAGTCAACTGTTTTTATAAAATGTATCATGAATCTATGTTTTAAAGTGTAAATAGCTTTTTGTATAATATATGTATCTGTATGTTTGTTTATTGTAGCCCTGAAGAAGTCCTACGGACGAAACGCGTTGGCTACGTTTCCTCTTTTTAAACTGAAAATTGTCAATAAAAGCAAAGAAAAAAAGAATCTCCAGTTCTACTGAAATGTTTCTTCAAAGAATGCACTTAATGTTGTTGTAAAAGATATATTGTGTGGGGTGCTGTACCATTGTGTTGCTTTGAATTTTTGGGAGTCTAGGGGTATATGACTTCAGGTTAATAGCACCCACAACAAACTTACTGAACCACACTTTATAGGATAAATGTGCAGAGCGTTTGGCCTGATACCCCTGTTTGGTGTTTTGTATTTCTGCTTGTCTGTTGGTTCTTTCTGCACATCTCTTACTTTTTCCTGCAGTTTTCTTTGTCTTTCTGGACTTCTTTTGTCTCTTTCTGCATTTGTCTTGCTCCTTTCTGCGCTTTTCTTCTTCTTTCTTCACATGTCCTAACATTGTAGGCATAGTTAGAAAATAGCATTTCAAAACCATTGAAATTTCAGTGACTTTCTAAGGTCTTTTAAATGCAAATTTCTAACTATAACATGCCTGAAACCTATGTTTTTTTCAGTGAAAATATATATATATATTTATATATATATTCACTGAAAAAAACGTAGGTTTCAGGCACTTTATAGTTAGGAATTAGCATTTAAAAAACCTTAGAAATTCACAAAAAAAAACATAGGTTTCAGGGACCTTATAGTTATTTGAACATTTGACACATATAAAACCAGAGAAATTCACCTGTTATAGTTAGTTGAGATAGCTATAACTTGCGCGCCCTCAATGCACTGCTGATGATGTCACATATTACATCACTCATGACATCATCCACGTGACAATCTGATGCACATACTGATGCTCTAATATAAACTTTGATACACCCATTCTAAAATGCTGACTACTATTTTTGAAATTATACACAGAATGCCATATACTACATAGCACTCACTATTTCCTAGGTCCACACACATCCAGTCACTTATACATGTAGTTACTCATCAATACAGGACTACATAAATGCACTCATACGTCTATACATGCAGTCACACTCTGCCACTCATCCATAGAGTTACTCACACATCAGTAATACCCATTTAATCATGTATACAGTTATACACACCAACTTCGTTATTTTTAGACATACCACATCACTTATTTACCACTTATTTATACAGATTCTAACACATATTTGCTGTCTTATACAATCACTGATAGAAGCAGACACTTATTTATACATCCACTCTTCAAATAACTTACTCTGACGTATACTCATTTATATATTCCAACACTCACATATAGTGGATTAACACATATGTAGTTAGTCACAGATATACCACTGAGACAATTATTCACTCACCAACACACCCATAGACACACTAACTCACCCATACAGCCCTTCCCAGATGCACCTTTTAACCCATACAACCACTGAATCACCCACTCAGACATCTATGCACAGACTCATACACCCTCCCATCCACACAGACACTCAGGGACCCATACAGATACTCAGAAAACAAATCAATAACCTATATAGACACTCATGTAGCTATTCAGCAACCCATGCAGTTGCTTTCAGACCAATGGAGAGACTAATACAGACTTTCACAGAGTTTAGTCACTAACCCATGCATTCAATAAGACATGTTCAGTCACTCACATATACAGTCAGTCACACACCTACGAAATAATTCCTTTAGGCACTTGCAAATGTATTCATTCTTCAATACACCTTGGCATACATATATATATAAAAAAATATTTAAACTTTACAGAAACACACATTCACTGGATGATGTCATGAGTGATGTCATGAGTAATGTCATGAGTGATGTCATTTGAGATGTCATCAGTGATGTCATCAGTGATGTCACTGACCATGTCATGAGTGATGTAATATGTGACATCATCAGCAGTGCATTGCAGGCGCGCGAGTTATAGTTAGCTCAACTGACTATAACAGGCGAATTTCTCTGTTTTTTTATGAGCCAAATGTTCAACGAACTATAAAGTCCCTTAAACCTTTGGCTATTTTTGTGAATTTCTAAGGTTTTTTAAATGCTGATTCCTAACTATAACGAGCCTGAATCCTATGGTTTTTTCAGTGATTTTCTAAGGTTTTTTAAAAGTTAATTTCATATTTAATTGTTTCTAAAACCTATATTTTTTCAAATATTTTTTAAATATTTTGGAACTCTATTATACTACTTGTTTTTAACTTTAAAAATGATATAATGTTTCATATCTTCCCTTAAAAATATGTATATATCTTTTTGAGGGGGAGAAAACTGCACTCCCATACCGGTAGTGTACCAAGTTCCATCACCACTCGAATCCTATCTGCCATATTGCTAAAGTCGTAAATAATGCGCATTTCGTACCCAATGACTTCGTGGCACCGCGTCCCGCGTAACATCATATACACATGAAGTCACCCCAGCTGCTACTTTGGTATCCGACGGGTACGCAGTACCAAGCCACGCGTTATGTCTTGAATGTATGGGATTGCGCCTGCTGCACCGACGTATAGTATCGCGCTGGGTACGCCATTCCCTTGCTTTTTTTATATATCAGAAGTATATCTAAATAACTTTAAACAGTGTATGAGAGAAAGCGATAATCTAAAATATTTTAAACATTTATATATTTCTAACTGTGATAAACTTATATTATGATAAACATATTTTGTCAAAATCGCGTTGGGTGCGCCCTACTTGCACGCTCGGTGCGCGATTTCCATGAGACCTTAAAAAAACATTTGATTGCTTCATAACATTTCCCATTGTAACAGTTGGAAGACCCCACCCATTTTACTCATTCTCTCTACAGCGTTTGATGAGGGACACCTCTTTTGCTTAGAAAGCTTTTTTGAAAAGTGTTTCCCTGTATACACACATCTTATACTCAGACTGTCCTTTGTATATAATGATGTGATTATTCTGTACATAAGTTCTTGATATAAATTGAACCATTGTAAACAGATTTGCATACATCCATGATTGACACTGTGTATAATGTATCCAATATCAGGTCAATACAAGAATCACATTTCTGTATTTTGACTGTCTGAACGCAGTGCAAATTTAAATATAGAGGACTACATGTTTTATTTCCTATGTGTACATATAGTTTAACTTATTTATAAAAACAATAATAAAACATATTTTTGATACCACTGAATGGTGGTTGCATGTATATGTTCATGTATATGTTGATGATAAATAATGTCTAGGTCCACTAGTATTTTCATAGTTCATCGTTCCTAAATTGCGATAATTACACACTACACATATCTTATACCACACACAACATGCAACGATCATCTTTATTCATGGTCTGTACAATAGCCTTCCACGTGTGATTGCCATGCATCTCAAACATTCCATCAAAAACTAATGTGTTACATACTGTCCCTGGTGTGTGTGTGCACATTATTGTGCTCCCTTTCGGCCTGGGTATTCATGGCTCTAAGAAGCATCAGGAGCCACAGGCAGAGTGCACATCCTAGATCAATTGTGACAAACAGTAAACAGCAATGTGTAGATTTATTTTGCTGTACGCTCTGTTGTAATCTTTACCAATATAGTAGTGTGTTATGTGTGAGACTTTCAGAATCATATTTGACATGCATTGCTTGACTGTAATGAGTGCTATCACAGTGGATGACGTAGCCTCACTGCTGATCCTCACTCCATCCTAGCACAATCACATGTGTACGCTTTGCGATAGCAACACTTTCAATAATGCCGCACACCATTGACATGCGTGTCTGTGCATATTCACAACATTGACAACGATATGTGATGTTCGCCATTCAATCTTTTCAAACACCATCTCATTAGTGATAGTTGCCGCCCTGATACATGCTACACTAACGTAAATTGCACACTCTGCGTGGTCAAAACTACAAAAGAAACACACATAAGTACACTTTCTGGCCAGGCAGGAACTGAACAATGCCCAGGTCCCCGGAATAATTATTCACACCCCTACGCTGGCCTGGCATATGCAAGCCCAGCCCACTTTGCATACGTATAAATAGTATAACCATGACGCCACATGTCCCTCTTCTTCCACACTGCCTCAGGTGATATGGCCGCATCCACCTCCCATATCACAATGCGCAATAAGAAAAAGGGATCCATGAGGTGTACACCATCCCGACAATCAACGCTGGCTCTAAATTGTGAGCCCCACTGCCCGTTGTCTTCGAAAGTGATCCATGAGGTGTACACCATCCTGAAATCATCACTCCAGCTGAATTGTGAGCACTGTTGCCCGTAGTGTTTGCACACACAACAATGACAGCAGGTGAGCATAGCGGCCTGGGTGCACAGGGCTTCCAAATGAGCATGGCGGGAAGGGAGGGGTGAAACAGCCTGGCTGCGCAGGTGCGAACAAGCGCTGTTGCCATGCTTAATGATGTGATCTCTGACCTGATTCATTCTCATCTCTGTCTCATTTTAAAGACCTGCTGGACCGTACTGTAGGCCTGAGCCAGCTGGCAGTGCTGCCCTACAGACACCTGTTGAGGGCGGTGCTGCAGGAGGGGTGGGGTGCATCAGCCTGAGTGCGCATGTGCAAATAAGTGATTTTGCTGTGCGTAATGATGTGATCTCTGACCTCATTCAGTCACATTTCCGTCTCATTTTAAGGACCTGCTGGACCATACTGTAGGCCTGAGCCAGCGGGCAGCGCTGCCCTACAGACACGATGTGTTGGCTTTTAGGGCACTGTAGTGAGCTTGTTACTAAGTGCACATGCACACAGCCTTCCGCTACTGCATTGCATCCGCACATTATGCTTCTTCCATGCACTCTGTTCCTTTCTATTTGAACCTTCGTATAACGTATTATTATTTAACCTTGTAAATTCTCGTGCACTCCAACTCCTCTTTGAACCAGGATTACCACTAACAGTTGCTAGATCGTACTTCAAAAACTCCAGACGTTTATACCATTAAATTATTTCTCCCTTTCCAGACACAGAATTGATTGGCTCAAGATGGGCGGAGCTGGAGCACACCCGCGATGATGCTCTGGGCATTCTGACTCTTTCTATTCTGGTATCAAGACACCGTCCCCGACCGGAGACCTGATCTTCTACCGTACAAACATACCCCAGACTTGCTGCTTGCACCAACACTTCATGGGACACACTACTGGTGGCAGGTGGGCAGTGAAACCTTGGTGTGCAGGACCTACAATTGAGCACAGTGTGGGGGAAGGGGCTGGGGTGTAGCACCCTGGGTGCAAAGGTGCATGCAAGTGATGTTCCCGTAGCTAATAATGTAATACTATATTATGAAAGAACGGCAATAACATTTTCATCACTTTAGCGGCAGCAAACTACTGCAGAAGCGGCGTTAATGGGCTTGATAATATGCCCTTGTCAATTCCCATAGAAGCCCAGGTTCACACCAGAACCTGGGTGTTGGAAATGGCCCTTTTTGCGGGGTTATCCCCAAACATTTTGCTCCTTCCTCCCTTGTTTTTCTTGACCTGTGGTTGTTGGCAATGGAACTCTGAGCACTTTACCACTGCTGATATGGGCTAAAGTTCAGGGCTAAAGTGCATATGCTCTCCCTGTAAATTATTACTGTGATTGGTTGTCTATGATTGGCCTATTTGTTTTACCTGTAAAGTCCCTAGTAAAGGGCACTGAGTGTACCAGGGCTGGTAATTCAAATGCTACTAGTGAGCCTGCAGCACTGATTGTGCCATACACATGAGCAGCCCTAAAATGGTGTCTCAGGTCTGCCGCCACAGTGCCCGTGCGCAGTATGTGAACTGCCATGTTGTCCTGGCCAGTGTACTCACTGACCAGGCCTGCCCCTTCCCTTTTCTTACACATTGGACACCCCTATGGTAGGCCCAAAGTACGCCCTTGGGCAGGGTGCAGTGTATGTGAAAGGTGGGACATGTACTAGTGTGGGTGACATGCCCTGAGAGTGAAATACTGACAATTTCGTTTTTCACTATTGAACGGCCATCTTGCCCATAGGATAGAATGGGGAATGCTGTGTCCCATGTGTACCTGCGTATCTCCCCATAGGAGAAAGATGGGAAGCTGACGTCTGGTATCCCTGAACTCAGAATTTGATGACACATCTTTTAGGAAAGATGGTTTTTAAATCCCGTGTTTGAAAATAGCACTTTTAGAAAGTGGCTATTTTCCTGTTCAACCTTTCTATGTGCCTCTGCCTGTTTGTGTATTGACTGTCTGGGCTGTGAGTGACAGGGGCCGGGGGTGGCCGCAGGAGGCTGGGGGTTCAACCCTAGGCTGACTAGACCTATCTACACTTAGAGTGGTGGGAGGAGTTGCACCTGGGCCTGAATAGGACTGTGCTTGCCTTCCACAATGCTGGCTCCACCTCCTGCGGTGCATCTAGTAGCCGTGGCCCATACTCACAAAGGAAGAAGACCTGCCCTGGCAGAGGGCACCCAGAACTGGTTGGGACTGGATCCTGGACCCCTCACACATGAAGAACAAAGACATTTGGGGTATAAGAGTAAGACCCGAAACCCCTGTAAATTAGACAACTTCTGGAGTCAAGAGGGATCCTTGCCGAAGAAGATTAGGGAAAGAGACTGAGGAGAAGGACTTCCCTTGCTGTGTGCTCTGGGGCTGACCTGCAGTTGCTGTTCTACATAAGAGGGAGGACAAGCGACTTTGCCCTGTGATGTGCCCCCATCTTGCAACAAGGACTTTGCTGGGTGCTGTGTCCTAAAAGAGGAACAACGTCTCCAAGGGCCTGAAGAGAGTTGGCCTCCTCTTATTGGAAACACAGGGTCATAATAGTTTCCACAACAACATTGTTTTAATTTGCTGTGTGCTTGTCCCTTGCCACACCCTGTGCCCTTCGTGAAGCCTGCTGGGACTGTGCGTGATTCACCCCTCAGATCAACTCTGGGACTCGGTGTGTATGTCAGCACACAGCTGTTGCCTGTTGTGCTGCCCCAGAGGCGTCCCTTCAACACTGAGTGCAAACTGGTGCAGACAGAGATCTGGGGGGAGTCTACATTTTTCCAGGGTATTGCCAGCATTCCGCGCTGTTATGAGGAGTCATCAGCGGGATTCACTGCCACCGGCCCGTGGGCTTCATCGGAAGTCCTGTTCCCTGAAAATCACCACACCGGCCCGGGGGCTTCATTGTGTGTGCTGTGCCCTCCTACGTCAGCACCAGCCACGCTGGAATTGGTTCCAGCCTGCAGGGATTTCTGCCGCCTCATCGTGGGCTGTGCTGGGATTGGCCCCGCCTTCCAGGATTCCTACTGCTTCATCACTGGGCCGCGCTGGGTTTGGTCCCCGGCCTAGAGGGCTCACCCATGCTCTGAGAGAGAAGCGAGACTGAGCCTGAGATGGGGGAGCGTCCCGGAGGAAGAGAATTGCCCGGCCTGCTGAATTCACCCTGCATTAATGCAAGGTAAGGCTCGCATCCACGCTTTGAGCCCGCGAGCTGAACAGTACCTTACAGTTTCAGTTTTGCCCAGATTACCACTTGCAACGATGTAGTTGGGGGTTGCGGTGCCGAAGCCCTGTCCTGGTCTGCTGATTTGGGTTGTGAGCATTTTGGTGGGCATTTAGGTATTACCACTGGCCACGAAGTCAGCCGTAGGGAAACCCTGAAGGGCTCAGCGCAGCCAGCCTGGTACCCCGGTGCCGCGTGACAGGCACAAATGAGCAACCGCTTGTCAAATAAGAAGAAATGCAGTTCCTGCAAGTGCCAGATTTCTGAGACTGTACTAATCACACACTATTTGCTTAAGATACTACACCTACAAGCTATTTTTGGTAACATCAGTGAAATACAGAATCCACAAGTTTTTGGTTGAAAAGAGCATTCTAAAGAACCATTCAAAGAAGGGCATTACTTGTATATGTTGGATCTATGTCGTTTTGGTCATGCTTAATTTTAGATAAAGATATTTATTTTTATAGATACCTGTGTGGAGTCCATTTGTGGTGTTTCACTGTGCTTGTAAGTGCAAATACTTTACACATCACATCGCATTGGGGATAAGCCTGTCTGCTCGTGCCAAGCTAACAAGGGGGTGAGCAGGGGTTATCAACAGTGTGTGTTTCCCCCTTACCCTGCCAAGAGTGGTGATTTCTGCCTGGCTTTGGCGCAAGCCCCAGCCAACCAGAAATGCCATTTCTAACTTTGGTGCTCAGCGGTGGAATTTGACCTTGTGTTTACTTGACCCACAGTGATTGGTGAACATCACTAGTTTAGCGCAGATCATTACGAAACCACATACAGAACTTTTTAGTTTTTGGTTCTATTTTTGAGTAACGCCCAAGAAAGCGTCATGTCTCAGAAGGGGAGTTCAGCAAATGAGAAGGCAGAATTGGAATTTCGTGTTGAGGAGCTATATTCTTACAAAAACTATGAGCTCAGACAATTTTGCAAGGATTTTGATTGCGCCGTGAGAAGCAGCTCCAGGAAGGAGGAGCTGCAGGAAGCCTTGAAGGCCTGGTGGGAGGCCAAAGAGGCGGAGGAGGTAGATGCTGAGACTGGATGGGAGAACCTTAGGAGCGATGGATTTAGGTCACATGATCTGCCAGTGGGCAGACCGGCCTCCAGGGCTTGCAGCAACCATTCCAGTAGGGGACTCTCTCCAGAGGATCAGAGATCATGAGCTGGAAGTCGTGAGGCTCGAGGTCCAGATAGAGGAGAACCGAATGCTTTTGGCTCATGAATTGAGAATGAGGAAGCTTGATCTAGAGCTCGAGAGGCTTAGGGCCATGAGTGTCTCAGCCCAGGAAGTGAGTTTTGCTGAGTTGGAGGTGGAGTCCGGCTCAGATGATGGCAGCAAGATTATGGTATCTAGTGCTGAGGGAGAAGTACACAAACCCAGAGATGTGGTGCCTGACTTGAGGGAGGGGTTGACATACACCAAGGGGTGCAGGTTTATGAGATAGCTCCAGTGGTTTTCAGTGTCCCTGAAGTAGAATGGGGAACTGACACATGGGATCACATTCCTAGTGGTGAGAGGGATGCTCTACTGACTCTAGATGAGAGGTGCAGCGAGAGGGGTTCCCCCATGGTAGAAGTCATGGTGTGTGAGTGTAAAGACCACCCAGAGGAGTGTGAGTTGAGTGACAGAGACAGTCAGACACTGTCTTGCCAATCTCAGGAGAGTGGTGTGGGGTGCTTGAGTGAGACACTGCAGGGTGAGGTAGAGGTTAGCTTGGTTAACTACTGTGGGCGGCTGTGTGATTCATTTGTTGGAAAGCAAAGTCCCTGTTTTCCAGAGCTACGCCAATGCCCGGTGAAGTGTGAGTTCTCTGATTCCAGGGAGCTTGCGTTGGAGGCAGACCTCTTGCTAGATTCCAGAGGGTCTGGAGAGGCATTGGGGGGTGATTCCAAAAGTAGTGGCCTAGGTATCGTCCGGTCCTATGTGAAGGAAGAGGTTCAGTGTAGCCCAGCTAGGTCCCAGTGTAGTGGGAAGGGTATAGGGGCACAAGTCCCATCTCCATGGAGAAGGAGTGAGTGTGGAACTGTGTGTCCCAAGGTGCCCGAAACCCAGTCTCAGGGCCTGGAGGGTCCCTAAAGGGAACACCAGGTTAGGGGCCTGGGCTGTACCAGTAGACCATTTGAGAGGGATCCCCTAGTGTCAGCTGAACCTGTAGCATCTGTAAAGGGAGCTCTAGTGGTTCTGGTGTCTGGCGGTGCCACTCCACTTGGGAGGATGCAGAACTCCAGAGTGAGGGATGAGAGGGGGATGTGTTCCCCAGTGGGAGAACCAGTGATTATCAGATGTAAAAAAGGTTTGTGGTGATATTGAGTTTTGCTACTTTGGTCCCGAAGAAGAGAGTGAAGAAACTCAGACATTAATAGAAGAAAATGTTGAAGAGACTGTTGAACATAGTTGTTCAAAAAAGTATTGAAAATGAAATTAATAAGTTTAAGGTGACTTCAGGTGACAGGTCACATTTTTCTTGTATTTGTTGTCGCTGTACTCACTACAAAAATCAGACCAGGATTGTTGATTTGTATTTAAAAAGTGAAAAAGAAAATAATGATAAGTGGAAAGAATTTGAAACTTATTTGTTGGTAGAGAATTGTTTTGATTTGGGTTCTGATCAGCGTATTTGTAAATATTGATATAACAAATTAGATGAGAATAAAATGCCCGCTAGAGCTGTTCATAATAATCTAGAGTTGGTTGCTATTCCTCCAGCAGTTCTGATAGATTTAAACATGTTTCAGGCTATTGTTCGTATGGAGCCTAAAACAGGTAAATTGCCTCCCTTAGATTTACAAGAGGATTAAAAGGAAGAGTTGTGTATATACCATTAGATTTAAAGAAAAATGTTGAAACTATTGGTGTAGAGAGTGTAGAAAGTGAACCACTAGTTATTCTTGTTAATGATATGCCGACTAAGAATAAGAAAACCTGGCAGGAGTTAATGGATCTTAGGAAAGTGAAAAAGGCAACGTTGTATTTGATAAAGAACAATACATACTTTAAGAATGTTTATATGGGAGAAAAAGAAATAGTTTTAGCAGAAGATACTGAAACGTCAAGTGGACAAATTGAAAAAGTGGATATGTTAAGATGTGAAGAAATCTATGAACATTACAGTGTGCATCCACTTCATTCAAAAGAAGTGATAGGGAACACTATTGATTTGTTTCAAATGAAAAAAGCAAAAGGAACTCCCATGAGTGTATGGGAAGAGAGTTTGGAAGCTCGTTGTTTTCCACAGTTGTTCCCAACTGGAAAAGCAGGACAATATGATGAACGTCCTGTGCAGATTCCTCCATCTGAATATCGTATAACAAGATCATATGCAGAAGATCCAAGATTTCGACAATGTATCCCTTATATATTTCATCTTTTGTTTGAAAGTGACTTGTCTGGACTTTCATATGTAGTCAATCATATTCTAAAAACTTGAATACATCTGCAAAAGATTTTATGGATTAAGTGCACCATAGAGATGATCATCTAGAATCTCAGCTCATTAATTTATTGGCATGTCAGCTTGGGACTAATGAATATTGGTACCCTCGTCATGGAGAACTGAAATGTATGCTACAAAACATAGGAACTCCAACATGGTTCCTTACCATAAGCTGTGCTGAGTACACTTGGGATGATTTGCTAGAATTTCTTCAAGAGGCAAATTCCAATATAAAAAATATTAAATACAAGACACCTGGATAATTGTGCTCTTTGGATCCTGTTAATGTATGCAGGTATTTCAATCATAGATTTGAGGCTATGATGTCTTATATCTGCAATAAAAAAAATCCTCCTCTTGGAGAAGTTGTGGATTTCCTTTGGAGAAAGGAGTATCAAACAAGAGGTGCTCCTCATATACATGTGCTTTTATGGATTAAGGACGCTCCCAAATTTGGAACAGATGCGGATGATACCGTTTTGAGTTTTATTGAACAATATGCAACATGTGATGTACCCAAAATCACAGAAGAAAATAACTTAAGAGCACAAGTGTTACGATTCCAAAGCCACTGATGTGGAAAATACTGTCGACGAAAGTACAAATCTAAGGACAAGTTCTACACTAAATGTCATTTTGCATTTCCACGTCCTGTAATGTCCAAAGGAAGAGTGAACAGTTTTATGTCATCTTTGCGACATACTATCACAAGAATGTCTACAAAAAATACCTGCATCGTAGGAAGAAATGAAGAGTCAAAATACATACATGACTACAACCAAGTTATTTTGTCCATGTGGAATGCTAACATGGATATTCAATATGTTGCGGACAATTCCATTGCAGTTGCTCGATATGTAACGTCCTATATCACAAAATTAGAAAAGACGGAATTGAAAGAGATTTCTCATGAGAAGACTGTAAGTAAGAAATTATACAGTTTGAGTTTGAAGGTGTTATGACATCGAGAAATTGGGGCACATGAATGCTCAGATCGGTTATCATCTGCAAGTCTATACTCCAAATCTAGTAGAATCTTTTAAGTGAGTCTAGGTCTTACAGCAATGCGAAATCGAGTACTGAAATCTGTACGAGAAATTGAATATTTAGCAGCAAAAGATCCAGAAAGTACAGATATTTTGAAAACGAATATGTTGGACTCATATTACCCAAACAGAAGTCATCATCTTGAGAACATGCGTCTCCATGAATTGCTGCAAAATTACACTTTTAAACGGAATACTACAGAGAACATCAATGATGGAAAATATGGAGTCATAGTTTCAGAAGGATGTTTGGTGAAACAAACGAAAGGAAATTTGATTAATCACAGAAAGCTGAGTTGCAACACTGCTGATAAAAGGGATTTTTACTATATAGCATAAAATGCAGTGCTTGTGCAAATTATGTGAAAATGTGGAACAATGAAATCGATCAAGAAGCTACAATTGCAGCTGAGGTTGCTAGAGACAGTTCTCAATACAGTCAAAGTTCTGCTGCGCTGAGTCAAGATCCACTAGGACAACCAATTGTTGAAAATGAAGCATCAATCGCCATGAATGAGGTGGAAACAGCAATGCATCAAGCTCAAGAAGATGTAACAAACTTAGCAAACTTGGAAGAACAACTAAATGTTGAGCAAAAACAAATATATGAGCAAGTGAGACAAAAGATTGACCATGGATTACTTCATGAAAAGAAAGAGTGCTCATGCACGTCATTTCAACCTATCCAAATGTACATGAGTGGACAAGCTGGAACAGGAAAAAGTTTTTTAATTAAAGTAATTACAACTACAAAAAACAACTGAGTCGCATTTGTCTCATGTTGTCACTGCTCCAACTGGGTTGGCAGCACACAACATTAAAGGAATTACTTTACATTGTTTACTAATGCTACCAGTAGAGCATGAAAATAAATTGGAATACCACAAGCTATCTAGAGAAGCTTGTTGTGAAGTTTCAAGAGTTTTGAAGAAAATGAAACTTCTTATTATTGATGAGATAAGCATGGTATCAAATGTAATGCTTGCGTTTGTGCATTTAAGAACGCAGCAAATTCTTAAAATAGAGTATGACGTGTTATTTGGAGGAAAACATGTCATAGTTTTTGAAGATCAATTGCAAATGACTCCTCTAAAAGGACAACCAGTATTTAAAACACGTGTGCATGAAGACACCAGAAAGTCTCTGGGGAGTGTTGGAAACGTGAATATTTGGTCATATTTTGAATACAAAGAACTCATTACAAATATGCGACAGGCAAATGATGTTGATTATGGAACTATTCTCCAAGATATAAGAATTGGACTACTGACTGAACATGGCAAACAAACTTTGCAGACTCGATTACTTTCCAATTTGTTTCCAAATGAAAACGTAGTTCCTGAGAAAATATACATGAAAATTGCAGAAAACAAATCTGTAATCTGCTTAATGCCAACACTGTTCTATATTCAACGAAAACCTTTGAAACTGGAAAATGAAGAAATATTAAAAATGGAAGCCATCAATAAAATAGAGCATGAAGGAATCACTATTATTTTGACTGAAAAATTTAAGACAAAGTTGGATTCTTTAGAAAAAGCAATATCTAAAACTGCTGGTTTAGAAAAGAATCTATATGCATGTAGAAGCTGCCGGATAATTTTAAGGCGTAATTTGGATGTAGAAAAAGGTTTAGTTAATGGAGCAATGGGCAAAGTTGTGGATTTTGTTAATTATCAAAATTAAGATAGTATTGAATTCTTGATCCCTTCGACGCTGATGACGGAGCGGTTCCGTCATCAGCGTCGGTTGGGCTGTGCTGATTATGGAACCGCTCCGTCATCAGTACAGCCCTGGGGGGGAGCGCTGGCAACAATGAACTCATTACAAATATGCGACAGGCAAATGATGTTGATTATGGAACTATTCTCCAAGATATAAGAATTGGACTACTGACTGAACATGGCAAACAAACTTTGCAGACTGGATTACTTACCAATTTGTTTCGAAATGAAAACGTAGTTCCTGAGAAAATGTACATGAAAATTGCAGAAAACAAATCTGTAATCGGCTTAATGCCAACACTGTTCTATATTCAACGAAAACTTTTGAAACTGGAAAATGAAGAAATATAAAAAATGGAAGCCATCAATAAAATAGAGCATGAAGGAATCACTATTATTTTGACTGAAAAATTGAAGACAAAGTTGGATTCTTTAGAAAAAGCAATATCTAAAACTGCTGGTTTAGAAAAGAATCTATATGCATGTAGAAACTGTCGGATACTTTTAAGGCGTAATTTGGATGTAGAAAAAGGTTTAGTTAATGGAGCAATGGGCAAAGTTGTGGATTTTGTTAATTATCAAAATAAAGATGGTATTGAATTCTTAAACCCTTCGACGCTCATGATGGAGCGGTTCCGTCATCAGCGTCGGTTGGGCTGTGCTGATGACGGAACCGCTCCGTCATCAGTACAGCCCTGGGGGGGAGCGCTGGCGCTCCCCCCCTGGGGCATCGATCTTGGTGCTTTTCCCTGGGGTGGCAGCGGAAGACTTTCTGCTGCCACCCCCTGGCCCCCCCACGCTTCCTGGTGACGTCAGCGCGCACAGCGCGCGCCAACATCATCAGGAAGCGTTGGACGCGCTGGAAGCCATTTGTTCCCAGCGCGTCCAGCAGCTAGGGTGAGTTTTGGTGCTCCGGTGGGGCGGGGGGTCCGTTTCTTCGTGCCTTGAGGCATCGGGGGGGAGGAAACAGTGTTTCCTCTCCCCTGATGTCCCAATGCAGGGCATTCCTGGTGCACGATTGTGCACAGCATCGCAATCGTGCACCAGGAATGCCCCACTAGACACCAGGGATTGCGTTTGTTTGTTTGTTTGTGTGCAGGAAGCGACCCCTTGGGCAAGGGTCGCTTCCTTATGGGGACACATGATTTTTCAGATTTTTCTGCCCCCCCTGGGTCAGATCGGCCGTTTTTTTGGCCGATCTGCACCCAGGGGGGCAGAAAACCCCTCTAGACACCAGGGATTTTATTATAATTATAAAGGAAGTGACCCCTTGGGGAAGGGTCGCTTCCTAGTGGGCCATAATTTTTTTTAGGGGACAGATCGGCCATTTTTTGGGCCGCATCTGGACCCAGGGGGGCAGAAAAGCCCACTAGAGACCAGGGATTTTATTATATTTATAAAGGAAGCGACCCCTTGGGTAAGGGTCGCTTCCTAGTGGCCCACAACTTTTTTTTAGACTTTTCTGCCCCCCCTGGGGGCAGATCCGCCGTCTTTTGGGGCGAATCTTCTGGACCCAGGGGGGGCAGAAAAGCCCACTAGACACCAGGGATAGTATTTTATTTATGAAGGAAGCGACCCCTTGGGTAAGTGTCGCTTCCTAGGGGACAAACATTTTTTTGGGACTTTTCTGCCCCCCCCCCTGGGGGCAGATCGGCCGTTTTTTGGGCCTAATTTGGACCCGGGGGGGGGGGGTAGAAAAGACCACTAGACACCAGGGATTTTTTTTTTATATAAAGGAAGCGACCCCTTGGGCAAGGGTCGCTTCCAGGGGGCAATATAGATATTGTAAACTGTTCTGCCCCCCTTGGGGACAGATCGGCTGTTTTTTTTTTACCGTTTCTGTACCCAGGGGGGGATAGAAAAGCCAACTAGACTCCAGGGATTGTTTTTTTTATAGGGAGCAACACCTTAGCCAAGGGTTGCTTCCTTGTGCCCATTTGTTTTCAAAAGTATGTTCTGCCGTGTCTTTATTTGACCTCTCTGCCCTCCGTAGGGTTGCTTCCAGGGGGCCCACATTTATAATGATTTATATTCTGCCCCCCATGGGGACAGACACCCCATTTGTGACATACCCTGTGACATAGCCTGTTGTAATGTGTGTTGTTTTTGTTTCTTCTAATGTGTATTGTTTTATTTTCTCTTTAGATTGTTGCAGTGTGCGGTTCCGTTACTGGTGGTCCTGTTGCTCTGCTGTTTCTGTAGTTTATTAATTTATTTATTTATTTATAAACAGTTTTCTATAGCGCGAACTAGACCCATGGGTATCAGAGCGCTTTACAACAATGGCATAGGATAAAACAGCAGTGTATATAACAAGCAATGAGATTGCGCACCATAGTTGGTAATATTTATATAGTTGGTAATATTTATAGTTGCATGTGTTTGGTAAGAGACCTTTTTTTGTTCAATTGTAATGTAATTGTTTATTTTGCAAAGTGTGTAGTAATACGAGTATGTTTGGTTTCTGTTTTTTGTGATTGTAAAACATGTTTTGCATTTGTATTTGATGTGTACTTCTGTAGATGTAAGTTTTTTTTTCTTCTTTCTAGTGGGATATTGTTGCCTATTTGCTGTGCCTTTGCAGAGTAGGTGCTGGTGAGTGTAGTTGTATCTTGTAAGTGAATTGTATATTTTTTCTAAATATAGATATTTGTGATAAAGGCTTACATTTTTAACTTACTTTGCACAATGTTGGGGTTGTTGAGTTGTTTGTGCTGACTCCTTTATTTGTAAGGATAATAGCTAGCTGCCGGATTACTGCTCAGCAAGTTGTTGGAATGCTTTTTGATTCTTCATCTGACCATGGTCCAGAGACTGACTCTGATTTTGAGCCAGAGATGGGAGGTGAAGATTCAGGTAGTGGGTTTTCTCTACACATGGCTTCATCTGATGATGAAGACACTCTGAGTGCTGATGAAGCTACTTTTGGTGGGGATGAAGTGCCTGTGGTTGCGGAGGACATTGCTGTGCCAATAGTGTGGCAAGAGACATCTGGGCTGCAGCCTGGGGCTGCTAGACTTCCAGTTGGTGTAGTGAGACAAGAGGCAGCTGGGCGGCAGCCTGCGGCTGCAAGACTTGATGTTGAAAGTTCTGACCTCTGGGTTGCACCAGGCATGGTGCAGCTGGCATTACCTGAAATTACTGGTGTTCCAGGGTGTAGGGTGAACACTGAAAACGTTTTGCCTATTGATTTTTTGAAGTTGTTTATGGATGATGTGTTTTTGGCAGAGATTGTAGAGCAGACTAATTTGTATGCTGAATTTTTTTTGAGGGTGAACAGTGCCAGCCTTAAGCCCCATGCTAGAGCTACCCGGTGGACTCCCACTAATTTGGAGGAGATGAAAAGTTTGTGGGTTTAACTTTTTTGATGGGCTTGCTTAGGAAACCATCAATGGCTTCATATTGGTCTACTAGTCCCTTGATGGCAACAGCTATATTTTCGGCAGTCATGAGTCGTGATAGGTATTTGCTTCTGCTTCGGATGATGCATTTTGTTGACAATAGTTCTGCTTTGGCACGAGATCACCCTGATTGTGACCGTCTTTTCAAGATTCGGCCTGTCATTGATCATTTCGTTGATCGATTTCCTGAGATTTTTTATCCTGGGAAAGAAATTGCAGTGGATGAGTATATGCTGTTGTTCAAGGGCCGCTTGGTTTTTCGGCAATACATTCCTAGTAAGAGGGCACGCTATGGAATTAAGCTTTATATGCTGTGTGACAGTCTGACTGGATATGTCTCTAATTTCAGGGTGTACACTGGTAAGGAATCCAGGATTAACCCCCCTGGTTGTCCGTCGACTTTTGGAGTGACTGAGAAAATTGTGTGGGAACTTGGTCGTGGATTTTTTAACAATGGCCATCATTTGTATGTCGATAACTTCTACACTGGTGTGCGATTGTTCAGGGAATTGGCCAAAGTGGACACTGTTGCTTGTGGCACAATCCGCTCAAACCGTAAAGGTTTCCCAAAAGAACTTGTTTGTCAAAAGCTTGCTCGGGGACAGTGCAGTGCATTGCGTTGTGAGGAGCTTCTAGCTGTGAAGTTTTCAGACAGGAGAGATGTCTACATGTTGATTTCCATACATGATGAAAGCACTGAACCGGTGACTGTTTGGGGTCAGGTTGCAGAAGCGCGCAAACCTGTGGGCATAATGGACTATAATAGGCACATGGGTGGTGTTGACAGAGTAGATCAGAGGATGGAACCGTATGCTGCTCTTCGTAAGGCTTACATTTGGTACAAGAAGTTGGCTATCCATCTTTTCCACTTGGCAACCTTTAATGATTTTGTTGTGTTCCAGAAATCTTGTCCCCAGTCAAAGATGACTTTTGTAAAGTTTCAGGAGTCTGTAATAGGCAGCCTTGTTTTAGTGGGAGAGGCAAGTGTTCCTAGAGTTGGAGTGGTGGAGGATGTTGCCAGATTGAAAGATCGCCACTTTCCTGATCAAATTCCTCCTACAACCTCAAAAGACTTTCCCAGTCGGAGATGTAGAGTCTGTTGGCGAAGAGGTTTGCAGAAGGAGGTTCGTATGTACTGCCCCGACTGCCCTTCAAACCCCGGACTGTGTGTACCTGCTTGTTTTAGATTGTACCACACGCAAAAGAATTTTTGGGAGCATCCATGAGTGGTAAAGTGAACTGGTTGATCTTTATTCTTTAAAACTTATTGTTCAGTTTCAAAGTTGGCATTTGTGTAGTCTTTTTAGTTTTAGTTGTTGTGTTAGTAGATTTGTATCAATTTGCAATTTGTTTTTGTTTTTGTTTTATGTTGAAAAAAACTAAAGTATGATGTTGGTTTGCGTGTAGTGTCCATTGTCTGACGGTGTGCATGGTTTGGCGCTTGGCTGGCGGTGTCTGTGGACTGGTGCTTGTCTGGCAGTGTCTGTGGACTGGTGCTTGGCTGGCGGTGTGCGTGGTCTGTTGTTTGGTTGGCGGTGTGTGTGGTCTTGCGCTTGCCTGGTGGTGTGTTGGGATTGGTTGTTGGCTGGTGGTGTGCCTGGGCTGGAGCTTGGCTGGCGGTGCGTGTGGAGTGGCGCTTGCCTGGTGGTCTATGTGGACTGGTGTTTGGCTGGTGGTGTGTGTCGTCTGGTGTTTGGTTGGCGGTGTGCATGGTCTTGCACTTGCCTGTTGGTGTGTTTGGATTGGTGCTTGGCTGGTGGTGTGCCTGGACTGGTGCTTGGTTGGCTATGTGTGTGGAGTGGTGCTGTCCTGGTGGTGTGTGTGGACTGGTGCTTGCCTGGCGGTGTGCGTGGTCTGGTGTTTGGTTGGCGGTGTGCGTGCTCTTGCGCTTGCCTGGTGTTGTGTTTGGATTGGTGCTTGGCTGGCGGTGTGCGTGGAGTGGTTCTTGGCTCGTGGTGTGTGTGGAGTGGCGCTTGGCTGGGGGTGTGCGTGGAGTGATACTTGGCTGTCTGTGCATGGAGTGGTGCTTGGCTGGCGGTGTGTGTGGAGTGGCGCTTGGCTGGATGGTGTGCATGGAGTGGTTCTTGGCTGTCTGTGCACAGAGTGGTGCTTGGCTGGTGGTGTGTGTGTGGAGTGGCGCTTGGCTGGATGGTGTGCTTGGAGTGGTACTTGGCTGTCTGTGCATGGAGTGGTGCTTGGCGGGTGGTGTGTGTGGAGTGGCGCTTGGCTGGTGGTGTGCGTGGAGTTGTGCTTGGCTGGTGGTGTGCGTGGAGTGGTGCTTGGCTGGTGGTGTGTGTGGAGTGGCACTTGGCTGGTGGTGTGCGTGGAGTGGTACTTGGCTGTCTGTGCACGGAGTGGTGCTTGGCTGGCGGTGTGTGTGGAGTGGCGCTTGGCTTGCGATGTGCGTGGAGTGGTGCTTGGCTGGTGGTGTGTGTGGAGTGGTACTTGGCTGTCGGTGTGCGCTGAGTGGTGTTTGGCTGGCGGTGTGCATGGTCTGGTGCTTGGATGGTGGTGTGGGTGGACTGGCGCTCGGCTGGCGGTGTGTGAGTAGTTACTTTCTGTTGGTCACTACACACACTTCTAGTTGAGTGACACTCCACGCAGTCCATCATTTTGTGTAGTTGCAGTGTCAGAAATGTGGGCATGTGAAAGTGATGGGCCCTTGAATGGCGCTGTCTGCTGGTGTGAGTGTTGTAATGTGATGGGTCAACGGCTGGCGGTGTAAATGTTTTGTATGTGTCACACGTACGAAAGGTGTATGAATGGCCTGTAAAGAGGTTGGTGCCTTGACGTGGCTTTACAGCTCACGAGCTGTGAGTCTGTGGTTCAGTTTATCATACTTTCAATTATACGCAGTGTATTTCATTTCTGTGAAATTACTTGCGAATACAATTGTATGTACTGAATCATCACTCACCCTCGTGCCAAATCCAACCAGTATGTGTGTGTGCTTGTGGATTAGATGGCTGTGCAGTAATATTTGTCTTTTTTCACTTCCTGAAGTAGGGTGTACCTTGTCCCTTTTTGTGAATGTTGTAATGTGTTGCTTTTCCTTCCGGATGGTGTCAATTGTCTGGTGTGTATCAGGTATGAAAGGTGCGAGAATGGCCTGTAAAACGGTTGGTGCCTTGTCGTGGCTTTACAGCTCACGAGTTGCGAGTCACTGGTTTGGTTTTTATGCATTTATTTATTGACAGCGCATTTCATTTTGTTGAAATATCTTGTTAATAAGATTTTATGTACTGAACCATCACTCGCCCTCGTGCTTGAATGTTTGACTTTTGAGTAACTCTGTTAAGGTGTACATTATAGCTATAAATAACTTACTAAATTTAGATATTATTGTTAAACCATGGGAGTATATGGTCATGTCTTTCTGGTGAATTCTATAGTTTTTTTTATCCACAATTTCCTGCAAACTTGAAAATGTCTGTCACAATTTCCATGCAATATTGTCCCAAGAATCGCACGCTCTCAAATTGAAAACTTAATTCATTCAAAACAATTTGGTTTTGCAAGGGGGTTCCCATGAGTTTTTGGCCCGGGGCTCGGCGGGCATCTTTGGAAACTACCAAACCCAAACAGTTCTGAAAACTAGACACCCGGGGAGTCCAGGGAGGTATGGCATGCGTGGGTCCCCCAAAGTATCATTTTACTTGGGAGAACAATGGGAACACTGGGCTGTAGGACATTTGTGCTGGCACGGAGATCCCACGCAAAAATGTATGAAAAAGTGTTTTTTTAACCTAATTTTAAGGTTTGCAGGGAATTCTGGGTAGGTAAACCATGGGGGACCCAAGCATGCAATAGCTCAATGGACTCCCCCGGGTGTCTAGTTTCCAGAAATGTGTGGGTTTGGTAGGTTTCCCTAGATGGCCGCCGAGCCCCAGGCCGAACCCCCTTGCAAAACCCAGTTGTTTAGTGATAGGTTATTTTGATGTCGCCTCCTTAGGTTTGGGGCCCTTGCCTGTCGCGGGTCCTTGTGCCACCCACACAAGTGAGGTACGATTTTTTTCAGGAGACCTCGGGGAACGCTGGGTGGGTGGAAATTTGTTGATCCACGCAGATTCCAGAACTTTCCACCAGAGAAATGTGAGGGAAATGCGTTTTTTTTGTCAATTTCTTAGATTTGCAAGGGATTCTGGGTAACAGAACCTGGTGGGAGTCAGTCGAGTCACCCCATCCTGAATTCCCCTGCGTGTCTAGTTTTCACAAATGTATAGGTTTGCTAGGTTTCCCTAGGTGCCGGCAGAGCTAGGGTTCAAATACGAAAGGTAGGCTCTTTGCCAAAAAAGGGCACATTTTCACTGCGAAATTGCAGTGCGACCACGTTGCGTTTTGCGCTGTTTCTTGTCGCAGGCACTAGGCAGACCCAGGCAAGTGAGGTACCATTTTTTTCGGGAGACCTGGGGGAACGCTGGGTGGGTGGAAATTTGTTGATCCACGCAGATTCCAGAACTTTCCACCACAGAAATGTGAGGGAAATGCATTTTTTTGGACAATTTCCTAGATTTGCAAGGGATTCTGGGTAACAGAACCTGGTGGGAGTCAGTCGAGTCACCCCATCCTGAATTCCCATGGGTGACGAGTTTTCAAAAATGTATAGATTTGCTAGGTTTCCCTAGGTGCCGGCAGAGCTAGGGTTCAAAAACGAAAGGTAGGCTCTTTGCCAAAAAAGGGCACATTTTCACTGCGAAATTGCGGTGCGACCACATTGCGTTTTGCGCTGTTTCTTGTCGCAGGCACTAGGCATATCCAGGCAAGTGAGGTACCATTTTTTTCAGGAGACCTGGGGAAACGCTGGGTGGGTGGAAATGTGTTGATCCACGCAGATTCCGGAACTTTCCACCACAGAAACGTGAGTAAAATGCATTTTTGTTGTCAATTTTTTAGATTTGCAAGGGATTCTGGGTAACAGAACCTGGTGGGAGTCAGTCGAGTCACCCCATCCTGAATTCCCAAGGGTGACTAGTTTTCAAAAATGTATAGATTTGCTAGGTTTCCCTAGGTGCCGGCAGAGCTAGGGTTCAAAAACGAAAGGCAGGCTCTTTGCCAAAAAAGGGCACATTTTCACTGCGAAATTGCGCTACGACCACATTGTGTTTTGCGCTGTTTCTTGTCGCAGGCACTAGGCAGATCCAGGCAAGTGAGGTACCATTTTTTTCAGGAGACCTAGGGGAACGCTGGGTGGGTGGAAATTTGTTGATCCACGCAGATTCCGGAACTTTCCACCACAGAAACGTGAGGAAAATGCATTTTTTTCACAATTTTTTAGCTTTGCAAGGGATTCTGGGTAACAGAACCTGGTGGGAGGCAGTCGAGTCACCCCATCCTAAATTCCTCTGGGTGTCTAGTTTTAAAAAATGTATAGGTTTGCTAGGTTTCCCTAGGTGCCGGCAGAGCTAGGGTTCAAAAACAAAAGGTAGGCTCTTTGCCAAAAAAAGGGCACGATTTCACTGCGAAATTGAGGTGCGACCACGTTGCATTTTGTGCTGTTTCCTGTCGCAGCCACTAGGCAGACCCAGGTAAGTGAGGTACCATTGTTTTTCGGGAGACCCGGAGGAAGGCTGGGTGGGTGGAAATTTGCTGATACACGCAGATTCCAGAACTTTCCACCACAGAAATGTGAGGGAAATGCGTTTTTTTGTCAATTTTTTAGATTTGCAAGGGATTCTGGGTATCAGAACCTGGTGGGAGTCAGTCGAGTCACCCCATCCTGAATTCCCATGGGTGTCTAGTTTTCAAAAATGTATAGGTTTGCTAGATTTCCCTAGGTGCCGGCAGAGCTAGGGTTCAAAAACGAAAGGTAGGCTCTTTGCCAAAAAAAGGGCACATTTTCACTGCGAAATTGAGTTGCGACCACGTTGCATTTTGCGCTGTTTCCTGTCGCAGGCACTAGGCAGACCCAGGCATGTGAGGTACCATTTTTTTCGGGAGACCTGGGGGAACGCTGTGTGGGTGGAAATTTGTTGATCCATGCAGATTCCGGAACTTTCCACCACAGAAACGTGAGGAAAATGCATTTTTTTCACAATTTTTTAGCTTTGCAAGGCATTCTGGGTAACAGAACCAGGTGGGAGGCAGTCGAGTCACCCCATCCTGAATTTCCCTGGGTGTCTAGTTTTCAAAAATGTATAGGTTTGCTAGGGTTCCCTAGGTGCCGGCAGAGCTAGTGTTCAAAAACAAAAGGTAGGCTCTTTGCCAAAAAAAGGGCACAATTTCACTGCGAAATTGAGTTGCGACCACGTTGCATTTTGCGCTGTTTCCTGTCGCAGGCACTAGGCAGACCCAGGCATGTGAGGTACCATTTTTTTCGGGAGACCCGGGGAAACGCTGGGTGGGTGGAAATTTGTTGATCCATGCAGATTCCAGAACTTTTCACCACAGAAATGTGAGGAAAATGCGTTTTTTTGGTCAATTTCTAAGCTTTGCAAGGGATTCTGGGTAACAGAGCCTGGTGGTAGGCAGTCAGGTCACCCCATCCTAAATTGCCTAGGGTGTCTAGTTTTCAAAAATATATAGGTTTTCTAGGTTTCCCTAGGTGCCGGCAGAGCTAGGGTTAAAAAACAAAAGGTAGGCTCTTTGCCAAAAAAGGGCACGATTTCACTGCGAAATTGAGGTGTGACCTCATTGCGTTTTGCGCTGTTTCCTGTCGCAGGCACTAGGCAGACCCAGGCAAGTGAGGTACCATTTTTTTTGGGAGACCCGGGGGAACGCTGGGTGGGTGGAAATTTGTTGAGCCACGCAGATTCCAGTACTTTCCACCACAGCATTGTGAGGGAAATGCGTTTTTTTGTCAATTTCCTAGCTTTGCAAGGGATTCTGGGTAACAGAACCTGGTGGCAGGCAGTCGAGTCACCTCATCCTGTATTCCCCTCGGAGTCTAGTTTTCAAAAGTGTATAGGTTTGCTAGGTTTCCCTAGGTGCCGGCAGAGCTATGGTTCAAAAACAAAAGATAGGCTCTTTGCCAAAAAAGGCACGATTTCACTGCGAAATTGAGGTGCGACCACGTTGCATTTTGCAAGGCAAGTGAAGTACCATTTTTTTTGGGAGACCCGGGGGAACGCTGGGTGGGTGGAAATTTGTTGATCCACGCAGATTCCCAAAATTTCCACCACAGAAATGTGAGGGAAATGCGTTTTTTTGTAAATTACTTACCTTTGCAAGGGATTCTGGGTAACAGAACCTGGTGGGAGGCAGTCGAGTCACCCCATCCTGAATTCCCCTGGGTGTCTAGTTTTCAAAAGTGAATAGCTTTGCTAGGTTTCCCTAGGTGCCGGCAGAGCTAGGGTTCAAAAACAAAAAGAGGGCTCTTTGCCAAAAAAAGGCACAATTTCACTGCGAAATTGAGGTGCGACCACGTTGCTTTTTGCGCTGTTTCCTGTCGCACCCACTGGGCAGACCCAGGCAAGTGAGGTACCATTTTTTTGGGGAGACCCGGGGTAACGCTGGGTGGGTGGAAATTCGTTGATCCACGCAGATTCCAGAACTTTCCACCACAGAAATGTGAGGAAAATGCACTTTTTTGTCAATTTCTTAGCTTTGCAAGGGATTCTGGGTAACAGAACCTGGTGGTAGGCAGTCGAGTCACCCCATATTGAATTCCCCTTGGTGTCTAGTTTTCAAAAATATATAGGTTTGCTAGGTTTCCCTAGGTGCCGGCAGAGCTAGGGTTCAAAAACAAAAGGTAGGCTCTTTGCCAAAAAAGGGCACGATTTCACTGCGAAATTGAGGTGCAAACATGTTACGTTTTGCTGTCGCAGTCACTAGGAAGACCCAGGCAAGTGAGGTACCATTTTTTTCGGGAGACCTGGGGGAACGCTGGGTGGGTGGAAATTTGTTGATCCACGCAGATTTCAGAACTTTCCACCACAGAAATGTCAGGAAAATGCATTTTTTTGTCAATTTCTTATGCAGTCCCTATTCATAAATCTCAAGGTTTAAGTGTTAACAGTGCTTTTGTGAACATTGGAAATACTGTGTTTAAAGAGGGAATGGCATATGTTGCTTTGTCTCGAGTCAGAACATTATCTGGTTTGTTTTTGATTGATTTTGATGATACAAAGGTTACTGCAGATGCCAACTGTGTCAAAGAGTACAATAGGTTAAGAAGAAGATATACTCCTAATTTAGGTCAATATCCTGTATAAATGTGCGTGGTTGCTCGAAAAAGAAGGTATGAGAATATCTGTACACTGTTGGACACTGTTGAAGAGATTGTTGGTTATCAGTTTGAAAATAGTTCTGGTGTCAACTGCTATGCTAATGTAGTGGTCAATGTTGTTTTCTTTCTTGAAGGTTTGCAACAGCAAAATATGGAGAATCGGGAAAAAATATTTTGTTCCTTGTTGCATTCTGTTCATGAAAATTTGAGAACTGAATCTTTTGGATGTATGTTCTGGTTCTAGACGATTTACACAAAAGATCCAACAAGATGCTCAGGAATCTACTGAATCTGTCAGCGATCTATATCATTTGAATTATACTCCTCTGCTTAGGAAAGTTCAGATTTTGTTCTCTCGGTGGAGCTTGCTCTATTACCGCAATCCAACTTATTTTGTAATAATTTTATGAATTTCATGTGTAAAGACAGTCAAATTCAGTTTCCCTTGTTGATTTTTAGATCCCCAAAACGTGTTCGCTATAAGTGGCTTCTCTGTTTTTTTTAATAAACAACAGGCTTTGTTCAAAAGATATTCTATTCCTGCAATCAATTCAGCTACATTGTTAGAAGGGATCCTGCCTCTGGCTGGGGTTAAACAATCAGCACATATTGCGCTGAAATGGGCAGCGGCCGGATTCATAAAAGCCTCCGATTTTTTGAGAAATGGGAAATGGCTAACTGTAGCTGAAATGTCACAATTGATGTTTTATGATTTTATTCTGCTAAATTCATATAGCATATTGTATACATTTTTTGCAGAAATAGATGCCTCTCATTTGGTTGAACGGAGCCAGTTGGTTTATGAATTGCTAGTGAGGACTTTGGATAAAAAGCCAGGCGCCTGGAAGAAATATCTAGCCTCAATTAAGGGAGTGGATCTTGAGCCGAAAGGTATTAAAAAATGGTCGGATCATAAAGTTCTAGAGATGTCATCTCATATTTGGTCAACTTTCATTAAACTTAACTTTGGCACATTGAGAGGGGCGAATTGGCAAAGGATGTTGTTTTTTAGCAAATGGTTGTTGCACCGAACTCCTCACTCTTTATCAAAAATGAACGCCAACCAATCCTCTCACTGTTTTCGGTGCCTGACTTATCCATTAGTTAATTAGTCCCATATTATGTTGAGTTGTCCCAAAATTCACAAATTTGTGATAGATCTATTTAGCTATTTGGAGTAGGAATGTGACATCCAATTGCCTGTGAATGATAAATTAAATATTTTTGTCTTTAATCCTGATCTTCCTTTTAGGGATCCAATGATAAAGTTCTTATATTTAGCAATGGCAGTAGCTAGGTCGCTTTTATTGCAAAAATCGCGAACAGATCTGATTCCCTCTGTTCTGGAATGAGGTCATAAGATGAAATTAGTTAAGAAAAGTGAACTCATTTTCTCATTACGGGTGGGTGGGATTAAGAAATTCAACACTGTTTGGGGTGCCTTCTTTGATTAAATTAAGGCTGGGAGACTGTGTTCAGGATGTTTATGTAGGTAGGGTTGTGGTTTTGGATTTTATTATTTTATTATTGTGTATTATTGTGTATATGCATTTTCTGATCCTCGCTGTGTGTATTATTAATGTATTATACATTTTTTGTGTATTTGCCCTAAAGGAATTTTTATTTAAATGGTTTCATGATGCATTGATCCTATGTTTATGTTTAAAATTCTGGCTTCAATAAAAAAAAAAAAGAAAAAAGATGCTCAGGAATTTCTAATGAATATGCTTACTGTATTGGAAAATGAAGGTGTAGACATAGAGAATATTTTTTGGCCTTTGTTATAAATGAGAACATCAATGTGAAAATTGTATGAATACATGTAGCACTAATGTAGATACTGAAAGATTTGTATATTAAAAATCAGTGTCTTTCAGTAAATTAGTTAAAGCTGCAAATCAAAACAGGGAGTTTAGCCAATGCAAATCAGAAATGGTATCAACATTATTTATGCAAAGATATGGAAAATATATCATTTTAATGATGCAATGTTTTACAGCTGACGAAAGAAAATTGGACACTTTAAAAAAACATTTTGTAGCAAGTCAACTATCAATATCATGAAGGACTTTTGTAGCAGTAGCAATTATTTTCCACTATGGTCCTTCAACAACATCTGGACATTACACTGCCTATCTAAAAAGTGAGAAAGGCTGGAGTCTTTGTAATGATGCTGAGTTGGTTTCCAACAAAGTTTGCCTATCGACTTACCAAATTCCTACCTAATATTTTTAAAGCAAAGTTTTAGGAAGATAATTCAGCCTCTGAGGAATTTATTATTATCGTTTAATAGGATTACCATTGGACAATTTACATAAAATTGATTGCAAAAATACAATTTGGCCTCAAGGAAAGGTATTTCTTTGAATTATGGACTTTTTGTTGCACATTGTCTCGGTGTATAATTTTAACTGGCATCATTTATAGTGTTTATAAATTTAAGTTATGACATTTTTTTTTAACAATCTAATTTTGCCCGCTGTACAATTGAAAACACTATGTCTAGTGAAATTTAATATATTCTGAGAACAGCAAAAAAGGCAAATAAATTACTTTGTAAAATGTTAAAATTATGCTGTGCTAATAAAATTGTATTATTACATGTTATAACTACTATTTTTTTTTTACAGATCTTAATTTTAAGATATGGTATTTACCACAATTTAGATTATAAAAAACAAGTGAATAAAATGTGTAGCGTTTTTTAGGTGTAGTACTGTTGAGGTAACTTTTAGTAAGTCTACGCACAATGGACTGTGTTCCCAGACAGTTGAAGAAAAGGAAGATGGATGGACTAGAATTGTACCAGAAAATTCCAATGCAGACAGGTATGAAAAAGGGGACAGCTTCAGAACACCTGTCTGCAAGATATATGGTATAGTACAGAATAGACACATATGGTGGTTTTGTAGGTCTTGGTAATTTCCGAATTAAAAGAAATGAAACTCTTTAACTTAAACCACATCACTGAGTGTTTTGCACATGTCATATTAGGCCCCACCCCTTCCCTTCAGTAATATATAAACATGTCCTATCAGTTCCCTAAAACGTAAGTAGTTATAAATGTATCTTGTTCGCTGTTATCAGTAGAGAAATGTACTCCTATAATAACAATTGGCCTAGCCATTAACTCTCATTCTTATTTTCAAGATGGGGAAAAGGCATTCTGTATACCTTTTCTTTTCCATGTATATATAATCTCATCATACACACCACTTTGCGTTGAAAATGCTTTCTATAGGTTTTGCTGTGCGTGTTTGCACAGAACACTCATAGAACAAGACACATCTCCAGATTTATTAGAAATCAAAAATCTGGACATGTTTGTGAATGCTGCACCATCCTCCTATTGGTGCAGCAAAGCACAACGAGGAACATTGTTTTCACTTGTCCTCATTTTTTCACTTTCAATATATGCCACAATGCACAGCATATATTGAATGAGAAAAATGCCTTTACTGATTGTTTTTGTGCAGGAAGGTGTCCCTTCATGCACAAAAACAATCTCCACCTGACACGGACATTCTTGCACCATGGTGCAAGGATGCCTGTGTCACCACATGGCTGTAGTTTAAGCAGCTGTGCAGAGGGAAGCACAGACCTGCAACATATTTATATACATATGTTGCATTCCTGTACTTCACAGTGTCATGCTGCAGCACGTCCTTATAATTCTGCACTTATGCATTCACCACACATTACAAATGTATTTTTACAGTCAATTATGCACTACACATACATTCATCTAAACTTTCACACACTAGCATACTAGTTTAGCTTTTTCTTGGACCGGAGTAGTTAGTTCTGAAGATAACTTTTTTTTCTTTTTGTAGTATTGCATTTTTTTTTTGGAACTATTTTGTATTTGTCTTTTTTTTAATGAGGGGGAAAAATGTGCACCGGAGAAACAGAACTAAAAAGTGTCAGGAGAGAAAAAAAGAAAACTAACAACGGTGGTTGTCAGTGGCTCGACACACCAGATCCACCGACTGCTCCCCATATGCAATTAGACGACCGCATTTTATACAAGTCATCCGTACTTTCCCAAATTGGGGACAGATGTCAGGAGGCATTGATGACGTTGATGGAGTTGCTCCACTTGTGCTTGGAACAGCTGAAGGAGCAACAGGACCCTACCTCAGACTTCTCAATTCCTACCTTGCAAAATTCACAGGGTGTTTTGTTTGCAGGTGCTTCCGCATACATGCAGTACCTCACGAGTATTACTTTATGGGGTCTCCCTTAGAAAGCACTGCTTTGCAAATGCGACAAGTAACTTTAGTAGCATTTACTTTCTTCAGGCCTGGAGGAAATGTGAACAATTTCCACACAATACTTGGGTATCTCTATATAGGGGGAGATTCTGCAACAAATTCCTCTGCTGAAGAATGGTATGATTCAGAGGAAGGTTGTTGATTTGCAGTCATCGTGGAATCAGGTGAATCTCTTCTCCAATCAGGAAGGAACAGCAGTTCTTCTCAGCAGGTCTTTCCCTAAGAAAAGGTCTAGGAAGAGTGATTGAAATGGGTGGGCTCCTTCCATAGTTTAAATAGGAATTCTAATGAACCAATCAAATCTCTTTTTTTTAGGTCACATGGAGTACGCGTAGGATGCGCGCATTCAGCACGCACCCTGCTCGCACCGAGTGCGACTTCGTAAAATTGCATTTAAGAGTGATGTACTTTTTAAGAAAGTTTAGGTCAAATGGGGTACGCGTAGGATGCGCGCATTCAGCCGCACCCTGCTCGCACCCAGCGCGACTTCGTAAAATTGCATTTAAAAGTGATGTACTTTTTAAGAAAGTTAAAGAATATTATGTAAATGTAATGTAAATGTAAATGTAGGTGCACTTATATAGCGCAGACCTGTCACCCAAAGGGCATCCTGGCGCCTGCTTAGGGAACCCGTCCTGGTATTCCCCTGTGAGAAACCCCGGCAGGGTGTCCACAGGGTGAAAGCCAGGCATCCCGCCACGAGGGGCCATAGTGGAGATTAAGCAAGCTATTGCCCAGAGTCGCAGAGTGTGACCCCGTGAGTCGAGTAGGCACCGGAGCGAGAATTGTGGAGACCGTGGAATTTGTGAGC
Organism: Lissotriton helveticus; assembly: GCF_964261635.1. Lineage (NCBI taxonomy): Eukaryota > Metazoa > Chordata > Amphibia > Caudata > Salamandridae > Lissotriton > Lissotriton helveticus. Next base: position 353,826,204 of record NC_136063.1, on the reverse strand, counting down.
CCGAGACCCGCTGAGGCGGGGAATCGAACCTTGGTCCACGGTCGATCTCAGCTTCCGGGTCTGCCGCCTCTAACCACTGAGCCACGCTTCTCCACTATTTTATTTTAACTCCATTATTTTAATGATAACCTCAGATAATGTTGTGTCTTAATATTTATATTAAATATATATATATATATAACTTTTTGAACATTAAAAAAAATGTGCAGGAGTCGTGCACCCACTGAGTCCGATATGCATATGATGTCACACGCTACTGCTCATTCGTCATGTCACGCAAGACGTATATCTTGCGTAAGCATCAGAAGTCATGTACAAGTCGCATAGCAACCGTGTTGGAAAAGGCATAGCCGTCACACACCCTACATGGATCCTATACAGCAATCCTAAAATGGCAGACACGATGCGCGCAGTAAGCGAGCAGGGTGTGCTTTGGGTGCGCGACTCCAAAAAAAGGAAAAACATGATAAAAATAATGTACGTATATGATAAACAATATAAAATAATAAAGAAATATATTTTTGTTTTAAAAAAAATTTAAAAAATGTGTGTAATATAATTTTAAAAATAACATCTAAAATAAAAAGATTAAAGACATTTAGTTAAAAATATGAAACAAAAACAACAATAAATATATTTAAAAATTATCATTTGAAAAAGCTTTAAAATTCACTAAAAAAAGACATAGGTTTGAGATATGTTATAGTTAGGAATTAGCATTTAAAAAACCTTAGAAATTCACTGAAAAAAAACATAGGTTTTAGGGGTGTTATAGTTAGCTAGACATTTAAACTCGTACAAAAGCATTGAAATTCCTCTGTTATAGTAAGTTGTACTAAGTAAAACTCGCGCGCCCACAATCCACTGCTGTTGATGTCACATATTACATCATTCATGACATGGTCAGTGATATCACTGACGATATCACTGATGACATCTCAAATGACATCACTGATGACATGACTAGTCATGAATGATGTAATATGTGACATCATCAGCAGTGGATTACGGGCACGCGAGTTATGGAATTTCAATGGTTTTGTACGAGTGAAATGTCTAGGTAACTATAACACCCCTAAAACCTATGGTTTTTTCAGTGAACTTCTAAGGTTTTTTAAATGCTAATTCCTAATTATATCATGTCTGAAATATATATATAGCGTAAAGGTATCAAGGACCCCCTGAACAAATTGATACTGTAAGTCCTAGGTCAGGGATTAACAGAGCGAAAAGTAACAACCAAGGCACTTGAAGGACAATTTTGATAATGTTAAGAAGGATTACACAAATCAGGAAGGAATGTAGGTAGGTCTGAATTCAAATTTTATTACTGATCGGATTAAAAAAGAGATCACAAACACTAGTACAGATCATATATATAAAAAAGACTTTAAAAAGGGAAGAAATAAAAAAATCAAAAAATTAACAGCAAAAGAAACATTCAAAGCATATATATGAAATCTTAAACAAATTGATTCTCAGACATAAAATGGAAAAATTATAAAACTGTGGCATTAACAAATAAGTTCTCTACGCGCGTTTCGGCGACCAGCGCCTTCTTCTGGAGTAGCCACGTATACCCTGTGCGATGAAGAAAAAAAGAAAAATAACCAGATTTAAAAATAATACTAGCCTATAGAATATTCATAAAAGAATATCATCTCTAAACAATTTATAAAATCATTATATAAAATGACCTACATTTCACATCACTTTCATATTGTAAAACAAATATACATTTTATTTTTGCCTCTTTGCTGAGGGCCTTCATTTCTTTGTGCATTACACGCCTAACATACCCTGGGGAACTAGGGATCGGGGGGGAAAAAAATGGAGTTACGATACTTGATATTCAACTGAAGCTTACATGAGGGGTGTCGGATATCTTATGGGGGAAGATGGGCACTCAATTCTTAAGAATATACTTACATAATTAAAGCAACAGCGTCACTGGATAAAGTAATCAAAATGCAGACTCGTTTTTCTGTACGACAATGATCTAAATAAGAACATAAAGAATAAGACACCAGATTTCTATAAGTTATAAATCTAATGTTTACTGACACGATGTCAGAAAATGATTGAACTTTGTAATTAATATTCTTTACCTAATAATAGTTCAAAAAGGTTCTGAAGCCGTGGATAGATGCTTCAAATTTGTTGCCAGGGAATTTGTATTACTATATCGGACAAGAGAAAAATATTATAGGCGGTATGCTACTGCATTGACCTATTTATTAAAGGCACTATAGTATAGCATATGATACAAACTCACCTATGACATATGCTTATGTTTAAAAGAGTATTCTGACAAATATATCTTTACCCTTCTCGAATGGATGGATATTAAATAGGTTTTACTACACTAAACAAAAAGTGTAGGGCAATTTATTAATAGGGCAGGTAATTAAGGAAAGGGCTAATACACATAATAGTACCTGAATAAAAACACTATGTACCGTAGTATTTTATGTTCTTTGTTGACGGTTCATATAAATTTAAGGGATCAGTCAGAATCCTATGACAAAACATGACATAAGACTGATTAAACTCAGAGTTCTGGGTAGTCACAAGTCAAAAAAGTAAGAATTCTTTTAGATAAATACCTGATCAAGTACATACTTGATCAGGTATTTATCTAAAAGAATTCTTACTTTTTCAGGTATTTATCTAAAAGAATTCTTACTTTTTTGACTTGTGACTACCCAGAACTCTGAGTTTAATCAGTCTTATGTCATGTTTTGTCATAGGATTCTGACTGATCCCTTAAATTTATATGAACCGTCAACAAAGAACATAAAATACTACGGTACATAGTGTTTTTATTCAGGTACTATTATGTGTATTAGCCCTTTCCTTAATTACCTGCCCTATTAATAAATTGCCCTACACTTTTTGTTTAGTGTAGTAAAACCTATTTAATATCCATCCATTCAAAAGGGTAAAGATATATTTGTCAGAATACTCTTTTAAACATAAGCATATGCCATAGATGAGTTTGTATCATATGCTATACTATAGTGCCTTTAATAAATAGGTCAATGCAGTAACATACCGCCTATAATATTTTTCTCTTGTCCGATATAGTATTACAAATTCCCTGGCAACAAATTTGAAGCATCTATCCACGGCTTCAGAACCTTTTTGAACTATTATTAGGTAAAGAATATTAATTACAAAGTTCAATCATTTTCTGACATCGTGTCAGTAAACATTAGATTTATAAATTATAGAAATCTGGTGTCTTATTCTTTATGTTCTTATTTAGATCATTGTCGTACAGAAAAACGAGTCTGCATTGTGATTACTTTATCCAGTGACGCTGTTGCTTTATTTATGTAAGTATATTCTTAAGAATTGAGTGCCCATCTTCCCCCATAAGATATCCGACACCCCTCATGTAAGCTTCAGTTGAATATCAAGTATCGTAACTCCATTTTTTTCCCCCCCGATCCCTAGTTCCCCAGGGTATGTTAGGCGTGTAATGCACAAAGAAATGAAGGCCCTCAGCAAAGAGGCAAAAATAAAATGTATATTTGTTTTACAATATGAAAGTGATGTGAAATGTAGGTCATTTTATATAATGATTTTATAAATTGTTTAGAGATGATATTCTTTTATGAATATGCTATAGGCTAGTATTATTTTTAAATCTGGTTATTTTTCTTTTTTTCTTCATCGCACAGGGTATACGTGGCTACTCCAGAAGAAGGCGCTGGTCGCCGAAACGCGCGTAGAGAACTTATTTGTTAATGCCACAGTTTTATAATTTTTCCATTTTATGTCTGAGAATCAATTTGTTTAAGATTTCATATATATGCTTTGAATGTTTCTTTTGCTGTTAATTTTTTGATTTTTTAATTTCTTCCCTTTTTAAAGTCTTTTTTATATATATGATCTGTACTAGTGTTTGTGATCTCTTTTTTAATCCGATCAGTAATAAAATTTGAATTCAGACCTACCTACATTCCTTCCTGATTTGTGTAATCCTTCTTAACATTATCAAATTGTCCTTCAAGTGCCTTGGCTGTTACTTTTCGCTCTGAAATATATATATACACACACACATATACATACATAATGGCAACAGCACTGAAATCAAATTTTGGGGGTGATTCGTGAAGAGGGGGCCGAGAAAATAGGGGGGTCCCAAATTGTGTTTTCCCCATGCAATTTTCTATAAGACCTTTAGCCGGAGCTACAGCCCGAACAGCTGAACGGAATTACACCAAACTTGGCAAAAAGGTAGAGTTCTGTTCGCAAATGGGCCTTTTTGTTAAATGGTGTAAATCCGTTCTGTAGTTCCTGAGAAAATCGAAAATTAAAATCATAAGTATATATTGGAGGTGTTACGGTACGTGTACCCGTACGCGTACCGTATGCTTACCTTCCCGAGCACAAGCTGCATGGTGATTGGATGTCAATTGTCTGTCAACACTCCAAACTAGGAAGTGTTGGCAGCCATCTTGTGTCTCGGTGAAACCGAGGTACAAAAAATGAGAAACAAATGTGCAAAATACGCAAAGGGGGCAGGGCAGACACACCCTGACCTCCTAGGCCTACTCAGGGAGTTCTACAAGGACCCCCAAGGCCTCTATTTTTTTTTTCAAGAAATTACAGGGGTATGCGTACCTACGTGTACCTACGTGTACCCCATGAAAAAAAAAAACTCGGTCTGTTTCTTTTCAAAATTAGCCCCCGGGGGGACAAAATCCCGGTGGCAATATTTGTTTAATTCATTTACAAAAATAATAATAATAATAATTCTGTGGGGGGGCTGTTTGCCCCCCCCCACTCGTACCGGGGACCACCACCCCCGGGGCTTTTTTATGTTGGGAGTGGGGCCGCGCGGCCCCCCTCCTGAAGCCATTGATGGCCCTGGGGACCACCACCTCCCCAGTGCCGGCTCCTGCAGTGTCCTGGGGTGCATACCCCTGGGACACTGCTGTTTGCTGTGGTAGGGTTGGAGCCTCGCGGCTCCCACCCTACCACAGCAAACTGCTTTTCGTCAGAGAGAGCAGCATGTTAGCTGCTCTCTCTGACAAAAAGCAATGCTGGCTCCCGAAGGACGCGGGGAGCCGTTTGGGACCGTGAGGGCATTGGGGCTCCCCCCACGGTCTCCAATGTTTTTTTTTACCCCGGGGATTATAAAACATTTGATGTAGACGCTATTTATTTTTTTACGATAGATGCACTGTACGTGTACGGTGCAAATTTCGTAAGTCATACCGTAAGCGCACGTAAGCAAGAAAAATATGAATATTTTTAGATATTTATGAAGTGTATGTATTTATGTCTTGTGTGGCTCTAAAAAGAGCCCTGGTGTTTATTGTGAGATGTTAGTACCTACAAGTAAGCACCGGTGCAGAGTCTAAAGTTAATGAGGAAGACTCTGTTCCCTTCATCTGTAAAATGTACACCATCTCGCCTATAGATGCCTTGCATATTGAAACGCAGATTGTTGTTGTAAATGGACCCCATTCTATAGTCTCGGAGAAACGCAGAAACAGATTTATTCACATGTCTCCTAGCTTTTTCAATCTGTGGACAATATTGGTTGGACCAGTTCCATTTCTGCCTTTGGCATATATTAGAATAGACAAAGGCACTTTGGGGGAAAAGTTCCATCAGTTGTTGAAAGGTGTCCTTCATAAACATTTCCAGACCTACCCCAGTCAAAGTGCCTAGGTCATTGCCACCACAGTGCACAATTATGAGGTCAGGGTGTTGGAGATGTATAAAGGATTTCACTAATGGCATCAATTGGTGCCACTTTAACCCTCTCTGTCCAATCCATTTAATGTGCACATTTGATAAACCTAGGTCTTTGTGAGTTCCTTTCTGTTGTGCGTACATTTCACTCGAGAAAATATAGCTGTGTCCCACAATCCACACTTTAAACATCTTGAAGAGAGGTCTGGATGCACTGAGATGGTCTGTGTAAATGAAAGGGCAGTTTGAAGATTTTTATTTTCTAAAATGGTGGATAAGTGGAGTTTTGAAAAAAATCAAAGAAGTGATTGGTTGTTTGGAATGTTACTAGCTACAAAAATAGGGTGCACTTTTCTGTTTTTTTATGCCTTTTTTAAGCCTGTTATTTATTGGTTAAGAAAAAGTGATAGAAAAGAACATTACTTAAGATAAGCTGGTATATTGAGAAGTCAAGCACACTTGCTGTTTTGATTTGCAACAATGTATGATGAACTTTTCACTTGTATTGTCAGTTAGGTGTTCCCTGAAGTGTTTCTATGGTAACAGGCAGAATGTGGTTGGGGGGAAGGGTTTAAAGTTTTGTGAGCTGGAAAGGGTTGAAAAGTTTCAGCATTTTAAAAGTGTGTTTCATTTTTAATCTGTGAATAAATGTGATTTTTTATTTACTTGTATATGTGTGTGTGGTTTGAATGTGTAGATTGACAGGAATTGTTGGCTGTTTGTTATAGGATTTTTAGACTGCCTTTGGTTAATTAGGGGGTTTTAGTATGAACCATCCAACATATAAACACATAAACTTGAAAGATATATATTTGCACGGTACGCGTACGGTGCATCTATGGAAAAAAAATAGTTTCTAATACTCATTTTTTATAATCTCCGGGGACCCCATCCCTGGGGCTTAAGTTATTTGTTTGCGGGGGGGGGGGCGCTCTCTGCCCCTCTGCAGCCCCAGGGACCTCCACCTCCCTGGGGCTGTAATATTAAAAATATTAAAAATAGGGGGGTCCGTGACAGACCCTCTAGCCCTGGGGACCACCACCCCCGGGGCTTTTCAATGTTGGGAGGGGGGCCGCGCGGCCCCCCTCCTGGCAGCCATTGATGGCCCTGGAGACCACCACCTCCCCACCACCTCCCCAGGGCCGGCTCCTGCAGTGTCCCGGGGTGCCTATGCCCGGGACACTGCTGTTTGCTGTGGTAGGGCAGAGTCTCACGGTTCCCACCCTACCACAGCAAACTGCTTTTCGTCAGAGAGAGCAGCATGTTAGCTGCTCTCTCTGACAATAAGCAATGCCGGCACCCAAAAGACGTGGGGAGCCGGCTGGGACCGTGGGGGCATTGGGGCTCCCACCACGGTCCCCAACATTTTTTTTCAGCCCCGGGGGATGGGGTCCCGTGTCTTAGGAACAATGTGTAATAGACATTATTTTTGGGGGGGAGAGATGCACCGTACGCATACGGTGCAAATTTCGTAAGTTGTCCCGGAAGCGCACCCTAGCATGAAAAAAATCATTAAAAAAAATATATTTTACATATATCTTTCAAGTTTAAGTGTTTATGTGTTGGTTGGTTGTAATTTGAGTTTTTCTGTTTATTGGTACTTATAAGAAAGTACTTATGCATAATCTAAACTTGATGAGGACTAGTGTTTTACAGTGTGCTGAACTTTTGACCTCTGTTTACAGTAGACTTTTGCATGATGTGTTGGTGGTAGGGTGGAAAGGGATCACTGACATAATATCGAGTGACAGAATATCGACTAGCAAAAATATCGAGGAAAAAATATCTACAGACAAAATATCGAGTTTGTATCTACAAACAGGTAAGTACAAAAATATCGAGTACAAAATATCGTTTACAAAAATATAGTTTGAAAAAATATTGTCTTTATTAAAAACAAAAAAAATTTACAATGATATTTGTTAAAACATATATATATATAAACATAATATAATTAAATAATATCCAACATTATTACCGTACGATAGCAGAAGTGTAAAAAATACTATTCCCACTCCACAGAGTGCAACTGTAGGGAAAGCGTTGGATAGCGTAGGGGTAAAAATTACTATTCCCACTCCAGTGGGTGCAACAGTGAGGAAAGCGTTGGATAGCGTAGGGGTCAAAATTACTATTCCCACTCCAGTGGGTGCAACAGTAGGGAAAGCGTTGGATAGCGTAGGGGTTAAAATTACTATTCCCACTCCAGTGAGTGCAACAGTAGGGAAAGTGTTAGATAGCGTAGGGGTAAAAATTACTATTCCCACTCCAGTGGGTGCAACAGTAGGGAAAGTGTGGGATAGCTTAGGGGTAAAAATTACTATTTCCACTCCAGTGGGTGCAACAGAAGGGAAAGCGTTGGATAGCGTAGGGGTAAAAATTACTATTCCCACTCCAAATAGTGCAACAGTAGGGAAAGCGTTGGATAGCGTAGGGGGTTAAAGTACTATTCCCACTCCAAAGAGTGCAACAGTAGGGAAATCGTAGGATAGCGAAGGGGTTTAAATTAATATTCCCACTCCAAAGAGTGCAACAGTAGGGAAAGCGTTGGATAGCGTAGAGGTAAACATTACTATTCCCACTCCAGTGGGAGCAACAGTAGGGAAAGCGTTGGATAGCGTAGGGGTAAAAATTACTATTCCCACTCCAAATAGTGCAACAGTAGGGAAAGCGTTGGATAGCGTAGGGGTTATAATTACTATTCCCACTCCAAAGAGTGCAACAGTAGGGAAATCGTTGGATAGCGTAGGGGTAAAAAATACTATTCCCACTCCAAAGAGTGCAACAGTAGGGAAAGCGTTGGATAGCGTAGGGGTTTACATTACTATTCCCACTCCAAAGAGTGCAACAGTAGGGAAAGCGTTGGATAGCGTAGAGGTAAAAATTACTATTCCCACTCCAGTGGGTGCAACAGTAGGGAAAGCGTTGGATAGCGTCGGGGTTAAAATTACTATTCCCATTCCAAAGAGTGCAACAGTAGGGAAAGTGTGGGATAGCGTAGGGGTAAAAATTATTATTCCCACTCCAGTGAGTGCAACAGTAGGGAAAGTGTTGGATAGCGTAGGGGTAAAAATTACTATTGCCAACCCAGTGGGTGCAACAGTAGGGAAAGAGTTGGATAGCGTAGGGGTAAAAATTACTATTCAAACTCCAAAGAGTGCAACAGTAGGGAAAGCGTTGGATAGCGTAGCAGTAAAAATTACTATTCCCACTCCAGTGGGTGCAACAGCGAGGAAAGCGTTGGATAGCGTAGGGGTAAAAATTACTATTCCCACTCCAGTGAGTGCAATAGTAGGGAAAGTAAATTGATTTATTTAATCAATTATAAATAAATAACTTCCCATCCTATTCCCCTATAAACCCACAACCCACTACAGAAAATAAATTATTAAATTAACATAATTAGCAATTAATCAATTAAATAAAATTAATTATGAATTCCAATTTAATTAATTACCCATAAAAAATGTATTAACAATTAATTCTAAAACAATACCAATAAATATGTTAGCATATTTAATTAATTATGAATAAATTACTTCCCACCCAATTCCCCTATAAACCCACAACCCGCTACAAAAAATAAATTAGTAAAATTAACAGAATTAGCAATTAATCAATTAATTTTAATGAATTGCCAATTAAAAGTTAATTAATTACCAAATATAAATTAATTAACAAATAATTAAAAATGAATAACAATAAATACATTTACATATTTAATTAATTATAATTAAATTACTTCCCACCCTATTCCCCTATAAACCCACAACCCGCTACAGAATTAAATTACGCAAAAATTAAAAAATAAATATTTCATTAATTAAAATTATGTATAACATAAATACACACTTTTCACACATATAATAACATAAAAAACACTATAAAAATTTCAATATTATTAAAAATTCGATAATTTTAATAACCTATATTATATACTTCGATATTTTAACTGTCTATATTTTTAACATTTGAAATTACATTACTTCCCTTAAAAACGATATTTTTGATGTCTATATTCTGTCCAGTCGATATTTTGTCCATTCGATATTTAAAACTCGATATTATGTCCAGTCGATATTTTGTAGTCGATATTTTGACTGTTCACTGGTGAAAAGATATGTCAGTTGGAAAGATTTGAAATATTAAACCAATAGAAATGTGTGTTTGGTTTTGAATTATTGAGTAAAGGAATTTGATTTGTTAGTAATGTTTATATATGTGTAAATTGAGAGGGAAAATGTGCCATTTCTTTGGTTCTGCTGAAAGCACTGGAGCAGAGATTCTGTTTAATGCTATCTGCTGTGTGAGTGGCATTCTTCTTCATCTACTAATCCGTTTGACAGGTCAGTTGAAAAGTTGTAAGGAAATGTATATGGTGCATTTTATTTTTTTTAAAAGTAAAGTGTTTAATTTTTATAAAGTTTGCTGAATCATATTTGCAGTTTGTTTGGTTTTGGATAACTTTTGTGGAAAATCATTTGGTAAGTTAATGTATTTAGTTAGTCAGCTTTGTTGAATAAAGTGCAGTACTAAAAAAATTAGAATATGTACAGTCACTTATACAATGCTGCAGTCAATATAGATAGAGTGCTGCATAAACTCTTGGGCAGATTTACAAGCAGCTTGTGCCTCTTTCTTGTTGTATTCTGTCTCATGTTTGGATGTAATGCTGGCAGAAAAGTAATGCTGCAAATTGGAAATGTATTTTGAAAATGTGTTAGGTTTCTGCACTGTAATGTAGTGCTCATATACATGGGCTGTGTTCTGTCACTTAAACCTTTTACTGAGGTAAATGTGTTTTGGTAAAATGTATGGTTTTAAAATTTCTGCCCAGAATCACACTGAGCGTCTGTGTAAATGAAAGAATTATATGTGCATCTTTTTCTCTAATCTCACCTGTCTCTCCTCACTGTCTTCTTCTCTCTGCTTATACTGTCCTCTCTCTTCTGATATTTTCACTCTTTCCATATTTTCACTTGTCTTTCGTGATAGTGCTGCTTCTTTTCAAACTGCCTCCTGTTTTTTTAGTCTCCCTCTATCGTCATTGTCTTTCCTGTCCTCTAATGTTCCCCCTTCTTTTTATACTCCCTCTTCTGCCCTCTTAATCCTCTCTGTTGTATCTCCTCTTACCAATGCTCCAGTCAAGATAGATAGAGTGCTGCATACAGTCTTGGGCAGATGTACAAGCAGCTTGGGCCTCTTTCTTGTTGTATTCTGTCTCATGTTTGGATGTAATGCTGGCAAAAAAGTAATGCTGCAAATTGGAAATGTATTTTGAAAATGAGTCAGGTTTCTGCACTGTAATGTAGTGCTCATATAAATGAGCTGTGTTCTGTCACTTCAACCTTTTACTGAGCTAAATGTGTTTTGGTAAAATGTATGGTTTTAAAATTTCTATCCAGAATCAGGCTGAGTGTTTGTGTAAATGAAAGAATTATATTTGCACCTTTTTCTGTAATCTCACCTGTCTCTCCTCACTGTCTACGTCTCTCTGCTTATACCGTCCTCTCTCTTCAGATATTTCCACTCTTTCCATATTTTCACTTGTCCTTCCTGATAGTGCTGCTTCTTTTCAAACTGCCTCCTGTATTCTTAGTCTCCCTCTATCGTCATTGTCTTTCCTGGCCCCTAATGTTCCCCTTTCTTTTTATACTCCCTCTTCTGCCCTCTTAATCCTCTCTGTTTTAACCTCCTCTTAACAATGCCCCAGTCAATATAGATAGAGTGCTGCATACACTCTTGGGCAGATTTACAAGAAGCTTGGGCCTCTTTCTTGTTGTATTCTGTCTCATGTTTGGATGTAATGCTGGCAAAAAAGTAATGCTGCAAATTGGAAATGTATTTTGAAAAAGAATCAGGTTTCTGCACTGTAATGTAGTGCTCATATACATGGGCAGTGTTCTGTCACTTAAACCTTTTACTGAGATAAATGTGTTTTGGTAAAATGAGTGGTTTTAAAATTTCTGTACAGAATCACACTGAGTGTCTGTGTAAATGAAAGAATTATATTTGCACCTTTTTCTGTAATCTCACCTGTCTCTCCTCACTGTCTACCTCTCTCTGCTTATACTGTCCTCTCTTCTGATATTTCCATATTTCGTGATAGTGCTGCTTCTTTTCAAACTGCCTCCTGTCTTCTTAGTGTAATCTCTGCTTTCTTTTTAAGAGTAATATAATAGGGTGTTTTATACATTTATTTTTCAAAAGTGATATTTTTTTTAATAGATTTTTTTGATCAATACTGAAAAAAGTCATCATGCCCAGTAAGGCTAAGAAAACGAAACAACGAAGGAAGCAGGTTATTTAAGGAGAAGTCATCAACAAGATTTACCACAAGAAAAATGTGTTAAGAAGACGCAAAAATGTCCTGGTAAGAAAACTAAAAGTTTTCTACGAAGATTGGTAAACAGTAAGAGTAGTGTGCAGAAAGAAAAAAAATTTCTGTGTTTCTGCAAGCAAGAGAAAAGAGAAGAACCGTGTAGTATTATGTTCTGAAAAAAATGAGTATAGTACAAGGAGAAAAAACCAATGCAAGGAGATACGGAAGATGAACTATAATCAAGTTGTTTTAAATTTGACTAAGATTGTAAAGAATTGTAAAAGAAAAAGAGCATTTTACAAAAAAAGAACTATATTGAACATGTTGTTAATAAAGCTTTTGAATTGAAAAAAAAAGTTTTTGTTTTAGTAATCAATAGAATTTGATCATTAGATAAGATAATCCATTTAATGAAGGCCAAAAGTATGTGGAAAAGAGTAATTAACAAAAGTATTTTTATGATTTTATTTTTTTGTTTGAATATAGTGCCTAAATGACCAAAGCTCAAACCATGGGTATCTTGTCGCGCAAGACCACACTAAAGTCAAAAGTGAAGGCTGAACACAATGGAGCATAGTTCAGAAACACAAGGTGGATTGGGCCTGGTCTTGGCTTATCTTTGGATTCACAAGACATTCTGAAGGAAAGTCCAGGAGAATGTAGAAGTCATCTGAGAAAGACATCAGACTGTGTCTGAGGAGGAGTTGTCATCTCCAGGGAGCATTGGATGAGGCCTCAGTGAAGCCACCGATGGCAGGAAAAAGCTCTGAGCAGAAGAAGCCTGATTTCTGGGCTAAGGAGTTCATCATCATCGATGCGAAGCTGACTGCCATACTGCCCAGTTAGGAGTTTGACCGTAGGACGTAGTTGTAAACTGTAACCAAAGAGAGCTTTACAAGGTAAGATACCATTACTCAGAAGTCCCAGTGACCAGGATTTGATGCTGCAGAGAATGTAGCAGAAACTACCATTAACTCAGACTGAACCGCGATGCACCTTGGGTGAATTGGCTGGCAGATAGTTTCTGGTCTTCTGTCAATTCTTCTGGCACTTGTTGGTCAGAGTTTTTCTTTCCTAAGTCCCATATGTTATGGTTAGGCAGCAGCACCAGCACCTTTGACACAACTTCCAGAGGTTTTTTTGGGTGAACGGAAACATAGTTCAAGTTCTGAGCGTTTTTTTAATGAGGAGAGTTATTTTCAGAGTAATGAGTTGTTGCATGCAGTTCACACAACAGGTTGTGAATATGATGTTAAAAATGGTTGTCCAATTGAAAAAGAGAAAATTGTTCCTAGAATTGAGGAACATTTGTTAGCTGATGAAGTTTTAGGGAGACGTCCTAAAGCTCCAGTGTACACTTGGAAATGCAGTACTATTTGTAGTGTACGGCAGGAATCTATTGATTTTTTACACAATTTCTAATGTAACTATAGTAAGAAAAGTGTTAAACAAAAGATTAAGATGTTGCAAGGATTAGACCCTTGCAGAGTGAGACACATTACTGGATTGCAAGGACATTCTTTAGCTTGTCTTTCTAAAAAAGTATGTAGAAGTATTTTTCACCGTTTCAGGATGTTAGCAGTTCATCATACTCAAATGAGGAAATTAGTGAGTCCAGCACTAATGTTAAAAAAGATGAACAGTGCTCTTTTGCATGGATCTATATCAGATGTAATAAAGGTTTGTGATGAAATTCAGGTTAGTTACTTTGGTCCTGAGGAAGACAGTGTAGAAATTGATATACATTAATAGTAGGGAATGTAGAAGAGAATGTACAATGTTGTAGTACAGAACATTTTGAGCAAGAAATGACAAAGTTTGAGGTGATTTCTGGTGAAAGGCCAAATTATTCTTGTATCTGTTGTCAACGCACTCATTATAAAAATCAGACCAGGACTGTTGATCTGTTTTTAAAAAGTGAAAAGGAAAATAATAAGGAGTGGAAGGATTTTCCAACTTATTTGTTGGTAGAGAATTCTTTTAATTTGGGTTCTGATCAGCGTTATTGTAAATATTGTTATAATAAATTAGATGAGAGTAAAATGTCCGCTAGAGCTGTGCATAATAATCTTGAGTTGGTAAATATTCCTTCTGAATTGATGGATTTAAATACCTATGAGTCGATTCTTTTTCAATGTGTTCACCCATTTCAAGCTATTGATCGTTTGGAGCCTAAGATGGGGAAATTGCCTCCTTCAGATTTACAGAGAGCGTTAAAGGGAAGAGTTGTATATTTGCCTCTAGATTTAAAGAAAAAGATTGAAACAATTGGTGTAGAAAATGTAGAAGATGAACCTTTAGTTATTTTAGTTAATGGTGTTCCTACTAAGAGTAAGAAAATCTGGCAAGAATTAGTAGATGTTAGGAAAGATAAAAAGGCAACGTTGTATCAGTCAGTCATAAGCTTTATTCTATTATTCAATAAACAATCATAAAAGCACACAGAATATTAAAACAACACATTAGGATTAAAAAGAAAAGGAATACAGTATAATACAAGATATAAAACAGTTCGGTGGGAAGGAATACAATAAACATAGTAGCTATTAATACACAAAAAGGCATAAATCCAGGCTTTTTCGGTTGGATATTGATTTTAGAATAAAGGTCGCCATAAAAAAGCAGACATCCGAGGTATCAAGTGCAAATAGGAGACTCATAGCAGTTTTAACTGTAAACACGGAGTATTTTTTAAAAAGAGGTTTAAGATAAAAAATACGAAGTTGCAAATACAAGGGGCATATTAGCATAAAGTGCAACGTTCTCTGTTTAGTGACTCCATCACATGGGCAGGGAGTTGACGTATGTTTTTTCATCCGGGGGAGTGCCACCAGGTAATGAACAATGCCTAATCTCAACCTTGTGAGGACAAACTGATGGGACTGTTTGGTAGTTACTTTTAAATACTTAGGCATGCCATGACCGTCCACATTATTAGAATTATAAAATACATGAGTGGTGAGGTGGCTACAATGATCTTTACGCATATTCGATTTGACCCCCAAAAAGACGTTTTTGACCTCCTGTTTAGATAAATTAATTGCACATACAGGGTCACTGAAAACATCCAGATCAAACATTTCTTTATAAGAAGTTAAAACATATTTTAACCAAGGGATCTGACGGGCTTTATCCAGGCGAAGACAATCTTGGATTATTCGCCTTGTGGTTCTGAAAATCTGGATTCGTGTAATTATTCTGGACTCGAGGATTAAAAACTTCGTCAAAACATGACGAGTTTGGTATCGAAAGACCGAGAATGACGAGTACATCATGTACATATATTTTCAGCATATTCGAGTGACGATTTCACCTAGAAATCATCATTTGCGTTCTGAACCCTTGGCTTCCATTTATGTGTTGCCCTTTACATAGGCCTTAATCCAGTTGAATTCAATTCCACAAGGACACATACTCCTTAATCGACTTTTCCATGACCTGTACAAGTTGGAACCATTGCCCCAGGCCGAACTCGTTAGGTCAGTTCCCCTCCCAGTGGCCGAGCAAGATAGCATCTAGGCTCAACAAACCATAAAACCATTTCAGCGCGCACACCTGCCATATCTCGCTCACATCTATCTCCACTCTTTTGCTTCACTTACTTTATGGTGGGGAGGTGCCCGTTTTTATTAGGGGTCCAGTGATATCTGATGAAATGTGGGGCCTTGCCAAATGATTTGTTGTAGGCAGCACGAAGTGAAATATGGACATGTCATCATGACTCTGCTTTCTCTTTGTACTAGAAATATGTTAATGATTTACTTTACAACCAAGAATGTTTTGCCCGAAGCCCAAAATTGTGTATAAGAAGAGAAGCCTGACTTTGTAAGGGCGAGCAGTCTCCTGAGAATATACTTCCCCGTGTTGTACTTCTAGGACCTTGGTTGCAGCCAATAAACTAATCTTTGACTTCACCTAGAAGACTCTGAGTTTCTGTGGTCTGGATCAGGAAGAACCCGAGGTCTCTGGGTGTACCCTGACACCGCTGGGTTACCGGTTCTGTGCCGGTTCTTAAAAACCCAGTACCTCAGCTGGAGCCCAATGTGGGGCGATTCCAGTGGTACCAGTGGTACCAGTCAGTCAGAAGATCGTGAGGAGCTTCGTGTGAAAATTCCGGAGGACGGCCAACCACCTCATCGACCCCTGCATGTCGACGTGGTCCGAAGGTCTTTGCTGCGAGGTTCCCCGCTTCCCGACGGCTACAAGGACTGCTGCCCTGGCTATTGCCCTGATTTGGACCCTTGAAGTTTGGTAGAGCGAAACACTAAGACGAGTCTTCTGGTGACGTCATCGATATTTCAGCTAAGTATAAGTGGAGCGTCTCCCAGTCCTTAGTTGGTCTTAGTCTTGGGTATCCTTTGGGATAATTTGTTGGTACTTGCAAGCACCAAAACCGAAGGACTCGTGTATTCCCGAGAAATATCGTAATCGATAATCCTTTGAAGTTTGGAACTAGACTAGAGAGCGAAGATGCCTAGTCTTAGACTTGGAGATTTGTTTTGTCTTGGTGGTAACAATAGGGACTCCCGATTGGAGGACTCTAAGCTAAGCATGGGCGGATTTTGCGGATTGGCAATCCGCGAACTTGCGTATTTACGGATTCGCAATCCGCGAAGATCCGCGAACTCTAGCGGACTTGCGGATTTTTCCGTTTTTTGTGTTGGCGCGTGTTCGCGCCGATTTTGGGACAAGTTCGCAATTGCGAACTTACTTTTCGGCTTGCAACGGCCGCGACTATGTTGTTTCTACGTCTGGTTTATCATCACAGGTTCACAGCACCCTCTGTTTCACCACTGCCACCCTCTGGGACACCCATGCCACCCTCTAGTACATCCTCACAGGCACCTATTAGGTTTATTTATTACTGTAGATTATGGTGGTTGAAAAAAGCTAGCACACCTGCCCTTCTTCAACTGCCATCAATTAATTTGTGTTTCATTAATGTGTCAGTAATTTTGAAAGTTCCAGTCTGGCTGGCACCTGCTTCCTTCCTTATCTGTAATTTGCTTTTTGTTGCAGTGAAATTTTTTTTTTACAGGACCTTTATGGTGCTATTCTATGAGCCTGCTGTTTGGGTCATAGCAGGGTCATAGAATTGTTGCAAACTCTGGAGGGGCCCATCAGGAAGCACTACCTTGAATGTTACTAATGTTAAGTTTGAACTTTTGCACCTGCTCATTGCTTTCATTTTAGCTAAAATCGTTTTTTTTGCAATTTCGCGCGTTATTTGGGGCGCGAATCCGTGCGAGATCGATTTCGGAAGCCGCGAATACGTGCGAATACAAAATTGTTTTTGTTGCGACGTGTATATTCGCGTGATCTTGCGCGTGTTCGCGAGGCGCTTCTAGCTATTCGTTTGCCAAGTTACCCTATCGGTCGTACACGGGCGCGGCCATCTTGTTGGCGTGACGTAATTCCGTTTCCGCCCGCTATGTGTAATCTCGCAAAGTGTGCTGCTCGCGAGTACAAGTTCGCGCGTACTCGCAAGGAAAATCTCGCGCGAACTTACCCACGCGGTCGTGAACGGGCGCGGCCATCTTGTTTCTCATTCATTGCTATGGTTCTGGGCATGCTTTCTCTATCCTCTCTCAATCTCTGCCATCCTTTGCTTGTTTGAAGTTTTTTTGATCTAATTTTACTTATTATCTAACCCTCTATTTTTCTAGCTCTATATTTTTGTGTTTTCTGCAGCTTTTAGTTACTTTTAAACTACTTTTTTAAACTCTTTTCTTTTCTTCTTCACTATTCTATTTCTTCTTTATCATTTAAGTTTATTTCTGCCCAGACCATGGTAAAGGGAGCCGGGAAGCACCCTGAGAAGGGGAAGGGTCCCGCACCCCGTGCCCGGCTCCCGTGCGGGCGTTTAAGGGGGGAGCAAGTGGTCCCGAGGGAGATCTTTAGCGCGGAGGAAGTGGCGGCACTGATCTTCCATGTCCAGCGCCGCCTCCCCAAGACGATCCTGGGAGGCGGCAAGATCGCGACCGGCTATGGCATCCGGGAGCGCCGCCAGCGGTGGGAGAAGGTGTGCCGGGCCATGTACAAGATCTCTGGGGTCCGGCGCACATATAACCAGGCCACCCACCGCTGGACCGATGTCATGGACCGGGAGCGGGACTTGCTGGACGCGCTCGGCGTAGAGGTCCCCGGGCTTGGTGAGTAGTAGTAGTAGTACATTTACTACTCTGTTTTATCCTGCTCTGTTATTTGCAAATCTTTGTTCTTTACCAAGAGCAATAATGCTGCCGATTACATTGAGGTAAATTATATTTCAAAATCTTCTATGCATTTCATTTTCAGGTGCACTGCTCTCCTTCTCAGTAGCCTTGCTTGCTACTATGCTTCTTTGTTTTGTATGTTGTGTTCAGAAGCATTTCATTGGCCTGAGAAATTATGTATCAGTGTACTGTAAAGAAAAGAACTGCGTAATGCTAGACAGTAAGGGTCATATTTTCAATTACCGGCGCATCCCTGCAAAGTAGCAGGGATGCGGCAGTAATTGTGTGCCATGCCACCACCACCCATTGGCCCAAAACGTCACAGAAGCCTTACGCATCTGTGCCGTAAAGGCAGCGCATTGCTGGAGTTGCGTGCCAACGATGGCGCAGCTCCAGCAATGCTCTGGGGTACCCTATCTCCCCAATGCTGCATCAAGCCGTACGTCGGCTTCAAGCGCGCAGGGTTTGAGTCATGCATCATTGTCATAAAAATGACTGATTGACATCTTGTAGATTTCCCTCAGCCACTTTTAGGATTCGTTCCTGCGCAGGTACGCCCTCCCTTGCGCCGGAACGCCCCCTGATGGCGCAGGGCTTTACAACGTGATGCATCGCCCATATGCCCATATGTGTTTTTTTTTTTAATATATACGCCGCACCAACACCATGGCGAGTCTTTTGTTCTGCCGCTGCGTCAGAAAAGGCACGCAACAATGGAGGAAAATCAGCCGCAACTTCCGCAAGGGACTTATAAATCAGCCCCAACAGACTGAAGTCCAGTGTCCTTCCTTTAGACAGTCACATGGCTATCAGAAGAAATAGTGGCGGTGGTGGCGGGTGGATTGATAGTTTGAGTATTCACTGATCTGCAAGCAGGATGGACTTTGTCTGTCACGTGTTGTGCACTACTGCCTGCAGTGCCAGGCCTAGGCAAACCTCTTTAGTAGTCTGTTTATTGAGTTACATAGGAACTTTCTAAGTCAACGTTCCGCAAATCAGGCAATACGAATAACGTAGTATACCACATGAGATAGATCCCGTGGAATAGTTGTCTATCTATTTGCTATTTTTCCAAAATATGTTGTTATTGTTCTTTTGAAATGTTTGATTTGGTTGAAAAATCGCATCCATGTTTTATGGTTTTTCTTTCTTTCATGTTGTACATCAGCTCCCCCCAAGGGCAAGAGGACACAGGAGGAGGGTGCTGAGGATGCAGGCCAGGATCGGGCAGGCGAGGGCTCCTTTGCTGGCCCCAGTAAGTTTACATTTTACTAAACAGTACCTATTTTTTCCTAGCGTTCCTCATTCGATTTTTTCTAAATCGTCTTTGATCTTCTTGTAGACTGGATATAAATTCTTATCCTGCCTCGAATATGACTCCCTGTGGTATTACTAGACTATTCTTATTAGTCTGTCTGTGTAGCTAACTAAGATTGGACATTTGGCAATTCCATTGGACTCCCATTATATTCAGCAATACCTCTATGCACTGTCTCCTTACTGACTAGATAGTGTGGCAGAGTCATTCAGCTCCCGAAGTCACCGATTATAGATCCCCAATGATCTCTAGATTATCGTACGCAGGACAAGAGAGTAGTACGGAGTCACAGCACAGTCAAGAAGTGTCAGAGGCACTCATGCTTGCAAAAATTCCAAAACCTTTAGCTCATCCACTCTAGTCTAGAGGAACAAAAACCACAGAGTCTATTTAAGTGTAAAAGCTTTATTAAAAGTAAACACATTTATTGAAATCTACTTTGTCATAAAACTATTTAATTGTAAACGGAAAAGTGGTTAGTGCTGACGATTAATTGGACACATTTCTTGTGGTCGAGCCGAACTCTCACCTACTTTGAACTTGATCCTGGTCGTGTTCTTAGGACTCAGGAGTCAAGCTTCTGTCTGTTAGGAGAAAAAGTGGTGCGTGTTAAAAATCAAAAGCAAGCATTCATCAGTTGTGCATAAAAGTGCAGCAAGACAACAGCCTTCCCTGGAAAATGGGACATTTTTACTATGGAGTAGACAGTCACAAATTATTACATTGTATTCTGTTTTTTTAACATTTCTCCTAGACCAAATATTATATAGTAGTGAGTGGTGTATTCTAACTTTCTTAAATGTACTTTGTAGGTGTAACATCTGGTGACGGGGCCAGCGCGGAGGTGGCTGATGTGTTGGACTTGGACTCGGAGGCCTCTGGGGAGGATGCGGCGGTAGAAGAGCTGGTGGCCGTTCCTGTGGGGGATCAAACGGTGGTGGCGGAAACAGGTAAGCTATATATTCCTTACTTATTGAGATTGAAGACTGCATAGTGTGCTTTCTGCACGGGTGTATTACAATTACAAATCAACCAGGTAGTAGCCTCCTCGAAATGTACTTCGACTTAGCTGTGAAGTTTTTGGTGAGAAGAATCCCAATAAGTTCTTAGACGAACGTGATGGATGGGATGAACGAAAAGCGAAAGAAGGGTGTAAGTAAGTGGGACGCGAACTTGTATGATGGCTGGCAAAGAAGAACGATATGTGTTTGCTTGGACCCAGAGGTGGCTGGGAAGGAAAGAATATGGTATGGTGCATGGCTGGGTCAATGATGAAGCAAGGATGGGTGGAAGGACAGCAGCCTGGGTGGGTGAAACAGAAACTGTATGTGTGCGTATACTTTGAATGAATGGATGCCTGGAGCATGGTATTCTCTGACTCTTACATAGCAAATGTGTATCTAGAGAGAGTAGATGGTCGCCAGGTGAAGTAAGTGTTACCTTGAAGAGCATGTACCACCGCACCCGCACGTCCGTCCCAGTGCAGGGAAGGCAAGGAAAAGAAATTGTAAATGTGTCCAATACTACCATGAATAGTAGCAGTACTTTGTATTGCGTTTGCATTCACAGCATATATCTGGTTATTACGGTGGACACTCCGTACCTCTCTTAATAACTTTAGTTTACTTGTAGTACGTCATTCATGTGTGGGTGTATCACTGTGTTCACTCAATATTAAGCAAAGCACCTAAAGTCATCTCATCTGTCATTAAATACGTCCCATGTGAAGTGATAGATAATCAAATTAGTTAGCTTCTTCAGTTTCCTTTTCTAGTACTCATTTGCACTGTAGGGTGAAAGGTAAATTAATTAAGCAGTAGCCCTTGTAACAGAGTATTCTCAGTGCCACCCGTAATAGAAAAGTAATAGCTTCACCACCTGCATGTACTGGACCGGTACAGTAACGCAAGTCTGTCTCCATCATCATGGTGTGCAACTTTTTTTCTCGGGTGCAACTTCACTGTGCTGTGTCCATGTCATTCTGCCGGCTTGCATAAGATAACGTACCCATTTCCCTAAACAAGAGAGAAGAAGAAGAATAAGACTGGTGTACTGTCATAGTCGACTGTAATGGAAGTCCATAGTGGTCGTAGAATTAGTTCATTAAACTACCACTACTGTTAGAGCAAGGATGCAGAAGTGGGAGGGTTACATAGATACTGTCCTCAATAGTTATGTACTGTGCTTTCAATTTGCTACTTGTACTCTGTGACCCAACTTTCGGCTCAATCACTTTGTGTTATTAATAAGGAGCATTGGTTACAGACTATGTCTTTCTTTCTTCATATAGTTGCTCCTTCCAAATCAACAACAAGGAGGGAGCAGGCTAGATTGGCCCGGCAACGGAGGCTGGAGGCCACAGTCGCCGAGTATCGGCGGCTGGTGGCCCTGGAGGAGGAGGAGGACACGCAGTCGAGCGGGGCAACATCTTCGACTGTGACCACTGCATCCTCCTCCGTGACTAAACCAGCGGGACCGAGCCGGGCTAAGAAAGCCGACCGCCACCGCCAAGCACCCGAAACACCAGCTGCCCCCCACAGGAGCTGCAAGGAACGCCAACACCGCCTACGAGTCCGCATGTCCAACCTGGAGCAGGAGGTCCTGAGGTATAAGACCTTGGTTAAGGGCCTCCGCTCCGAGCTTGCCACCCTCCGCAAGGAGTATGATGCCCATGCCGCATCATGCACCAGCACCAGCACCCTCCAGTAGTGGAGTGTCCCTTGCCCTTTTTTTATAGACTTTTGGGGGGTGGGATTTGGGAGTTGGGATCGTTTTGGGACGTTTCAGAGACAATCGTTGGGGTTAGGGTGGGTGAGGGAGATTATTTTGTTAGGGATAAATAAATATATTTTTCAACTACTTTATCTGACCATACCTGTTTTTTACTGCTTTTCAGTCTGGTGGGTGGGGGGCGGGGGTGTAACAGTAACTTTGTTTTCCTGAACAGTCGTAGGACTTTAGTAGTACAACCGTCAAACTCTTGTCTACTCCGAAATAATACTCCATTATACTACCTCCCACCAAACGCTTATCTTACCTGTAATTTGTGTTAGAAATTAGGGCTAGGCCCAGGGCTGGCTCCAGGTGAAATGGGGATTAACGTTGTCATTCCTGGGCGGGTGACATTTCCTCATTGCGGTGTTACTAGTGGTGTGACACAGTGGCAGTTGCATGCCTATGGAAAAAAAGAAAACGAAACCTTGTTTGTACTCCTTACTGTAGCATTACAACGGTTACGGTACGATCGAGAAAATAGCAGGTGACAGTACACTAGAACAGTGCCATAATGTAGCCTAACAAATGGTAAAGTATTGCAAGTATAACTAGTACTTGCGTTGAATTTATTTGACATTGGCTACTACTACTAGAAGATATAGTACTGAAGCTGAGTAAGTCTAGAAGATATCCTCGTATTCCTTCACCAGCCTGTTGCTGCTATCACCTTATCCTCCCCAGCAAGTGTGTGGAATTATTGATGTCATTTTAGTCAGACATCAAGCAAAACAACACAGCCCGGGGGAAGAGGGTTAGGGTTTGTAAAATGGATGGGAATGGGGGTTTCTTTTTGGGTAGGTTTTGTTGAGAGAAGAAAAAAAAAGCAGAGCATGGACAAACAATAATTGAAGATACAGAGTTTACAGACAATCTTTGGTTACAAAGTAAAGGTAAGCACATGCAGTCACACTCATAGAATAAAAGACAACAATGGATACTGTATCTGTATTGCGTATGTTGTTGGAGTTGTCCTGTTGAAATTGGTAAGTAAGTTGCATGCAGCAAACAATTCCTCTTATTGGCGGCACTCCTCCATTCCAGCTGACGCTTCGTCCATCAATGTGGTGGTGACCACTGACAGAAGAGACACCCTGTCCACTGCCTGCCTGGCGGATGTTGACTGAAACCCGGCCTGTAATTATTGAACGGAAAACAGGAAGTGCTATTACAATACCACTGATAAATAAATAAAAGGTATGTACGCTGTGTGGTTCAAAAAGTCACACTTTGATTTCCCTAATAGACAGTACAATATTTTTGAAATTGCGTGCTCTGTCTGAGTCACCTTTTTAAGGATCAATAAGTATGGCCAAAATATTATAGCGGATCTTTCCCCTCAAGGTGGGTGTACTACTGTGTTTTAGAACAAAATTTGACCTTCCCAGCAATGCTCCCACCAAGACCCTTACTAAAGCCAGTCGCAAAAATGTAGAAGAACCCAATCATATCTCCAAAAACGATGCCTAGCAGAAAAATGGTTACAAAACGTACTTTGAAAGTAACAGTAGACCCAAATACAGACCGTGGATTGTATTCAAACCACTTGCCTGCAAGCAAAAGTATCCATAGCCAGCATCGCTCCAACAGTGCTCTACAACAACAGAACCGCGTTGCAATAGAACCCCCCTAAACACATGCAATCCTGCTGCTAGGGCTAACCCTAACGAACCCTAACTTACAAAAAGTGCAAAAACTGGTGTTTCCTTATGGATTTTGTCCAACAAACTTCTAGCCGGTATTAGACCTTCCCAGGAATGCCCCAGGCAAGACCCGCCAACCCACCCGCAAAAAAACACGCGACACAACACCACCAAACAGCGAAAAAGCTAAATCTCATACTTACAATGTCTCTCGGCCTTCGGTCCAAACGCGGCGCTGTGCAGCTAGGTCGTCATCATCATCAATCATCATAACTCCTGTTTTCCACCACGGATTTCCTGAAAAGCAAATGCAATCAAGATTAGACTGTCGCAGCAGTGCTTCGACAGAGACCCCGGCCGCAACCCACCCACGAACAGCAGGAAGCCCCCCAAAACGCTACATTGAGC
Organism: Lissotriton helveticus; assembly: GCF_964261635.1. Lineage (NCBI taxonomy): Eukaryota > Metazoa > Chordata > Amphibia > Caudata > Salamandridae > Lissotriton > Lissotriton helveticus. The sequence goes on along the minus strand of NC_136063.1, from coordinate 353,801,814 downwards.
AAGATGTCTGAAGAAATGGCAAAAAAAAGGCTGTTCCTTATGGATTTTGTCCAAAACACTTGTATCCGGTATTAGACCTTCCCAGGAATGCCCCAGGCAAGACCCGCCGGCGCCAACCCACCCGCAAAAAAACACCCGACAACACCCCCAAACAGCGAAAAAGCTAAATCTCATACTTACAATATCTCTCGGCCTTCGGTCCAAAGTAACGCGCTGTGCAGCTAGGTCATCATCAATCATCATAACTCCTGTTTTCCACCACGGATTTCCTGAAAAGCAAATGCAATCAAGATTAGACTGTCGCAGCAGTGCTTCGACAGAGACCCCGGCCGCAACCCACCCACGAACAGCAGGAAGCCCCCCAAAACGCTACATTGAGCAAGATGTCTGAAGAAATGGCAAAAAAAAGGCTGTTCCTTATGGATTTTGTCCAAAACACTTGTATCCGGTAGTAGACCTTCCCAGGAATGCCCCAGGCAAGACCCGCCGGCGCCAACCCACCCGCAAAAAAACACCCGACAACACCCCCAAACAGCGAAAAAGCTAAATCTCATACTTACAATATCTCTCGGCCTTCGGTCCAAAGTAACGCGCTGTGCAGCTAGGTCATCATCAATCATCATAACTCCTGTTTTCCACCACGGATTTCCTGAAAGGCAAATGCAATCAAGATTAGACTGTCGCAGCAGTGCTTCGACAGACACCAAAAATTACACACAAACCCCCGGAACCCCGCCAAAGAGCACCTCAAAGGCAAGCAAGTCAGCAAAAACGGCAAGAAATTTCCACCTCATATTTGGTCCAAAACACTTTTGTCCATTATTAGAGCTTCACAGCAATGGGCCCAAAACCGTCAACTCACCCGCAAAGAAGTACAACACCCCCACAAGTGCTGAGTCTTTCTTCATTGTGCGTAATCCAGCACTCTGCTTGGAGGGAAATCACAGTCTGGAGGAGGAGGATAGAGGAGCATGTTCTTCAGAACTTGTGAACCTGAGGAATGTAGACTGCGGCACCTTCAAATCAATAAGCAAACAAGTGAAGACAGTTCTGATGATGGTCTTGTTTTTGGGATTAGGTGATTAAAGTTTGAATTAAATTAACTGTGCAAAACAAAGAAAGAGAGACACAAAGCACACAGGAATAAAAGTGAATAAGGACGAAAAAGAAAGTTCTTGATTGATTGTCTCATTTTCAGGGCTCGGTGACAGGGAATAAGAACAAGATTTCGTCATCATACTCTGCGAATTCAGGCTGGATGAGGTCAGTGGCACCGAACAGAGAAAAAATCCCCTCATCTACGTTGCTGTCCTCATCGTCTTCATGTGGCGTGCTTTCTCGCACTTTGTAATCTGGTGGTATGAGGTGCTGATTCATCTTGATCATTGTCAGCCGCTCCACATTTTTGGGCGATAGGCGGCTCCGTTTGGCAGTTACAATGCCACCAGCAGCACTGAAAACACGTTCAGAAGACACACTTGCGAGTGGGCAAGACAAATAGTTTATAGCCAGGTTGTAGAGCTGTGGCCACAATTGTTTTTTGCCATGCCAATACTGCAATGGCTCCTCATTAAGAAAGACCACTGTTGAGTCATTCAGATAGTCCTGCACCATCGACTCAAGGTCATCAACTGTTCCTCCACTTTGCTTACTTTTTGCTGTGCCTGTGACATTTTTTAGAGAACCATACCCCATCAAACTTAGCCAATCCTCCTCCCCAGCCACTGTTAGTGTTGTCATTGTGTGTGGTGCAGATGATCCAGTTGCCGGTGTCTTTAACGGCTGAGAGGTCACTTGTGCCCCAGCCACAGGTGCAGAAGTGGATTCTTGTGACTGCGGATGGCCTGCTGATGCTGATGCTGATGTACTGGCTTCTCCTTCAATAACCTGCCGTTCTTTTTCAAACCTCTTGGCTGACCAGGCTAACCAATGTTTGTACTTTTGAACATCTGCATCAGCGAAAGGAAAGAATGCGTTGTCTGCCAGCGCCTTTTTGTAGCGTGGATCCAGAATAGTAGCACAAATGTAATGCTGATCTGAGTTGATGTTTTTAAGACGTTCATCACCACGTAGGCGATGTAATAATTTCTCAGACAAAATGAAATGGGTTTTTTTTTTTTCATCTTTTTCAAACTCAGAAGAAACCGCCATCAGTTGGTGCTCCAGTATGCACAACAATGGGATAGCTTTTCCCAAATTACAGTCCTCGTGGCTGACTGCACGCGTGAAGAACTCAAAAGGACGAAGCATGTCTGTCAGGCTTTTAACTATGGCCCATTGCGCCTTACTCATCCGCAGGTCCTCCTTCTGAGATGTAGCCTCTGTCAAGAAATAGTGATCGAGTACCGTATACTGCTCATGCAGACGCTCAAGCATGTAGAAGGTTGAGTTCCAACGTGTTGCCACCTCCTGGATGAGTGCTTTCACTGGCATTCCACGTTGAAGTAGCAGTCTCCGCAGATGCTTCCGGGCCGTAAAAGAATGGCTGAAATGGTTGCACATTTTGCGGCAGGTGGCCATTACCTCGAACGCTGGACTCTCTTTATCACTCAAGAATTTTTGAACTACCAGGTTGATACAGTGCGCCAAACACGGCACTCTAACATGGTGACCCTGTGACATGGCCTTAACTACATTGGCGCCATTATCCGTGGAAACATAACCAATCTTGCGTTTTAGGGGGGATAGCATTGACAACACCTTTTTGTCAAACTCTTCCAAAAGGTTTTCTGCTGTGTGACTTTTCTCCAAGGCAAACATGGCTAGTGTTGCATGTTTCCGAGCAGCTTTGAAAACTTGGTCCGGGTCAACACCTGCGTTTAGCTTTGCTATAACACCTGAAAAAGAGACCCAGTGTGCAGTGATGCACATGTAATCATCGCCTGGGCCACTGGTCCACATGTCTGTTGTCAGATGTATTGTGTGAACAGCACTCTTCTGCAAAGCTGCCCCAATCGCCTGCAGCACATCTTCATGTAGTGCTGGAACCGCAACTCTGGCAAAATAGAACCGGCTCGGAACCTTCCATTTAGGGCAGAGCGTTGCAACTAATTCAAGAAAACCTACCGCTTCTACAAAAGAAAAAGGTAGAAGGTCCACAGCTAGCATTTTAGCCAGCTTAGTGTTATACAGACGCGTCAGTGGGTGGTTGCGTTCATATGGCACGTCTGAAGTAAGCATTGTTCTAATGTTGGCCTGGACCAAGCATTTACGGGCTGATAATGACTTCGTTGACCCAATTTTGCTCGCTGGTGAACTTTTGTGCGTTGGTGTCTCACTCGCTCCAACACTCTTAGTGTGCCTCACATTGGGTGTGCTGCTGAGAGGGGTACTGGGTGTAAGGGAAGTGTTTGACACGTCTTCTTCCTGCTCGTCAACATCAGATGAAACATCAACGTTTCCTTGATTTTGGCCTTTCTTGATCGCAGCTAGGTGCGCAAACCATTGGACAGCGTGCTTTCTGTCAAGATGACCACTCTGGCCGCCGGTACCATAGTTGCTACCTGGCTTACCACGACTAACTGCAAGCTTACAAAGGGTACAAATGGCAAACCTTGGATTTTTGGGACAAACAGTAAAGAAGTCCCAAACTGGGGACTTGAAGTGTCTGTGGGACCTGGAGGAGGCGGCGATACTGGTGGTGGTGGTGGTCATGAAGCTAATGCCAGATGAAGTGGAGGATCTGGATTGGCCAACTTTTGTACGTTTTCCACTTTCACCGCCACTAATTAAGGTCGAGGTTGACGCAGGTCTCTTCTTGCCAGAAAGAAATATGGAAGCGGGACGAGTTGGTGTACTACTTAACTCCAATGATTGTGGTGTTTCCACTGCCTCCTCATCGACAACATCATCATCATCATCATCACGCGCAGCAGCTCTTCGGGCTAGGGTCAAAATGTCTGTTTGCTGCATGCCCGCTGGGGCTGCAGTGACCTTTATGATGACTGGGTCGTCGTTGGCAGAGTCTTCATCAGCAGCAGTATCCGCCACTTCTTGTTGAGCCTCATCACACTCCATAAGTCTGAGACTTTGGACGAGCTTCCTTTTACGCTTAAGTACCTTTGTTGGATCATGGTGTGCCTCACTCTCAGACGGCTGTGGTGCTGGTTCCCAAGTTTGATCCGTATCATCAGAAGGAGGTGTGCTTGAAGAGGATGTAGACACCACCCTTGATCTCTTCCTTGCTAGGGTTGTGGAAGACAATGAAGGATCATCAGGAGGAGTGGCTTCCTCAAATGATACCTCGCCTTGATTGTCGATTTCCTGATGTGCCCCTACTTCGGGAGGAACAACTATTGTGGGCACTTGTTGTGACCCTCCATGCACCTCTGCATGCGCATCTCCTTGCGCTGCCTCTCCTTCCACATGTACTTGGGCTTGTACTTGCACATGTGATTGTTGTTGCCGCTGTGGTTGTTCAACACTCGTCAGATGAGCTACAACAACCTGTGTTGATTGAGGGACATTGCTGCTGCTTTCTTGCGATGAGCCAACATCACTGGTCGATGGTGATTGAAGAAGTATACTGGCTGCCTCTGCAGCACTCAAGGGCTTGGACTTAAGTTGGCGTGGTGGTGGTGGTGGCACTGAGCCCAATGGAGCGGGGGTGCTGCTGCCAGCTTGGTCCCCAGCAGATCCCGCTGCAGCTGCTGCAGGCATACTTTTTTTTTTACTCACAAAAAAAGGGGCGGGCGGCACACCAGTGTCCTTGGTAACTTGCTTCTTCTGCTCCTTACTGGCACCTTTCTTGCTAGAGGAGCTACGGGTTACTTTTTTTGGGGCCATCTTCTTCAGAGCAGGTCAGCAGGCAGCAGTTGCACGAGTTGCAGAGGGTTCTGTGTCCAGACGTGACGTCGCGTGACGTTATGCTGCACACACCGCTGCAGGACTTCTTCCTGGCACTGGTGGTTCTATTGAGTCTTCTTGTGCACCTAAAAGCAATGGAAGACAGAGGAACATCAGTTCAGTTATACACCCCAAAAAATCGACAAAACACAGAAAAATGAGCACAATCCCATGCCATCCATGATGTTTACATTGAAGACACCCCACAGAAAGACTAGGGACATGCAAGTATGCAACACTCACTACCCCTGGGCATAAGGGATGAAAAGTAGGCAAAATAAGTGCAGGCCTCAGACACTGCCTCTCCTCAAAATGGCCCCCTTACACCCCAAGCACATGTTGCCTGTACCAGCCAGCACTCAAGATGGCCACCACCACCACCCACATGGCCAGTCCACATCAACAGTACACCCCCAAAAAACAGAAAAACAGCCAGAAATCAACACAATCCAATGCCATCCATGATGTTTACATCAAAGAGAGTGAGACAACACCACAGGCACACTCAGTCCATGCACCACCACCACCCCTGGGCAAGCAAAAGGCCACACCAGCAGCCCCCCAAAAACGACAAAAAACAATAAAATAAGCACAATCCCAGCCCATCCATGGCCTCAATTATGTTTAAATTCAAGAAGACACCCCACAGAAAGACTAGGCCCATGCAACACTCACCACCCCTGGGCAAAGGGCCACACCAGCAGGCCCAAAAAAACGACAAAAAACAATAAAATCTGCACAATCCCAGCCCATCCATGGCCTCAATGGTGTTTAAATTCAAGAAGACACCCCACAGAAAGACTAGGCCCATGCAACACTCACCACCCCTGGGCAAAGGGCCACACCAGCAGGCCCAAAAAAACGACAAAAACCAATAAAATCTGCACATTCCCAGTCCATCCATGACCTCAATGGTGTTTAAATTCAAGAAGACACCCCTCAGAAACACTAGGCCCATGCAACACTCACTACCCCTAGGCATAAGGGATGAAAAGTAGGCAAAATAAGTGCAGGCCTCAGACACTGCCTCTCCTCAAAATGGCCCCCTTACACCCCAAGCACATGTTGCCTGTACCAGCCAGCACTCAAGATGGCCACCACCACCACCCACATGGCCAGTCCACATCAACAGTACACCCCCAAAAAACAGAAAACAGCCAGAAATCACCACAATCCAATGCCATCCATGATGTTTACATCAAAGAGAGTGAGACAACACCACAGGCACACTCAGTCCATGCACCACCACCACCCCTGGGCAAGCAAAAGGCCACACCAGCAGCCCCCCAAAAACGACAAAAAACAATAAAATAAGCACAATCCCAGCCCATCCATGGCCTCAATTATGTTTAAATTCAAGAAGACACCCCACAGAAAGACTAGGCCCATGCAACACTCACCACCCCTGGGCAAAGGGCCACACCAGCAGGCCCAAAAAAACAACAAAAAACAATAAAATCTGCACAATCCCAGCCCATCCATGGCCTCAATGGTGTTTAAATTCAAGAAGACACCCCACAGAAAGACTAGGCCCATGCAACACTCACCACCCCTGGGCAAAGGGCCACACCAGCAGGCCCAAAAAAACGACAAAAAACAATAAAATCTGCACAATCCCAGCCCATCCATGGCCTCAATGGTGTTTAAATTCAAGAAGACACCCCACAGAAAGACTAGGCCCATGCAACACTCACCACCCCTGGGCAAAGGGCCACACCAGCAGGCCCAAAAAAACGACAAAAAACAATAAAATCTGCACAATCCCAGCCCATCCATGGCCTCAATGGTGTTTAAATTCAAGAAGACACCCCTCAGAAACACTAGGCCCATGCAACACTCACTACCCCTGGGCATAAGGGATGAAAAGTAGGCAAAATAAGTGCAGGCCTCAGACACTGCCTCTCCTCAAAATGGCCCCCTTACACCCCAAGCACATGTTGCCTGTACCAGCCAGCACTCAAGATGGCCACCACCACCACCCACATGGCCAGTCCACATCAACAGTACACCCCCAAAAAACAGAAAAACAGCCAGAAATCACCACAATCCAATGCCATCCATGATGTTTACATCAAAGAGAGTGAGACAACACCACAGGCACACTCAGTCCATGCACCACCACCACCCCTGGGCAAGCAAAAGGCCACACCAGCAGCCCCCCAAAAACGACAAAAAACAATAAAATAAGCACAATCCCAGCCCATCCATGGCCTCAATTATGTTTAAATTCAAGAAGACACCCCACAGAAAGACTAGGCCCATGCAACACTCACCACCCCTGGGCAAAGGGCCACACCAGCAGGCCCAAAAAAACGACAAAAAACAATAAAATCTGCACAATCCCAGCCCATCCATGGCCTCAATGGTGTTTTAATTCAAGAAGACACCCCACAGAAAGACTAGGCCCATGCAACACTCACCACCCCTGGGCAAAGGGCCACACCAGCAGGCCCAAAAAAACGACAAAAAACAATAAAATCTGCACAATCCCAGCCCATCCATGGCCTCAATGGTGTTTAAATTCAAGAAGACACCCCTCAGAAACACTAGGCCCATGCAACACTCACTACCCCTGGGCATAAGGGATGAAAAGTAGGCAAAATAAGTGCAGGCCTCAGACACTGCCTCTCCTCAAAATGGCCCCCTTACACCCCAAGCACATGTTGCCTGTACCAGCCAGCACTCAAGATGGCCACCACCACCACCCACATGGCCAGACCACATCAACAGTACACCCCCAAAAAACAGAAAAACAGCCAGAAATCACCACAATCCAATGCCATCCATGATGTTTACATCAAAGAGAGTGAGACAACACCACAGGCACACTCAGTCCATGCACCACCACCACCCCTGGGCAAGCAAAAGGCCACACCAGCAGCCCCCCAAAAATGACAAAAAACAATAAAATAAGCACAATCCCAGCCCATCCATGGCCTCAATTATGTTTAAATTCAAGAAGACACCCCACAGAAAGACTAGGCCCATGCAACACTCACCACCCCTGGGCAAAGGGCCACACCAGCAGGCCCAAAAAAACGACAAAAAACAATAAAATCTGCACAATCCCAGCCCATCCATGGCCTCAATGGTGTTTAAATTCAACAAAACAGTTGTATCATGCACCCATAACCAACCCTGGTCCTACTGGATACTGTGGCTACCCACAATATAATTTATTTAATTTTCTGAAAAAGTTCCAAAATTGTACTTGCAGCAACTGTAATGCCCCAAACAAACTTACTTGTGAAAGTTGATTTCTAATCCAAAAGTGATCCAAAGACAGTCAAAAAGGCCTCAAATCCAAATATCCAGCAGCACCCACAAAAAGTAATCCTTCCAGCTCCAGATCCAAATGAAAGTGACCAGGAGATGGACAAAGCACTGGGAGGAGCCTGCTGGACAGGAACAGGAAGTTGGAGACTGTGGGGCACTTCCTTCCTCCCCCCCCCCCCCAAAATGGACTCCTTGCAAAAAAAAAGGCCATGCAAATGTCAACCTGAGGAGTGATTCTGATAAAAATCATAATTTTCTGAAGGTTTATCCTGTTTGCTGGTGATTTTCTTGTGCGAAATTGCAAAATCTCTATTTCGCAAGTGCGAGATTGTTCCTTTCCGCCGCAACTACATGTTCGCAATTGCGAACTCTCGCGAGGTGTGCTGTGCAAGGTGGCAAGCCGCGAGTACGTATTCGCGGGCGACAAACTCCCGCGGGAACACGCAGCAAGATCTAAAATGGCGCGTCACTCGCAAAGAAAAACAACTCGGCAAACGCTAAAATGACGGAAAGTGAACGCCGTGCACCACGCCGCGCGCCGCAACCAAGCAAAAAATCCGCCGCGAGCGGATTCACGGATTTTCGACAAATTCGCGAGCGTTCGCGGATTGCGGATTTGCCGAAAATCCGAAAAATCCGCGAGCGGAGCGGATTTTACGCCCATGCTTAGAGGACTCATGTCCGGTTCCTCCAGTTGGAACTCCGACTTACGAGCTATATGTGAAACATGGGGTAGGCCCCATCACCTACAACGAAGTATGGATTAAATACATCAGGAAAGATGGTGTTCTAAAATGGCCCCAATATGGTAGCTTTGATTCCGAAATCTTAGACAACCTTGAAGTTAAACTCTTTAAAAAGAAAGCCCGGCCGGCGATGTTTGACTCTTTTCGCCTATGGCGTAAGGAGGCCAAACAGAAGGAAATTAAATTAGCTAAGAAAAATAAGAGAGAAGGGGGACTTTCAGTAATGCAAGCTGCTGTGCAGTTTAAAGACAATGAAGAAGAGCAGATGAATGAGCAGTTGCACAGGCAACGTAAAATAGCAATAGATAAGTGTTATCCAGTTTTGCCGTCTCTTCAGCAAGAGGCAGCAAAAGAGCGTGAAAAAGACCCATTAATGTCGCATTTACTAACTTCACCACCCCCCTATACGCAGAATGCCACAGCACCCCCGCAACCTTTAGTTGCGCAAACTACGCCTCCTGCTCCTCCACAGCACCCACCAGCTGTTCTTCAGCTGGCTCCTACTTCTTTGGTGCAGCCTCCTCCAGGCCCACCGACCACCTCTGTTTCACCTGTGTTTTCTACGATTTTGCCTACCGTATTTTTCACGTCGCCTAATGCTCCCTCTACGATTTTGCCTAGTGCCCCCTCTATTTCCCCTGATACCTCTTCTGCTATCTCTGTCCCTGCCTTATCTCACCCCGTTTTTCCATCCGCTCTTCCTTCAGTTTCACCTTCCATTCGGCAGAAAATGGCCAGCACTGTTACTAACCTTCTTTTACCTCTTTTCGGGTCGCCTACCACGACCCCTAACATGGGAAGAAGACAGTTGCGAAGTCGACTGCCTGATTATCAAGAGAGAGACTCACTGAATAGTTTAGCGCGGAAATGGGTCACGGACACTGTAAAATATGATGTACAGTCTGTCATGGAAGTCTTCCATCAATGGGAAGCAGCGACACAGAGATATGTTTTCGAACAGATGTGTGTTTTCCTTTGCGAGGATTTAGAAGACAATGATCAGGAATGCATCCCACAAGAGATGTGTCGTGTTCGGTTTAAGTTCGGAGAGGGTATGATTGTAGGTCCAGATGTGGAGAAAGCAGATGAAATGTTGTTATCATATCGGAGTAAGGGGAGCAGTTCTGAGTCACAATCTGAGCCTAGTACATCTAGTAGGAAAAAGGCGCGACAATACCCTATGAGAGAAGTTCCCCCCCAATGGCGAGAGGGTGACACGACTGCTGTCCCACCTATTCTGCCACACTTCCAGCGTGTATGGGTACATGTCCCATGGAAGCGAGCTGAAGTTTTAGCACTCAAACAAACATTACCATATCCGCGTAAAAATCCTGCAGGGTATTACAAAGAGTTGTCACAAACTGCTGGGTCATGTATAATGAATTTAGCCGATATCGATATGTTATTTGGGAATGTCGTTCCACAGCCTTTATGGGGTAAAATTCGTCATATAGATCATGACCAGGAATTAGGTGACACATGGGCTAATATTACTGCTGCAGATGCCCGACAAGTTGGTGGTGCCAAACCTGAGCCTTTGATAGCAGAGCTCCCTGGTAAAATAGTAGATTACATGAAAACGATAATGCCTGCAATACGCGTAAATTGGGATAAGTTGTCTGCATGCAAGCAGAAGAAAGAAGAAACAGTCTCAGATTTCTTCACCAGATTTGAAGAAACGTTCGTTGACCACAGCGGTCAAGATATGACCACAGAAGGTGGTCAGAGATTGTTTGTCGATAAATTTGTGCACAATCTGCTTCCAGAATTGTGTAAGAAATTAAAGGATTCAGAAAGTTCTTGGGCAGTCTCATCTTCAGCCCAGATATTGGCTACTGCACAATATTACGAGAATAGAGACAAGGATGAGAAAGATAGAGTAGAAAAGAAAACTAGAGAACTAAAAACAAAGGTTTTGCTACAGCAAGCCTATCAGCCACGTGGTGGTGGTAATCAAAATAATAATGGTCAGAATCACTACCAAAATACTTTTCAGCAGCCTCAACAGTATCAGAGGAACTCGCAAAGAGTCGAGTATACTCAACCCCGACCAGTGTTTATATTGCAGACAAGAGGGTCATTTCAAGTATAATTGTCCTATTCTATTACAACGTGCAAATGGAGTTTCTGGTGTGAAAGGTCGTGGCAGTCAGCAAGCACCTAGAGGTAGAGGGCGTGGAAACGCCCCTCAGAACACACGTCCCCTTCCACCACAAAACTCTATGAACAGGTTTGATCAGCAAAATAACGCATCTGACAGGACAGCTCAATACTACGTTGATGATTATTACACAGAAGATGAGCATTGGGAAGGTAACGATTGCTAGGACAGCCATAGACAAAGAGAGGGAGTTGTTTCAGTTCCAGTAGATCAGAGTGGACCATACGTTGAGGTGATTACATCAGGTGTGTCAGAGCCTTTTCTGTTGGATACTGGTGCTACAAAGAGTTCTATTATGCACTCCAAACTCCCTGGCGCACCTTTGTCTGGCGAAATGAACGTTTCTGTAGGTTTTTCTGGCGCCCCAGTTAGAAATCCGATTTCTGACCCTTTGTCTCTTTCTGTTGGTCCATGTGAATTCGAAGCACCCCTCATTCTGACAACAGGTTGTGGTGAAAACTTGCTAGGATTGGATTTGTTAAAAAGATTGTATGCGACTTTGTACTGTTCTCCTTCAGGAGTACAACTTACTTTAGGTAAGAAAGTAGTTTCTCCCATGTATTTGTCGAGAGATGCACTTCCAGCAGAATTGTCGGTTCTCCCAGATATTCTTTGGGCAACTGGTCCTAATGATGTAGGTCTTTTAGAAATCCCACCATATGTTGTAACATTGAAAGCCAACGTCAAAATGCCACGAATTCCCCAATACAAAATATCTAATGAGGGTGAAAAAGCTTTGCTAGCGATCGTTTACGAATTGATTGAAAAGGATGTGATTGAAGAAACACAAGGAAATGTTTTCAATAGTCCTGTTCTGCCTGTTTTAAAACGAACTGACCCTTCTAAGCCACCTGTGTACAGATTCGTGATTGACCTTAGAGAAGTGAATAAAATTGTTGTGCCACAATTTCCAGTTGTACCCGACATTACCACATTATTGACTTTGATTCCAGCTTCTGCTTCTTGGTTTTCGGTCATTGACCTGAAGAATGCTTTCTTCAGTATCCCAATTGCTGAGGAGAGCAGGGATATTTTTTCCTTCAGTTTAGGAGGTCGAAGCTTCCGCTTTAAACGTGCTCCTCAGGGCTACTGTGAAAGCCCATCAATATACAGTCAAGCTCTGAAAACACAGCTTGACACGATTGTTCTACCTAAAGGTGATACCCTCGAACAATATGTGGATGATTTGCTCATTGCTGCAGATACTAAGAAAATTTGTAAAAAGGCCACGTTGACATTATTGCATCATCTGTGTGATCTGCATCACAAGGTGTCACTTTCCAAACTGCAATATTGCCGACAAGAAGTGACCTACTTAGGTCACCTCTTATCGAAGGAGGGAAGGAAACTGACCCCAGAAAGAATTCAGGCAATAGCGAAATTGAGTGTGCCAAGAACACAGAGAGAAGTGTGTGCTTTCTTGGGCATTGCATCGTACTGTAGACAGTGGATTCCAAATTTTTCATTATTGGCCAAACCCTTGGTGGCATTAACGTGTAAAAATACACCCAATCCCATTCCTTGGTCTGAAGAGTGTCAGAAAAGTTTTCTCGAATTACGCACAGCATTATGTTCGGCTCCAGTGTTAGGTACCGCCAACTACAGTAAACCTTTCACATTGTATGTCCACGAGAAGGAGGGCTGTGCATTGTCTGTGTTGACTCAGTTGTTTGGAGGTAGACAGCGGCCATGCGCCTATTTTTCGTCAACTTTGGATCTGGTAGCTAAAGCATTGCCAAGTTGTTTAAGGGCCACAGCAGCAGCAGCTGTTTCTATTCGACAGTCTGCTGGTCTAGTAATGAATAATACACTAATCGTGATGGTCCCGCATGCAGTAGACACATTGTTAAATAGGACCAAGACACAGCACTTAACTAGTGCTCGACTGTCCAGTTACGAATTGACGCTGCTAGCGAGCCATGTGCACATAAAAAGATGCAGTACCTTAAATCTAGCCACGTTGTTACCAATTGCAGAGGAATCAGATGCTTTAGAACAGCACGATTGTTTCCTCACAACAGAGGAAGAGACAAAAGGGAGAGTGGATTTATTTGACACTCCTCTTGCTGAATGTGATGGTACATTATGGGTGGATGGTTCATGCTTTAAGCTCCCAAATGGTAACGTGACTGCAGCATATGCTGTCACAACTTTGCACACAGTCGTTGAAACTGCACGAGTACCACATGGTTCAGCTCAAGCTGCAGAATTAGTTGCACTCACGAGAGCATGTGTATTGTCTAAAGGAATGAAAGTGAATGTCTACACCAACATCCAGTATGCTTTTGGCGTGGCTCACAGTTTCGGACGATTGTGGAGAGAACGTGGGTTCCTGACTTCGCATGGAGCTAAGATTCAGCATGGTCAGTTGGTGAATGAGCTTCTTGGAACACTGACCTTGCCTCTGCAAATGGCGATTGAGAAATGTAGTGCTCACAAGAAGGTGACTGATGATGTAGGTCATGGAAATGCATTTGCTGATGAGATCGCGAAAGAAACAGCAAAGAATGTGATGAGCCGAATGTATGTTGCTGGCCCTGAAAGATGGACTGGTGATGTTGGAATATGTGAGGACACGATAGAAAGTGTGAAGTCCATCCAAGTTGAGGCCACAGAGAAGGAGTTGAGCACGTGGAGAGAGAGTACGGGTAGAATGGATGCAAATGGTTGTTGGATTGAATTGGCAGAGCATCAGAGATGGTTGTTACCCGATGCATATGTGCTTGCAGTGGTTACAATGGCTCATGGAATGGCTCATATCAGCGTGAAAGGGATTTGCGAGTTGTTGGCCCCAGTGTGGAAGAATTCAGGGATTCCCAAGTGTGCAGAGAATGTTGTCAAGAATTGCATGGTATGTCTGAAGCACAATCCTGGTAGGGGAACCCCAACTCCAGCTGGTCATTTTGCACCTCCTACGTATCCGTTCGAGGTTTTGCAGCTAGATTTCATACACATGGAGAGGTGCAACAACTTAAAATACGTGCTCGTTGTTGTTTGTGCCTTCTCAAGATGGGTAGAAGCCTATCCCCTAAAAGACAATACTGCCTTGTCCACAGCAAAAGCCCTTGTGAAAGAGTACTTCCCCAGGTTTGGAATGCCTAGAATGGTCTGGTCTGACAACGGAAGTGAATTTGTGGGTCGCGTGATGAAAAGAGTGTGTGCAGGGCTAGGCATTAGGCAGAAGTTCCACGCTGCAAATCACCCCCAATCAGCTGGATTAGTAGAATGTTACAATGGCACTTTAAAACTTAAATTGGCCAAAATCCAAGCGAGCACAGGTCTTAAATGGCCTGACGCTCTACCCTTAGCACTCCTATCCACCAGAATGACTGTGCATTCGCGAGTGAAACTCAGCCCTTATGAAATTGTCTTTGGCCGGCCAGCCAACATATGGGGAGTGCCTAGGCCCACGAAGTTCAGCAAGCTAGAACACCCTATTTTGCTTGATTACCTGTATGAATTGACGGCTAAATTGCGTGTTTTGCATCAACAGGTCCACAACACCCTGTCTCCAGTCTCTGAGACTCCAGGTCATTCCACATTCCCTGGCTCCTGGATCCTCGTGAAAAACTTCCAGAGAACAAAGAACGACCAGCCCAGGTGGACCGGACCACACCTCGTCCTTCTTTCCACGAGGTCAGCCGTTCGAGTGGAGGGGTAGGCCAACTGGATCCACGGGGTCCACTGCAAAAGAATCCCTTCACCTCCGCCACATGACCAGTGGGTCCAGAAGGGTGTCACTGACCCAGAGCTTACAACTGTGCCACGTGTCATACCTTTCAGTGATGACCGTGTAAAAGAAACTAACCCTGAATGTGAAAGCGAGAACATTTTTCAAGAGACTGTGCCACCATCAGAACGATTGAACTTTTTGGAGCCTGAACTCCTGTTTCAGGACCAGACAGTACCAGGGAAAAGACGCTACAATTTGAGACCGAGAAAAACGAACTAACAAAAGTGATTCCTTTTTTTGATTTGAGACCAAGACCTATGGACAAATAAATATATCTCTTTTTTCCCTCCCAAGTACTCTTTTTGAAAGTGCAGCTCTCCCATTTAGGAAACTTGCTTATTTTTGTTTTTCGAACCGCCATCTGGGTTCCGCTGCTAGGGCCGCGGTTGATTAAAGTCTTTTGGGTGCAGCTGACGACGTTAGGTCGGTAGTTCTGGTTGGTCCAAGGGAGTTGCCCTAGACTGACGGAAGCATCCTTTAGCAGAGGCAACCTACCACCGCGGGCAGCACCTTATAGAGGATGGAGTTTCCTGATGTGGAGTGACCTGCCAAACAAATGAACTTTAAGCAGAGACTGTGTAACACGATGACAAAGAAAAGTTTTATAATATTGTGTATTTTTATGCTATCCAGCGTAATGATCTTTTTGATAAGTTATGTTTTATTCTCTTTCCATGTAACATTTGCGCCCACTACATCACCCACACCTCCTCCTACTGTTTCCTCTCATTTTTTCCACCCTCTGCCTGACCACGAATCAAATAGGAGATTGGAGTTCGTTAATAACTCTTTTGTTCAGTTATTACACCAGCACCAAGTTATAATGAACACAACTAACTGTTAGGTGTGCGGTCTTATGCCTCACACAACGGATAAAGGTATCCCCTATTTGGTCCTGCCATTTAGTCACAATGGCTCAGTATGGGCATATAGGACAATGTTCATATATGCACGAGAAGTCCAACCCCTACGTTCTGTAAAAGACAACCTCAAGACTAGTGCCCTAGTCAAAGGTATAGTTGACATGATCAAGGAAGTAACTTCTTATGAAGATACTCCGGATGATGAGATACTTGCATATGTAGGTTGGAACGTGACCGTATATGGCACTACTTTAAGTGAGAAACAGCAAGCCAAAAGATCCTCCCCTATCTGGATCGTACCCCATCAGGGTCACCTGTGTCTGCAAGGTATTGGCAAGAATCCCAGAGCTCAGCTAGGGAAGAGTATCTGTACAGAAACGTATGTTTTTGGATCTCAGACTTCCCCTGCGTTTTTAGCCGCTAAGGGTACTTATTTCATCTGCCATGATAGAGCCTATACATGGTTGCCCCCTGACTTCTCGGGCTCATGTTTTGTTTCATTCCTGTTACCTCCCACCTACACAGCAGCGGCGGATTACCACCGGACAAGGGTAGTTAGAGGTGTCTTGAGTAAAGAAGACACTGCAGGTCAAGAATTTGGGGACTTTACAAAGGGTTTTCTGCCGTTCTGGGGATCCATGGCTAACAGCAGAAACATAAGGCAATTAACAAGGGTAGTTGAGTCCACCGTGATTGAAACTGCTGGTGCCCTTAGTAACTTGACTGCTGAGCTCCAGTCAGATCGACTTATGACCCTTCAGAACCGGGTCGCTTTGGATGTTATACTTGCAGACCGAGGTGGAGTATGCAAATTGATCCAATCTAGTTGTTGCATTTTTATCCCAGATAACGCTCCAACAGTGTACCAGGCCATCTCCAAACTACATAAGATTTCCGAATCTATTCATGTGGATAAAGGAGATTGGTCGTTAATGGGGTGGTTCTGGGAACTGATATCCGCCTGGGGATGGAAAATCCTAATGGTCATTGGGATGGTCTTAGCCATTCTTTTCCTGTTCTGTCTATGCATACAGTGTGCTCCTGCAATATGTGGCCTCTGTGTTACATCATGTGTAAGGAAACCTGTGTCAAGAGATGAACTAAGTACTAGAATGATGTTACAGCAACATCTCAATGACTTTAGGAATATAGATCTGGACTCAGACTAACATGAGGATAGATTAATTGCCTATGTAAGGGCAAAAGGAGGGATTGTGGTTCTGAAAATCTGGATTCGTGTAATTATTCTGTACTCGAGGATTAAAAACTTTGTCAAAACATGACGAGTTTGGTATCGAAAGACCGAGAATGACGAGTACATCATGTACATATATTTTCAGCATATTCGAGTGACAATTTCACCTAGAAATCATCATTTGCGTTCTGAACCCTTGGCTTCCATTTATGTGTTGCCCTTTACATAGGCCTTAATCCAGTTGAATTCAATTCCACAAGGACACATACTCCTTAATCGACTTTTCCATGACCTGTACAAGTTGGAACCATTGCCCCAGGCCGAACTCGTTAGGTCAGTTCCCCTCCCAGTGGCCGAGCAAGATAGCATCTAGGCTCAACAAACCATAAAACCATTTCAGCGCGCACACCTGCCATATCTCGCTCACATCTATCTCCACTCTTTTGCTTCACTTACTTTATGGTGGGGAGGTGCCCGTTTTTATTAGGGGTCCAGTGATATCTGATGAAATGTTGGGCCTTGCCAAATGATTTGTTGTAGGCAGCACGAAGTGAAATATGGACATGTCATCATGACTCTGCTTTCTCTTTGTACTAGAAATATGTTAACGATTTACTTTACAACCAAGAATGTTTTGCCCGAAGCCCAAAATTGTGTATAAGAAGAGAAGCCTGACTTTGTAAGGGCGAGCAGTCTCCTGAGAATATACTTCCCCGTGTTGTACTTCTAGGACACTTGTTACCTTGGTTGCAGCCAATAAACTAATCTTTGACTTCACCTAGAAGACTCTGAGTTTCTGTGGTCTGGATCAGGAAGAACCCGAGGTCTCTGGGTGTACCCTGACACCGCTGGGTTACAGTACCTCAGCCTAGTGAAACCTGTTTCGTCCTTGGCCCAGATTGACCTCCAGGCCATAAGGGGTCTCAATCCTGTTAAGTCGGTCAGGAATTCCAACCCCGCCTCATTGTGAATTAGTTCGGTGGATGCCGAGGGTGGGAGACAGAGAAGTCTCTTTAGGAATGTATTTTCAACTACTTGCAAATCCCCTTGTTTACAATGTCCCCACACTCCCGAACCGTAAAGAGCAACTGATGCACATCTGTGCCGGTAGACATTTAACATATCAGGAATGCGACGGCTGCCTAGTTTGGAAGCAAATCGGAAAACTCCTGAGGACCCCTTGCCCATCTTGACCTTGATGTTAAGTAGCTCTGGGGCCCACGACCCACTATTGCTGAAAGTTATTCCTAAATAGCAGAATTTGTCCACCACCTCAATTCTATGTTCCTTAAACTGGAACGGTTTAAGCTGTTTCACCTTTTTCCCACAAACCAAAATACAAGTTTTAGAATTATTGATTTTTAATTTCCTCCCCTTTATAAAATCCTAAAAACAGTTCATTAATCTTTGCAGACCAATTGGAGTTCTCGAGAGTAGAACAGTAACGTCTGCATAACGCAGTACCCGAATAGCTTGGCCTTCAACTTGAGGGGCATATGCTTGAACCTTCTTCAATTCAGATTCCACAGCATTTATAAAAAGGGAGAAATGTAACGGGGCTAAAACACAGCCTTGCCTGATGCCGGATTTGACCTTGATCCTCTTTGTGCATTCCCCCGACAAGTAAGCATGGGCGGATTTTGCGTATCGGCAATCCGCGGATTTGCGGATTTGCGTATTTGCGTATTTCGAAAATACGCAAAATCCGCGGATCCTAGCGTATTTTTTTTTTGTGCTCGCACGGGTTTCTGCACGTTCGCGAGGGTTTTATTGTACAAAACGCTCGCGAACGGCCAGAAACCCGTGCGAACACAAATGCATAGGCCTCTATCCAGCATCACAGCTGATTTTCGACGGTAGATTTGGGAAGAAGGCACATCTGCCCAGCCTTGACAACGCTCACGATTGTTTTTGGGCTGATGAATGAGTCACTGAATTTAAGCTTCAACTAGGGCACATGCTTTATTGATATCTGTAAGTGCTTCCTGTTGAGGTTTAATTTTTGTGACAGGACAACCGTGCCAGAATGAACCCTGCCCTTCATATTTATTCAAGAAGACGCCACCGTTTTGTGCCATACCTCTACTCAACTGGAGGACTTTCTACTGGATAATCAGTAAGTGCTACCTCGTTGGGTAAATGTATAGTGCTTTTACTACACTACAGCTGCCTAAAGTGCCAGAGAGTTGTCTACAGCGACCAGGTGTGTGTTACTATGCAATGGCGCCGAAGGGCGCAGGGGTCCCTTGAGTGAGCTGTCCATCATAGTGGGTAAATGGCGGGAAGACGGTGCCCACCGCAAGTGTGTGGGCGGGGCCAAACGGGCGGGCTCCCATGCGAGTGCACATGCCTCTTGTGTGTATAAAAGGTCCGAGACCGATCAGACCAGCAGATGAAGATACAGAACCTCCTGGTCACAGGAACAGCACGGGGATTGCGCTCGTGAAAGGCAAGGAGGCAAAGGCCTCTATCCAGCATCTCAGCTGATTTTCGATGGTAGATTTGGGAAGAAGGCACATCTGCCCAGCCTCCACGACGCTCACGATTGTTTCTGGGCTGATGAATGAGTCACTGCATTTGAGCTTCAACTAGTTCCAGCGACCATGTGTGTGTTACTATGCAATCGCGCCGAAGGGCGCAGGGGTCACTGTCTATTTTACAATGGCGCCAGCAAGCTGCCAGCGCCGTTGTAAAATAGTTACAAAGTTAGCTTGCACAGGAAGCATTTAGATAAAATAAAGCAGGTGCTGCTTTATTTTATCTAAGTGCTTCCTGTGCAAGCTAACTTTGTAACTATTTTACAACGGCGCTGGCAGCTTGCTGGCGCCATTGTATACACGAGTTTGAACCCGTTACATCCGGGGATCTTTTTTTTCGGATTTTATGGGAAATCCGCAAAATACGCAGATTGCGGATTTCCCAAAAATCCGCAAATCCGCGGGCGTAGCGGATTTTACGCCCACGCTTACCGACAAGCCAAAGCGAATCTGGGCAGACAACTTATTGTAAAGTCTGGCCAAAAAATAGATAATTGCAGCCGGTGCACCCATGTCAAGTAACGTGGACCACAAAAGGGTGTGGTTCACCAGATCAAAGTCGCTAGAAAGGTCTGCAAAGCAAAGAAATATAGAGCCCTGTTTAGCTTTAGTGTATTTCCCGGTGATTAGATCTAGATTAATACACTGCTCAATAGTGCCGAGGCCCTTGCGGAAACCATATTGGAAGTCCGCAAGGATATTGTTAACTTCAGCCCATTCCTCCAGATGAGTTAGTAAGACCCTACTCATAATTTTCAGTGAAGAATCCAGAAGGGAGATAGGGCGGTAGTTCTTAGCCTCTCCTCTATCTCCCTTCTTGAAAATCGGCAAAATTATGGATTCACTCCATGTGGAAGGTGTACTATCTTTAACGGAGGCATTAAAAATCAAGGTCAGGAGGGGGCTCCAAAGCGCTAAATCAGTTTTATACAGATCGACCGGAACGCCGTCCGGTCCTGGGGCCTCCCCCCCTTACTTTTGCGGATAGCAGTATCAACTTCGAGTAGTGTAATATCCAGGGGTAGCTTAGATCCTATAGTGTCAGCACTTAAGCTAACATGGTCCTCCCCGGCCGGATCAAAAATTCCGGTAAAATATTGAACCCATTTGTCCTCACTGACCTGAGCTGTTAAAACTGGGAATTCCTCCCTTTGGAGGAATGGGCTGTTAACAGTACTCCAGAATAATTTGCTGTCTCGCAGCTCCGCTGCTTTAGTCAGGTTGTCCCACGCTTGTTCTCTAAGCTCCTGTTTTCTACGGGTCAAATGGAGTTAATAGGTTGCCCTAAGAAGTGTTACGGCTTCCCTGTCTCTTGGGTGGCTTGAGAGTGCCCTCTTTAATTCTTGTAGGGAGTTCGTGCAGGCTCTGTCGAACAAACCTACAGTTGCCCTCTTAGAATTAACCTTAGATATGGTGAGGGTCCTTTTAATTATATCGCCGAGTTTTTCGAATTCAGCGATAGTGCACAATGGGGCGGCATCACCATCAAGACAGCGGAGCAGCTCTTCAGATCCAGCTACCACTATTTTCCGCAGCAACTTATCATAGTTTTCCCCACACCATTTGATCCTAATACCATTTTGCCTGCAAGGGACAATTTCATCGACAATCCTACGCTTATATGAAGGCATAGTACCCCAGATAGAAATCGACATAATAATGGCATTATGATCACTGAGGCCAAAATCAACAATGATAGGAACAGCACAAAATGGGGCAATATGTACAGAAATCAGCAAATGATCAATAACGGAGGCAGAATTCCTCCCTACAAAAGTCGGTACAATATTACCATCTCTATCCTCAGCAGGTTGAAGGATTAACAAATCAAAGTTAAGCAAAAGGGTGTTAAGGGAGTCACCATAAGGTGTATGAATAAAATGTGCCCGGTCCTCCCCATCAGCCCCGTCAAAACCACATACATTTGTAAATGAATAGGGACAGGTGCGAATATTAAAATCCCCTCCCCAAACGATCTCATAAGGATTAAGAATATCCCTACAAATTTTCTTAACGGCTGTCTCAAGGTCGTTTACAACACAAGTGCTCGTAGGGTCAAACATATTGTTATAGAAGGTTAATTAACAGAGTATCACGGCCCCCTCTTTGTTCCAACCAAAGTATTTGCGAATGAGATCCTACGGTAGAATGGGATTTCACACGTACTGGGAAATTAACAGACAAAAGAATTACAAGCCCACCTTTTTCCCTACCCATAGTGGACTCGTGCGCTAGACAATTGTAGGACACATAACCGTCAAAGTGAATATCTGTTGTAGACCACGTCTCTTGTAAACTGAGGATGTCATACTTGGAAATAGTTTCCCTCAAACCAAGGGACGACACCTTCTTTCGCCATCCGGCAATATTCCAGCTCATAATTTTAAAACCAGGGACACAGGGAGCTGACTGAGTGAACACAGGATCACTTTGGAATACTGGGTTTAAAAGTGACTCCTCAAGAATAACAGGGGGGAACAATGGGGGGAGGATGTCCACATGATCTACATCCTGACGTTGCTCTAAGGGGTTAATGATAGGAGTGAGAGATAACTCCGTAGGGATTACAACCACTGGCAGGCACTCTACAATGGTATTTCCCTTAGGCTCAGCCACTTCGACCATTAATCCCTTACTGAGGTGGGGTGTCGTTGATAATGACTCAGTGGCTGAAAGTAGTCAATCAACTCCATCCAAGCAACTGAACCGATTATAGTCACAAAAGGGAGCATTCCGGGGCAAGGGGGCCGGTCTTACATTATGACTTCTTTGCCTACCCCTCCGCTCAACCCTGGTCCAGTCATCCTTTCCTCTACCATAGTTCATAGAATCAGGTGGGAAGAAGAAGGACAGGGGAAGGGTCTGTATGGTGGAGTCAAAATATCTATTAAAACCTGCACAAATATGCGAAACGGTTCTAGGGTCTCTGAAATTGACCGTAATACAATCCCCATTTATGGTCTTAACAGTTTTACCCAGCCAGGGCACCCTTCTTACCATGATGATTTCGTTATGGAGGTGGGCCGGCAAGGGTCTATTCCAATTGAGCCATCTGATGACCTCACTTTTTAGGGCGTGAAAAGTTTCAGCTTCCCCGGCTTCCAGAGTGGGGGCACCCGCTAAAACTACCATAAAGGGATTGGCTTCCGAAGGAAGGTCAGGCAAACGCGGTCTGGGGCTCTATGCTCTTTAACTGGCGAGCCTACTTGACCGTCATTAGTAACCCATAGATTTTAACATCACTCAGTGGGGGCACAGATATTTGCTGAGAGGGGACAATATTTATCTGGTTAGGGCCCTGGGAGCCTAGGGATGTGGAGGTACGCTTTTGGGCTTCATTAACAAATTGGGCGGTAGCCCCCCCTGGTGGGGTCCCGGTTTAGTGATGGCAGTTGGGGAGGTGGTCGGGATACAGGGCTTGTTGGAGTTCGCGATTATGATGGCTGTGGCTTTCTCTAAGTTCGACAGTCTAAGTTCTATTCGCTCCAGTTTAGCTTCCAGAGGAAATAAGATCGATTTAAATAAGGCACCCATACTTTCAATTGATACATTATTGCTAGGCAAGTTAAGGGAGGGGGGTTGAATTAAGGCGATCGGGGGGGAGTGGTGACATGCTGTAACTTAGCTAATTTTGCCTTGCTTCCTTCTTTCTTGTTATAGGCCCTCTTTCTTTTTGGGATAGCTCCCTCTTTAACCCCCTGTGACGGGGTGATATTAACGATAACATCATGATCAGAAGAGTTAGGTACATGATTATCAAGGATTAAATTAATTTCGGGAAGTATCTCATTGACTAAAATGTCCAAGTCCTGTGTAACGAGTTCATCTGCTTCGGGGATAGTAGCTTGGCCAGCCGCACAGGGGGCAGCAGTAACAGAAACAAGATGTCTTTCAGGCGTTTTCGCATTAGCAATTGTCCCCAGGGAGGATCTCTTAATAGCCGAAAGTTCTTGGGACAGGCGTTTTTCCAGGACAATGATTTCAGTGTCAATGATAGAGTTAGCTCTAGTCAGGAATTTTTCCATACCTCCGACTGTAGACCCTCCGACTGACGACATCTTGCTCCTAGTTTCGCGCCCAGCCATGTAGAACCGATTTTACAGACAATAAGTTTACAAAAGGCCAGATGCAAGAGAGGGGGCCCGGTCCGGTCAGGACCGGTCACGAACGGGCACAAACGGGCCCGCCCTTTGCCCGGCCTTGGCCCGGCGCGCCCCAGCGCGCGACCCGCGTGCGCGAAAATGGGCTTACCTATCAGCAGGGAGAAGGCGGGGCGGGAAGAGTCGCAGGTGCGCGTGTTGGTTCTGGCGCTCTACCTGCTGGGACTCGCAGTCCCGCACCCGCACAGCAATCAGGCTCGGGTCTCTCCACAAGTCCCCTTCCACAACGGGTTCTCCAATGCTGGTCCGGCAAAAGTATCCTCACAAAGGCGGCTGCGAGCGGCGCCTGCGAAGCGGGGGCCGCGAGCCGTTTTCAAGTGCAGGGGGAAGGTGGGGCGGGAAGAGTCGCAGGGGCGCGTGTTGGTTCTAGCACTCTACCTGCTGGGACTCGCAGTCCCGCACCCGCACAGCAATCAGGCTCGGGTCTCTCCACAAGTCCCCTTCCACAACGGGTTCTCCAATGCTGGTCCGGCAAAAGTGTCCTCACAAAGGCGGCTGCGAGCGGCACCCCATTGTATCTGATAAGAAACAATAAATATTATGAAAATGTGTTTCCTTAGAGAAGAAGAAATAACTGTGGAAGAAGACAGTGACTTGCCATCTGGACAAATTAAAAAACTGGATGTGTCCAGAACAGAAGAAATTTACGAACATTAAAGTGTTCATCCACTTCATTCTAAAGAAGTGATGGGGATACTATAGAATTGTTCCAAATGAAAGAAGCAAAGGGAAGTCCCATTAGTGTGTGGGTAAAAAGGTTGGAAGCTCGTTGCTTACCTCAGTTGTTCCCCACAGGAAAAGGAGGACGATATGATGACCGACCTGTGCAGATTCCTGCATCTGAATACCGCACATCTAGATTGTATGCTGACGATCCAAGATTTCGACAATGTATTCCATATTTGTTTCACCTGTTGTTTGAGAGTGATTTGTCTGGACTTTCTTTTGCAGTAAATCATATATTGAAAACAGGTGTACATCTGCAAAATGTTTCAGCAAAGGAATTTATGGATACAGTACACTTGAAAGATAATGTTTTGGAATCTCATCTGATTAATCTCATGGCATGTCAGCGTGGTACTAATGAGTACTGGTACCGTTGTCATGGAGAACTTAAATGTATGCTAAGGAACTTAGGAACTCCTACATGGTTCCTTACTCTAAGCTGTGCTGAATATGTTTGGGATGATTTACTTCAATTTCTTCGAGAGGAAAATGCAAATATAGAAAATATTGAATACAAGACACCTGGAGAATTGTGTTCTTTGGATCCAGTTAATGTATGCAGGTATTGGAGAGGTTTTGGATTTCTTTTGGAGAAAGGAGTGTCAAGCAAGAGGTGCTCCTCACATACATATGTTAATATAATATGGATTAAAGATGCTCCCAAATTTGGAACAGACTCAGATGACACTGTTTTGTCTTTCATTGAAAAATATGCAACCTGTGATATACCGAAAAGTACAAAAGATAAGGACTTAAGAGAAAAAGTCTTACGATTTCAAAGCCATCGTTGCGGCAAATACAGTTGATGAAAGTACAAATCAAAGGATAAATTCTATACTAAATGTCGTTTTGGATTCCCACGTCCTGTAATATTGAAAGGAAGAGTGAACAATTTTATGTCATCTCTACGACATAGTATCAGAAGAAAGTCTCCAAAAAATACCTACAATTTAAGAAGAAATGAAGAGTCAAAATATATAAATGATTACAACCCAGTAATTTTGTCTATGCGGAATGCTAACATGGATATTCCATACGTTGCAGACAATTCCATAGCTGTTGCTCGATATGTGATATCTTACATAACCAAATCAGAAAAGACTGAATTGAAGGAAATGTGGGAAGAGATTTCTCACGAGAAGAGTCTAAGTAAGAAATTATATACTTACAGTTTGAAGATGTTATCTCATTGAGAAATTGGAGCATATGAATGCTCGGATCGCTTATCATCTGCAAGTCTTTACTCCAAATCTAGAAGAATCATTTGGGTGAGTCTTGGTCTTTCTGCAACACGAAACCGAGTACTTAAATCTGTACAAGAAATTGAATATTTAACTGAAAAGGAGCCAGAAAGTACAGATATTGTGAAAACAAATATGTTGGATACATATTATCCAAATATAAGTCATCATCTTGAGAACATTTGTCTCTATGAAGTGTTGCAAAACTATATTTTTTAAACAGAATATTACAGAAGACATCAATAATAGTATATATGCCGTGATTGGTTCTGAAGGATGTCTGGTGAAACAAAGAAAAGGACAGTTGATTAATCATCGTAAATTGAATTGTGAAACACCTGACAAAAGGGAATTTTACTATTTAGCTCTTTTGCAACTTTTCAAGCCATGGCGTTCAGAATTAGAATTACTTGGAGATTTTGAGAGTTATGAAGATTCCTTCAATGCTACTAAAGACACTATAGAATATCCTGTTTTTTTTGCTAATTACGTGAAGATGTTGAATGATGAAATTGAGCAAGAAGCTGCAATTGCAGCTGAGATTGCTAGAGACAGTTCTCAGGATAGTCAATGTTCAGCTTCATTAAGTCAGGATCCATTAGGAGAACCAATTATTCAAAATGAAGCAGCAACTGCTATGGAAGAGGTGGACACAGCAATGTATCAAGCTCTAGAAGATGTAAGAAACTTAGGAACTTTGGAAGAACAACTAAATGTTGAGCAGAAAGAAATATATGAGCAAGGGAAAGAACAGAATAATCATGCATTACTTCCTGAAAACAAAGAGTGCTCTTGCTCATCCTTTCAACCTATCCAATTGTACATGAGTGGATAAGTTGGAACAGGAAAAAGTTTTTTAATAAAAGTAATTTCAACTTATCTACACAAAAGAACTGACTCGTATTTGTTTTGTGTTGTCACTGCTCCAACTGGGTCGGCGGCACACAATATCAAAGGAATTACTTTACATCGTTTATTAATGCTACCAGTAGAGCATGAAAACAAATTGGAATACCACAAGCTATCTGGAGAAGCTTGTTTTGAAGTTTCAAGAGTCTTGAAGAAAATGAAACTTCTTATTATTGATGAGGTAAGCACGGTATCAAACTTAATGCTTGCCTTTGTGCATTTAAGAATGCAGCAAGTTCTTAAAACAGAGTATGAAATATTATTTGGAGGAAAACACGTCATAGTTTTTGGAGATCTACTACAACTTACTCCTGTGAAAGGACAACCAGTGTTTAAAACACTGGCACATGAAGATACCAGAAAGGATAATTGTACGCCGTAATTTGAATGTGAAAAAAAGTTTAGTTAATGGAGCAATGGGTAAAATTGTTGATTTTGTTAATTATGTAAATAGTGATGGAATTGAATTTTTAAAAATCAAATTTGATGAAATTGCTGAAGTACAACAACTTAGTTGTTTTGCAGCCCGTTTTTTGCTTGTAAAAGATTTGTATATACGCAGAAAACAGTTTCCAATTTGTTTGGAATATGCGGTGACCATTCATAAATCTAAAGGCTTAAGTGTAAATAGTGCTTTGGTTAATATTGGAAGTACCGTGTTTAAAGAGGGTATGGCATATGTTGCTTGGTCCCGAGTGAGAACTTTATCTGGATTGTATTTGATTGATTTTGATGAGACAAAGGTTAGTGCAGATGTAAATTGTGTGAAAGAGTATAATAGATTAGTAAGAGAATATACACCTAATTTAGAATCCAGTGTTTGAAAAAAGTGTAGTAGGTAGAAAAAGAAGATTTGAGAATATCTGTAGTAAAACTGTAGAGAAAGGAAATAAAACAGATGAAGTTGCACCTGCAAGCAAAAAGAAAAAGGATAGTGTTGAAGAAAATGTTGGATATCGGTTTGAAAATAGTTGTGGTGTCAACTGCTATGCTAATGTAGTTGTTAATGTTGTTTTTCTTCTTCAAAATTTGCAACAGCAAATTGCTGAAAATCGGGAGAAAAGATTCTCTTCAATATTGTATTCTGTTTATGAGAAATGCAGTAGTGATAGAACTAAAATACAAAGTGTTTCTGATATTCAAAATGTTTTGGACATATGTTCTGGTTCTACTCAATTTACACAAAATATACAGCAAGATTGTCGGGAATTTTTAATGTTTATGCTTGGTTTATTGGAAGATGAAGGTATAGATATTGAAACCCTTTTTGGCCTTTCTTATCAATGGGAATATGATTGTCAAAATTGTTTGTTTACATGTACCACTAACATAGACACTGAAAGATTTATATATTTGACTTTACCAGACTGTGAATCAGTGTCCTTTAATAATTTAGTTAGAGGAGCTATTCAAAACATGGAGTGTAGGCAATGTAAGTTAGAAATGTTATCAACATTATTTATACAAAGCTATGGACAGTATGAAATTTTAATGCTGCAACGTTGTAGAGCTGATGAAAAAAAATCGTAAACTTTAATTAAAATTTTTAAAGCTACTCAAGTATTATATCAGGAAGAACTTTTGTAGCTGTTGCAATTATTTTTCATAATGGACCTTCTACAACATCTGGACACTACACTTTTTTTTAAGATGTCTGAAAGGTTGGATACATTGTAATGATACTGAATTAGTTATTAGGCAACGTTTGCCTAAAGAGTTACCAAATTCTTACCTAATATTTTTAAAGCCTACATTTTAAGATCTACATTTTGGCCTTTCATGATTACTGCTGTTAAGGTACATTAATTTGGTGTTGTAGAGTATTTTCTAGGGGTTGATGAGAAATTTGAAGGCTATTTCTCATGTTGATGTTGAAGCAGTGTAGGTGTATGAGGTTGTGAGTGATGTGGCTGCAGCAGAGGATATTGAAGGTCAGTCAGTTGGAGGTGTTTTGGATTTGTAATAGTCGTTGTAGGTGTTTTCTTGAAATTCCTGTGTAGAGTGTTTCAAGTGTGTAGTCTGTTGTTAATGAGGGCCTGTGCCACTGTTCTTCTTCTCTTGGTTAGACTCCATTTCTAAATATTGCAGATCATGTTGCAGAGCATGTCTAGGGTGTTACAGCAATATGAGGAAATGCTGTAGACTTGCTTACACATGCAGAGCGAGGAGTTAAGGATGAATCATAAGTTGTGTACATGGTTAGTAGGTGTTGGTACTGTTTACAGTGTAGTTGGCCAGCAGAAGCCATCTGAAGGTGAATAGGTGGGTTTGAGGATGAGTATCCTCATGTTGTGCAAGTTCAGATTTACAGAGCTGCTGCTTATCCACTTGGTGACATATTTAATTATGTTGTGGAGGTTATTTGTTATGGTATGTGGTTGCTTGGTGAGGAACGGGATGAGCTGGGTATCGTTGGCATAAGAGATGATGTTGTGGTTGAGATGGCGAGCCACTTGTGTAAGGGTGGCTATGAAGATGTTGAATAGTGTTGGGTTGACGGATCAGCACTGGTGGACGGTGCAAATGATGTCAATGGTTTTGGATCAGAATACTAGAAGGCAAATGTTCACAGTTACTTTTGATCACCTTTCAAAGTAAGAATAACAGACATTCTATTTGGCCATGAGGAAAAGTTTGTGAAACCTTTAACAAATTTTTTTCAAATGTTATCATGGAGTGAAAGTAATGATGATGTTTTGTTATTTCAAGATTGTTTGACATACCTCATATTTACGTAAGAAATTGGTGCTAGAAAAAAACATTTAAGATATATTTTATTTCTATTTTTGAAATATTTATTGAGATTGTTGTTTTTTTTTTTTAGATAATCTTCTTGATTGTCTGTTTTTTTGCCCGCTGTTATGTGATGAGTACTATTAAACTCACTGTTTGTAGTGAAATTCAATATATTCTGAGATCAGCAAAAAAGGCAAATGAAATGCTTTAGAAATGATTTTGTGTGGTATAAAATCTTTTTGTCTTCTACAGATAGTAAATTTGCATTAATTTTTTTTTTAAATGTATTATTTTGAAGGTAAGTATAACTAACTATTAAAAACGATTGATGGGATGTACTTCTACAAAAAGGAAGTAACACGACATCTATGGTGTACAAGAGTTTGTAAAGATGGTTTGTATCTTTGAAACACATTTGAAGAAATTTAAAAAACATATATAGTGAGTGTACAGGTCATCTTTGTATTTAACTACAGCACATAAGCTGTTTTGGAACTGGTAAGCTGAATAGATATTTTTTACTTTTTTTTAGTACTGCATTTTATTATAATAGGCTTAGTTTATTTCTAAAATGATAAACAATGATTGGTTTAAATATGTAAGGAAATGTTATAAGTACAAATTCTTATAAACAAATTTAATTGATATAATCATATAAAGTACTTGAGAAAGGTCTCTGCATAATAGTTTTTAAAGGGCAAAATAGTTTATAAAGCTAGTTTTGTATTATCTATTAGGGAAAATGTTAAAAATAAGTGTTTATATTTTC
Source organism: Lissotriton helveticus (assembly GCF_964261635.1). NCBI lineage: Eukaryota > Metazoa > Chordata > Amphibia > Caudata > Salamandridae > Lissotriton > Lissotriton helveticus. Next base: position 353,771,917 of record NC_136063.1, on the reverse strand, counting down.
CTGCAAGTTACAGCAACATAATAAAATGTATTATGGATCAACTCGAGAAGAACATCGAAGACACTTTTGAAATTTCTAGCAGTCTGATAGAGGACTTAAATGTACATTTTGTGGACAGTAGCAATGAAGAACAACCTATTGGTAAATGTAAATGTAAATGTACAGGAATTTATATAGCGCAAATCACCGAGCGGTTTCTAAGCGCTTGCTTAGGGAACCCGTCCTGGTATTCCCCTTTGAGATAACCCCGGCAGGGTATCCGCAAGGTGAAAGCCAGGCATCCCGCCGTGAGGGGCCGTTGTAGAGATCAAGCAAGCTATTGCCCAGAGTCGCCGAGTGTGAACCCATGAATCGAGTAGGCACCGGAGCGAGAATTGTCGAGTCCATGGACATTTTAGGACTCAAGACCCCGCCGAGCCGGGAATTAAACTCTGGTCCCGGTTCGACCTCTGCTTCCAGGTCTGCCTCCTCTAACCAGTGAGCCACACTTCTCCACTGCATTGGTGCAGAAGATATAACCTGTGATTTTTTGGATGAAAGTTTGGACAATGACTTCATTGAAGCATTAGATGATATTGAGTTTAATGTCACAAATTTTTAAATTGATGAAGAAGCAAATGAAATTCCTGATGAAATCATGCTAGATGTTCTATTACATTATGAAATGTTACAAGAATAAATGTATGATTAAAAATTAAAAATGGTTTGAGAGAGTCTTCTGGTACAATTGTTGTCCCTGAGCTACTACTCAGTTATTATGGTATAAACTGAGTCTTACAGCATGGAGTGCTTCAGACTTGTGTTTTATAGTTTTTATTTCCAGGTGTATATCCTTTGACTTCTGGCAAAGTCTCTGTGATTGCTGATTTCATATTGTACAGAGCTATTCAACAGAATGTCTTTTTGTATGCACTGTGGTAAAAAAGAAACTATTTAAAATTCAGTAGGCACTCTCTTTGCAGTACTTTAATCATTAGTACCCAAGTAGTCATGCAGTGACCCGGGCCTTAACACATAGACTGGTACAAACCCCTCTCCAATATGCATGCAGTCCTCTAACCACCTACATACTTTTCTTTAACACCTTCAATTCTCCAGTCAGTATTCATACACTACAGCAAATACCCTGTCACTACCCTTGCACTCCTCTAGTGACCCATTCAGCACCATGTACTAATCCATTCACTGTGCCAAAACCCAACCACTTATAAATTCACTCAGTTACTCTTCTTGCAGTACTCTAATCATTCAGTCAGTACCCAAGTACTCATGCAGTGACCCAGGCCTTAGTACATAGACTGCTTCAAACCTTTATACACTATGCATGCAGTCCTCTAACCAGCTACACACTTGTATTTCACACCTTCGATTAACCAGTTAATAGCCATACACTCCAGCAAACACCCTGTCACTCTCTTTGCAATCCTCAAGTGACCCATTCAACACCATGTACTATTACATTCACTGCGCCAAAACCCATCCACTTATGAATTCAACCAGGCAGTCTCCTTGCAGTACTCTAATCATTCAGTCAGTACCCATGTACTCATGCAGTGACCCAGGCCTTAACACATAGACTGCTACAAACCCCTCTCCAATACACATGCAGTCCACTAAGCACCTACACATTTGTCTTTCACGCCTTCAAGTCTCCAGCCAGTATCCAAACACTCCAGCAAACACCCTGTCACTCTCTTTGCACTCCACTAGAGACCCATTCAGCACCATGTACTAATCCATTCACTGCGTCACAACCCAACCACTTATAAATTCACCCAGGCACTCTCCGTGCAGTACTCTAATAATTCAGTCAGTACCCAAGTACTCATGCAGTGACCCAGGCCTTAGCACATTGACTGCTTCAAACCCCTATCCACTATGCATACAGTCCTCTAACCGCCTACACACTTGTATGTCACACCTTCAATTCCCCAGTCAGCATCCAATCTCAATTCCCTTCTCGCTCCCAAAAAGGCTTTTTTTTTTGTTAGAACATTCTGTCCTTTAGTGACAGAATGTTCTAATAGCCTTGTAGCCCTTCGTAGATGGGTATACCACTATTAAAGTCTCTCTCCCTTCGGCTCGTGACCTACAACGGTGGAGAGAGCCTTTAATAGCCGGTATTGTCCTCTATGGTGGACTATAAGGTTATATTCTAAAAGTGAAGCTGCTATACATTCAACCAGATAGTTTCCTTGCAGGCTTCTAATCATTGAGGCAGTACCAAAGTACCTAAAAGGTAAAGTGGGCTTAGGGCATGGACTGTTTCAAACCCTTTTAGGCAGTCTCCTTGCAGAATTGTAATCATTCACGGCCTCATTTATGAGATTTCTTGCGCCATTAGAACGTCACTTTTTGTGATGTTCTGTGGCACAGCTGTCAGCATAATATTTTTAAGGTCGCTCTATGGCACTTTTTTTGGTGTACTGTTGCCTGATAAATATGAGACCCTTTAATACAGTGTTATGCGTTAAGGGTGTGCAATGGTTGTTGGTGGGGGTGTTTCTAGCAATAACCATGGCCTTTTTACGCTGTTCTACATTTAGAGTACAGAAAATTTTGGGCCCTATGCTTATAATGCTGTGTTAATCCTTACACCTTTTTCAAACAGGTGCAGGGTTTTGACGCAGTATAAGCCGAAAAGTGACTGAATGAAATATTATAAATTTCACTTAGTTACTTTTAGGAGATGTTCCAGCACCAGAACATTCCCCATGTATGCAAGAAAGCCTCCTTTTGGTGCACGGCTTTACAATATGACGCACTTTCCAAGTACGTCAGATTGTAAATAGCTTACATCATGGTGCATCTTTTCCACCACTGCTGCATCACAAATGTGATGCAACGGTTGTGAAAAAGAGACATAAGGGGGTTATAAAATCGCCCTTAATACATACAAATTCATTCACGCAGTTTCACTGATAGTGCAAATTGAAGCATAGACTTGTAATATATTTATATACATATGTTACATATCAGTGCTTTGGAGGTAGTACAGTATACTATAGGTAAACACCCTATAGATTTATACTGTACCAGATCCTTATAGTTTTGCACTTTCAAATTCATTCATTCATTTATGAACTAGACATTCACTCTGACAAACTTTTACACACAAACATAGAAATATAGTTCTTTTTTTGACCAGTAGAGGTAGTTCTGAAAAGAACTGTTTTTTTTACTTTTTTGTTTTGTTTTTTGTAGCAACAAAACTAGAAAAATAGAACTTTTAAGAAAAAAAATAGTAGACATGGAACACAAAATTAAAAAAATAATAATATTTTTTGGGGCATTTGTGCTGCTCCTCCCTCCTAACAATAAGGTCCACTGACTGCTCCCCGTAACATAAAAGTTAATTGCAAAACTTGCAGAGGAACATGATGTTGGCAAATTGAGGAACTATCATTTTAGTAGGAGTGCTTCCTGATGGTTGTGGCGGTGCACTTGAGGTGCTCAGAACTGCAGGTGGTGGAAAATCCTGCAGACTGTGAGTCTTCTCTCTTGCGTAGCTGTGAGGATGTTCATTTTTGACGAGTTGGTCCATACTGGCCATCCCAAAAGAATATTTTTTATTTGGGTCCCCACGAGACAGAGTTGTACTGCAAATTTTACACGTCACCACTGGTGCGTTCACTTTTTTTTGATTTTCAGGAAAAGTGAAAAATTTCCAAATAAATGCCTCCTTCTTTTTCTTGGGAGGAGGTTCTGCCAGAAAGGTGTTGTCATCTGAAGAATCTTCAGAAGAATGTGGAGATTGTGCAGCCATAATACTCAAATAAACTTTCACATTATTTGAGCTACAAAGAAAGGGTCCTACTCCTCCAAAAGTCAAAGTAGAATGAACAAAATGGGAGGGGTCTTCCAACAATTGCAGTAGGAAGTATTAGGAACCAATGAAATCTCTTCTTTTCATGTCTCATGACTGTACAGACTCTTACTGTGCGCTTACTGTACGATGTACGTACTACGCACCGTCACGAGATTCGTAATTACTTTAAAAAGTAATATATGGATCTTAAAAGAATAAAAAATAAATTTTCTTCATTATCCCAGATAATGTCTACCTTTATGCATAAATATTTCGTTTTTAACATTATAAAACTTTCGGGGGTTTATACAAACATAGATGACGTCACACGGAAGCGCCGATGCGCCAAGTAACGTCAAAACTTATGCGTAACGTGTGCGTGGGTATGCGCAGATAAAAATTTACAGTACAAACAACGGTGCGATTATGGGATGCGTACCGTGCGATTATCCCAAAAAAAACCAAAATGTTTATGTTTGTAAAAAAAATAATAATAAAAAAATATTGTTGTATTTAATTGTATTGATTTACAATTAAATATGAAATATAAATAAAAAAAATAAGATGTAAATATTTATTATATAAATGAGGAAAATTAGTAAAAAAAAGAAAAAAATAATAATTAATACATTTAAAAATTATCATTATAAAAAACCTTTGAAATTCACTGAAAAAAACATAGGTTTCACACACGTTATATTTAAAAATTAGCATTTAAAAAAACCTTTGAAATTCACTGAAAAAACCATAGGTTTCACACACGTTATAGTTAAAACTTTGCACTTAAAAAACCTTAGAAATTCACTGAAAAAAACATAGGTTTCACACACGTTATAGTTAAAAATTAGCATTTAAAAAACCTTCAAAATTCACAAAAAAACCATAGGTTTCACACATGTTATAGTTAGCTGGACATTTTACTCACACAAAACCATTGTAATTTCCCCGTTATAGTTAACTATAACTCGCCCGCCCGCAATGCACTGCTGCTGACGTCACATATTACATCACTCATGACATGGCCAGTGACATCACTCATGACATCACTGACATCACTGATGCGGTGGCCAGTAGGTAGTTATAGTTAGGAACTATTATCCATAGGAAATCCGCAACATTCTATTCCAAATAACTTTGGCGCCGATCAATGAATCTTTGCGAAATTTTCCAAACTTTTGGCCAGCTCTGGTCCACTTCTATCCTGGAAGTTTCACAGTGATTCGTCAAGTGGAGGGCGAGAAAAATGGGGGGTCCCAAAACTTGTTTCCCCATGCAATTTCCCATAGGACCTTTAGCCACAGCTACAGCCCGAACTGCTGAACGGAATTACACCAAACTTTGCAAAGAGGTAGCCCTCAGTTCGGACTTGTGCCTTTTGCTTAAATGGTGTCAATCTGTTCAGTAGTTCCTGAGAAAATTACAGTTAAAGTAATCTATCTGCTCGGTGGATCCGCGGAGTCTGCGCGCATTGTCATCGTACCATAAGCGCACCCTTCTGATCACACGCTGAATGCTAATTAGTTGTCAAGTGCTTGTCAACATTCAAAAGCAGGAACTGTTGGCAGCCATTTTGTGCCTCGGTAGAAGCGAGGCTGAGGAAGTCAGTGGAATATGTGTGCAAAACGTAGAAAGGGGGTAGGGTATGAATAATTTTACCCTCTACACCTGCTTAGTGGGTCCCAGATGGACCCCCAGGGCCCACAAATTATAATTTTTTTTAAAAGCCGGAAGGTTCGTGTACGGTGCGCGGATTCTGATGTAAAATAAATAAAGTAACACAGAGTTTTTTTATAATTAGCCCCTGGGGGGGGCTAAATACCGGGGGCAAAATTGTAAAATGTTATGGGGGGGCCCAGAGGGGCCCCCAAGACCCGGGGATCGTCACCCCCAGGGGCTTAAAAAAAATGGTGGGGGGAGGGATCCAAGGTCCCCAAGGCCGTAGGGGCCACCACCCCCCACGGCTTTATGTATTGTGGTAGGGGGACTGTGTGGCCCCCCTCCTGGAGCACTCGAGGTCCCTGTTACCCCCGGGGCTACAAGAAAAATGGTTGAGGGCGCTGCAGTTTCTACAAAGACCCGGGGACCACCACTCCCCTGGTTTTATGTATTGTGGGAGGGCCGGCTCCTGCAGTGTCCTGGGGTGTCCATCCCGCCCTCCCATAGCAAGGAAATCTGTTCTCTCTTTTAAAATCTAAATCACATTGATTTTCCACATGAGGAGCTGCATGTTAGTAGTTCCCCATGTGGAAAAGCAATGCCGGCTCCCAAACATGTAGAAGTTGTGCACCAAAGGAGCTGGAGTCGCTTATGAGTCATGTTTATGTTTATGAGTCATGCATCCAGCGCGTGCACACCAGGGGGCCACACTGAGCGCTGTGCTGGGTGCCTGATTTCAAATGTTACTGTAAAAAAATTGCCCCTATCAGTAATTTCTAATATCCCCGGGGACCCTATCCCCCGGGTCTTATAAAAAATGTTGGGGACCATGGGGGGAACCACAATGCCCTCATGGTCCCGCCGGCTCCCTGTGTCCTTCAGGAGCCGGCACTGCTTTTCCGCATGGGGAGATGTTAACTTGCATGTGGAAAAGCAATCTGGTTTGGATTTTGAAAGTGAGAACAGATTTCACTGCTGTGTCTTTCAAAATGCAAAGTAAGTTTGCTATGGGAGGGCGGGAGCTGCGAGACTCCCGCCTTCTCATAGCAAACAGCATTGTCCCAGGGGTAGGCATCCCGGGACTCTGCAGGAGCCGGCCATGGGGCGTGGCGGACCACAGGGCCCTCGAGGGGTTCAAGCAGAGGGCCACGCAGTCTGCCTTCCACAATGCATAAATCCTCGGGGTGGTGGTACCCAGGGCTTGAGAGGGGTCATTGAAGTCCCCACACTTCAAATTTTGCAGGGGGGGCCTTGGAGCCCCCCACAACCATTCATTTTATAGCCCGGGGGGTGGCTCTCAGTCTTGTATAGGAAACAGCAATGTTGAGAAAATCTTCCGGTAAGATAACAAAGGATTTTGAATTCCATTTTCTGCGTTTTTGTTGTAGTTTGCAGGTGTTAAAGCGATGACAATTTTAACTCCGTCTTTGTAAATATGCCACTAAGTTTTGTAAGTCCACAATCTTGTCTTCCTTTTAAATAGGCACAACGTATTTCTGGAAGTTCATTATCAATCATGAAGCAACACTGTATAATTGCGATCGATAAAGAATTGAATGAGTTGTGTACTTGTTTTGCTCGTAATGTGCATAGGGGCAGATTCACAAGTTCATTGTGTTACTATTGCATCACTTTTAAGATGGGAAAAGTGACACGAAAGTGGCGCAAGGGGGTTGAAAATCTGGTATACCGTGTTCTGTTTTACTTTGCTTTCCTTTATGTAATGTAGAGGATCCTGGGTAAATATACCGGTTTCTGTACGGCCAGTACCTTTTAACCCTACCCCTGAACGGTTTTCTGCCTGTTACCATAGTAACAGTTCATGAAACACTTAAATGAGCACAGAGGTTAGAAGTTCAACACACTGGTAAAGAGTTACCCTCAGTATTATACTTCAAGTTATGAATATCATTTCTATTTTTAAATGTTTTCTAACCATATCATTATCATACTAAATAATAGTGAAATGATGTAAGAAAAAGAAGACATATATATTTTTTTATTAACATTTATCAAAACAATAATAAATAACTGGAAATGTAACTTAAAGATAACTATGTAATAAATACCTAGAAACATAACTTAAAAAAAACTATTCAACAAAATGTGATATGGACTCCAATAGAAGTTGGGTAGGTAATCTGCAAAACAAAAATGAAAAGAAGTGTTTAAAATTAGATCGATGTGACTAAATGAGGTCAAACATTACAAGTTAAGGTAACACTTGGCGAAATTTAGTTATTTGCACGTCTGCAGTGTGCCTGATACATTTCACCTGTCTTATAGGCCTGCTTTCAAGAGGTGTCTGTATGGAAGTGCCTACTGCATCAGATTTACATTATGGACCAATAGGTCTTTAAAATGATTCAGAGATGAGACAGAATTAGGTGAGAGATCAAGTCATTATGCAGGACAATATTCTTTAGGGCTTATTTACAAGACTCGTGCTCCACTTTTTTGTTACTTTTCCCATATTGAAAGTGACGCAAAAGTGGCGCAAGGGGCTTGTAAATAAGCTCTTTTATTTATAATGCATTTAATAGGAAGCATTGTACATCCAGGCGGCTCTGCTTACCTTCTGTAAACACTGTGGCCAACAGAGTTCACAACTTGAACTCAGCTTTGGTTATACACTGCAGACTGTCTTACATTCAGCCTTGGCAGAGTGGACAGAAGCATCCATAACTTTATAAGAGAAGGAGAAACGATGTGAGAGAAAGTGAGAGAGAGAAAGAGAGAAAAAACAACATAAAAACTGTGAGAGAGAGAAAGTTATAGATAGAGAAGTTAATACTGGAGAAAATCTTCGTAGCTAACCTTTTTGCCTCCTTTGTGTGTCATTTGCCATTTCATAGTGCATCATCTAGTTTAGCGATATGAAAGATAGTATATAGACTCATCGCTCAAGCTCAACGGTTCTAAAACCGAAGTCATGCTTATGGGCAAGAAGTGGGCGACTATTCCTCCCTCGGTCTGGCCTGATGTTTTTGGCGAGATACCCACTCTGAGGAAGGAAATTAAGACTCTAGGAGTCTGGCTCGAACCCGAACTAACAATGAAGACCCAGGCAGCCAAAACAGCAGGAACCTGCTTCGGTCTAATGCGCTCCATCCGGAAGATCCTTCCACTACTCCCCCCGCAGTCGAGGAAGCTTCTGGTCCAAGGCCTGATTCTCTCGCGTCTGGACTACAGTAATGCTGTCTATCTAGGAGCCCCCGAATCTACCCTGGTAAAACTTCAGCGCACTCAAAAGCGGCTGTTCGACTACTAATGGACCTTCCCTTTAGGACCTCTGCTAGGCCAGCGCTCAAGGCTCTACACTGGCTCCCAATGAAACAGAGGATAGAATTTAAGGCCATGTGTATCGCCCACAAACTCCTTAACGGCCTAGGCCCTTCAATCCTGAGCGACATGGTCACTCCTTACAAAGCCCCTAGATCCCTGCGCTCGGACAATGAGCGTCTGGCCAACGTCCCAAAATTTAAGAAGGTTCGTACTGGCGGTCGACGCTTCACAGTGAAAGCATCCTCAGGCTGGAACTCGCTCCCACGGAGTCTGCGGCTGGAACCCTGCCACCTTCTTTTCCGCAAAAAATTAAAAACCCTCTTGTTCCCCAAATAGGTCCCCCTTCCCCCCTCGGTTATCACAAGTCTTACAGCGCGGGGATGCCTCCGGGTCACCAGGCGCTCTACAAATCGCTAAAATAAAAAATAAAATAAAATAGAGTTAGTAACAGCATAGTACATACAACTGCACACGTATACCTTTGCTTCATTTATTTGTACACTCAGGATAATGTATTTCATCCAGTTCCACTGTAAGGAGGTGTCTATGCACTGTTTTTCTTCCAACCTAGTATATCCCATGTACTCCCACTGCATAGCAGTGAGTTCTCAATATTGCGTACCTAGACTGTGGCACCCTTTTGACTCGCAGAGTCCAGAGGTGAGTGTTTTTCTGGGGAAGTCAGAGGCAGATTAAGAAGCTCCTTGCACCTCTTTTCTCATTTTAAAAGTGACTGAAAAGTGGAGCCAAGGGTTTGTAGATCTGCCCCTCAGACTGTTGTAACCTATCCTCACTGTTCGAAGGTAATTGTACATTCCTACGCAGTGAAGCTGCTGCACACTACCCACTTTCTCTTTTCACAGATAAGTTGTTGTTGTTTCAGAAACAAGTTTCTTTGCTCACCTTGTGCCATTGGCGTGATTCAAAGAGGGTGTACCACGTATCGAAGCAGGCTTCACAGACGTTGTTATGATGGCCATGTATCATCGAAGAATAAACAAACGTACAGCTTTGTAGGTTTTTCTTGGGGCGGGTGGATGCCAATATGTGAAACACGACCTGTAAGATAAAAAGGAAGTTAAGATTGTGTTTCATTTCTTTATGAATGGAGAGAGGAAGTGAGAGAGTGACTGAAAAGTATATTCACAGCTCACCTTTCTGTCACCGGTGTGTTTTTTACCACGTGCGGGGACATAATGCACCCCGAAGCTCTACATCTAAAAGATAGAAAAAGAAAGATGTTATTATTGATATTTGTTCCTATCTCATTGTGGAGTACAATAACATTGCCCTTTCACACACCTTCCTTCCTGCATTTAAAAACAACTATTTGTACATTTTATATTCCGGACGTTTGACCGATTATAAAAATGTTCCTGCTATTGGAAAAAAAATATATTAATGGAATAAGATTCGGTATGTAGGACTGCTTTCGTCTAAATTGCTGCGTCGTTTTTTTGTATCCAGTCTGTTGCAGCCCATCGATTCCCTCCGATGCGCCCCCAGACTTCACTGCTTACCTTTTCGTGGACACCTCCTACATCATGCAGTCCCACTCTGCCACCAAGAAGTCTGACATATGGTGCTGAGTCTTGATATCGCTATGGCCAATGACATACTCGTGCTCCCATCATCATCGCAGCTTCTTCACCTGCTCAGTCCTTCCGGTTCCACTAACTCAGTAACCAAAGAGGTGGTGGGCCCTTGTACTCGGTGGTTCGGGCCTACATGAGGCGTCCGAACCACTAGGATGGGCCATCACAGCGCTTGCCATGGGAGCAACTCTAAAATGGCATACAGCATGTGCGCCCATCTTTTTTATTGGTAGGGTCGTGTGTGTAGTGACGCATGTGCTGGATGGGTGTGGTGTGGGTGTATACCAGCCTTGAGGGAGTATGTGTGTGCCGTTCTGACAACTTGAGCTGGAACTAAGAAATCAGTACAATGGAAATCTTTGCAATGTTTTGTTTTTGTTTTTTCCTGGTAGCGTAAGTGGAGTGGGCTGGCCTGACGTATGCCAGTGCTGCACGAGGCACTAAACCATGTTTCTGGAACTATGGGCGTGGTCCCGTTGTGAGCTATATGAGAAATCAAGTGATTTGGGTGTCCGTTTTGTAGTGCTGACATCACCCGTGTCTTAAACGCAAATGTGTCATTATATCTGTAAAGTTCCACAACTTGGCCAACATTGAAGGTACGGGGTATTACTGACTCTATATTCGTTCATAGTTGCACACATAAAAGATGGTGGACATGACGCATTTCTGCAATTATGAATGTTTGATGTACATTTAGTGGGTTGTTGTGGCAATTAACCCTGGGCAAAGCACTACGCTACGCTCGCGGAGTTTGCGAAGTTTTCGCAACTTCGCACTACGCGAGCTGCACGTAGCACATTGCGAACATGCGTAGTGCAGCGTAGCATAGTGCAGCGGTCATTTTTTGCTTGCTCGCAGTCCTGAACGTCATGTTCGCGACCGCGAGCAAGCAAAATGACATCCCGGCGAGATTCTGAACGCGAGGAGGTCAGGTTTCTCATTGTGAGTGGTTGCGCATGCTCGCGACGGCTCTCAATGAGAAACTACCTGTTCGTGTTGAGAAAGCTGCCGCTCGAGTAATAATCTACTTGAGCAGCAGAAAACTACAGCTCGCACTGTGCAAGATGCCATTTTCAATGCTTGCACAGTGCCGGATGCTTGTCCGCACTGTGCAATCATTGAAAACGCATCTTGCACAGTGCGAACATGCTACTACGCAGCTCGCGTAGTGCTACGTGAAGTTCGCGTAGTGCGAAGTGCACTTCGCGTAGCTTCGCGTAGCGCTACTTCGCGAACTACGCCCACCCTTAGTAGCAATAGTAATAAAGGGCTGTGTAAGGTTTAAGTTGCAGTTTTTGGCACATGAAGGGCAGCTAATATATATACACGTATGTGGTTATTCAGGAACGCTGTAGAACTTGGTGCTGGAAATCAGTATTCGTGGCTCGGAGTTGCGTCCACATCCTGTTATTGTAGAGTAATGACGTAATGTACGCATGCCTGAATATGTATTGTAAATACATTGCTCATGTAAATTGCTGATATAGTTTTGAGTTGATTTTTAACTCGATAAATATGCTAAAAAAAAGGAGGATCAGCCCACACTTACTGTCACAGGTAAGATGGTTGCATACACTATTATAATGTGGTAGGGCGGAGGAACAGAATTTTACAAACACAATAAATACACAGACACAGATAGATACTTGAAGTGGGTACGGGCACTTGTGCTCGACTCAATTTTATTATGTTGTAGTTGGTAACAAGTGGAATAGTAATCATGATATCATATACAGATATTTAATCATAAACGGTTTATGACTTCTGCTGTACAAAGGTAGGTGCACTTTATGTGAAATAATACACAGAAGATTCTATCGTAAAGAGTTCATGAGTTGTGGTGCACTGAGGTAGGGGCGGTCTGTGTGGAGCCTGCTATGATGCGTGATCCAGGCAGACCGCACTAATAAAAATGTGTTTTGACTATTGAATTTTGCCTTAATAAGGGCATGTGGCAATTATTTATGGTGTACTGAGTTAGTGGTACGTCTGCTGTTTAGCGTGTGCTCACCCTGCGATGATGCGTGGTCTGAGCGGGCAGCACTGAAATCATTCACTGTTGCATACTGGATTATATTAACTTTGAGGGGGGAAAAAAACTTGCATTGATGATTATCAATTGCTGATCAAACTAGGTGTACTGATGGCTCCCTAGAACAAATTAAACAATTCCTCTTCGAGCAGTGCATTGTAACTTTCACAAATTAGGGATGTATGTCTGGTGGCAATGTTGAAGGTCATACCCCAGACGTATTTGGTATTGCTGGTGGTGGAGGTACATTTTGGCGCAATCTTCTACATTCTTTGTTATCATAGTTCACACAATGCAGCTTTTGAAGGTGCTTGCACATACTAGCAATGCAACAGCACTATTTTTTCTCTGCTTTAAATAAATTGAGGATGAATTTAATGCTGTCTGTAGTGTAGTTGAAAAGGTAAATTCAAGTTGTGAACCCTACTGTGCACAGTGTACATAAAAGCTAGTAGCCAGTACAGTTATAGAGCAATGCTTTCTTTCTTTTATTTTAACAAAATCTGAATACATACAGTATAATTTTCTCTGCATTAAATAAATCAATGTTGAATTTCCTACTGTCTATAGTGTAGATGCAAAGGTGAATTCAAGTTGTAAATCCTGCTGTCCGCAGTGTAGATCTTAGGGTGGAGTGCATCATCTTCAATTATGACTGTAGTGGAAGATAGAACATGTATGCAGCATGCATTTTATTTTTTAACTAAATCTATAAGTGATATAAAAAAATTTGAAGGAAGCATACTAAAGGGATATTGTGTAGGGTTTGATAGGTGTTATACTTAGTTTGGTTTCCACTGAGTTAGTGCTACCTGAAACAATCTACACACACATCTAATCACTTACCTATAGTTTCACTCAAAAATCAAATTCAAATACTTTATTCGGTTTTCGTAAAGTCGGAAAAACCATAAAAGTTCATATCATTAAATAAAAATGAATATGTGATGAAAATGTTAAAAAAAGTTCTATGTACATATGCATTACGGCAATGGGTAAAAAAGCAATATTTTCATAAGTGAAAAAAGATATCAGATTATGTGAAGGAAAAACAGAATATTATGGATGACATTACACGATTCCGGATACATTCTCAACATAACAAATTCATACTATGGTCTTACCTTGCACTACACCTAAGCGTTGATTTAAAAAACTTTAGCTACCTGGAATGCTATAAACTCTTCCCCTAGGAATTGCAAGCGAAGAAATGCTGGGCGACATCTTCTAAGACCCATTGTCTTTAGAATAGGGATTATCTAGTTCTTTCTTTCAACTACATAGAATTTGCAAAACAAAACAAAACAACGTGAATGGTTGTTTGGATGGATAAATCATCAAAGGGGCAGGGGGATAAACTTCTCGCCCAATCGTTGGTTCGGGGAAAGGTGACAAAGCGATGAAAAGTGTTCATCCTAAACCGAGTTAAAAGTAACCTTTCGTAGATGGTTAAATTGAAGGTACGGTATGGCTGAATGAACAAGGGTGCTTGAACCATTAACGAATATTGTATGCTTTTTTTTGTCACCTCGTTGGTCAATCGGAGCTGCTCTAAATGTGTCATACAGATTATTTTGAATGATTTTCTAGACATCTCAGCAATTGCTAGGGGCGACTCATACATGTTGTCAATGATCAATAGAACACTATCAAATATACTTATACACTCATATTAACAATAAACACGGCACACATCCATTCAGTTATGCAGTCATCCTACTCACTTTTGCAAACAATGTACCTTATTTACATTTACTCAGCTACACACTTATACAAATATCACTTCATTTATTCATATACATAGTAACCCATACTTAATGTGTTATGAAATCCCTATTACAAGTGTACAATTATCTATACAGTCACTCATGCAATCAATAAGTTTTATGTATACTTATTTATATACAAGAACTGTCACATACACTGTCTTTTATTTTTTCTACTTTGTTGGACACGTACCATTGAGAAATGTTTTTGCTCATCACCACACCCATAAATATATTCACTCACCCAAACAACTATTATAGTACGTAGTCTTAAAGTACTGAAGTAAGTATTCACATATCTTTAGGCAGTCACAGACCCCCCACCGAAGCACGCACACATTCACTCTCCATTGCAAATAATCAGTTAACTAATCAATAACTAATATAGAGTTTCAAGTAGATAATAAGCAACTGGTGCAGCAGTTTACACAACTGACTAAGTAATACAGATATTCACACAGTTTAATCACTATCCAATATATTCAGTGAGACACTATAAATTACTCAATTAAACAATCAATCACACTGCTACTAAATCCTCTATCCAGATATTTATATAACCACTGATTCTTCAATGCAGATTGTTGAGTATATATAATACATATTTAAATAACAAACCAAACCACATTCACTGGATGATGTCATCAGTGATGTCAGCAGTGATAACATTTGAGATGTCATCAGTGATGTCATCAGTGAAGTCACTGACAATGTCATGAATGATGTAATATGTGACATCATCACCAGTGGATTGCGGGCGCGAGAGTTACAGTTAGTACAACTAACTATAACAGAGGAATTTCAATGGTTTTGTAGGAGTCAAATGTCCAGCTAACTATAACACCCCTGAAACGTGTATATATATATGTATATATATATTACCTACTGGTGTAGTCATAGTTAGAACCTAGTTTCCATAAGAAAATCGTATTTTGTTTTGCCAATAACTTTGGCGCCCTTTGATGAATCTTCCCGAAATTTTCAAAACTAATTGTTGATCAAGGTCAGCTCCTGACTTGAAAGTTTGGGGGTGATTCATGAAAAGGGGCTGAGAATAAAGGGGGTTGCAAAACTTGTTTTCTCCATGTTAATATCCATTGTAAACTTTAGACACGGCTATAGCCCGAACAGCTGAACGGAATTACACCAAATTTGGCAGAGAGATAGCTCTTGATCCAGAAAGCACGCTTCTTTAACTGTGTAAATCTGTTCAGTAGTTCAGTAGTTTTTGAGATATTTAAAGATTTAAAGATATCAATATTTGATAATTATGAGATCTGATTGGCTGAGGCGGTCCTAGCACGAACTTGCCTGGAATTGGCTGCTAACACTTCAAACTAGGAAGCCTTGGCAACCATTTTGTGAGTCAGGTAAAATGAGGGGGGAGAAAGGAGGGAATAAAAGTAGAAGAGAGTAGGGAATGAACACTGTGAACTTCCTAGGGTGCACAGGGGGTGTCACGGAGTCGGAACTTAAGAAAATATTTTTACATGTTTTCGGCGGGATTTACAAAGGGACTAGAAATCACATTGGGAAAATGGAAAATGAAGCGCGGTGCGGAGCACTTTGTTTAATTAAGCCCCGTGTGGGCCAGTTCCCGCAATGTTTACTTCTGATGCGTGGTTTACTTCTGTCACGGGACCACCACTTCCTTGGACCAAATATAATGATATGGGGGTACGCATCTTCCCTTCCCCCACAGTGTCCAGGGGGGCACTACTTCTTTTGGCATTCATGAATTAAAATGCAGGGTCTGTTGCAGCCCCGGGGAGTACAATGTTCACGGGCTTTAATTTGGATGAAGGGGCATCGTCCAATTTCCTTGAGGAGCTTTCCATGGCCCTGGGTATCGTTATCTCCGAGGGCCAGTTCCAACAATTTGCAGTGGTGCATACACCATGGACATTGTAGTTTGTTATGGCAAGGCGGGATCTATGCAGAGTTCCGGCTCTGTCATAGCAAACGTTTGCTTCACTTGATGGAAGCAAGAGTAGGAAATTTGCTCTCGCTTTTATGAAGCGAAGCAGATTTGCTTATGAACAAAGGGAGCTTGCATGAAGCAGCTGATGATGAAAAGGATTGCCGGCTGCCTTAGAAGGTGGGGAGGTGGCAGTGAGTGCAGGGAATTGGGGCTTTTTGCTTGGTTCCCAAACATTTTGGCAAGGCTCCGGGGGATGCCGTTCCCTGGGCCTAAAATGGCCCGGCTGAGTTCTGAGTCATAGGGTAGCTCTAAAAAAGACATTGTTTTCATTCTGAGTTTGTTGGAGCTACATGTAAGTGCTGATGCACAGCTTCAGGTTGTTGAGAAAAACTCTATTTACATGATCTGTGAAGTGTACTCCATCACTTCTGTAGATATGATCCATATCAAAATGTATGTTGTTGTTTTAGATGTAAATGATCTGTAAGGTATGCAGACATAGCTTTAGTGACAATCTTCCTAGCTTTCTCAATCTGAGGACAGACTTGATTTTACCATTTCCACTACTGTCTTTGGTGTCCATTGGAGAATACAAAGACAGTTTGAGGGAAAAGCAACATCAATTTTCCATAGGGTTCCTTCATGAGCATTTCCAGATCTACCCCAGTCAATGTGCCTAGGTCATTGCCACCAGAGTGCACAATCATGAGGTCAGGGGGTTGGAGATGCAAAGAGGTTTTAACCAAAGGCTACAATTGGTGCCACTTTAATCCTCTCTGAGAGAACCATTTAATGTCCACATTGTAGGTCTTTGTCGATACATCTGTGTTCAGCATACCTTTTGCACCAGAAAATATAGCTGTGTCCTATGATCCATGCTAGCATTTTGAAGCTATGGCTGGGAGGAATCAAAAGATGTTTCTAGCTCATGTAGTCTGTTGGTAGAATGAGAGATATGTTGAGAGGTGGAGAAGAAGCTTTTTTCTTGAGAAAATGATAACTGGGTGATGAAGAACCTTGTGTAGTGAAAACTAGAGTGCATGTTACTTTCATGAAAAAGTATGTTTCTGATTGGTTAAATAAAAATGTTTGAAACATACACGACATAGGATACGATCAGACGTGCGGAGCACAACCACACTTGCTACTTGCATTTGGAAGGTACTGTTCTGAACTTAAAACAATTATGAGCTTGTGACCTGCACCTGCTGTTGAATGTTCCAGACACTGTTAGGATGAAGTATGGTGTACTTATGACCTGCAGCCTTCCGTTGAATGTTGCAGAAACTGTTGGTATGGAAATTGGCAAAAAGGTGAATGGGGAGGAGTAGAAATAATGGTGGTTTTAAAATATGAAATGCTAAATTAATAACAATTGATAAGCTAATATTGTTATTTTTTCAAAATGAGTAGTATGTCTAGAATAAGTGTGTTGTTTAAAATTTGCTGTAGTATTATTAGAAATAGAATTCTGAATTGTTGTAATGGTTCGTGGCTGTATGGCGATGCGGCCGTGTGGGGGAGTGCCCAATCCAAAAGAACCAGTTTGCCAAATTTTAGAAGAGCGTTAGACAGGGTTAATATGAATAAGGAATAGGAATGTAATATGCAACTTGAAATAATGAAGGAGGGATTTTGATTTATTATGTACTTGTATTTCTGTGCGGAAAGAGAGGGAACTTTTGCCATTACTGGTTCTATTCTTAATGAGAGTCTAGAATTGAATTTATTGTCTAAGAAAGAAAATAGTGTATGCGTTTGTGAAATTCGAAATCTGCATACCAACTCCAGTGGTTGAGTTACAAATTAATAAGGTGTGTTACATATTGTGTAGTAGTGCTTAAGTCTTGGAGACGATATTTTTAAGTTTGAAAATATTAACATACTATTAGTGAAGTCTGCTGTTTCACATTTGTTACGAAATGTGCATAGAATGTTAGTAGTTGCTGGACAAATACCCCATATATATTTAGGAGTTTTCAAGGAAAAAGTGTAGTTTGTCATGTTTTAGGGAGCATATGGAAAGTGAGGTACAAGGTTAATTTGGGTTCCAAAATGGATTAGGGCAATATAAAGAAAATGTTGCACGGTTGCACGTTGTTATTTGTCGAAAAATAGTGGGAGGGGTTAGAAGAGGCATGTTTTATTAACTGAGGGAAATAAAAAAAAAATGTTACTTGCAGACATTGTGCTCTCACTTTCGACACTGGTGAGGGATATTTGTATATAAGTGTAGGCAACTATCACAGTCCCTGGCTGTGCAGAATGTGCATACATTAGAAGGCCGGCAGAGTGAGAGACAAAGAATCACACATCCCTTTCTATATGCATTTTTACGCGTGTTTTGCATCGAAAGATTCGATAACAATATAGTGGTATGTATCTATTTGTATGTTTCTTTTAAGTATGTGCTATTAGGAAAAGATATAGCTCCATGTACGCATGCTTTTAGTGATATATATTGCTACATGTACGTATGCTTTCAGTGATATGGTGACAATCTCAATTGTGATATAAAAAGGGTTTCTCCTTTGCATTTGGATGGAGTCAACACTGTTAATAGTTGCTGAGTAGTGATGAATGAAAAGACAGATGAGGTGATATACATGGTGGTAAAGGGAGTAGTGATTATGGTACTTTGTATGAGTGTTTGGGAAGGTATTGTTGAAGTGCATCGTATATATTTAAGTCTTTTCGTGAAATGAGGAATGCAGTCTCTTATGTTGAAAGGTCTACATGGTGTTGCGAGTAAGGTACAGGGTTGAATTAATATCGAAAATCGGCCCGGTCATTGTAAGAGAAATAGGGATGTTTGTAGATTGTGCCTTGTCAAAAAATACCAGTGGGCGGCATTTCTTTACAAGAGATATGTTTTATGAATGTGTGAGGGATAAAAAAGGAATGGAAATGTTCTGAGCATATTTTGTGTACGAATTTGTTCACACTGGTGAAGTAAATGTGAATAGAAATGGAGGGAATTTTCAGGGTCTTTCCCTGTGCTCAATCTGCATATATTAGAGGGCCGGCAGATCAAGAGTTTGGGAATGACATGTCCCTTGACCCCCCTCCTTCCTCCTGCTCTCTATTGGTTTGTCTCCCGTCGTTTCTAAAAAAAAGTTAACAGAGGCCCATGTACCCTGAAAGATATTGCTTAGACCTTCACTGGCTTGTTGGTGGTATCTGTACAGAGCAGAGAAAGTTGCAATTGGTTTCAGTGGTACACAAGTGCAGAGTGTGATGTTGCAAGAATCAAATGGTCTTGTGTCTAAGGTACAGGAATAAATTGGGGTCCAAAAGCGTCTTGGGGGATGTATGGCGTTACAACGCATGCTTTTACATCGCATGCCTTTACAACGCGGCTTTTACATCGCATACCATTACAACGCATAGCGCTTTTGGGTGTTGGATAGTGAATAGTTTAATTTACTATTCCAACTCCAGTCCCCGTGGACACTAGGGAAGGTTATTGGATAGTAAATTAACCTATTCCCTATCCTAGAGCGCCCCCCAGCGCAATGCGTTGTAATAGTTTGTGTTGTAATGACCGCGTTGTAATGGTAGTGCGTTGTAAAAGTTTCATTGTAAGTGATGTTTCCCGTCTTGGGTAATGTATAAAAAATAGCTTTCTGCTGATTGACGCTCATGGAAAAATACTGGGGGGGGTTTAACAAGAACATGCTTTATTAACTTTAGTGAGACGAAAAAAATGAAATGTTGTTTGCACCTTTTGTGCAGCACACATGAATATAAGTTAAGGTATTGCCAAGCTTCCTGCTCGTGCTGAAACTGTGTACATCACAGGGGTGGCAGATCGAGAGACTTTGAATGACACGTCCCTTGAGCCCCCCCCTTCCTCCTGCTCTCTAACGGTTTTTCTCCTGTTGTTTGTAAAAGGAAGGTAGCAGAGGCGCATCTGTATTGACCGTCACTGGGCTGCTGAGGGCATCTGATGGGCAGAGAGAAAGTCATAATCGTTTTCTGTGCAATATAAAAAAGCTGCACACAGTTGCAACTTACATATCGTCCCAATTTACATTGCTCGACGATTGTTGTAACCTGGAAAAGGTTTCTAGTTTTCATTTGGTTAGGCCCAAGATTGTTAGTAGTTGGTGAGTAGTGAACATGAAACAGGCAAATTACATTAAAGACATAGTGGAAAAGGAATTACCTGTCAGTATTGTATTTGTAACATATGACACAGTCATGAAAAAAAATTAAAAAATGTATTTTACTGTACATGGCGTAAGGAGCAGTATATATGCCACAACAAAAAAGAAACTGTATGATAGAATTATAATCAGTATAGTATTTAATCGATATCTGAGAAAGAGAGATGTCATCAGAAAAAGAGAATAGAGAAAGGACTATCTTGAGTTACGTTTCTCTCTCTGCTAAAAAGAAGTGTTATCATACAATATAACATATCGAGGTTTGTCTGCAGCCTACATAAGTTTTAATATAGATAGTAAAGTCGTCACAATCCAAGTCACCCATTTTGTCGACTAGCTCTGTAACAACCGTGCAAACAGAGCGGAAAAATCAAGAGAGCATAACCAAGTCTGTTAAGAGGAATTCGGAAAGAAAGTCAATGTCTGAAAATCCAAAAAGGAAGGAAAAGCAAAATGAGAAAAAGTTAAAAAACAGTGTTCTTGAAGTGTAGAAATAAGAGCTCGTCAAATCGGTTTGCCCTGCGCACTTATGGAGATTCATCAAAGCTCAGGAACTCAGAGGCACCGTGATATGCAATCAGTTCCACAAGTTCATCTGCACCTCTCCAAGGAAAAAGGGTCGCCATCCAATTCAGCAAGTCGAAAGAACAGATATGGTCGTCATAATCTTCTGCAAGCAGGACCATGTCATGGCAACTTGCATGATATTCGATGATAGCCTGCTGCAAGAGGCTCTCCATATGAGCGCATGTACTCCATCTTCCCCTTATTGCATTATGAAACACATCCATCAAGCATGTGTCTCCGGAACAGTGCTGGTCATGAGCCAGCAATGGACTCAGCAACAGTTCATAACCAAGAGGATCGCGTGAAGTAGTAGAGAGGCAGACATGCAGGTCCCTTTAAAAGGGGCACCGGAGACAGTAGAAGACAGGTTGCGCGCAGGTGAAATACACGTAGCAGAAATTCAGCCTATATCTGATGCCAAATATCGCCAATGGCAAGCATTCAAAAAGTTGTAGCTTTTGTTCATGATGTAGCTGCATTTGCCACGGATGGGGTCAAAGCAGAGGACAGCAGCCATTTCAGAGTAGGAGCTAAAGAACGACTACAGCGGAAACAAGGAAGGAGAATGAATGAATAAAAATAGTATGAAAAGAGATGACAAGGCGGGAGTTGGATAGTTTATAAAAATGTGGTAGGCCGTGTGTTTCAGAGTGATTATTATGGTGTATAAATTGTTCAAAATGTAGTGGGAGATTTCCCTAGAAGACTGAGTTAATGTCACTTGCTGGTTTAGCCACCTAATATTTGAAGGTCTCATGAGGCTATGTCAGCGCTGTTTGTTGTTGAAACAGTAGAGTTTTCTGTTAGTGTTTGCCATTAATTAATGTTTTCAAAGTAGGAATGGAAGGCCAGACCAAACTATCTTGGACACCGGGTTGATGAACTGCCAGCTGAACCCTGCGAGGTATAAGGACCATATGATCGAGGGAAATGAACCTCTGTCATCCACTTGAATAAATCATCTGCTCCGTTAGAACCTTACTATCGACCCTAGGGAACCACCAACGCAGACCACACGATGGACGTGCAATCGAGAACCGTCCGTGAGGCCCCCCTATGTAATTGAACATTTACCCGGGAGTTACAGAGGAAACAAGATACTCACGACCAAGCCTAAATCCTGTTTGATTTCTCGGCGGCGAACTGACGAAAACTGGACTTCACGCTAAGCCTGTGAACCTGATATTAAAGGTCCCCCTTTACACCGGACATCTTACCCCATGAGGCCCTGGTGTCCCTGATTTCTGAATCGAGGAATTCGCAGCCATCCTCTGGAATCTGAATCAAGCGGTGTGTCCCACACATATTGGTACCTCTCTGTCCTGATGAAGGTGTGGTCCTTATGGGCCTTACACCGAAACACACGCGGCGTGATTCTAGGGAGGGATGAAACTCTATCGGACTATGACATCTGGATTCTTTTGACTTTACTTCCCCTCAGTCAAAAATAATCCCCCTCTTTGTTATTACAGCTTGATCCATCTGAGTTATACCAACTGGCATTGACGTACTGTATTGTGGAGTGTATGAATGTTTGCTGCATGTTATGAATGGGTTTTGATTGTTGATAGGTATAATATGTGTGGGACTCTTAGTGTGATTTATCAAACATTTTCTCCTATGTATACACACATATGTGATGTGTTTTTATCTCGATAAATTTATCAAAAAGCAACTACGTATTTAATTAAATAAAATGAAATTTTGAGAATATAAACTCGTGTGGTGTATGTGTGGCTCGAATTCCCACCGGATAGTCGTTTTATATAAGCAGGATCCCCTTGTGGGACCTACATCTATTCTTGGGGCAGGGTTCTGTTTTCTTTGTTGCAAACTATCTTTAAGAGCATGTGGGAGAGGACAAAAGACATTGGTGGAACATGTTACATGTTGTGAAAAAGTTGTTCTGTATGGGAAGCCTGCTTGTAGGTCACAGCACTTGCGGGTATTTGGAATAAGATAATTGCTTTTGAAAAGGACACAGAGCGTGGGATTAACAGCAGCTACTGCAGTTTGTTTTTAAAAAAAACAAGTTTAAATTAGGGGCGGGAAGTTAGAATTTCTATTTAATTTAACTTGTGAACAAACTAAAGAATATTGAACGGAACAAAGTGTGTTTCTCTGTTAAGAAAACATACTTATCTTCATTCTGACAGCAAAATGCAAAACCAAGGAATCCAATTCGTGAATACAAGTAGTTTCAAGGTAGTTAAAGGTATGAACGGAGTAATGTTTTATGCAATCATGACGGCTGTGCTATAAGGAGATCAATCAATCAGACATTACCAACAGAATTATGCAATCCCCCCATTTGTATTCTTGTGCTTAATTAGTGAGTGAGGCAGTACAAAAGCACTCATTGATTCCCTCAGGTACTACCTATGCACTCACACAATGACCCAGAAATTACTCTCAAAGTCATCTTTATAATCAGGCAGTTTCCATGCAGTGTTGTAAACAGGTTTTTACTGATATAGTTACTTAGGCAGTAGACATGCAGTGATAGAATCAAGTAGGCACTACTACCACACAAATTAAATCAATCATGGATTACTTATGCAGTTATGCAAAAAGCAAGGGAGTACTTCTGCACTGAAGCATTCACTGAGGCAGTATGGGGCATATTAACAAGCCCTGTCGCCACCACAATGTCAGCTTCATTGAAGTTGTGGTGGCGATAGGGGCCTTGCCTTATTAACAAGGCAGTGTTAAGCCACTAATGCTGCCTTGTTAGAAACGCCCCCTTTCACCCTGTGTTTAGTGTGAAAGGGGCGTGCAGTGGGTGTTGCGGTGGGCGTTCCACCACAACACCCATTGATTTTGAAGCTGTCCCCTATTAACAAGGGCAGCGTTAATAGGAGGCAGCAGCAAAATTAAGAGCAGGAAAACACCTGTCTTAATTTTGAGTTTTTGCTTTTTCCATGTGTGCTTAAGCAAAATGCCATGGTTTGTTTATGTACAGGAAGGTGTCTGAATTGCCATATGTTTACCTTATTTGTTTAAAGGAATGGGTCATAGACTACCATCTTGATGCTCATTGGTTTTCTCAAACATTCCTAAGCTGATGTTGGAAATTCCATCTTAGAGAAGATACAGTATAAAAGGACTGCCACTTAAGTCTGTCAGAAGAGGCCCTTCTCCCCAGATTATTGTGAGCAGGATGCTGCCAGAGATGATGCTGCCTGCCAGAGATTCTTCTGTATCGCACTTTCTACTGTAATCTTATATTCAGCCTGAGTCTGGGAGGAGTTGATGTGGATGGAACACCTGTTTGCGTTTTGGAGGGAACACAGCAGCCTTGACTCCTGATAACTTCAGAGCTTTGCTATACACAGGTAAACAGTGTGCTCATTCTCCCTAAAACATTCTCATTGTCTGCAACTGGCATTTGAGCTGCTTTAGTCATATTCTGTGTGGTTATTTTAGATGTGTTGAGCAGTAGAGTGCACTGGTTCAAATAAATGAGCTTT
This sequence comes from Lissotriton helveticus, assembly GCF_964261635.1. Classification (NCBI taxonomy): domain Eukaryota; kingdom Metazoa; phylum Chordata; class Amphibia; order Caudata; family Salamandridae; genus Lissotriton; species Lissotriton helveticus. The sequence goes on along the minus strand of NC_136063.1, from coordinate 353,747,645 downwards.
TTTAGATAATTGTTTTTTTATTGGAGCATGTTGTGTGTGTGATTGAAGAGAACAATAAAAGTGTGTTTCTGATCACCATGGTGTCCCAGGATCCCTGTTTAGGGACTGTTAATAACAAAAAAGCATGAACACCACTTCAACTATGTATTAAGTAAGCTTCTGCAGTGCTACAAAAACAGTATTTCACATTCAGTTGTTGATATATTAAGCTAAGTTCACTCGTGTCACCAGTGGGTGGAAAAGCAAAGCTTATCGAGCCGAGCCACAGACTCAGTTAATGGAAGAAGTTGAAAAAACAAAACGATCAACTTTGGTGCCTTGTTCATACATAATTCCTTTCAGTAAGCAATTAAGTCAGTGTAGCTACAACTTGTTTCAATAGTTTGTATTAGGTTTCGAGTATATTAGTACATGGTGTATTTACATATGCACATCTTTCAAAATGTTCAGATTACTTACTGGTAATCCTAATTACTTGGATTCCTTATTCCTCTTCCCATTCCTTACTATATATACTGTGCGAGGTGAGGTCTCACTACCACTACACCTACCAAGAACACTCTGGGCCAAAAAATACATTAAACAACGAAAGCAAGATTAACAAACTTCATGAAAAGATCAAGTCTCCACAGACACTCCCCAATATCAAAAGGGAGAGAGGGAGGGAGCATAAATAATGGGATGAGGAATAAGGAATCAGAATAATAAAGATACCTGTAAGTAATCCAAGCATTACCTCCTAATCCATTCCTCGTCCCATTCCTTAGTATGTGTAAGAATATCCATGCATATATAAAGAATAGACACAAGACAGAACTCATGCTCCAAACATTTAAACAATACCATAAAAAAAGCAAGCTGAATCTGTCAATACAGAAAAATAACAACAGCTTTATGCAGATTTAGACATTGGGATTGCTGTAGTTGTTCCAAAATGTAATTCTGAAACCCGGGCCAGATTCCACCTGTCATATAATCCACAAAGGTAGATTGAGAGGAACTAATGTGGACAGCATAACTACATGAAACAAAGACACCACACCACTATGACCAAGAAAACACCATTCCATGAGTTGATCATACCTGTGCAGAACCTGAATAGACTAGATTTTTGAGGAAGGAATAAGTGAAGGAGGAACACAGAACACGTGCTGCAAAACACAGTAAAACTGTCCAAGACATGTGACTAAAAATGAACGGGAGAGCCAAACCTGACGCACACATCCTAAACGGTGGTCTTCATAAAACGACTCAATCAATGTAGTCAGATAGAAGAAAACATGGCCTCTGCTTTAGAAAAGTATAATCCATGGATGAGTCTTCCGCGGACTGCACCTCCCCGCCATTAATATCTACTCGATCACAGAACACAGAGTGGCGTGAACACGCGCTGGCAACCGGCTGTTATCGGCACAGGCCCTCGTTTGAAAGTCCCAGCTGAAACCTGAGTCGTTGATGAGACTAGCTAAGCAGTTGTACTTTTGATCCGCTTGCATTAAACTTGCCCAATTAATTTAAGCTTAGTATAAACGCTGTTTTCCCCAGTCCCTCGTGACTTCAGCAATGAGAAGAAGCTGAATAAGCATAAACATTTTTAATAGCAATCTTGTCTTACAACACCAAGGGGACTTGACTTGTATTGGGGGCTTTATGAAATCATATTGACATGCTGAAAGAATTAAAATCCTGGGAGAAAGGAAAATTGATGGTGACAGTCTGATGTGAAAGTCAAACTTTTTCGGTGTCAATGCAAGCACCCTTGAAAATGTGACTAGCACTGCAGAAGTTGTATGCAAAACCTGTATTTGTCTCACGATTAAAAATAATCGGTTACGTTGACTGGCACATGCCTCCCTGATGCCCCCTCCCATATTTCACTACATCCCTCCGCGAACTCCGAATATTATCTTTCCCATGGAGAATGTCTTGGTTATAGGTAATATATTACCCCTCCCAAGACAACATGCGGACACCTGATTAAGTGCAAAGAAAAGGGTGTTGAAAGAACTCACCCACTTCAAATATTATCAAAAAGAAGTAAGAAATATTTTCATGCAACATGGGCAACTATATCACTGCACAGGTGACGTAGGTAGACCGCAGACGCAAACGGAGACAAATATTGTGTACAGACAAGTGCTAGTCGGTTGCCACAGAGTGAACAATGCTCATCGGTGTACACATAGAAACACCTTTGCCAGCAAGATATTTAGAAGGTTTTAACAAGAATAAACAACATAACAACATTAGAAATTCAATATATCAAAAGCAAAAAACCTGAGGGGTGCTAATATTACAACATAAAGTATATATATATGCTTGTCTCCTTTGTGCGGGAGCAGTGACATGGAGGCCACAGCAAGCAGACAGCAGAATGCCCGGTTACTCACCGGTAATATCCATTACTCCGAGTCCTGGTCTCCCCGTCCCATTTCTTACAAGTGAGCAGCTAGTCTGCTCCACAGAAACCTTTAGCCTAGCTGAGCTGTTTGCACTTCCCCCAAAATGGCGTCACTATCACGTGACAATAAATTGGGAAGTGCAGCATCGGAACATCCTGAGAATACCAAAGAAAACCCAGAACCAAAACAGACAATAACCCAAAGAAAACCCAAAGAGGGAGGGAGGGAAGGGCTCAGGAATGGGACGGGGAGACCAGGACTCTGAGTAATGGATATTACTGGTGAGTAACCGGGCATTACCTCCTCGTCCTGTCTCCCCGTCCCATTCCTTACAAGTGAGCCCATACCCAAGCACACAGTGATTGTAAGAAAAAACCAGACCAAAAGGTGCGAGGAAAACAGGTCCATTTTAATCAACAGAAAACACTACACATCACAAATCATGTACCGCAGACAGGACATGAGCCCCAAAGGCAGCAGAGGCCGCCATCCCCAACTGAAGACGATAATGGGAAACAAAAGTATGGGGAGTAGCCCAAGTGGCAGCATTACAAATGTCCCTCAAGGAGGCCCCTTTGAACATGGCCCAGGAGGATGAAACTCCCCTGGTCGACCTACCCTGAATAGAAGAAGGGAGAGGACATCGGGCCGAATCATAAGCAGAAACCACAGTGCCCCTGACCCAACGAGACAAGGTGGTCAAAGAAGGCCGAAGCCCCAGCCCCGACAGGCCAGAGGTGACAAACAAGGAATCAACCTTACGGAAACCAGCCGTACGCTCCAAGTAGATGCGGAGAGCCCTCAGCGCATCCAACGAATGGAGGAGCACCTCTTCAGGAGAGGCAGGATCCGGAAAAAACACTAATGTGGGCAGCACAACTACATGAAACAAAGACACCACACCACTCTGACCAAGAAAACACCATTCCATGAGTTGATTATACCTGTGTAGAACCTGAATAGACCAGATTTTTGAGGGAGGAATAAGTGAAGGAGGAACACAGAACACGTGCTGCAAAACACAGTAAAACTGTCCAAGACATGTGACTAAAAATGAACGGGAGAGCCAAACCTGACGCGCACATCCTAAACGGTGGTCCTTCCACATGCGCTATGCGCTTGTGTAGAATAAATGAAGCAGAACCCTTTGATCCCAAATGGTATGTTAAAACAAACACTCCTAAGGAATGTAAAATGGCCCAGAATACATAACAAAAGCAAATGGAGAGCACTAACCAATTGCGCTCCTCCAAAATATTAGTCCTGCCACAACCTGTACATAAAATTTAAAAACATATTATCAAGCCCACCCTGACAATCTAAAAATAGCACAGTACATGTTCTTTGCAGAGTGCGTTGACGAGGGCATAAAAAAACAAGCATTTGCATAGCCAATAGGTCTCGCCTTTGGGACCTTATAAGTGTTTAGCCAGAGCTAATTGCTTTGCTAATGTGCCTAAGCTATTTTGTAGAGTAGTGTGGCTTGTGTGCAGCATGTTGCAGAGTTGTAATAAAAGAGTGATATAAGCGTTTTTATTACCTTATTTATAAATAGGACGATATTATATATAACTGAACGACTTATTAAAAAAGAGAACATGAAAGTAGTGCTTAACTGGCAAACTTTGTGAAGTGGTGCTAATGTGTGTGGTTGTGAATAAAACAAATCTGGCCACTTTGCAGCCACTCTATCTTGCTTTATTTAATTAATTTATTTTTTGTATTTCTGAACTTTTTCCTCTCCGTTCCTGAGGCCTGTGGAATAAAAAAATGTCAGAAAAAGACGACTTTTCCAACAAAAGTGCTTTTCTTTTTTGGATCCTTTTCACAGGAGAACAAATAAAGGTAAGGAGAGGAAGAGAGTGATGGAGGCTTGGCTTGGACTATTCCGCCTCACTTCCCTGTTTCTTGGTAGGGTCTTCATAAAACGACTCAATCAATGTAGTCAGATGGAAGAAAACGTGGCCTCTGCTTTAGAAATGTATAATCCATGGATGAGTCTTCCGCGGACTGCACCTCCCCGCCATTAATATCTACTCGATCACAGAACACAGAGTGGCGTGAACGCGCTGGCAGCCGGATGTTATCGGCACAGGCTCTCGTTCGAAAGTCCCAGCTGAAACCTGAGTCGTTGATGAGACTAGCTAAGCAGTTGTACTTTTGATCCGCTTGCATTAAACTTGCCCAATCAATTTAAGCTTAGTATAAACGCTGTTTTCCCCAGTCCCTCGTGACTTCAGCAATGAGAAGAAGCTGAATAAGCATAAACATTTTTAATAGCAATCTTGTCTTACAACACCAAGGGGATTTGACTTGTATTGGGGGCTTTATGAAATCATATTGACATGCTGAAAGAATTAAAATCCTGGGAGAAAGGAAAATTGATGGTGACAGTCTGATGTGAAAGTCAAACTTTTTCGGTGTCAATGCAAGCACCCTTGAAAATGTGACTAGCACTGCAGAAGTTGTATGCAAAACCTGTATTTGTCTCACGATTAAAAATAATCGGTTACGTTGACTGGCACATGCCTCCCTGATGCCCGCTCCCATATTTCACTACATCCCTCCGCGAACTCCGAATATTATCTTTCCCATGGAGAATGTCTTGGTTATAGGTAATATATTACCCCTCCCAAGACAACATGCGGACACCTGATTAAGTGCAAAGAAAAGGGTGTTGAAAGAACTCACCCACTCCAAATATTATCAAAAAGAAGTAAGAAATATTTTCCTGCAACATGGGCAACTATATCACTGCACAGGTGACGTAGGTAGACCGCAGACGCAAACGGAGACAAATATTGTGTACAGACAAGTGCTAGTCGGTTGCCACAGAGGGAACGATGATGATCGGTGTACACACAGAAACACCTTTGCCAGCAAGATATTTAGAAGGTTTTAACAAGAATAAACAACATAACAACATTAGAAATTCAATATATCAAAAGCAAAACACCTGAGGGGTGCTAATATTACAACATAAAGTATATATATATGCTTGTCTCCTTTGTGCGGGAGCAGTGACATGGAGGCCACAGCAAGCAGACAGCAGAATGCCCGGTTACTCACCGGTAATATCCATTACTCCGAGTCCTGGTCTCCCCGTCCCATTCCTTAAAAGTGAGCAGCTAGTCTGCTCCACAGAAACCTTTAGCCTACCTGAGCTGTTTGCACTTCCCCCAAGATGGCGTCACTATCACGTGACAATAAATTGGGAAGTGCAGCATCGGAGCATCCTGAGAATACCAAAGAAAACCCAGAACCAAAACAGACAATAACCCAAAGAAAACCCAAAGAGGGAGGGAGGGAAGGGCTCAGGAATGGGACGGGGAGACCAGGACTCGGAGTAATGGATATTACTGGTGAGTAACCGGGCATTACCTCCTCGTCCTGTCTCCCCGTCCCATTCCTTTCAAGGGAGCCTATACCCAAGCACACAGTGATTGTAAGAAAAAACCAGACCAAAAGGTGCGAGGAAAACAGGTCCATTTTAATCAACAGAAAACACTACACATCACAAATCATGTACCGCAGACAGGACATGAGCCCCAAAGGCAGCAGAGGCCGCCATCCCCAACTGAAGACGATAATGGGAAACAAAAGTATGGGGAGTAGCCCAAGTGGCAGCATTACAAATGTCCCTCAAGGAGGCCCCTTTGAACATGGCCCAGGAGGATGAAACTCCCCTGGTCGACCTACCCTGAATAGAAGAAGGGAGAGGACATCGGGCCGAATCATAAGCAGAAACCACAGTGCCTCTGACCCAACGAGACAAGGTGGACAAAGAAGGCCGAAGCCCCAGCCCCGACAGGCCAGAGGTGACAAACAAGGAATCAACCTTACGGAAACCAGCCGTACGCTCCAAGTAGATGCGGAGAGCCCTCAGCGCATCCAACGAATGGAGGAGCACCTCTTCAGGAGAGGCAGGATCCGGAAAAAACACCGGGAGAACAATATCCTCCTGACAGTGAAAAGAAGACAACACCTTAGGAAGAAAGAACTGACTCGGGCGGAGAATGACCTTGTCAGCGCAAAAGCGCAAAAAGGGGGGAGAAGCCATCAGAGCCCCAGTCTCACCAACCCTCTGCCCAGAAGTAATGGACACCAGGAAAATAACCTTAGCAGAAAGGAATTTCAGAACCACAGAGTCCATAGGCTCGAAAGGAGGACCCGTCAAAGCCCGCAGAACCAAGGGAAGATCCCAAGGAGGCACAGGAGAACGAGAAACAGGACGAATCAAGAAACTCCTCAGAAGGCGAGCCACCAACGGGGAGACAGATGACACAGAGGAACCCCGAAAAGCAAGAATAGCAGCCCAGTGCGCCCGCAGGGAAGAAACCGCAAGCCCCAAGACGAAACCATCCCTCAAGAAGTCCAACACCCTCACGGCCAGGAGGAGAAATTCTTCCAGTGACGAGCATAGGACTTCAAAGTGGAAAGACACAGAGAAAGCTCGAGACATTGGGCAACCTCCACCGAGCAAACCAGACCCAGCAAACTTAACCTCTCAAGTGCCAAACCCCCAGCCGGAGGCGGCGCAGGGAGGCAATCCCCAGGAGAGGAGCCCGCAGGGGGGATGGAGACAGGGGAAACCTCCAATGTGGGCAAACAGACAAGGTCAGCAGAAGGGGAAACCAAGACTGCCGAGACCATTCCGGAACCACCAGGAGACCCTCCGCCCGATCCAACCGAATCTTCCGGAGGACCCCCGGAATTAAGGCAAACGGAGGGAAGGCAAATAGCAGACCCTCCGACCACGGAACCGAGAAAGCATCGGTGGCCCATGCCAACGGAGAGGGAATGATGCTGCAAAACAGAGGAAGAAGGGCGGAATCCTCCGAGGCAAAAAGACCCAGCCAAGGACGGCGGAACCTGAGGACAATCAGATCGAACAGATCCGGGGACAGACACAGGGACACCGAGGAGGGGAACACCCTGCTCAAAGAATCCGCAGGCCCATTCTCCTTCCCCGGAAGATAGACCTCCATCAGAGACAAGAGACTCAACTCGGCCCAAAGCCCGATCTTCCAGGACAGGAGAAACAGAGATCGACACATGCCCCCTTGGTGATTTACATAAGCACGAACCACCTGGTTGTCGGTCTGCACCGAGACCGCCCAACCCTGAAGGAGAGGAGCGAACCACAGAAGAGCCAACCAAAGCGCCCTCAACTCTTTCCAGTTCGACGACTTGAGGAACTCGAAACGGGACCACCGACCCTGAGCCTTGGAGGCACCCAAAACTGCACCCCAACCCAGGGCACTGGCATCCGTGGACAAAACAAAACACAGACCGGGGAGGAAGGAGATCGAACCCCCGGGAAAGAGACTTAGGGGACAACCACCACTGGAGATCCGCCCGAATCCCCGGAGTGACAGGAATCAGAGTCTCGTAGTCCAAGGAGGCAGGATCCCAGTGCGACAGGACATGATGCAACAGGGGGTACAGATGTAGCCTGGCCCAAGGAAGGAGATGCAAAGTGGACGCCATCTCCCCCTGACTCCGCAACCAGAGACGGGCGGACACCCGGGACTGGGAATGAAGCCAAGAAAGGTGACGAAACATAGTCAACTGGCGCTCCTGGGAGAGGAACACCACGCCCAGGTCCATGCGGAAGAGAGCACCCAGGAACTTCAGGGACTGGGAGGGCACCAGGGAGGACTTCCAGTGGTTGATGAGGAACCCAAAGAAACCCAGGAGAAGACACACTTGATCCACATCCGACAGAGCCTGAGAAAAAGGAGAGACAATCAACCAGTCATCCAGATATGGAAACACCTGCAGCTCCCTGGAATGAAGAATACCCACCAGAGGGGCCAAGAGCTTGGTGAACACTCTGGGCGCCGATGAAAGGCCGAACGGGAGCACCCGGAACTGATAGTGAAGGGTCCCCACAGCAAACCGGAGAAACCGCTGGTCCGCCGCATAGACAGGAACATGCAAATACGCATCCATCAGATCCAGGGATGCCAGGAAGCCACCCGGAAGCCCCAGAGGCAGAATGGACCGTAGAGTCACCATCTTGAATGGACGATGGAGAACAAAGCGATTGACCCGCTTCAAATCCAAAACGGGACAAAGTATCTTTCTTGGAGACCAGAAAGAGGATTGAATAGCAACCCTCGCCCCTTTCCAGAGGAGGAACCTCCACAATAGCCCTTTTCTCCAACAGAAGCCGCACACCCGCCAGCAAAGCCTCCCGTCGCAGAGGAAGACGGGGCAGGGGAGTCCGAACAAAAAACGGAGGAGGAGGAGATGAAAACTCTATCCGGCAACCCTCTGACACAGTCTGAACCGCCCAGGCATTCGGAACTGACAACCACTGGGCTTGGAAGGACTGGATTCGACCACCAACGGGCAAAGGCAGACAGTCATTGAGAAGAGGAGGAAGCGGCTGAGGCAACACTGGCAGCGGCTCGGGGCTTGGCACCTCCAGGGGCCCCCCGGCCACGACCGCTGCCACGAATGGTCTGAGAAGCGGCCCGAGCAGGAGGCCCAAAAGCGCGACGGTAGCCAAACCCACGCCCCCGAGAAGGAGAGTGGACCGGAGCCACCAGCTTGCGGTTCTCTGACTGCTTGACCATATCCTCCAGCTGGGGACCAAACACCTTGGAACCTTCAAAAGGCAACTTAAGGAGGACCGGCTTCTGGGAAGACTCAGCCTTCCACGAACGCATCCAAATATGACGACGGGCAGCGATGGAAGCACAAGAAGCAGCCGCCGCCGCCCCCAAATTGTCAAAGGAAAGAACCGACAAGTAACGCACCTGCAACTCCATCAAAGACAAAAGAGGCGTGGCATCCTCACCGTCCTGCAGCAGAACGGACAGGGACTGGAAATCCTTGAGGAGCGACTGAACCATGTAGTTGGAATAGGCAGTCGCCCCGAATGAAAAATTAGAAGCAGCATAGGAACACTTCACCGCCCCCTCAACACGCTTATCCACAGTGTCGGCAGGAAGGGCGTGATCCAAAATGACCAAACCTGGAGAGGAAAGGCCAGCCATCAATTTGTCAACTTTCACCGCCTGAGGGAACTCCGCAGCAAAACCCTCAAGAGGGTAACGCTTGGACAGGAAACGAGGAAAAGCAGACTTGTCCACTTCCTTCTATTCGTGAGACAGCACTTTGTGCACTGCCCCATGCAAAGGAAAAGATTCAGGAGCAGGCTGGACATACTGCGTAAACAATTCATCCTCTAAAACATCAGCAGTAGGAGGAGAGAATCCCAAATTGGACCACAAATGGGTGAACAGTTCAGAGAGCTCAGCACCCTGAACAAAGCGACCACGCACACCCTCATCCTCATCAGGGCCAAATTCATCCTCAGGAGCAGCCTGCGGATCCAACGAACCAAGAGGCACATTGGAAGAAGGCCCAGTCGTGTCCCTAGCCAGGAAAGCAGCAGCCACAGCCTCATTAATAATCAGGCGCAGGGCATCAAGAGGGGCAGCAGATGAAGAAGCATGAGAAGCCATGTCTGCAACAAGTACAGAGAGCTCAGCACTCCAGTCCAGAACACCAAAAACAGGCAGAAGCAAGGACAAAAAACAGCCATGAAGGACCCCATATATAGGCCACGAAGTCCCGAGGACCCGAGCTCACGTGGGAGCAGGGAAAAGGGGACCGGCATAAAAAGCCCAGCCAGCTGCCAAAATCGCCCCTAAAAGCACAAGAATACACAAGTGTGCCGCATCACCAACACCAGAAACCCATGCCCGCTAATGTAGGGCACAGCGGGACCGGAGAACAACCAGGAACGGCCGCTGAAGCAGGCCAACTACACAGGCGAGTGTGTACAAGCAGAGACGGCCGCTAACGCGAACCGCGTAACAAATGGAAAAGACCGCCGTCAGCACACAGAGGCAGCGCGGGGGAAATGACAGCGAGAAAACAAAAGGCGGCAGCTAAAGCAGGCCGCCGCAAACAGCAAACAACAAGAAATAAAAGGGAACTTACCCACATCAAGGCAACCCCGCCCAGCACAGCCAGGTAAACAGGCACGTAGTGCAGAAAAAAAAGAACAGGATGTACCGATGCTGCACTTCCCCCTTTATTGTCACGTGATAGTGACGCCATCTTGGGGGAAGTGCAAACAGCTCAGCTAGGCTAAAGGTTTCTGTGTAGCAGACTAGCTGCTCACTTGTAAGGAATGGGACGGGGAGACAGGAGGAGGAGGTAATTAACGTTTCCATGCTTTACATGCCACTTTCGTTGACGTCACATCTGGATGCTTGGGCAGGTATTTCTGAGAAACCAGAGTGGTGCACCAACCAGGCGGAAAGGCTGGGAGTAAGGTGGAATCTGAGCGCGGGAGCGCCCGAAAGTGCATGAACGCGACGGTGCCAAGCATGTGTGGATGGGAGAGAGAGAAAAATCTAGTAACCAGTTTAATTGCCTTACTCGAAGATGAGCTGAAACACCGCCCAGTGTTCTGCATCTACAGTACAAGGAGAGTACACGCGCCCTCTGGGAACCCCACATCCGGTGCCCACCCCAAGCTTAACATTTATGCAGAACCGCAAACGGGTCTTTTGAAAGCGAGCAGTTATGAGTGCCAAACCCATGGCTGCTAGAGCTGAAACTAGAAACGAGGGACGTGCCGGGAACAATGTGCCTCTGTGCACCTTCTCTTTTGTTGAGGAAGTCCTTTTTATTGAGCCAGCAAGGTTTCTTAGTGGGGCTGAGCAGGTTTGATGATGGGGGCCAGACACTGTCGACCCGATGCCTGCCTGCCTGGGGGCCCTGTGGGGGCAAGTGGTTTATGGGCAGCGGAATAGTTTACTTTGAATACGTGTCTACCGTGGTTTGCGAGGTGCTGAAAGCTGATTGGACTTCAGGAGTAATTAACTTGGAAATTAAGAATGGAATCTGTCAGAAATACAAAGTCAGCATTTGCCCAGAGCCCCTTCCAGAGCCACCATGGTCGGATTGGCACTAAAAGTAGGTTGGGCAATGGCACCAAAATAAACAAGTGGCCCACGAGCAAATTTCTTTCGCACCTAATAAGTTCCCCATGTCGTAAGCACGCATAAGGATGCTGCTGTCACACCACTTTTAGCCATCTGAGGGCAGCATTGGCTTGACCGTTGTGAATGCGTCTTCCATGTCTGAGCTGAGCTACCCTGAACGGAAATAGGAATAGAACAAGTGGTGGCAAAAGTGAAAGTGTTTCCCTTGTGGGAGCAAGCAGGGGCACCATCTGTTTGAAAGTTAATGACAAACAGATGTCGCCAAAGCTCGCTCCCGCAAGGGAATCACAAGGGAATCGCCAAATGCTTTTGTATTCCATTACACGAAAGTAAAATAATTATTGTATGGACTGTGAGCAGCTGTCTACCACTTACCTTCTTCCCCCTCCTCCTAGCAGGCACATACTGCTGCTTACCAGGTCTGATTGTAAACTTTGCTCTCTGGTACTTGTAAACCTGTTTTCATCTTTGTCAATGCATGACTACAAGTCATCACAGAACATTAGTCATGGTGCGCTACTCAAGAGGTGACTTCGGAGTATGACAGTTTGGTACTGGCTGACATTACCAGCTTCAGGGTTTGCTCCGATACCCTGGTTACTTATGAACAATTACCAATATCCACAACCTGGAGGTGGGATAGGGGGAGGGGCAGTATCCCCAGGACTCGAAGGTAGCTGCCAGAGGACCTAATGTCCAGTTCAATGCAAATCTTTCATGGCTGATAAGGGTGCCTGGTAGGGTGCTGGTCACACCACACACGTCTCTGTGCTCCCTGCCATGCTCCATGACATCCCTCAAGGACCACAGTGACGTCACAAGGGTACTCGCTGGCGTACGGCACCCACCTGGGCCCAAACAACAGTAGTTCAACATAGCAAACATACAAACAGGTACAATTTGAGCTACATACATGACAGCGTAAAAAGTAAACTTCCGTTGCCATGGCAATGATGCTCCGCTTGGATCTCTTGGCAGGGGTCGCTGTGTCGATTGGTTCCTGATGGCCTATCCTAGACAGCATGAACAGGAAGAGCTCCCATTAGGACAGCTCCAATTGGGGATTCATGGTTGTCCTGGCAGGGGCATCAGCCGAGGGGCGCTCCGAAATGTTTGCATAGCACGCTTTATTTGGTTGTTTGACTTAAGTTAAAAGTTCATAAACCTCAACGGTTAATAACGCAGGTATGTACCACTGGGAACTACATCTGTCTTTTGGAACGCTTCACTACAGAATTCATGACAAAGTTTCAGCAAGCATTTGCAATGCAATAGGTCTTGCATCGACGAGAGTTTGAAGTATTGGCGTTGTAAATGATAATGCCTTTTATTTATCTGTTGTTTTTAAAACAGATAAATAGAAGGAATTGTCATTTACACTGCCAATAGCTTAAACTCTCGCAAAGGTGAAACCTATTGCTTTACAAATGCGTTTTTGCTACAACATTTTTTTTTTAAGCATTAGGAGAGAGCATGTCTTGCCTGCAACACCAGGCAGAACAAAGCTCTTTGAGTGTTTGGAGGCTGACATTAATGTCTACAGAGTAACAACACACTTAACAGGGCGTGTCGCCATGGGAGGTAACAAAATGAGACAAGACCGTACTAAGTAGGGACTACTAAGCCTATTGACCCATGAACAACCGCAGATTACAGTGGACAATGACACAAGCCAATGAAAAATATGGGAGGAGAGCGATGGAGCTTCATGTCCTTAACTGAGTACAGCATGCCTTGCAGAGCAGAGCATGCACTGTCCAGTCTCGACCTAATAATATAACATTATCAAAGGCTTTTTCTGCATTAGAGTTGAAAAGTAAGTTGATGTAACTATGGGCCAGATGTATCAAGCAAATTCGCATTCGCAAAGTTGCGAATGCAAATTTGCTAAATGGAATGTATTAAGCAAAATATGGTGCAAAATAAGGAATCGCAAAATTTGTGATTCCTTATTTTGCGATTGCATTTAAGGAATCAAGTTGGTGGTAATTTGCGAATTTCTTGAAAAATGCCAATTTTGGCATTTTTCAAAGTGCCATGTGATGCACATACATGCCCTTAGGGCATGTATGTGCACCACATATGCCCCCATGCTTACTTCAGGGGTGCCACAGGGTGTCCTTTGGACACCCCTGCACCCTTGAAATTATTCTCAAATTGCGATTAGCAAATTGCGAATCGCAAATTGAGAACATTTCACATTCACTGCTATGGGCCTCCTGGCCCATAGAAATGAATGGGAAATTATTCCTTAATTGTGATTAGCAATTTGCTAATCGCAATTAAGGAATTTTAAGAAATCGCTAAAAAATAGCGAATTTCTACATACATACCATGTTGTCATTTCTAAATAGCGATTCCTTAAAAATCGCTATTAAGAAATCGCAAAAGGGTATGTTGATACATCTGGCCCTATGTGTTATTTGGGGTTGTGCAAAGCACTTCACATTGACTGAGCTCCTGCCCTACCAAGCCCACAATTTCGCTGACCTTTTAGTGGTGGGAACAGCTGAGAGACAGCTGTTGAAGCATCAGGTTGCTTAGCATTGGCAGGAGTCACAAGGTCTTTACAGTGTCAAGGCCAACCATATGTGAGCCAAGCCTCCCAACATGGATTTTCCCTGCTCAGATCCATGGTCTGTGGTAAATCTGTGCATGGGAAAATGATCAACAGCCCCACACTTAAAATAAACAAGGAAGTTAATGGGGCTAGGCTTACAGCTGGAGGCAGTCCACCTCTGTCCATTAAAATGAGGTCCTTCTATACCTCTCTGCCTGCAAAACGTATGTCACGATATCAAATCTCTTTTGAACCTGAGAGAAATTAAATAGACAATAATTCTGACACTCAGCAAACACATTTTGTGCACCTTAGCAAAGTTTTAAACGTAAAGAAAGGTGCAAAGTGAAACCACAGGTCTACCTGTCGCATAAATGGCAGCAGTAAATCTTTACTTTTAGACAACATTTTCTAGAGTAGAGAATAAGTTTCTCATCCACAGGAACATTAATAAATATGGCTAAGTCGCCATATGGGTCACTTGGCCTGAAGAGCGAGACTGGTGAAGGAAAGTTACAAACAAGACTTCAGTTAAGCTAACATTTTCAATTACAGGCGACTGGGTGTTTTTTCTGCTGTATTAGCAGAAGATCAGAGCTACGCATTTACACGCAGTGTATTTCTCTATTTGAAATAGCGTAAAGAAAACTCAAGTATAAACATCAATTTAATAAACGTGTCCAGCTTTACTATCTTCGGGATCACTGCCTTTGGATTACACTTCACATAACCATCAGCTGAAGTTTAAAAGACTGACTTCACGATAGCAGTTTTAGTTCTACCAACGACCAAACTGACCAGCAACAGTTCAAATAAACGTTCACTGTTTTACTAAGTATCCTGGAGTTAACGAAATAAACTGATTTTAACCTTGAAAATTAGTGGTTTTATAAAAATATAAATGTATCAAAATAATAGATCAAACAAACGGTAGAAGAACATTGGTTTACTGATTCTTACTTCTGAAAACACCATATCCTAGTCTTAAAATTGTATCATCGTACTTCGAGACATTTCTTAATTAAATCGTATATGCAGACAAGTGAGAGGGCTGCTGGAGATTACTCAAAGCAATCAAATGAGCAGCCTGAAGAAAGAGATCTGGCGCTGCAAAAGTTTGTAGCCTTGAACCCAAATGATAACACGTGGAAGAGTAAAGAACAGATCTATAAAGAATGGATAAAGCAACTGAGAATAAACTGCTCTGAGGTTGGGCACCAAAGGTTTTCAGCATACATACAGCCACTTAATAATCAAACTCTTGATTTATTTGGCGGTGTCTACTATATCTTATACTTTCTGTAACTCCACATAATAAAAAGTATAGAAAATCCATGTTCGCATTTTCTTTCACTGCCCTTCAACCAATAGCCTGAAAAAAACATCTTGCAACTAATCCATCAAAAAAATAAATCAATGCACGATACACTGTGGATGGATGGGATTTGTTAATAAGACATGTTTAGCCCTAACTGTTCAATCATTCGGACACCAAGTGGAAGTGTGAACACTAGTTCTTAGAGTCAAACACCAGTCATAAAAAGACAAATTATAAATGTTTTCCTAGTCTTATTTCAAAGTAACTACTGTTTTGATTCTAATCTGTGTTTTAGAGAAAAGACAGGCAGCAAAACATGGTACGCAAACAAGAGAATAAAAAATGCAGGGAATCTTTCGCTGTCTCTAATTGTTGCTACAACCCCTTAGTTTCCATTTTACAGCTCTCAAAGACAAAATGTCCCCCTCATGTTCAAGACTCATATGTAGATAGGCCTTGTAAGACTGGAAAGTAAACTCAAAACTAGCGATTTCAATCATATGTTTATCTGAATTTAGTGAAGGTTTGCATTATCATGATTTTCACACATTCCTTGGTTTCTTACTATTCCCTCATCACTTTCCTCCTTACACTTAATGGCTTTGCTCATGATGAACTTTTAGCGTTTGTACATCGTAGCTGCTTATCTAGGAAGCTCTGCAGACTGCGTGCAAACAAACTCTTTGCTTAATGTTCTCTATAAGTTTTCAATTGGTGTGCAGTTGTAGATTTCGGACTACATTTTGGGCAGGATCAGTGAACACTAAAATGCAGCTAAGGATTTTGTTATGAGTGATCCCTTTTGTAGTTAGTGTAACAACCTACTTTTATTACCATCCATATTTTCTCACTCTGACTTCCCCAGATGCAAAAAATATGTTCATTAACAATTACAGTGCACTACAAACCAAAAGATCATTGAAGTGTCTATGAAGGTTTTGACAATGTACAAGTTCAAACATGCGTATTTGAATTATGTATGAGAAATTGTCTATCCCAACATTCCTTTGTTTGACAACATATAATAATGCGAAAAAACACGTTAAACCAGAAAAAAGCAGTATATAAAAAAATTTACAAACAGTTCCCAATAAAAATGTTTTTCTGAATTATGGGCTGCAAGGTCATTCCATATGGAATACACTTGTGAATAAAGAGCATTGGTTTATTGCTTTTTAATTTTTCAATACCGCGTCACATGATTTGCGACTTCCTTTAGGTAACAAATTAACATGCGGGGACGATACATGTGGCGGCAATGCAAGTTATGGTAAACTGTAAATGTCTGTCAGAGATAACTCAGGATATTTAAATACGGAGCCTGTCAAAATGGCGATACTGACATGAGCCGCAACAAGTTTCTGAACCTGAACCAAATATGATGTAACTAGGAGGCATAGAAATTGTTCCCGCTGCAAAAGTTCTGTCCATTCTATGACGATGACAAAGAAGATTCCACCATGCATGAAAGGAAATTTTAGAAGCATCTTTCCAATTAGAAGTAATAATCTGAAAAGTAATGGCTATGTACAAATTAACAAAATTGTCAAATTCCTTAAAATTGTCAAAAACAGGGGAAAGATTACCTAAAAAAAACATGTTCAATGTGGAAGGGAATGTCAGATAAAAGAATATCGTTCAACTTGGACCAAATTTTTGACCATAAGTCAATAATTGGGGGGCACTGAAAAAACATGTGAAGGAGGTCCCCATTTGCATGAGAGAAGGACCAGCATTTAGGGGAGTCACGTAATTTAAATCTATGAAGGGCACTAGGTTTAAAAAGTAGTCTATTTTAAAAGAAATAAAGGGATTGTGTTGTGCTGGCAGAACGAGAGGTGGTGTGAATTGTGGACCAGAGAGTGTCCCAAGTATGTACTGGGATGTCAATGCCAAGGTCCTTCTCCCATAGAAGTTCCAAAGGAGACTTGGTCCTGGGTAATGAGGAGTGTGATAATAATTTATAGATAGTGGCTGCTTTCTATTGTATGGAAAAGTCAATAGGAGGAGGAGAAGAAGGAGGAGGGACAGAAGAAGTAGTAGGTGTATGATTGGCAGGACAATAATAACAAGTAAGGATATCTTTTAAAGTGGAGTACTGGGAGGAATAAGGTGTTGAAATATGAAAAAGAGATTGAAGATCAGAAAAAGACAAAAAGACATCATCTTTCAGCAAATGCTGAGGAGTGATAATCCCTTTATCTATCCACTCCTTCCAAAAGAGGGCACGATTATTAATCTTAAAGTGTTTATTATACCAAGAGGAATTTCCAAAGAACGGGAAATGGGAGAGAAGTGAGCGAACAACGAAGTGAGAACTAAGGCCTTAGAGAGAACGAGGGTGGGAAAGGACAAACGCTTTGGAGGAGAAATAAGATGAATAGCTGAAAGAAGAGGAAAAGGAGAACATTGTGCCAATTCTAAGGTGCTCCACGCCATGCGTGATGAGGTATGAGAGTCCGACAAGAAAGTCCAAATTTGCTTCAGGGAAAAGTAAGAGTGGTAACGTCTAAGATGAGGAATATTGACTCCTCCTAAGACTTTAGGGAGTTGTAGGCGAGCAAGCGAGATGCTAGATTTGCGGTTATTCCAAAGGAATTTGATAAGAAGACTATTAATAGTGCGAAAAAAGGTATTAGGAAGAGAAATTGGGAGCATAGAGAGATACAAATTTATAATAGGGAGAAGCATCATCTTGATTGTGGCAAGCCTGCCCCACCATGAAAGGAAAAGAGGGGACCAGCTATCAATGAGAGCCGTGATCTTTTTTATAATTTGGGAGTGATTGAGTTGTACAAGATCTTTGAGATTATTACAATATTAAACAACCAAACATTTGATATGAGAGGAAGCCCATTCAAATACTGTTATTTTAATCATATAAGTATCAATGCATGGCCCAGGGAGTGATACGCCAAGCCATGATGGCTCATCCCACATACGCATCGTTTGAGACTACAGATGTGCGTCCATGGGGAAAATTCCATTTGCATAGAAAAGTTAAAGTGGAAACAAAAAAAACAACGGCAAAGGACAAAAGCTACATAAGTGCAAGGGCCTTTAGCATGGAACAAGCAGAGCATAACCCCTTGTACTTCTGCAGTCTTTGAAGGTTGGCAGGTTTCACGGTAGGGAAAGTAGTGCTCTTTGTGGGGGGTTCAGCTGTACAGATGCCAGAGATGCATGGGCACACTAAGCTCACTTGCATCCCTGTGAGTGAGCATTTCTCTTGCACGATAGCAAGCTTTCAGTGGACCTCTTTATTTGTGCCGTCACCTTTAACGTACGAGCACCGGCACAGTGCACAGCTCTATTGGAAGACAGAAAAGAGCTTCACATGCACACAATGGCTGGTGCATTTGAAGCCAACACACACAGTGAAGGCCTTTAATTGGCATGAACATATATCCACCAGTTTGTGAAAAATATAAAAGTAAACAAAAGAATCAACGCTTTCCCTAACCCCAACAGCATCCTCTCAAGGGCCCCGAACCCACCAGCTCGGGAAGGAGATGGCAGAAATATATCCCATAGACACAACATTTAAATGGGCCGAGTCCCATTAAGCAGCTAAAAAGGGGGTGGAGGGGAACAAATATGTCGGCGGTTGAAAAAATTAACCCATGAAAGGCTGGAGCTGCCCCGGCTGCTTTTCTAAAGCGGCCCGGGCTCCTCTACGACCAGGCCCCCTACTCGCACGCCTCCTGCCACTATTGAGACTCACAGCTCGTCCTGCCGCTGTGAGCAAGCTTTCTCCCCCGCTATTGAGTGGTCCCACTAAAGAGACTCACGGCGCCTGCTGTGGCTGACTATTGCCCAGCTGTTGAACAGTCACACTGGGGAGGCCAGGGGCTCCAGCCTCTGTGGGAAGGCTCCTGATTAGGTTCACCTGCTGGGGCGGCTTTTGGGAGCTTTTCGGCGGCTTTCGGTGTGGCTGCGGGGGGCCTACGCTGCAGGGTGCCTTGCAGATGGTTACTTTGCTCCTCCAGGCATGGCAGAGCACACAGCACCGGCTGCACATTGCCCACAGCCCGTGGCTGGATGTGAGCCCGCCGTAGAGAGGCAGGCAGTGGTAATCAGCAGAGGAGCCGCGGTTCGCGGATAGCGTCTTTCTGCGTTTTCCTGCTCCTGCTTGCTGTTCGCTGCTCGCTGGAGGAAACCTCACCAGAACTCGCAAATGTTTCAGGCCGCCGACATATCAGGAGGGATTAAGACACAGCACAAAATGTTTTACAAGAAACCAACTCAAAACGTTACCTACATTTAAAACCAGCACAAGCGCGGCAGCAGGGGCAGAGGCCTGCGCAATTCCCTTGTGGGAGTGAGCAGCAAGGTGCATGATTGCGAACATATGGTGCCACCATATGGCGCCGCGCGCAAGGGAATAGCCAGACGTTCATGCGTTGCCATTGGAATCAATGCAAAGCGTGCACGTTTTTGCCCCCAAAGCTCTGCCAATGGCTAATTATCTCTCTCCAATGCAGCGCATGCCTGCTGCGTAGGCGAGACCTAAAAATGGGGTTTATTCCCTGTGTTATCCCAGCAGGAGTGTTTGTTGCAGGATTTTATTTGTACGAGTAGGCACAACAATTAACACTACCTTTTGTAAGCAAAGGACACCACGAGGCCCTGTTGCTGCATATCCGATTTCCTGCTCACGCCTCTGCGTCTGGAGCGCAACAAAACTTCATTGTATGGCTTGTGGGGTGAAATAATAAATATTTTTAGAGTGGCTACAGGAAAACTACCCTCCTGTTTAGAAGTGTTGAAGCCCTACGTTAATTGCGTGTACTTTCTGAATAACCAACAACCTGTTTGTCCACTGCGGCGCTACATATGTGTGGCGGGCAGCTGATAGGATTGCAACATTTGTGGACTTGAACTCAGATTGGTGAAAGAAATTAGTATTATTGGTGAAAGAAAGTAGGATCTGCAGCTATAGTGCCTGTAAAAATTTACAAGACAATAGGTTTCATTAAGTCTATTTTTAAAGCAGAAACTCCGGGCATTAGTTATTTTAATTTGATGTAAGCACCGCATCAAGAAATTATGCTTTGTGTTTATTAACAGGTAAACATGCGTACTTTCTACAGTGGTATAGTTTTGGGTCTGGTTCACATACTGCTTTATTACAGTCATATGTCGCGTTTGCCCATGAATCTAAAACTGCAGCATCTTAGGGGAAGATTCAGTAATGTGTGTTGCCACCAGGCTCCCAACGCCCATTAAGCTTGGCTCAAGCAGAATTGTTTTGCACACACAATCAGAGAGACACAGACTAATATTTCAAATCATGAAAGTTTTAAAATTGTAAACTCAGTTTCTTCATACCAAAGCCTGTCCTACTAGATTCATGCTACTCAGGAATTGTGCAACTGGGTAACCACTTTTTGTTGAAAATATCTGGCATAACACTTAGAGCGGTCAACCTCAAAGCTGGGGAACCGGGTTCGAGTCATGGCAGGGAATCAACATCCCGTGATCCTGGGCAAATCACTTAATCTTCCAGTGGCTAACAAAACAAGCATTTGCAATGCAATAGGTCTCGCATTTATGCAAGTTTGAGGTATTGGCATTGCAAATAACAATGCCTTTTATTTTTGTTTTTGTTTTAAAAACATAAATAAAAGGCATTGTCATTTACAATGCCATTAGCTTCAACTCGAGTAACATGCGAGACCTACTGCATTGCAAATGCTTGTTTACCTTTTCCTCTTGCATCACTATTTAGTTATAAAAACAACTTAACAGTGTGACTATAGGGTGACACCCGCAGCCGCGAACTCGTGGAATAAGAGGCCCAACAACAGAGGTTAACTGGCATGACATTACGATGGGTTACGGTGTGTTTGTGACACAATCAAATTTAGAGACCTCACGCAGTGATAATGGATGAATCATTTTAATAAGGGAAAAGCATATAATGGGATAATTATCTTTTGTGAGCAATGTGGATATGTTAAAGACGCAACAGACTTCCAGTAATTTGTGTGAAAAATTTGTCATGTTGGTATCAAGAATCGTCACGAGATAGGCATGTATGTGTTAATCACAGTCACATTCTGATTATGAGTTGCATGGGTAAGAAAAATCCCCATGTCACTGTAATATGAGCATGTACTGGGTGAATCACGCCTGCACATTGAATCCCGCTCTGGGATTCTGAATGATGCATTGACCAGTCACATAATTTGAAGCTGGCACACCCAGGCATCATCTTTAATATGGGCTTTTTGAATTACAGGTTGGACCTACAAAAAGAAAAGAAAAACAGCAAAGTAAAGGGCAAGCATACACGTCCCTCGGCTGCAGGCAGGTACTTGCTACTATTGTGCATAATCTTTGAAAGTTTCTTGAACTTACATACCTGGGAGGTGAGATTGATAACCCTGATGAAAGCCCCGGACCCTGTAGGGCCATAGAGTAGGGCTGAAACATGTTGGTTTACCGTCATAGGACCATTAAATCCACAATACCCGAGTTATTTCTTTTAACTTTTAATATCCCCAACATTCCATCAATAAAGGATACCTTGGAGTAGGTTGGGGGATTTTTAATCTTTATGCTCCCTGGTCTACTTTTTTTAAGTGCTTCCTGAAATACGGTCGAGCCCACCCTGACCATTAGGAGTCAGGGTGAACCCGATGATGAAGCATGACACTATTAGAGTGTGTGAGGGTTATATAAAGAAAATTAATTCTTTCCTTCCCTGCCTTTAATTAGGTGGGACACCACTTGAAGAGACTAGTGCCCTGAGTGTTAGATATATACAAGGTAGGATACTGTTGGTTTATATGGAATAAGATGGGAGGACGTACCCGTCCAGTACCTCTTTCAAAAGGTGGAAGAACCTCTCTACTCTCTTGACTTGAGAAACGGTTCACCTCCCCTTTCTCAGGCCATATATGTATCACTTTTTGCAAATAACACTCATTAGCACACGTGACAGTTTAAAATATCATAAGTATGTAACGTGTTTCCTCAAAATAAATACAGTAATTAACAGAAGGTTAGAATTCTTTCTTCTGTGTTGGTCACTTTGTTTAGTGCAAGTCTTCCCAGAAGTTTTAAACAGCCAACACGTGTTTTGTCGCATTAAGGGAAGTTGTCCCATGTACTCAGCCTCGAGGAGACTTGGTGGCGTCACGAAGGAGTTTCGTCAATTGATTAAGCACTGAGAAAAATGAATACCAGATGAATAAGATACCAATGAAACCCGATCCACACTACAGACGCTACCACTTTGGAAACCTTATACGGTTTGGAATTATCACTGCATATTAAAATCAACTGTCAGCAAATCAAAAGGGAGAGAGAGGACTAGGTAAGCTAGTCCGGGTCCCCTGGTTATATGTAGAAATATCAATATAGGACTAGCTAGGTTGTGTTAGTGAGACTCAGGAGGTACATCTGTGGGCAAACCATTAGGTTTGGTCATGAAGCCCTCACACACCAACCTAGTTGGTGTCATGCTTCATCATCGGGCCCAACACAGTGACACCGAATGTGTCCCGGGTGTGCTGCGACTCCAGATTACTGAGGAGCTGGTATGCTTACTGAGTGTGCAGTGATTGGTGAGTATGAACGTGAAAAGTTAAAAGCTATACAGGTGGTCCCAGTTCCCAAGGGTGAAAGGTAAATTTTAATATCTGGGCCCCTGTTAGCAAGATAAAAAGGCTTGTGGACGATGTGGAGTGTATTAAGAGCTCCTACGTCCTATGTGGTCTACATGTTTCAGCCAGGCCTTTTGGTTAAAACTGGCTTTCCTCAGGACCACACTTGGTGTGTGGTAAAAAGTGTCGCACTCGCTAAGGTGCTGTACGTGTTAGAGGGGGATTCCCTCTCACTCGGGACACTGGAGCAGGACGATAGGTCGCAGGAGCACGCTGATCGGAATTACCGGTCTTCTTCCCCTCCCTGCCAAGTGACCCATGAGGCTTTAACAGCAAGTAGCAAGTTAAAGCAGAGGGAATCCCCCTCTAACACGTACAGCACCTTAGCGAGTGCGACACTTTTTACCACACACCAAGTCACTTAATATAGTTTATTGTCACCCACACATACTCATTGGTCCTGAGGGACCACCTGTATAGCTTTTAACTTTTCACGTTCATACTCACCAATCACTGCACACTCAGTAAGCATACCAGCTCCTCAGTAATCTGGAGTCGCAGCACACCCGGGACACATTCGGTGTCACTGTGGTGGGCCCGATGATGAAGCATGACACCAACTAGGTTGGTGTGTGAGGGCTTCATGACCAAACCTAATGGTTTGCCCACAGATGTACCTCCTGAGTCTCACTAACACAACCTAGCTAGTCCTATATTGATATTTCTATTAAAATCAACTAACATACAGGATATAGCCTTGAGAAAGTCGCGGGACGACTTCCCTTACTGCGACAAAACACGTGTTGGCTGTTCAAAACTTCTCGGAAGACTTGCACTAAATAAAGTGACCAACATAGAAGAACCCTAAACCAAGGGCCCCTGCATTTTATATTGTGCCTAAAATTCATAAGGCCCAGCGACCTCCGCCTGGGCGCCCGATAGTATTGGGGATTCAATCTCTACTTGAACCGCTCTCCCAGTTCTCAGATTTCTTCCTAAGAGAATGTGTTGTATCACAACCATCTTACATACAAGATACCATGGATATTTTAAGACATCTGGGTACTGTGGTATATTACCCAAGTCACCAATTTTTGGTGACTATTGACATTGAATCATTGTACACCAGCATCCCCCAGGAGGTGACGCTGGTGGCAGCAGCTCTCGCCCTGGGGGCATGCGAGTGGTTATATGATACTTCTCAGACCTTCGTTTTGCAATGCATTGAGATAGCATTAACACGCAGTTTCTTTGCATACAAGGATCAGCTATACCTCCAGGCCTCTGGGTCTTCAATGTGGGTGACTTTTGCCCCCAGTGTGGCCTGCATTTATGTAGGCCAGTTTGAGTCCAACTACATCAATCCTCCCACCAATCTCTTCCAGAGGAGCATTGTCCTCTGTAAGAGATACATTGATGGTGTCCTTTGTATCTGGAGATTCTCCGAGGGGGAACTACATGACTTCCTCACATGGTTGAACACCCTGAATGGATGCCTGAAATTTACGTGGACTATGAACAGATACACTGACACATATTTGGATTTAGATATCTAGGCCACGGATAACAAACTGATGACAACTGTACATCAAAAGCCCACCAATAAAAACTCGCTACTCCATTACAGATCGTACCATCCCAGGGCACTGCGGGGCAATTTACCGGTGGGGCAATTTCTGCGTTACCGCAGGAACTGCACGTCCACACAGAGTTATGTGGAACAAACAGAGGAGTTATCAAGAAAACTTGAAAACCGTGCCTATCCCCAGAAGGTGAATGAATGAATGAATGAGTACTTTCTTGTATAGCGCATGGCTACCCTAGAGCATCCCAGCGCTGTAAGACCAGAGGACGTTAAAAGGACATTATTGAAACAAAAATGTCTTTAGTTGCTTCCTGAAAGCCAGATGGTTAAATTCATGCCTGATGTTGTCTGGGAGTTTATTCCATCCTTTGGCTGCTTGGACAGAAAGCCGGCGGCCACCCATCCAGGCCAACTTCACCCAGGGTACCACCAGCAGTTTTCGTTGGTTGGATCTAAGAGATCTCACCGATTGATGGCGACGAAACAGGGAATCAAGAATGGACGGGCCAGCATTATGGATGGACTTATGTGCCAAACACAAGGTCTTGAACATAATCCTTTCCTGGATTGGTAGCCAATGAAGCAATCGAATTGAGGCCTTCGCCGAACATCGTTTGGGGACTTTCATAAGCAAGCGAGCTGCACAGTTCTGCACAGATTGCAGATTTTTATGGTAGCTGCTGGTGCCCCCATATTGACGGCATTTGCATAGTCCAGTCGCGAAAGAATCAACGACTGGACCAACACGCGTCTGGCCTCAAATGGAAGAAGATCTAGGACTTTTTTAAGAGCTCGTATCAATCCATAGCAGGTCGCGGCCACCTTCAAGGCCTGGTATTGGAAGCTCATAGAGGGGTCCAACCAGACCCCCAGGCTTTTTATTTTGGTCTTAGGCACCGGAGGAGGTCCCAGACACTGCGGCCACCAGGGTTCCAAGTTGATTGTGGTTTTGTAGCCCAACAGCATAATATCCGTTTTGGCCCCATTTAGCTTTAAAAAAGACGAGGTCATCCATTCAAGGACTTCCAAACCAAAGAAACGACCAGCTGCGTGTCATTGGCGTAGGTGACAAGCTGAATTCCCCAGGGAAGCACCACCTCAGCCAAAGGTCTCATGTAAATGTTAAACAACGTGGGGCTGAGTGATAATCCCTGGGGAATGCCGTGACTCAATTGCAGCTGGCTCGATGACACTTCTTCCTCAAAAACTGAGAAAGATCTGTCCGATAGAAAGGAATGAAGCCATCCAAGGGCCAAACCAGAAACCCTTGCGAGACGTAGCCTGTGCAGCAGGAGAGAGTGGTTTACTGTGTCGAAGGCTGCGCTGAGGTCCAATAGGACCACCGCAGCGCAGCCTCCCAAATCCACAATACCCCTAGCTGCCTCCACCACCGCCACCAGGGCTGTCTCTGTTCCTTGCTTGGCTCTGAACCCAGTCTGGGTTGGATGTAATGAGCCCGAAGACTCAATAAATGAAGAAAGGGCCTGGTTAACGTGTTTTTCAGCTATTTTGCTGAGGCTCGGGAGCAGCGAAATAGGCCTGTAATTAGCCAGATCTTCCGGGTCCAGATTAGATTTTTTTAACAGGGCCCGGACATTTGCCTTCTTCCAAATTGGGGGGTACTACTCCCGAGGCCAGCGACGCGTTAATGACCTGCATTATCACCGGGCATACTGTTTCCGATACCTGCTTAAGAACCGCCGGAGGAGCAACATCCTGAGGAGAGCCCGATTTTAGATTGTTTAGGAGACTTTCCGTAGTAACGAGGTCTAGTAGTGGAAAGGCTTTGAGATCTCCAAATAAGTTAGGGGCTCCCCCCTCAGACTCTCATTACCACTCTCCATTTTGTCTGGATTATAAGGAGTTGGAGCAAAGCTGGAGTAGATGTTAGACACCTTGGACGCGAAGAAAACAGCTAGGTCCTCACAGTGTTTCTGAGGGTCTGGAGCAGGACTAGTAACCCTGGGAGTAGCAACCAGAGATTGAAAGATTTTAAAAATCTCTCTGGGGGCATTAACTGCTTCCGAGATTTTTCCCTGGTAATATGCTGCTTGCGTAGATTTCAGTAGTTTTTTATATGATCTCAGGGATGCTCTATATTCATTTTTCGCCACGGGTGCAAAGTCCTTTCTCCACTTCCTTTCTGCTCGTTTGCACAGTTGTTTATGCTCCTTAAGTTCTCCAGAGTACCACGGTTGTTTATTATAACCCTCCCGATGCCGCATGTCTTTTTTGGGGAGAGTGGCATCTAAGGTGTAATTAAGCCAGTTGTCAAAGGCTTCGTTAGCTACCACTGGGTCCTCATGGGGAGTAGGCGGGCAACTCTTCAGGGCTGCCTCCCAGTCCTCGACCGGTAGTCTAGACCAAACTCGGCCAACTTTCTTTGAAAGGGTAGCTTTATGATTCTGTATTGCTGGAGACCACACAAAGGAAAGTAGGGCGTGGTCTGACCAAGGAACAAAGTAAGGCTGATCACACACGATGTTCGCAAGGTTAGTAAAACAATGGTCTAATAGGTGTCCAGCTACATGAGTGGGACTTGCCACAATTTGTTCCAAATGTACTACTCCCAAGGTATCCAGCAAACACTGCGATGCAGCTGCATCGACTTCGTCAAGGTGAATGTTGAGATCGCCTAAGATGGAAAAATTGGGGGCGCTACTAATGGAGAGAGAGATCTTATCTAGAAGGTTATTACAGAAGTCGTGGTAATCACCCGGAGGTCTATAGACCAAAATTCCTGATAAAGTACATGTGGGCGAAAAGGATATAGAAAAGCCGAAGACTCTCACATTCTGTAAGTGGACTCTCAGAGGTTCTACATCTAAAGATATTCTTATAGATAATTTCCACACCTCCTCCCCGCTCCGTCAGACGATCCTGCCTAATGATCGAATAGTTGTGCAGGAGCGCCTGGACTATGTCCGGGTCGGATGAATCGGTCAGCCAAGTCTCCGTTAAAAAGAGTACATCTGGACATCGTTCCTCAAGGATCAGATGGATCTCCACTGCATGCCTCGGGAGAGATCGGCAATTTAACAGAGCAAATGTAAAAAAGGTGTTATTATCACTCACTAGCTTTAAAGGCTTGCAATGAGGACAGAAGGATATTACCTCCTCTGGTAGTGTCTCTATAGGACAGATAGCCCTTGCATCTCCTCTAAGTGCCCTTAACAAATCCCCACTATAACAGAGGGTTTTTGGGAGAGAGGATTCCATTATTATAGCCCTAAGCCACGTCCTAGCCCGGCCTGGCACGGACGGGCACAGACGGGCTTTCCTTAGGCGCTCCTTTGGCGCACTAAGGTGCGTACGCTAGTGCGTAGAGGGACCGTTTCAATTTATGCGCTTTAGCGCCTCGTGTCCAGCCCTACCTCCCAGCAACTAACGCGGCAACCTCGTCCTCACCCAAGATGGCCGCTGTAGTGAATCGGCCCCTCTAGGTCCCGGTAAACAGAATGCCCAACTCGGCTCGAGGGTAGCTATGAGATCCCCGAAGGGCGCGGCGCGAGGTGGGTGTACTCAATCACTCGTAAAAGCGTCTGGTGCAAATAAGCAGTTGTAATATTTTTTTTATTAAAAGTACAAGCAAAACAATTTACAATGTATTAAAATAGCTAACTAGCTCCCGGCTTCCGCCTCAGGAGCAAGAGAACGTCCCTAGGTCTTACCCAGCTGCTCTGTCCCTCTCAATTTATGCGCTTTAGCGCCTCGTGTCCAGCCCTACCTCCCAGCAACTAGAGCGGCAACCTTGTCCTCGCCCAAGATGGCCGTTGTAGTGACTCGGCCCCTCTAGGTCCCGGTAAACAGAATGCCCAACTCGGCTCGAGGGTAGCTATGAGGTCCCCGAAGGGCGCGGCGCGAGGTGGGTGTACTCAATCACTCGTAAAAGCGTCTGGTGCAAATAAGCAGTTGTAATATTTTTTTATTAAAAGTACAAGCAAAACAATTTACAATGTGTTAAAATAGCTAACTAGCTCCCGGCTTCCGCCTCAGGAGCAAGAGAACGTCCCTGAAGGTTATTAAACAAGCTAGGAAGCGGGCACTCAATACACCGAGAAGTGTGCTTCTGGAAAAGAATTAAAAAATCCAGAATGAGTGTATCCCAGTAGTCACCACTTTTGGTCCCTGCTCCACTAAGATTAGGCAGATAATCAGGAAACATTGGCATCTGCTTAACACTACGTCTATGAAAATGCCGCAACCCAGGTTTGCATTCAAACGGTCAACTAACCTTCGAGATCGGTTGGTGCACACACACGCAGTACAGAAATCGGGGGAGTCTGGAATCCCACCAGGGCACTATCCCTGTGGGGGGGTGGCCCGTATGTGCACTCACCACAGCTACCAAATCGGTAATACTAACACAGGGAAAGACGTGGCACCTCAACAGGTTCACTAATTGCAATACTACAAATGTGATTTACAGAATTACGTGCCCTTGTGACCTGCACTACATTGATCTTACAACTAGGAAAATCAAGACCAGCGTACAGGAAGATATTAGCACCTTGAATTGAGGCAAATTTACAACCAAACTGGTCCAAAATTTCATTACGCAGAAACACCATACTAGGGATTTGTGATGTGTAGTCCTTGAAAGGGTCCTGGGTGACCAGTTCACTATGGAAAACAGACTACTAACAAAGGAAGCTCGCTGGATATACCAAAAGGGGGCCGATCAGATTGGATTGAACGATCACATAGAGTGGAACAAGGTGACGCCATTCTAGCTGGTCCTCAAGTAATTATAAACACAGTTGCAGCAGCTTCATGGACTATGCGATGAGGGCTGCAGCACGAGACGCTAATGTAAACTCCGGCTGGAGTACAGGCAGATTGTATAGATAGCCCAGTAGAGCAGTATGTAATCCTACACTAAGAAGAGGCTGGATATATTGCACATTTTTATGCATCTTGTACTTATATGAAGGGTGATGAGATGCAGATATTACATTGACGGAAATGAATGGAAGCTTGGTAGACTACTGGGGATAATATCTGGACATGTACTGTGTAGACGAACATCTATAAATTGAGTGGTGCAACTGGTGGTTTATAATCTGTTGTTAATACCATGAGGCTGGATTAATGTAGAACTCTATCAAGATACTGGTATTAGACAGTATAGGAATCATTCATAAGCTGATTTATGTTAAGGAACCCATTTGAAGATGGCCACCATCATCAGCCCCTTTTCGCTTTCCAGTGAATGCAAGGGGTAGGAATCGGGCGTCAGCTACATGCCGGATATGACGGGCCGTGCACAGACTTTATTTTTCAAAAAAGAACCATCCGGCACGATCGCGGCAAGGGTCTGAGCTTTATGCTGGACAACCGCTATGAGTCGGTAGGGAGGGGAGCCCGATGCATTCTAAACATGTTTTGTTTAGACCTTTAACACCTTAGGAGCTCGTAAACAAACCTCCCCAGTGCTGCGCTGTCCATTATCCAGTGCTGAACTGGACGTCCAGCGGTCGCACGCAGCACTGGGGAGGTAGTGCCCGTGACGACCGTTGGCCGACGGCAGCACCTAAAGGGTTAAAAACCTTTTAACTCATAAACGAGTTAGGAGAGAGCGGGCAGTATTGCAAGGTATTGCGCACTCCGGCATAGTACGGCACATAAACGCCAAAATAAAGGGGGGGCACGGGGAAGCGGTACAGGAGTTGAGGCACGAGGACCTAGCATCCATGTGTGCAGAGTACCCAATATAAGTACAGCAATCAATGGGGCTAAATATGACTATTGGAGAGATGCATGAATGGGATAGTCGATATGGGGCATTAGAATGGCAACAAGTGTCCTTTATTTCTTCTTTACAGACTGACTGCATGCAGCGACTATAACGAGCCTTGTGACTAAGCCACAGGGGATACATCAGTTTCTTCTACAGGGGTGCCGGTAGGCCAAGTTATAGCCATTACCTAGTAAATAGCCCAGTTGTCGTATTGTGTCCAGTCAGAGATTTTGGCCTCTCTCCTATCCTTTTATTTTCTTTAAAATTCCTTGGTCTTTGCCTCCAAAGTGTGTAAGGCAATGAAACATGTTGGTTTTAACCGAGCAGACGCACAGCAAGGAATAAAATAGAGTAGCCAGTGTTACCGAGCTCATATTAAATTAGGGAATACCACATTTCTTAATCAGATGGTGGAATCCCTGTAGGGTCACTTAAAGAAAATCACCATACACTTTTTGTTTTTTTCTATCCCGGCACCCCTCACTTTTCAGTTTTGATAGTAGGCAGATGCTGATGATGAGAACCTGAGGATGCAGGCGAGTATGGGGGTGCTAGCAGCTACTATACCACACTCTTTTAAATTATTGGAGTGATCTAGGACATTATGTCGCAGTTGCGATATTAAAATCCACTGTGGTGACACTCTAAGAAGGGTGTCTTTATTGAGAGATATATGGTGGCTTCCTTCCCACACATATAGTAGGAATAGGTTTGGTGTTGTATTGTAATTTCAGGGAGGACCTGGCCTGGCAGTTTGGGCTGGACTGTTCCCATTGGGGGCAGGGTCAAGACTGATTTGCATATGACTGTGTTCAAACTGGAATGGCTTGGGGAGCAAAAAAAAGATGGATTTAGGCCCAGGTTTCTGTACTGGAGGTTGGGATCGCCAGGATAATGGCAAGAGTCAGCCCTTTCCAGGGGGACGTCAGTTTGATGGTAAGGGGAAGCAGGATGAACAACCATGCTTCCGAGCCCCCTTTTGACAAGAAAAAATATGCCACTTTGACAGTGACATATGCCTCAGACAGTGAGAATACAGCTACTGGATTGGACTTGGGCAGTAGCCCTGCTAGACCGTGCAGCGGAAGTTACAATAGTGCGGAAGGCACTGCGTCCTTGTCTGGAGGTGACCGCAACTGATACTTTCATTACAGTGGAGACAGCTGACACCCGGGTAGCCCCTCCAGATCGATTGCACAACATAATCTTTCGTATAGGAGGTGACATTGAGCGTGTGATCACTGGGATTTTTTTAGGAGAATCTGACTGCTTCCTATGACGTATTGCTAGTGGAGGTAGAATAACCCCCACCTGTTGTTATGGCTGCAGCTCACGAGGAAGAGGTGATACTTCCTAGTTTTTCATGTTACGTTCCCAAAGAGCATGCTGAGGCTTTTGCAGCTGTGTGGGCTTTGGCTCTGGCGCCGGCACTGTACCGTAATCAGATTGGCTGGGATAAAGATTCTCTGACACATGATATTCCATTGTGGTCAATGCCTCGACCACAATGCCAATATCCCATTCTATGGGAAGCAAAAGGTCCTGCCGCTGATATTCTCACTCATTTGGAATATCAAGGAGTGATAGAAACATGTGTATCACCAATGAATAATCCGCTCTTTACTGTATCCAAACCCGATGGGTCTCACCACATAGTTTTGATTACCGGCATTTGAACTCCCATTGTCAGACCTTTGCGGTGCAGAATACCCATAGTTCTGCCTTAGTAGACAGCATAGTTCATAAAAGATATAAAACGGCACTTGATAGCTCAAATGGTTTTTACAGCCACAACCTGTCTCCTTAATGCAGTCAATGGACCGTATTCACAACCGGTGGTAAACAGAAAATATATTGGCGTTTGCCAATGGGGTACAAAAACAGTCCTGGCATATTCGCAGCACGTGTTGTCTCTCTTTGGACAGCATAGACCCTGATGCGTATTCGTATGTGGATGATATCTATCTCATGGATGACGAATTATGGCCGCATCTGTGCCCTATTGCCCGTATAATTTTGCAATTTGCGGACTACGGTTACAGATTTAACTTTGCCAATTCTCACATCGCTTGTTACCCAGTGCTCTTCTTGTGTTCTGAACTCAACAATTAAGGTCGAGGCTTGGCTCCCCATTTTCCTGTAGAAATGTGCACAGTTGCAATCTCCAACCACACTGAAAAAACTTTAGTCCTTTCTGGGATTTTTAAATTTCAGGTGTTCTTAGATTCCCGATTATGACCAGCGTATCAAGCCTCTTTATGCCTTGATACAACCTATATTTTCAAAAGCCAGCTGGTTACTGGAACTGCAATTTTACTTTCTTTGCAATCTGACTAGCTTGAATCTAAATACTTGTTGACGCATGATAACCACACTAATCTGGTAATACGAATCGTTCCAGGGGCAGTGGGTTTCACTTGCTTGACATACAATGAAGGAGACACTGCACCTATCGCATACAAATCACATTTGTACACTTCGACCGAAATGAGATTTCGACTGTTGAGAAAGTTTGGACAGCTGTGCGAATGGCAGTCCTGAAGGAACGCCCTTGGCACAGGGAAAACGCATTTTGGTGGTTACACTTTACCCTGCCTTAGAAGCAGTAATGTAGGCAAGTGTGCCAAACACAAAAGCTTTGCATCCCCAGTGGAATCAATCGGCTACTTCTTGACATCCCCGGATGTCACCTTTATCTTTGACATCGCTCTTCAGACACAGGAGTTTTTGCAGTATGAACACGTTCATCCACCTCTTTTGTCTTTACATCCTCTGGAAGACTAAGCGTGTATTATTTACAGTGAGGGTTCAGTGCAACCGGCCATGGGTTCTAAACATACTTACTCTGCAGCTTGTGCTATTGTAGCAGGTAGTATGGTGAATGCAGAATTCAAATCTTCCATAGTGCATAGTCAGGCACCGGGTGACTGTACTGCACAATTGGCTAAGCTGCGTGCTTTGATTCTTGCGCTTGAGTTTGCTGAACACATTATTGTCTGCTACTCTTATTACTCGCTTTGTTCGCTTTGGGCTCGAGTGGCAGATCTTAAACAACGTTTGCTACTCACACATGTTATACATACTCTTGGCCAGCAGCATGTGGGGGCACACATTGTTGGGAATTGTTTGGCTGAAGAAGCCGCCAAATTTGCAGTAGCCACGTGTTCCGTAGTAGCCGTTACTAGATCCATGACGAAGATTGATAATGGCATATAGCTGCTACAAATGATTGCCTAAATTATCCGCAGGGTTTCCCTTCAAAATATTCTTATCAGTTAACTCCCGAACAAGTTCCATTTGATAGAATACCCAACGTTGAAGATCGGCTGATTCCCAACGGGGACCGCTGACATACTTTAATAAAAACTGCACACAAAGGCATGGCTTCGGCCCAAGCGGGAGTTTCTGCTACTGTTTCTATTCTGCAACAACATTATTGGTGGCATGGCTTATATAAACAAGTCCACAATCATGTACTTTCTTGTGACATCTGTCAACAAATTAAGCCTTCTGCGGTAACATGTCCACCACAAAAGCCACTTAGCATTGCTAATTGGCCTTTTGCTTGCATGTATCTTGATCAATGCGGTCCTTTTTCTTCTGACACTGCATATGAATATATTTTAGTTGCAGTGGAGTTGTGAACTAGGTTCCTTTGGGTTTGGCCACAAGGCAGTGCTGACGGTTGAAATGTCATCAGGGATTCGCGTGTCTTTGTAGAGATTTTTGACTGTGGCACCTTTCACTCTGACCCAAGTCCATTGTCCGCCTCTAAGGCATACAAGGATGCTATGAGGTCTTTGGGGGTGCAGGTGCAATTTTCGTCTCCAGACAGGCCTGAGGGCAACTCAATTCTGGAGCAAATGAACCGTGACTTAAAGCAATCCTTGACAGCTAGAGTCTTAGGTACTGTCCAGAACTGGTTAGCCAATTTCTATGGAGTCCAATGTGCATTAAATAATCTCCCTAGAAGACCTCTGGGTGGGCGGGCTCCATACAAAATGCTCTTTGGCATCAAAATGTTTGTGCCATACCTTGATGGTCTAGACGTTGCGGCAGCTGCCGGAACCTTTGACTTAACTAATCATTCTACTATGTTACACAACCTACAAGAGACCTGTGCCAGCCTTGCTACTGAAAGTTTGTCCTCAGCAACTGACGCAGCACTCCAGACTCCGGTGGCCGGCTGGCTTCCTAAATTTGGTGATCTGGTCCGAGAAAAGGTGGAGAACAAAAAATAATTTGGTCCCTCTTATCGTGCTCCGGTTCCTGTGCTTGGCCTGAAGGGGAAACAACCTTTACAACGCAACTTTTACAATGCACTACCATTACAACGAAACTTTTACAACGCAACATCCATTACAACGTATACCATTACAACGCAACCATTACAACGCATGACACTACAACGCACAACACTACAACGAATGTCATTACAACTCAGTCATTACAACGCATAACATTACAACGCATAACATTACCATCCAACACTTACCCTACAGTTGCACCCCCTGGAGTTAGAATAGTCATTTTTACCCCTACACTATCCAACACTTACCCTACTGTTGCACCCCCTGGAGTTAGAATAGTAACTTTTACCCCCACACTATCCACCACTTACCCTACTGTTGCATCCTCTGGAGTTCGAATAGTAATTTTTACACCTACACTATCCAATACTTACCAAACATGCAATGTAATGTTATGCGTTGTAATGGTATGCGTTGTAAAGGTATTATGCGTTGCAATGGAATGCGTTGTAAATGTAGTTTTTAAAATTTTGTTGTAATGGCATGCGTTGTAATGGAATGCGTTGTAATGGATGTTGCGTTGTAAAAAATGCGTTGTAAAGGTATGCGTTGTAAAAGTGTGCATTGTAACGTCAGACATCCGCCTGAAGGGTACTCGAACAGTTATTTTACCTCCTCTTCCAGGTCGGAAAGACAACAGATACATCTCGGTGGACAATGTCAAGCTACAACATCTGGCTGATTCTGAATAATGTGACCCCAGCAGTTTCGTGGCCGACAATTTCGAGGACTCAAGAGAATATATCATCTTCTATTTTACCACACAACACTGTGATCGAGATGGTGATCGAGATGGACACTGTTGCTGACCAACCTTCTGTTCCCCCTGCTTCCACCTGCAACGCAAATGCTGAATACACATATCCCACAAGTGAGTCTTTGCATGATTTGCCGGATAGTTCTTTACACCATGGCAGTTTTTCTTGTGACTCGTCCTCCACATCCTCAAGAGACCTAACCAAATTGTCAATTTTTTGACCTTGTTTAAACAGTCTTATTTAGTTCCTCCATGGACATACATCTGGTTGATACTAATTTTGATTTGTCTTTTTATGTCAATTGGATTTGTGATTGTATTTTTCCAACTCATCAATGGTCACTACTTACCTGAACGCTCTGCTGTGAACCCTGTTGATGGTATTTTGGCCCCCATTCCTCTTCACACACCATAAAGCCTGACCAGACTCTTGTTAACATTTCAGCGTTCCCATTTTCGGATGGTATCATTTGGGGTAAAGTGGATTTTCAAGTTCATGGTCCGACAGAGCGCATTAACATACTGTATATCTTTAGAGTCTCTATGGGTGATTTGATCACACAAGACATTCTTTCTGATGATTGTGATGTGCATTCAATACAAGCTTTGTTTTCAGATTTAAAATATTATGCTGCCTTCGAGGCTGAAGACTTGTATATGAATTCTGCAAATTGTGCCGACTTGTTCTGTTATCAACACTATGGGCATTATTTCATACACAAGACCAGTACAATACATCCTGTCATAAATTACACACAATGGGAACACAGCCCTACATCCCTAAAAGGCAGCTCAAAAACACTTAAGAAAAAGTTTACATACTTCTCATATTTTGATAAAGCAAATCATTATATTTCAAATTAGGTGGCCCTTCTACTCAAAAAGTCATGTTACCCATACTAAATTGGTTTATTCCAATTCCTTCCACAATGCTCTGTCCCTAAAAGGCTATGATCATTGGAAGGGCACCATTGACTTAAAATCAATTTGGGATTCTAAGGACTGGCAAGTGCACGGCACTGAGGCCCTACATAGTGCCTGCACAAATTTTGTTTTTAAACAATACAGTGTACCAGACCACATGCTCTGGCCTGGCGACTGCTAAGAAACTGAATGCCCCTGCCATTCCGACATTAGCTGAATATAATAATTGGCAATCACATACAAATTATACCATTAAGGCATTACAAAGTTTGTTCCAAAATAATTAATTTAATAAATCTGCCATTGATTGGCTAGGTTGGTTAATTTGGCCAACTAGTCCAAATGCCTGCTCTGGTTTAGGATTTACACAAGACACACCGACCTTAGATTTTCTGATTCGCATACTGTCACAACATATTCTGTTAGTAAAATGTGTCGACAATGGTTACAATGCTCTTGTCCATTATATAACATTTATCTTTGATGTCCAACAATAATAATTTGGCCGATTTTGACATAGGACCTATAGCTCCGAGAACAAAATGACGGATATATACAGCTTACAATGACATGTGGAAAGTTTCACAAATTGAGGCAGCATCTCGTTTGCGGGAAATAGACCAGGCTAATTTAGAAAAAGTTTTCCATACACTGTCTTCCTGCATTTATACATTAGATAATATTGTTTCCTCGGTTATTGATATTGTGCAGGAAGATGTGTCTCTGTTATATCATGGTCAGAATCAATTGCGTTCTGTGATGCAGTTTGCATGGACTTTACAAACATTGAAGATGGTAAAAGCGCCATGGGATTATTTGCATGCAACTGCCTTTATTTCTCTGTTTAATTTGACAGACAAACAGCAATTCATGTCCATGAAAGATGCAACCTACACTCTTTTGCATATCGAAAAAATGTAACCTTTGCCCTTTTCTGTGGTTGAGTCTAACTCTGCTGTTTGGTTAATCCATGGGTTTATATCTCTGCAATTTTCTCTGTTTCAGTTTAGCTCCTGTATGAAACATTACCCTGTAGGCCACTTTGAACACCTCTGTAGTGCTTTTTTACATGAACTGTGGTCCTTTCCTTTCACTTATTGATGTTGAAGGGAAGACACTGAGGTGTATCTTACCAGGGAGCATTGTGATTACACAGTAGGACATTCCCTGGTATGCAAAAATATACAGTTACACAGAGCATGTAATCTTTCATCTCCGAACCTCGCTTGTGTTTTAAAAGGTAAACCAGTGCCCGCCATATTTTCCATGTTCACACTGCTTACTAACAGTAGCTATCTCATTTTAAATAACCAGGAATGCTACAGCTTGCTTGCTGGCATACCTTACATTGTCACGGTTTCCCAGCTCGTACTTTGTTGCAATAATGTGCTTTTTCCACCCCTGCGTGGGCCGCTAGATAGTTCAGTTTGACCTTCAATACCAACTTTGAAAGCAGGTTTAAACAAGCTGAGCAGATTGCCCATGCAGTCAAGGGTTGATTGGGTTACCCATTTTACTTCACACTGAGCAGATTAAAGGTGCTTTTAATGCAACAAGAAGTTGCATTAACTTCTGAATGTGAAACCTTCACCCTCCAGGTTGCAAGTGCGGCCAAATAATTTTGAATACTAACCTCCCACAACATTTTGAATACTAACCTCCCACTACATAGTTGATTCATCGCATATTCAATGCGTCGAATACTCAAGGCCTGGCACATTTTTTTAAAAGTGTGTTCCAGCATCATGTCTTCTTTTCAGACTATATTTGGTGTAATACCTGAATTCATTCATTCTATCTTTTCCAGCGTCTTTGGCAGTTTCCATTACTATTGGCATTGGGAACGGGAATCCTGCTTCTGCTCTGCCTGCTCTGCAATGGCTGCTCCTCTTGTGGTACTGCACAGGCTAGGCCGGCTGCAACGGCTTCGTGACCAGATGCTTGAATGCTTCGGTACACTGCCTCTTTCGACTGCCTCTTGTGACACTCAGTGTGTCTTACGAATTATCCTTCCATTTTGCATATTTCACTGTCATGCATACCGTTTTTTTTTTCTGCCTCCGTTGTGAGTGTACGTGGGCAATGGAATTATACCTCACCAACACGTTATGTCCAGTTCCTGATTCGATGAGCTGATGGGCCCCTTAGTTGCTCATGAGAAGGAGTGTACTGGGATTGGCTTAATGGCGCGTGCTGCTGCACTTGGAATTCTGCTCAATGGGATATCTGTGAAGCTTCACAAATCTCCCCTTTCAGACCTACATTGACTATCACACACGTTTTCCTGAAATGCTAATGGATGCACCCAACCATGAGGATCACTCTTGTTCCTTCACCTTGCTAAATTGGATGGCATTTAATTTTTCCAAAGACCAAAATTATTGCTTTCCTTTGCACTTACACCATGATGGATTAATCTGGTACTTTGCTGAATTTTCGATGACTTGTTTTTCAACAATTTTTTACTCCCACTTCCTCCTCTCTTCCTCGTCTTTCGGATTTGTTGTTTTTACACAGATTTTCGTCTTTGCTTTTTCCAAATATATGGACAGGCCTATTGATATCTGCTCAGACTTTTTAAACTTTGTTTTTTGCTAGTCTACTAATGATGGATTTATCAGGGGGAGGGTGTAGTAAGGCCTATAGGTCCATTGTCGACATTTGTTAAGTTAGCATGAGCTTCGCTGCCATGAGGCTGCTTTTGCACATGACACTGCATGCATTTTTTTCACAAGACATTGTTTGTGTACCTTTCACATGAGAACTGTCTACCTTGCAAGTTCTTTGCTGTGCTCTGAGGTTTAGTCTGCACACAATGTTGAAGGTTAAACCACAAAGCCCCTTGTTATTCTGTTCTGATCAGTCCCTCACACCTAGACATAACATGCTACACACAACTGCACTCCTGGAAATCGTGTACTTTAATATTGCAACCGCAACCTGTTTTGGACACACTTACGGACACCTTTACGGCAAGAAGAGCATGCTTGTCCTGCGATGTGAACATTGCATCTAGGCCTTGAGGTATGGGGTCCGCTGCACATCGCATCTAGGCCTTGAGGTATGGGGTCCACTGCTGACAAAGCCCAGAGGTCTTCCTTTTTATAATGATCAGGTCATATAGGGCTTTTCTAATGTTTTATAACATCCTATCCCCGTTTGTATTTTGTGGTATTGTGACAATGCTCACAATATTGTGTGTATGCATTTTGCTGCTAGTATAGGCTTGTGTACTGCACCATAGAGCGCGTTAGTTAAAATAAACATTTTAAACAATGCGTGTCTCTGATTACTCGCATTGTGGACAGGTATGAGTGATTAAGCAAAAGAGTGTCTGGATCCCGCAATTCCCAAGATGGAGTGACGTGTTCTGGGTTGTCTCTTCATTGGTAGCTCTGCTGTAGGCGGAGAACAAATGAGACACTATAGCTAGTCGGTTTGGGAATTTGGGTACGGATGTGGTAGGTTGGTACACCACCTATTCACTGAGGTCCTGTTTTCCTGTGCATAGTTCTGTATGTGTGAGGAATCCCTACAAAACGCTAGTGCCTCAAGGTGATTGTCAGTGATTTGAAATGACTTCAGGCACATGCGCTACACGTGTCACCTCTTAGATCACTTCTAGGTCCTGGGCAGCATACTTCCTCAGCACTAACCCGCACACCCAGACATAAATAAATTGCCCTGGGATTTGGCCCATCCCGGGGATTTGAAAACAAATTGCGGGAGACCGCGCTTTGTTTTTTAAAACTTCAGACGGATTCGTGCACCACCCCTCAAAATAAAAAAAATGCTTTTTTTGGGCCTGGAGGTCCATGAGGGACCCTCTGAGCAGGCCTGGGGGTAAGGGTGTTTTTGCCCTGCCCCCTTTTTCTCTTTTTTTCTCTTTTTTCTACCTTTTTATTTCTCCCTCATCTGAGGCACAAGATGGCTGCCAGCACTTCCTGGTTTGAAGTGTTGGCAGCCAATCAGCAGCAAGCTCAGGACGAGATGTGTAGTTAGGTTCCGTCCGGATATCGAAAGTTTTCTTTTTTTTAATTTCTCAGGAACTACTGAACGGATTTATACCATTTAAAATAAGGTTGCTTTCTGAACCAAGCGCTACCATTTTGCCAAATTTGGTGTAATTCCGTTCAGCAGTTTGGGCTGTAGCTATGTCTAAAGTTTCCTATGGAAATTAACATGGGGAAAATGTGTTTTGGGATCCCCTTTTCTCTCGGCCCCCCACCTTATTAATCGCCCCGAAACTTTCAAGACAGGAGCTGACCGTAGCACCCCATTAGTTTTGAAAAATATGCGAAGATTCATTAACTGGCGCCAAAGAGTTTGGGAAAAGAAAAAACACGCTATTCCTAGCTAGCCCAATGGTAGGGCTAGCTAGGGCCTACTTTAGGTGTGACTGACATGCAGTAAAAGGGGGGTCACCGACTTGGCAACCACTTTGCATAAAACTGCAATGGCAGAGGCCTGAAACAGTTATGTAAGGCTACTTTGGTCGGTCGAGCAAGCAGCGCTGTAAGCCCACCAGTAGCATTTAATTTACTGGCCCTGGGTATCAGAGATACCACTTAACAAGGGACTGAGAGGTAAATGAAATACTCCAAACCGATGTAGCCCGATCTTACCATGTTTACCACAGAGAGCACATGCACTTTACAATGGAAAGCAGTGCTAAAGTGCCCAGAGTCCTAAAACCACCAACACCAGGTCAGAAAAGTGACTAGGAGGAACGCAAAAAGTTTAGGGATGGCCCTGCAAAAAGGGAAACTCCAACATGCCCACATATATTTTCTTGCATGGGCAGGCAGGAACATAGATCACAAAGATCAGCTGTATGTTAAAAACTGTGTAATACTCTTATATCCTTTCCTTTATGGCATAGAATAACACTTCACACTTTTGCTGAAAACCTTTCATCCCAATAGAGTGGTGCTAATATCAACCTGCAACAGAAAAACCCATGAGGATCGACTTCTACGATAAATGATAAGTGGAGCCTTATAGATGAAATCACCAATTATGTGTTCATATTTAGATATATCTCAGTTTTTGTGCACTATGTTTCTAATGAGTGACTTTTTATTGCAAGAAGTAACCATCGGATGTTTTGTTATGAGTATTTGTAGAGCACGGATATTTAGGTGCTGGAGTAGATGAGTAGGTCGATCTGGCTCCTCTCTGAATAGCCAAGTCCTCAGTTTTTTGTGGCAATCAAAAAGGGTTTAAGAGGTCCTGATGTGGTGTGGAGGTTCAAGGATTTGTTGGTGATGTAGGAAAAGGCAATCCCTCCTGACTTGCTCCTGTGCATGAGTGGTATTTGCACTAGATGGACCGAGGCTGAGCGCAGTTACTTGGTGGTTGTTGAACATCGAGGCGGTAGTTGAAGTAGGCAAGTCTGACATTATGGAGGGTCTTGTATGCAATGCATGGGAAAGCAGGTTGGATTATCAGTTCTTCTGTGTTGGTAGCCAGTGTAGCTCTCTCATGTGGGGCATTATGTGTGCTGTGCGAGGGGTGTTCGGTATAAGTCTGACTGAGGCATTCTGGATGGTATGGAGTTTTGTTTATGAGATGATTCATGAAGCTGGCATAGGGAGCATTGCCGTAGTGTGGTCTGCAGTAGAGGAGGGCCTCGGTTTCAATAGGGAGCCAATGGAATATTTTGCTGAGGATGCATAGGATGAAGATGCAGGAGAAGGTGACAGCATTTGCTTGTTTGGCCATCATGACCCTGTCCTCCATGATGATGCCAAGGTTTTTGGTTTGATCCGTGGGCATGGAAATCTCTTGTTCCCAAAGATCAGGGCTTCAGTTTTATCTGTGTTAAGCTTTAGACAGTTCTGTTTCATCCAATTTTTTACTTTGAAGATGCAGGTATTGAAGTTGGTCCTGGTGTTGTGGTTGTTGTCTGTGAAGGAGAGGATACACTATGTGTCATCTGCGTAGGATACAATGTTGATTTGTGGAATATTATGATATGGGCAAGTGGCGCCATGTAGATGTTGAAGAGGATGGGGCTTAGCAATAAATCTTGAGGGACTCCGCAGATGAGGTTTTTAGGTTCTGAGGTGTAGGGCGGGAGCCTGGTTAGCTGGGTCTTGTTGGAGAGAAAGGAGGACAGCCATCTCAGGGCAGGACCATGTATTCCAGGGTTGTGGAGTTGTGGAGTCTTGTGATGAGGGTGCTGTGTGAGATGGTGGTGAAGGCTCCTGGAAGTTCGAGTAGTATGTGTGCACTGCTGGTTTATCCTTTGTCCATGATGGTCCGGATGTCATCAGTTGCTGCAATGAGAGTGGCTTCTGTGCTGTGGTTATTGCAGAATCCTTACTGCAAGAGGTCTGCTTCTTTTGCATGGCGTTATTTTTCACTGCTGCCTCAGATTTACAGATCCTTGTAAATCTGGGGTAGCGTCAGAAAGTAATGGGTGTGGTGGTGGAACGTCGACAGCAAAACTCATTGCACTTCCCTCTCATGCAGAAAACTGCATGAAAGGGTACCATATTTACAAAGCAGCTTTGAAAATATGGTACAGGGCATTGCGCTACTGGAACATCAAAACAAGTGATGTTCCAGTGGTGCAATCCCCTTGTAAATATAGCCTCTGAAAAAGTTACATACTTCCAAAGAAGTTCAGGAAATGTTACAAGCCTCACATACAAGCCATTATCTCCTCTGCATGGTCTACTGTGATTTCTGTTACAATTAGAAGTCATTGACTCTCAGTGGTAGTGAATAGGACTATATTCATGGCACTCCTGCAGATTGGTAAATCAAAATATGTGAAGTTCAACAGATGGCTGCTTAGGGCGTGCAGTATGCTGTTCCCAGCTGCATTTTTCTGATCAGCATAGTGGCAAGTTTTCCATCATTTACTTAAATTATCACATCCTGGAATATGATGCTCTCTCTGCTGATGTTACAAATGAAGTGTAAAGTCAAATCATTTGCAATTAATTTCATCGAAACGTACTAGCTCCTTCATATGTGCCCTCTCAGAAAATAAAATGATCATCAATTAATCTTACCCACAATATTGTTAATGCATGTGTCCTAATCTGGTGCCATGAACACCTGTATTAAACACCAGTTCCTCCTACCTGCCCTTCAACAAATCTGTGTAGCTGGGATGAAACAGGTGCCCATTGTAGTTCTGCTTCATCTGTAAAGGTTCCCATTGAAAAAGAAATTGCTCTTTTCCAAGCATAATGTCATCATCTAAAGTATCAAATATCAAAGACTGAAGTTTGTCGTGCACACCTCTTTTAGTTTCATATACTTCTTTTTGCCAATTATTCACTTAATGCGTGCGCCATGGAAAACGTGATCCATCCCATGTTCACGTTGGCGTTTACAACAGTTGATGGTGGAGTGGAACTCCACTCCACACCA
This sequence comes from Lissotriton helveticus, assembly GCF_964261635.1. Classification (NCBI taxonomy): domain Eukaryota; kingdom Metazoa; phylum Chordata; class Amphibia; order Caudata; family Salamandridae; genus Lissotriton; species Lissotriton helveticus. Next base: position 353,704,075 of record NC_136063.1, on the reverse strand, counting down.
GGCGCACAGCGCCAGACACATATAGATGACATTTCACCTTATTCAATGATCGTGACTCTTACTCGCAAATTCTTCTTCATTAAATTTTATTTTTCCAAAGTTCTTTTCACACGTGTTATGCTCATATGTAAATAACTTCTCTCAACACGGATATGCTCCAGGCTTTTTTCCGTGTACGTTATACCAACATAAAACATCCTTAGTTGTAAGATTTTGCCCAATGCATTTCGGATTATTCAAAATCCTTCGTCAGGGGTCCGCTACAAAATACAAAACATTGCTATTAACATTTGATTTCAAGTCTCTAACATTAACTCTGTTACAATTGGCATTTTAATTAATCCATGCATCGTTTTAAATGGAACTTCTTTACAGCGCTTTCCCTCTAAACATAAAACGCAGTGCCCCAGTTGTTAAACCCGTTACAGTGAGTGTCAACCTGTTTACCCAATCATTAACCAAACTGCATCGAAATACTATCGTACCTGGTCAAGTGTGACTCTCCTCATAGCTTCCGCTAACAAATCCTTCTCGCAATGCGCCTCGTAGTGCTGCTAATAAAACACCTGCGTAATTGCCCCGCCTCTAAGATTTAACCTTTTCCAAACTATCACTCACCCTATATGTAACCACTCATGCCTACGCTTCCCAGAATACCCTTCGACTAAAGATTCAAATGTCCCTCGTACTTATTATACATCTTTAGTAAGCTGCGGTGTCATTTATAACATTCCTAAGGTTTTGCAATTCTATGCCCCGCCCTCCCTGATGAAGTTAACTAATGCGCTTATGCAATGTTAATGAAGTTCATCATGCCAGATCTCAGTTCAACCATTACATGAACGTATATGCCGTTTCACAAAAATGTTCCAAACAGTTCGGGGAAATCCATGAGTTGTTTAAAACCAAATGTCCATTCACAAAGTTTCATTAATCCTTGGATGTGCACTTTACGTGTGTATTGATGTCTATCATTCAGAATCATCCGTTTAATCCTTTCAATGGGTGCTACGCACAGGTGGGACAGGTGTGTATCAAATATCAAAGACTGAAGTTTGTCGTGCACACCTCTTTTAGTTTCATATACTTCTTTTTGCCAATTATTCACTTAATGCGTGCGCCATGGAAAACGTGATCCATCCCATGTTCACGTTGGCGTTTACAACAGTTGATGGTGGAGTGGAACTCCACTCCACACCAGGCGCACAGCGCCAGACACATATAGATGACATTTCACCTTATTCAATGATCGTGACTCTTACTCGCAAATTCTTCTTCATTAAATTTTATTTTTCCAAAGTTCTTTTCACACGTGTTATGCTCATATGTAAATAACTTCTCTCAACACGGATATGCTCCAGGCTTTTTTCCGTGTACGTTATACCAACATAAAACATCCTTAGTTGTAAGATTTTGCCCAATGCATTTCGGATTATTCAAAATCCTTCGTCAGGGGTCCGCTACAAAATACAAAACATTGCTATTAACATTTGATTTCAAGTCTCTAACATTAACTCTGTTACAATTGGCATTTTAATTAATCCATGCATCGTTTTAAATGGAACTTCTTTACAGCGCTTTCCCTCTAAACATAAAACGCAGTGCCCCAGTTGTTAAACCCGTTACAGTGAGTGTCAACCTGTTTACCCAATCATTAACCAAACTGCATCGAAATACTATCGTACCTGGTCAAGTGTGACTCTCCTCATAGCTTCCGCTAACAAATCCTTCTCGCAATGCGCCTCGTAGTGCTGCTAATAAAACACCTGCGTAATTGCCCCGCCTCTAAGATTTAACCTTTTCCAAACTATCACTCACCCTATATGTAACCACTCATGCCTACGCTTCCCAGAATACCCTTCGACTAAAGATTCAAATGTCCCTCGTACTTATTATACATCTTTAGTAAGCTGCGGTGTCATTTATAACATTCCTAAGGTTTTGCAATTCTATGCCCCGCCCTCCCTGATGAAGTTAACTAATGCGCTTATGCAATGTTAATGAAGTTCATCATGCCAGATCTCAGTTCAACCATTACATGAACGTATATGCCGTTTCACAAAAATGTTCCAAACAGTTCGGGGAAATCCATGAGTTGTTTAAAACCAAATGTCCATTCACAAAGTTTCATTAATCCTTGGATGTGCACTTTACGTGTGTATTGATGTCTATCATTCAGAATCATCCGTTTAATCCTTTCAATGGGTGCTACGCACAGGTGGGACAGGTGTGTATCAAATATCAAAGACTGAAGTTTGTCGTGCACACCTCTTTTAGTTTCATATACTTCTTTTTGCCAATTATTCACTTAATGCGTGCGCCATGGAAAACGTGATCCATCCCATGTTCACGTTGGCGTTTACAACAGTTGATGGTGGAGTGGAACTCCACTCCACACCAGGCACATATGTGTCTGGCGCTGTGCGCCTGGTGTGGAGTGGAGTTCCACTCCACCATCAACTGTTGTAAACGCCAACGTGAACATGGGATGGATCACGTTTTCCATGGCGCACGCATTAAGTGAATAATTGGCAAAAAGAAGTATATGAAACTAAAAGAGGTGTGCACGACAAACTTCAGTCTTTGATATTTGATACACACCTGTCCCACCTGTGCGTAGCACCCATTGAAAGGATTAAACGGATGATTCTGAATGATAGACATCAATACACACGTAAAGTGCACATCCAAGGATTAATGAAACTTTGTGAATGCACATTTGGTTTTAAACAACTCATGGATTTCCCCGAACTGTTTGGAACATTTTTGTGAAACGGCATATACGTTCATGTAATGGTTGAACTGAGATCTGGCATGATGAACTTCATTAACATTGCATAAGCGCATTAGTTAACTTCATCAGGGAGGGCGGGGCATAGAATTGCAAAACCTTAGGAATGTTATAAATGACACCGCAGCTTACTAAAGATGTATAATAAGTACGAGGGACATTTGAATCTTTAGTCGAAGGGTATTCTGGGAAGCGTAGGCATGAGTGGTTACATATAGGGTGAGTGATAGTTTGGAAAAGGTTAAATCTTAGAGGCGGGGCAATTACGCAGGTGTTTTATTAGCAGCACTACGAGGCGCATTGCGAGAAGGATTTGTTAGCGGAAGCTATGAGGAGAGTCACACTTGACCAGGTACGATAGTATTTCGATGCAGTTTGGTTAATGATTGGGTAAACAGGTTGACACTCACTGTAACGGGTTTAACAACTGGGGCACTGCGTTTTATGTTTAGAGGGAAAGCGCTGTAAAGAAGTTCCATTTAAAACGATGCATGGATTAATTAAAATGCCAATTGTAACAGAGTTAATGTTAGAGACTTGAAATCAAATGTTAATAGCAATGTTTTGTATTTTGTAGCGGACCCCTGACGAAGGATTTTGAATAATCCGAAATGCATTGGGCAAAATCTTACAACTAAGGATGTTTTATGTTGGTATAACGTACACGGAAAAAAGCCTGGAGCATATCCGTGTTGAGAGAAGTTATTTACATATGAGCATAACACGTGTGAAAAGAACTTTGGAAAAATAAAATTTAATGAAGAAGAATTTGCGAGTAAGAGTCACGATCATTGAATAAGGTGAAATGTCATCTATATGTGTCTGGCGCTGTGCGCCTGGTGTGGAGTGGAGTTCCACTCCACCATCAACTATCATCTAAAGTATAACTTAGTGTGTGCAAAGTGACATATCGGTTTTTCTCTCAGATAGTGCTTACATGATATTATTCCATTGTGATTCCGTATACTCGTATATAGGGTGGCAGAAACAAGTGTCAACAAGTAGATGTCCTCTCATGTTATATCCCCAATTATTTTAAGAAAATAGTTTGTGTTGTCTCTATATGAAGTAAACAATGTTAGAAACAATATCAGGAAATGTGCTATGTATCATGAAATATTTTCCAAAAGGCAATGAATTATCCAGGAGGAGTCCCTTTATTTTAGTATATTTTAGGGAGTAATTAAAAATGGGAGGTGGGGTATCACATTTGAGGTAGTTGTATGCTTCATATTTGTAGGTAATGGCTCTTTCTGCAGGGTAACTCTAAATGTTTTGCCTTCCTCCTGCCCTTTTTTTAATTTCTTTTTGTTGGTTTTAGGACTCTTGGCTCTTTATGACTGCTAACGACTGCTAAAGTGCTGGAGTTCTCTCCCTAAAACATTGTATATTTGGCTTACACGTAATTGGCATGGCATATTCAATTTACTTGCAGCCCCTTGTAAAGTGCACTATATGTGCACAGGGACAGTACATTTAATGCTACTAGTGGTCCTGTAGCACTGATTGTGCCACCCAATTAAACAGCCCTTTAAACATGTCTCAGGAGCCGGCCACTGCAGAGCCCGTGCTTGCAGTTTACACTGCCATGTCGACTTGCCACTTAAAACTCCCCCTGAGCCCTAAACTACCCTTTTATTTTATATATGTGACCTCAAATGTAGACCCTAGGGCTGTGTGTTGTGTAATTAAAAGATAGGACATGCACTTTTATGTTGTACATGTCCTGGTAAGGAAAAACTTCAGCATTTTGTATTCACTAATGAGAGGTCTAGGACTCCTTGTTATATCATATAGGTGTAATTCCCAATTGGAAGGAGGTAAACATGTTATGTTTATTACTTATGTAATTGCCATGACAAATCCTCATTCATGGTAAAGTTGAATTTATCATTACAATTTTAAAAAGGCCTCTTTTAGAAAGATGAAAAGTTTCTGTTCTTGATCTGGGATGGGTAACAGCTGGGCTTTGTGCATTCCTTCTAGACAGCCACACACAAAGGGATCCTAGGCGCTACATGATAAACCATCCACAACCTGATGAGCCATCCTGGGTGGGATGGGAGGGAGGAGTTGGGCACAGCCTCACACTTACGACTGAATAGGCTGTGGTCTGTCACCACACTAAGGGCTGCTTAACCCCATGTAGTGAGTCTGGATCCAGGGCCGGAAGGGAGGACCTCTGTGTACTACAAAGCTCCTTTTGATGTCTCCCTCACTTCAAAGGCACAACTCAGTTTAGGAACTGGACTTTTGACCCTAACCGTATGATTACAACTCAGTGAACCTCTGAACCTATGGATACTTTGCCAGTAAGAAAGACTGCTGTGTTGCTGAAGGACTGCCTCTATACTGGACTGCTTTTCTGGTAGAACTACTTTTCTGTTGTGCTGTGCTGTGCTGCTGTCTACTGCCCTACTTGCCTGGGGGAGAAGAACTGGACCTGCACCACGTGAACCCAGAGTGTTCTGAAGTCTCAGGGACATCAAAGATCACCAACTCACCTACTACAGCACATGAACTCTGCCATCTGAGAGTTCTGCCCTGTCAAGTAGTGCAAATCCAGTCATGAGCCCTTAACAGTGTGTATTAAGTGCTGTTCAAACAGAAATCCACGCACCGACCAGTTGCACCACTCAAAACCGGTGCATCTACATAGACGCCGCTGCGAGGATTTAGGTCATCGTTCCACTGACGGCATAATGCATTGCCTCAATTCCCAATGCATCTCCAACTTTGCTCAGCTCAGAGCCGATGCATCACCTACATCCAAGGATCAACATAAATGTATCGCCTCCCTTGCTCCTCGCATCTCATTCTCGACACAACTGCAAACAAAGGTACTGTTTTCACGGTCCAAAGCTGGTCCCAATATCCGACCCACCCTCCATCTCGGTTGGCCTGAACTTTTGGATTTGACAAGAAAAGGGGTGTCCCAAATGCATTTCCCCATGCAATTTCCAATTAGAATTTTAAGAAGTGTTCTAGAAAAAACATAACATTTGGCAGAAAACTACATCTTTACTCAGAAAGCATGTTTTTGGTGTGATTTAATGTAAATCTGTTCAACAGTTTAAAAAAAAATATGGATTCAAAAGTTAGTGTTATCTGGATAATTTGTCTCGGCACCCCGATTGAGCAGTAGGAATTTGGAAAAGATGTAGAAAATATGGAACATGACAATAAAGCACAAAAACAAACCCAAGCAGAAACCACACAGCTGCTTGTAGTTAAAAAACAGTTTAAGCCCAAATCCCGCACTGACACTAGGGTGAAAAGTTAACTTAAGGATGTAGCGGAATAGGAAACTTAAAAATGTTTTCTGTTAAAGGCCAACTCATGTCTAACAGACTTCTAAGCATTTACAACATCAGCACACATGTCCATAGGTAAGTACCCCATTCCTTCAATCAGATTCTGGCCAGATTAAAGAATGGGTTCATGTAATTGGATTAGCCCAGAGCACACACAGGGCTAAGGTGCTTGAATAAACAATGGATGTAGGGAAGTAATTGGGTTCTGAGCACATGGAGGTCTTAGGTGCACATAGGAACACAATACTGGAGGCACACACTTCACTTAAATTGTGTTTACCATGAAACTCACATGCATTCGCAAGCAGGAGAATTCTTGTTTGTACAGCACTGTTGGGAGTACAATAAATATTGTAAAATTAATAACTTGGGGTCATGGGGTCACATGTCCTCAAGTGTATTATCATCTTAAATCTGCAACTTGCAAGTCAACTATTATTCACTGTGTGTAATAAACCATTGTGATATTATGTATAAAAAGGCCTCCCTGAGAGCAGGAATTTGAGAAAGCCTGAGCGAGCCTGAGTAGGACTGATGTCCAGTCTGTGTTAAATGCTAAAGGTCTTTCTCCCTGTCTTGACAGTTAGTAAATACTTTGCATTGCCAAGAATAGTCTGTGTGGTTATTCCATTTTGGACTGCTATTTTCCCCAATAGGATGCTTTAAACTGACTGGTCGCAACATCAACAGAAATGTTGCAGCTGCCTTTACAAGACATGGGGACTATCCCTGTGCCCTTAAGTAGGAAAAAATATTAAGCCGTAAGGGTGGAGGGTAGAGGTACTCTGAATCCCTGGGCTTTATGGGAAGATCCCAGAGGGACACCCAAAGTCAAATATTTTCTTTTTAAACATTGTACCGGGTCCCTGCTTCCACCCCTTTCAGGAAAGTAATCCCACACTGCCCAGGGCCTTCTGGCATGCACAGAGAACGGTTGGTCCCATAGGTCCTGGCCACATTAGGGCAGACTTAACACGTTTGACAAAGAATCACAACACCAAAATATAAAAAGTGAGCCTTTTGGCTTTATCAATTGGTGAGCACATCAATATAGATAATGAAGATTTATTATCTTCTTGAAAATCACCACTATTTTTGAACAATTATATTTTTCAGTAACTTACACAATACTATTTTTATTAATTCTGATTATTAATAAAATGTTTAAAATAATTTTACTAACAAAAATAATTTCAACATGTCTGTGAGTTTTTCTTATAACATGGAGGTTATGATTACATTTTGTGGACTGGAAAATGTTAAAAGAAAGACTCTGAGATCTGTTTTTTACAAATTCATTAAAACGTGTCTCTCAGTCTAATAACATTTGCCAACCCATACAACACAACAATAAAAACAACCACAAGAGTGCCTTGCATTCGGCTGACGAGCTTAGAGCTCCAGCTAGGAGTGTTCCTGAAAAATGTGGTAAATTATCCTGGGGTCATGGATTTAATGGCCAAGGAGATTTATTGTTTTTCTTCTTATGATGCTGGTGGACTTCCCCCTCAGAACACATTTTAAAAAATGTTGGGGGTGCTCCTGCTCTTTATAGAAACATCACCAAGTTCCAAAAAGGTATAAAGACCACTCACTGGCTATTATGTGGCACTCCTTCAAGGAGCAGTGAATAATAAATGAGCAGTATGTAGGCCATTGAGCTGTTCGATCTGATAATCATTTATATTGTTGAAAATTATGTTTGATTATTACTACCTAAAAATATTTTCAATAACTAATTCTGTTTCAAATATAACTTATAAATGTAAAATTATATATACCATTTTCTTAAGTCCAGTTTAAAATAACGAGGGGGATGTGTACGAGGAAGTGGAGGAGAGAGGCGTTAGCCTTCCCGGCTTAACGCCTCTCTCCTTCCCTTCTGAAACGCAATGCTGCGCCATATTTACAAAAATGTGGTGCAGCCTTGAGTTTTCCCCTGCAATGGCACTAAGTTTAGCAACTTAGCGCCAACACAAACACCCTTGCGCCATAGTGTAAGGGTGTCTGAGTGCAAGGGAGAATTGTTTATGTGTATCAAGGGGTCCCTTCCTGCACATAAACAATCCTAGAAATGCCTTTCTGTCACTTTTATGCGTACTGCTTCATGTACCGGAAGGGACATCTTCCTGTACATGAACAAACCATGGCATTTTGGTTTTTCCATGTGTGCTGCACAAGGCAGCACACATAGAAAAAGCAAAAACGAGGAGAAATAATGCATTTCTCCTCGTTTCATCAACTAAAGACCAATTTTTACCTGGTCCTAATTTTGGCACTGCCTCCTATGTACGCCACCCTTGTACATAGGTGGAACCGTCAAAATGAATGAGTGCTGCAGTGGAACACCCACCGCACCTAACCACTGCCCATAGTTTCACGCTAACCATAGCTTGACATAGGGCCTTATGTACAAGGCAGCGGCTTAACTCTGCCTTGTACATAAGGAGCAGCTCCTATCGCCATCACAATGTCAATATAGGTGACGTTGTGGTGATGATAGGGGCTTGTACATATGCCCCGAGTAACCTTAATACAGATTTTATCGTGATAACTCCTCTTTCTCATTAGCTTTGCTTCTCCGTACTACTGCTCTGAAATTCCGAGCCCGCATTCCATTCATGACGAGCAGCAGTCGGTGTGCTGCAAGAGGTCGAGGAATTATTACTTGAAAGCCCCTGAGCTGTACTGCACCCGCTCAGCGAAGGTGCTGCTGCGTAACTTTCTGTCAGGAGAATGGATTAAGCACCGTTCCTGAACACATTAGTTGTGTAGTTTATTAATGTTTTCTGCTGTGATGCATTCCACCTTTTCCCATTTATATCATTTAACTGGCTTGTGTTCCATTAGTCACCTGGACAGAAATAATGGGAACGGTGTCAGCATTATTAAGCATTCTCCAAAAGCGCAGGCATACTTTTGAATATGTGAACAAAGCGAAAATACAAAATTATGAAAATATATTTTTTTCAGTGGAGGGCGCAGCCTATTCCTTATGCTGATTCATAGAATAATATACTGAGATCGCCACTAAACGGTAATGGAAGCTTAAGGGTAATGAGTTCCAATGCTTTCCTATGTATCAGCTGTTTGAGTCATAGAAAAAGACTTGAAAAGAGCGTGAACCTGCTGCATAATTTCCAACCTGCCATTTCCCGGTAGCCCATCCATCATCCGCAACATTTATGACAATAAATTACTGGGGGGATGAAAAGGACCTGAACTTTATGTGGGGAATGTGAACACTAATGGCAATTATTTTTGCTGCTGATTGATAGGGGGTGCAGTTGGTGTAAAAAAATATGGGAGTCTCAACCTTGTTTCTTGTAGAAGGATAAAAACAACCTGCAGTTTAGGTGACTAAGTAAGTATTTCATGAGGAACGTCAAAGTAAATCTGTAGGTGGTGTCTCGGCCGTGATGCCAGTATTTTTGGAGCCCAAGAAAATCTCATTTTGATATTTCTCTTTGGTATTCTCCTCATATAGGGTTAAGGAGGCTAAGTTGTTTATTTGTATCATGAAATAAACTGTTCATCTATATGCCTGCTAGTAGATTTACTTCTTTACATCCCCCTTCTTTAAGTTATAAGGACAGCTATTAGCCCTTTTGTTTCAATCTGGTGCGCCCTTGTGATGGTAAACTAATGTCTCAGGGGGCTTATTTACGAGAGTCCTATGCCAGTTTTGCACCACATAAAGTGGTCATGCAGGAGTAGGGCTCCGTATCAGATTTATGCATCCACACAAAGCCACTCTGCGTGGCCTTGAGTGGCCTCATAAATCACCAGTAAGGCAATGCAGCACACATCACTGTGTCGCCTTAGTCTGCCCCTGGGAGGCATTCCATGGGCGTTGCAGTGGGGAATCTCATGAAACAACCATAGAATTTGAAACTGCCCCAAATTTACAAAATCAAGCAAACCTCTTTTTTTCCATTCTGCAGCACACAATCAAAGAGGAAACACCTCTTAGGATTGTTTTTGTGAAGGAAGGTGCCTCTTTCTGCAGAAACACAAATCTGCATGCAACAGAGACACCCTTGCACCATGGTACAAGGGTGCCTTGTTAGTGCTAGGCTAACAAAATGGCACCAGTGGAGGGACACAGGACAGGAATGCCCTTTTTTTGTTTTAACTTTATCAAATTTGAGCATATCATAGCAATGACCAAAGCATGTCACCTTCATGTACAGGGCAATCATATAACGTGTTGCATATCCTAGAACATATTACCTACTGGCGGTCGCCAGTAGGTATATATAGTTAGGATTTTTTCTCTATGGGATTTTTGAAAATTCTATGTCTAATAACTTTGGCGTTTGTGGACGGAATTGGCTGAAATTTTCAGGAAAATGGAACATTTTGTTTCTGAGCAGCCCTTGAAAATTTGGGGGGTGTTCGTCAAGGGGGGGCTGAGAAAAAAGGGGGGTCCCAAAACGTGTTTTTAACATTGAGTTTTCCATAGGGCGGTTGGCCTCACTTTTAGCCCGAACGGCTGAATGGATTTGCATGAAACTTGGCAAAATTGTAGGGACTGGTAGCCCGATGTGCCTTTTGTAGGTCTCAATATATGTGCTACAGTGGATTTTGAGAAATTAACGTTTAAAAAAAGATATATATCTGTAACAGCGGACCGGGCAGCGCTCCAGGACGCGTACTTTTCGCGCAACGGAGCTTTGTGAAGCGAAGCTGATTGGTTCTCCGGCGTCTGTCAACATTCCAAACAGTCCGTAGCGGCCGCCATCTTGTCTCTCGGTAGGATCGAGAGACAAGAGGAGGCCAAAGCGAAGGGGCAAATGACCATAAGGGGGAATAGTAGATCCTCGCTGACCCCGTAGGTTTGATGTGGAGGTTTTAAAAGTGCCCCGCGGGGCAAAAAAAAAAAATAATAATAATAATCGAACGGCTGAATGGATTTGCACGAAACTTGGCAAAATTGTAGGGACTGGTAGCCCGATGTGCCTTTGCTAGGTCTCAATATATGTGCTTCAGTGGATTTTGAGAAATTAACGTTCAAAAAAAGATATATATCTGTAACAGCGCACCGCTTCGCGTACTTTACGCGTTACGGAGCTTTGCGAAGCGAAGCTGATTGGCTCTCCGGTGTCTGTAAACATTCCAAACAGTACGTAGCGGCCGCCATCTTGTCTCTCGGTAGGATCGAGAGACAAGAGGAGGCCAAAGCGAAGGGGCAAATGACCATAAGGGGGCATAGTAGATCCTCGCTGACCTCCTAAGTTTGATGTGGAGGTTTTAAAAGGGCCCCGCGGGGCAAAAAAAAAAAATAATAATAATAATCGAACGGCTGAATGGATTTGCACGAAACTTGGTAAAATATTAGGGACTGGTAGCCCGATGTGCCTTTGCTAGGTCTCAATATATGTGCTTCAGTGCATTTTGAGAAATTAACGTTCAAAAACAAGATATATATCTGTAACAGCGCTCCGCTTCGCGGAGATAAAATTATATCTGTATTACCTAGCTGTTGCTAACACCAGTTAGCGACGGCTAGTAGGAGATAGCGAATATCTTGGGCCCCACTTTGCATGTGAGTGATGTTTATCACTAATGACATGCAAAGTGGGCATGCCAAGATGTTAGCGACTGGAAACAGTCGCTAACATCGCTATCTCCTATTATCAACTTTTGGAAATATTCGAGATAAGCGCGAATATCTCCAAAAAGTAACAGCTGCCCTGAGCAGTTCTTAGCCATGTTATCCAATGGGAGGTGGATAACATGGCTAAGAGCATTAGCTCGGTAATGCATGAATATCGCGGAGTTTTCAGCGATATTAATGCATTGCGGTCGTTTTTTATCGTATTTGCGATAAACCTTGATAATAGCAACGTTTATCTGCGATAATTTCTGACGGTAAAAAAATCTTTGCAATGCATCGTTAGGGATAAATATCGTTTAACTTTGGTAATATGCCCCAACGTCTGTTAACGTTCGATTCGAAGGAAATCAGGAAGTGTTGAAAAACATTGTCTGCGCCATCTTGTCTTTTTTCAAATGCCACACTTTTGTCGTGCACGGCAGCCATTTTAGATGCCTTGACCAGACCCACTCTGTGCACGCTGTCGATCCTTAGCATGGCTCCCCACCCTCGCAAGCATCTCACCCAGGCAGTGGTCACCCCCGCTGTCTGTGTTATGCATGGGTAATAAACCTCCCCCCATCTGCGCTGCTCTTCCCTGAGAATCACACCCTGTGCCCGCCCGACACCTCCCTTTCGCCCTATTCACTACCGCACCCTCTGACACTCCTTTTCCTCTGTGTCCGATTGTCCAGGCCGGTCCTAGGCTATCAGCTAGCCCTGCAGATGTAGTTTATGGCCACAGCTGTAAAGAATCACCCCTCTTCAAAGGAGTTATAGTAGATCAAGGTCCACACTCGATGAGATCCGTCACAGCAGAAGCGTTGCTATTATCTGAAAACCATCCTGTATTGTGATTGGGGAGGGGACCGAGCGTGAAGCGGAAGATTCCAGGGATGACTCTTTGTACATCAAAGTTTTTACAATTATGTGTCACATTAAAAATATATAGCACTCCGACAAAGTAGTAAGATTATAAAACTTTAATAATTTATAAATATATACAAGAAAACAAAAATAGTAATAACATATAAACATTTTTAGGGAAAAACAACGAAGTAGCGGTCGGCTGTGCGAATAGTCCCAACGCAGCACAACGTCCAGATTTCCGGCGTGGGGCGTCGCGGGGGGTGGGTCATCAGTAGCAAACTGTTGTGCGAATAGTTCCAAGGCAGCAGAACGCGCCGAAATCTAGATGACACGAAAGTGATGTCTAGTAAGTTGCCACCCAGCAAATAACGGCGTGGGGCGTCGCGGGGGGTGGGTCATCAGTAGCAAACTGTTGTGCGAATAGTTCCAAGGCAGCAGAACGATGGCACCAAGGTGATGTCCAGTAAGTTGCCGCACTGGTTTTGGTATCCTACAATGCTGCTCCGAATAACGGCGTGGGGCGCCCCGGGGGAGGCGGCGTGAACGGGCCTCTCCAGGTGGAGTCTCATCTGTTGTAGTGGGGCGCCCCTTTACCGTTTCAGTTGGCATTCCGTCCGTTTTTGGTCCACTGTGTCAAAAGCCGCAATTCAGCTGAGTTGCGCCCACTCTTGCGGTGCAGCGATAGGCGGCTGTCACAGGACTCTCAAAATGGCGGCAGGCTCTTTCCTTTTTGGGCCTGGTGCACTGAAATGGCCCTGGGACACCTTGGAAATCGGACGCTTGTCTGCTAGGTCTTGGACCCCATTCTCGAAAGCGTCCCCTCCGCCTTGAGAATTCATCAAAAGTTTTGGGGGCCCCGACTCCTGCAGGCTTCTGGTGGGGAGCGGCTGCCATGATTGCTCGCGGAATGACCACGACGGAGCTACGAGATGGTGGTGCTCTCATGCTGACGCCAGTTTAGTCTGAAACATCCAGAAACAAGGTGGGGCTTTCATCGTTTGGGGAAAAAAAAAAGTTTTCATCCAATGAAAAGTGTTGTTTTTAGGTCATATGATCAAGCCTTCCATCATTAGGAAACCAAAAGTAAAATGAACCAATGAAAAGTTTTATAAACAAGTCACATGACCTGTTATGCGGCATAGGGTATAAAATGCGGAGAAAATACGTTGGCACGTCAGGCGGCGTCAGTAGCGGACCGATGTGCGAATAGGCCGAAGGCAATACAACGCGTCAAGATCCGGATGGCACCGAGGTGGTGTCCAGCAAGTTGCAGCACTGGTGTGGCCATCCTACAATGCTGAAAGTCGGCGTGGGGCGCCCCGTTGGCCTGTGAGTTTGCGTCAGTAGCGGACCGATGTGCGAATAGGCCGAAGGCAGCACAACGCGCCAAGATCCGGATGGCACCGAGGTGGTGTCTAGTAAGTTGCCGCACTGGTGTGGCCATCCTACAATGTTGAAAGTCGGCGTGGGGCGCCCCGTTGGCCTGTGAGATGGCGTCAGTAGCGGACCGATGTGCGAATGGGGCCAAAGGCAGCGCAACAATATTTTCTGACTGACACCACAAGGCGCTGAGATGCCAAGATCCGGATGGCACCGAGGTGGTGTCTAGCAAGTTGTGGCACTGGTGTGGCCATCCTACAATGGTAAAAGTCGGCGTGGGGCGCCCTGTTGGCCTGTGAGATGGTGTCAGTAGCGGACTGATGTGCGAATGGGGCCAAAGGCAGCGCAACAATATTTTCTACAATATTTTCGGAGTAGAAGACACCACAAGGCGCTGAGATGCCAAGATCCGGATGGCACCGAGGTGATGTCTAAGTTGCGGACTGATGTGCGAATGGGGCCAAAGGCAGCGTAACAATATTTTTTGTATGGAAGATACCACTAGGCGTTGAGATGCCAAGATTCGGATGGCACCGAGGTGATGTCTAGCAAGTTGCTGTACTGGTGTGGTCATCCTACAATGCTGAAACTCGGCGTGGGTCACCCCATTAGCCTGTGAGATGGCGTCAGTAGCGGACCGATGTGCGAATAGGCCGAAGGCAGCACAACGCGCCAAGATCCGGATGTCACCGTGGTGGTTTCATAGTTGAGAGGCACTTCATCTGCAGTGGGGCGCCGAGATCCGGATGGCACCGAGGTGATGTCTAGCAAGTTGCTGTACTGGTGTGGTCATTCTACAATGCTGAAAGTCGGCGTGGGGCGCCCCATTAGCCTGTGAGATGGCGTCAGTAGCGGACTGATGTGCGAATGGGGCCAAAGGCAGCGCAACAATATTTTCTGAAGAGAAGACACCAAAAGGTGCTGACATTCCAAGATCCGGATGGCACCGAGGTGGTGTCTAGCAAGCTATGCAGTTGAGTTGTGTGCGCACTTGCGGAGAATAGGTCGAAGGCAGCATAACAATGTTTTCTGAATAGAAGACACCACAAGGCGTTGAGATTCGGTTACCACCGAGGTGATGTCTAGCAAGTTGCCGCACTGGTGTGGCCATCCTACAATACTGCTCCGAATAATGGCGTGGGGTGCCCGAAGGGGGGGGAGCCGGCGTGAATGGGCCTTCCTAGGTGGAGGCTCGTCTGCTGTAGTGGGGCGCCCCTTTACCGTTTCAGTTGCCATTCAGCTGAGTTTTGGCTGCTCTTGATGCTACAGCGACAGGCGGCTGCAAGAGGACTCTCAAAATGGCGGCCTGTTCTTTGGATTTGGGCCTGGTCCACTAAAATGGCCCTGGGACACCTTAGAACTCGGACGCTCGATTTTTTTTTCCTTTCCTGTACATGCAAAAAAAGGTAAATGCCCGGTACGTTACACGCTTCATCTGCCACGATGAACTCTCCAGAGGAACCGAAAAAAAATATAGTTGTGGTAACTATAACATGCATCGTCATATGGAGAGGTGGCACCAATTAATTATAGTGCTGCATAAAAGAGAGATTTGGAGGAGAACCCCTGACCTGCTAGTACATTCATCAAAGAAGTGGCACTGAGAGCTTCAGAGGCAAGGGAAACGGTCCCAAATATTTAGAAGAACTTTGGAAA
This sequence comes from Lissotriton helveticus, assembly GCF_964261635.1. NCBI lineage: Eukaryota > Metazoa > Chordata > Amphibia > Caudata > Salamandridae > Lissotriton > Lissotriton helveticus. The sequence continues at coordinate 353,688,465 of NC_136063.1, read as the reverse complement.
GATTAAAATGACATGTTTAGATTGTGGCAAATTAATTTCATGTGGACAGATGAGTGTTACTCTAATAAATACAGCATATGAACATCATCATAGTCGATGGTTGGTAGAGACATTTTGACTATATCCTGGACCTGCCCGTCCTCGCCCAAAATGGCGCCGGAATAAATGGGACTCGTAACTCCTTGTTGTGTACTGGTTGCAGAACCTTGAAATCACGAGATACGTATGCAGTTTTGAAGCACATGGCGGGCGGGGACGAGAATTGATTGAATATTTCGACATCCCTATTGATATTAAGTTCTGATGTGTTATTGATTACTGTACTGTTGAAAGTTCGAATTAACGTCACCCATGGTACTTGCCCGCAAATGTATATCTAGATAATTTTATTGTAACTGGCCCTGTCGTATTTTAATTATAAAATGTACGTCCACCAATTCCGTAACTGTTAGACACCTTAGTTCTTGCAACCTAATGGCCCGCCCGTTACGTTCCTCTACTGTGTAAATGTCTACTCATCATATACGATTACAGTTTGCTCAGTGGCAGGCCCACGTGGTTATAGGCAAGTATTTGTATAATGAAATTTTCACAATAAAGGTTTTTAAAAGAAAACATGGTAGTAGTATATACATTGGTAAAGTTTTTAATAATAGTGACTGTTTTAGAATCATTAAAAGGCAAGTGAAATAAAGCAGACCAATTACATGAAGGGTAAAAGGTATAATACGAAGGAACGCAGTAAAGGTAAATGGTCAAGGGCTGTTGTGTTTTCTATTCCTGCAACATAAAGTGATCGATAAGAATCTCATATTCAGGCGTATCGGCGACTAAGACAGCAGGTCGACCCTCTTTTGCTCAACGGCTCCGTCATGGGACGAAGAAACGCTCTTTTTCTCGAAAAAAGAATATATTTTACTTGCAGGACAGTTGTAAAATTTCCGGGAAAGTACATTAGCCTGGAACATTATGACATATATTTAAGAAAAAATAATGTTCGGAAGTAATGAAAAGCGTAATTTTTAGGTCATATGACCAAGCCTTTCATCATTACAATAAGAAAAGTAAAATGAACCAATGAAAAGTTTTATTAACAAGTCACATGACTTGTTATGCTTACGTTACGCGCTGCGCGCCCCGGATGACTTCCGGATGCGCTAACGCGGCGCGTCATATGACTCATTACGCGACAACGCAGGTACAGAATATAGTCAAAATGTCTCCACCAACCAGCGGTCGGAACACAACCCCTTTCAGCAGGCTAAATAGTTCTGTTAAATGACAACAGAAGGGACAGGCAACAAGAACCATCAGTCAAAGAGGGGAGGGCTAGTTCTTCTCTACCGGGTTACATTGGGGCGCTACCGGAACTGATCGAATTGGTAGTCTACAGTGTTTCTGGATGTTTCAGACTGAAGCTGGGGTTAGCATGAGAGCAGCACCATTTTGTAGCTCCGTCGTGGTCATTCCGCAACCAATCATGGCAGCCGTTCTTTATCGTTATTTTGGGCGGGGTGGGTGGCGGAGCCGAGCTGTTTTGCAGCCATCATTGTGTGGAGTTCAGTTCATCTCACTAGTTTTGTATTTGTCATGAGGGGTTGTTCCTAATGTTTCTATTTTAGCGAGGTCAAAAAGAGATCCCATTAGTGGCCTACTGATTTTGCTCGATTCCTTTTCTTTTTTTTTACACGATTTTTCGTTATCTGCAAAGACTAAACAGAGTATTGCGACTCTGTGTTTGTTTGTAAATAGAGAATGAACCAAAGAGAACTAATTCTAAAACAGTAAATACTTGGATAACAATCAATCAAATGGAGAGAGAAGCAGGCACGATGGATTACAACGGGGGCAAAGGCCTGCGTTAACTACCTTTCACTATCTGCAAAGAGAGAGTACTCCTAATAGAAATGAGGGGGGGGGGCACCATTCAAAGCAGATCAGTGTGCATAAACGCGAAAATGTTTTCACTTACCACGTACTTGACATTCGACAGCTTATGATATTTGCTATTAAAAAACCATTGAAATTCACTGAAAAAACCATAGGTTATAGACCATATATAGTTAGGAATTAGCATTTACAAAACCTTGAAAATTCACTGAAAAAACCATAGGTTATAGACCATATATAGTTAGGAATTAGCATTTAAAAAACCTTATTTTACTCACACAAAACCATTGAAATTCCATATATAGTTAGTTGCACTAACTATATATCGCGCACCCGCAATCCACTGCTGATCATGTCACATATTACATCATTCATGACATGGTCAGTGACATCACTGATGACATCTCAAATGACATCATTCTTGTGCTAATACAATAAACCTCTTCAGACTCTAATATAACCTTAGATACACTCAGTGTATACAGACACTCACACACTGCCACTCATCCATGGAGTTACTCACACACCCAGTCAGTCATGCAAAGAAACAATCTCACCTCCATTTCTTCAACTATACAGTTAAACACACCTTACTTATTGAAACATATACTAACACATATTTACTCTCTTATACAATCCCTGATACAAGTTCACAATGATCGATACAACCACTCACTCATTCAGTGGCTCTCATGCACAGTTATTTATATATGCCAACTCTCACATGTACTGTGTTTTACATATGTACTTACTATGACATGTAGCATTGAGATATCCATTCACTCATGCACACAGTCAACTGCCTATGTAGCTGTTTCCACATGCACTCTTGAACTCATACACCTAGTGAATAAACTGCTCACACATCTATGCATAGAGTCACACACCTTCCAGCCACCTCCACACAAACTCAATCTCCCATATAAATACTTGGGCAACCAATTAATAACACATATAGCCTCTCGTATAGCTAATGATCAACACATGCAGCAGTTTACAGAACAACAGACATAATGATGCACAAATTAAGACAGTTTAGTCACTAACCCATGCATTCAGTGAGACACATTTAATCACTCACTCATACAGTCAGTCACGCACCTACTAAATCCTTCATCCAGACACTTATACATCCACTCATTCTTCAATATGTAAGACATATTTTAACTTTACAGAAACATACAGTCACTGGATGTTGTCATCAGTGATGTCATCAGTGATGTCATTTGAGATGTCATCAGTGATGTCATCAGTGATGTCACTGACCATGTCATGAATGATGTAATATGTGACATCATCAGCAGTGGATTGCGGGTGCGCGATATATAGTTAGTGCAACTAACTATATATGGAATTTCAATGGTTTTGTGTGAGTAAAATAAGGTTTTTTAAATGCTAATTCCTAACTATATATGGTCTATAACCTATGGTTTTTTCAGTGAATTTTCAGGGTTTTGTAAATGCTAATTCCTAACTATATATGGTCTATAACCTATGGTTTTTTCAGTGAATATATATATAATTTGGGAAGAGTAGTGTCAACAATCTCAAAAGTCTCGACAGAGATAGAAGCAGGGCAGCAGAAACAGCAGCCTCATTGGCCTCCTTCCCACTTCTGATCCGTCTCTCCCGCTGTGTCCCCAGTGCAAACAGAATCCTTTCTAACCCCAATAGACACTGAAAGCACCCTGCAGCCACAGGAAGTAGAATGTTGCACGGACAGGACCCATATCTGTCGACACTTGTAACAGGAGAGAAGAACAGCCTACCCAACCCCAGAAGTGGTGATGCCCTGCTCCACTAATGTGTCAGAGTTGTGGCGAATGGACTCCACGTATGTCCTGTAAGGACCCCAAATTCTTTAGGGCGGGAAGAGCCCAGGCCAGTGTGTTGGAGTATATCTCGCGAGTGACGTTGCAGTATGCTAGACTGTTCAACCAGCTCTGTACCTTGTCTTGCGGCCCCAGTGTATCACTATTGCTCGGTTGTCCAATAATAGACTAATGGCACCGAATTTCCTAACTTTTTTAGGGAAGTTCACCACATATCCCATCAATGAAACCTATAGGAACCAGAGACAGTGCTATCATGTCCCCTAATATTTTATGTGTCTTTTCCCAGTATGACTGTATAACAGGGCAGGTCCAGGTGAGGTGTGCAAATTCTGCCTATTGGGCGGCATATTTGCTACAAGTATGGGGCTTAGTCGGGTCAATCCTGTGTATCATTGCAGGTGTGATGTATAGTCTATGAAGAAATTTAAAATGCAGTAGTTTATGACTACTGTTCAGTGAAACATCTTTCCTGACAGCGCAACATTTGGCCCATTGTTGTTCAGTGATAGGTTGGCCCAGATCCGCCTCCCAGTCTTTCCGAACCTTATCATCGCATGCCGGGAACATCCCCGAGCACACCTTGTAGAGGTTAGAGATAAAATGCACCCCACTTTCATTCTCTATAAGGAGTGTAAGAGGAGGGAATGAGTCTGTTTCAATGGTAATCCAGGGACTGCAGCACAGAGAGCCGAACGGATCCAGCCCAGCACAAAAGAGTACATGAACATAGTGTTGCGAAAGTGGCTGTCTTCCGTGGCGGAAAAATATGTCCAGCAGGATACAGGTTACCTAGTTTTGTGATGTCAAATTTGAATAGAGAGCGCTCTACTAGTCTCTCGCCAGTTATGTGGAGCCAGCGGGCATTGGGGAGAGGGAGCGCCGAGGAGTATAGCGTCGGAGGGCCTGTGAGACGTGCTGGCAGTGGAAACCGGCTCGATGCCACGTGGGTCTCTCGGAGGCCCTTCGGTTGACCAGTGGACAGCCATTCAGGGAGAATAAAATCTGCCTCTGGGCGAAGGAATGGAATCCTGGCATCCGGGTGGTACCATGCAAAGGCATAGCTGCACAGAGCCACTAGGCAGTACAGATGGAAGTTTCGCACTCCAAACTCCCCTCTCTCATATGGAAGTGTAAGGACCTGCCATAAGACACGCGGATGCTTGCCCCCCAGACCAAGCGCAAGAGGTGCGTCCAAATCTTTGAAAAAAAATATTCGGTAGTGGAATGGGGATGTTATTAAAAAGATATGAAAATGGGGGTAAAACTACCATCTTAATGATGGCAACACTGCCGGTGAGGGATAGAGGCAGCCACAGCCAACAATTCACCGGAGCCTCAAGATTCGCCACTGCCTGTCTGTAGTTAAGCAGAATGATCTGTTCATTGACTAAATGAACGTGGATGCCAATGTATTTAACCGAGTATGAACTCCACTCAAGAGGGAACTCACATTTCCATGGAGTAGTACAGGAAGTAAGGGAAAATATAACAGACTTTCGTCAGTTTATGCCCAGGCCAGTGTTGTCCGAACCGAAGGATTTCTCTGATGAGTGGCTCTAGATTCACCCATGGATCCCGAACATATAGTATCATATAGTATCATATCATCCGTATAAAGCGGGACTAGGAGCGGGCTGGTATTGAATTGTAGGCCACACTGCAGATTTCTCTCTTGGAAATGGCGGATCAGGGGGTACATTGCAAGGATAAATGACAAAGGTGACAAGGGGCATCCCTGTCTTGTGCCGTGGGAGAGTGGGAAGGGGTTAGATAGTGTGCCGTTTAGGTGTAATCTAGCAGAGGGATGGCTGTATAATAGTGTGACAGTAGCTATGAGTCCTACCGGCATACCCATGTGAAGCATGATTGACATAAAAAAGGGCCATTCCAAGTTATCGAAGGCCTTTTCAGTATCCAAAAGGATTACAGTGGCGGGGACCTCAGGATTAATTCTATGGAGGACCGAGAACAGCGTTTCGAGTTTCAGGGACGTTGACCGATGGGGAACCAAGCCGGATTGAGCAGGTAAAATAATGTACTCCATCAGCTGAGAGAGGCGGTTTGCTACAATTTTAGCAAGGATTTTGTAACCCAAGTTGAGGAGCGACAAGGGTCTGTAAGACCCGCAAAGTGTCGGGTCCTTCCCTGGTTTGGATAAAAGTATGATAACTGCTTCGTGGAATGTGGGGGGTAGAGACTGGGACCTCAATTAGGTGTTGCACCAGCACATCTTTGTAGGCTTTGTAGAAATCCCTGGTAAAGCTGTCTAACCCTGGGGCGGCGGAACTACAGGGACTCAATGGCCGAGCACGTCAGACCCGGAGTTCGGTTCTGCCAGGAAATCTTGCATAACCTTTTCGAGATACACTAGTGCAATCACCAATAAATAATCTTCCTGCGCTGCAGGGTCTAGACCTACTTTAGACAAGTATAAAGAAGTAAAGTATGTAAGGAATTCATCACGGATTTCCGCAGCGGTATGTAATAACGTATCGGTGGAGGAGCGGAGCATGGTGATATAGGCTCTGCTGTACAAGGGCCAAAGAAGCTGTGATAGTACCCGGCCAGGACGCTCTCCTTCTCCATATCATTGGGCAACTTGATATTTCCCCATGAAGAGGATCTCACGATTCGCTGCGTCTCTATATTCTGTAAGTAGGTCCAGCCTCTTTCTGGTCACACTAGGGTCAGGGGACCGCAGCGCAGCCATGTCTAAGTCTGTATGATCTTGCTCCAGACGTGCTATTGTAGAGCGAAGAGCTTTAAGTACTCCTGAATGTTTGGCTATGCAGACACCCCTGATGTAGGCCTTGAATACCTCCCACAGTACAGCCCATGTGTCAATTGATCCCATGTTAAGTGAAAAATATTCCTGAATGGCCTCACGTAGCTCAGCGAGGAATAGCTTGCCAATGAGTGTGCGTCCTGGAAAATGCCACTGTCTCTCATATCTGTCAGGTCTTGGAATCCGAAGTAGAAGCTGTCCCTGGTAGTGATCAGAATACGTCCTGGGGAATGTCATAAGGGAGTGGAACCTACCGGAGAGTCCAGGCGAAATAAGTCAATAGTCAATTCTAGTCCAGGTGTTATGGTGGCCTGAGTAATGCGTGTAGTTAGTATGGGAGGGATTGCGTCTGCGCCAGATGTCAATTCGAGAGAATTGGCTGCAGAGTTCCTGAAGAGCACGTCTGGCACGGGGCTTAGTGTCATTTGTTTTAGCAGTGCTATCCAGATCAGGTTCAAGGAGCGGTTAAAGTCACCTCCCATCAGGATTAGATCAGGGGCTAGCTGGGACAGTTGGGCGTGTAGAGCATGAAAAAATTCTGGGGAGTCAGTGTTTAGGGCATGTATGCAAATCAATGCAGCGCCATATCCCACGAGTGTCGCCACTACAATTGTGTATCTACCCTCGCTATCATTAACTATGGAGTGGCAACTGAAGGGAACCCTTTTATGGATAAGAACAGCAGTGCCCTTGGTGTAGTTGCTAAAATTAGCGAAGTATCTATGTGTACCCTGTGGCAAAGCGGCTCGCATCAGACTTGGGGAAATGCATTTCTTGTGGAAAGGCAATATCAACATTGTGCGGAAACATGTAATGAACAACCTGCTGCCTCTGATGGTTATCACTGAGCCACAGGACATTCCAGGACATCAAAGACAAGCTAGAGGGGTCATCGCTACTGCTTAGCTGCGCCATCTAGAGAACATGGTATATATGAGTGTTGCTGACACCAACCTATAATGTTGTAGTGCGACTGTGAACAAAGTGGACAATAAACACCAATTGCTATGGTATAGTAGTAAACGCCTCCTCCATCCCGCACCCAACTTCACTACAAAAAAGCAAGCCCATACCCAAACAAATAGAAGAGGAACAAGTACCAATCAACTTTACATTTGAATGAAGGAGCCCTGAAACGGTACCTCGATCGGAACAAAACCAAACCTGAGGTGTGCACCATGGGAGGTGGCAACACCACGTCAGCCTAGCAGCTAATTGAAAGAAATCAAAAAAGATGGATATCATCATCTCACAAAAATCTTGCATTAATAGCAAGATATCACTGAGCAGAGTCAACCAGTTCCAGAACCGGAGAATAATTCCATGCAGGCCCCAGAGCCGCTTTGTGGGGGGGAGGGTCTATTTCCACTTGACGTTGGTTGCTTACTGTTCTGTTAATAAGTGTGGCAAAAGACCTGGACTTCTGAAGGGTTCTTAAATAAACGGGCTCGGCCTCCTATATCCACTCTCAGTCTAGCGGGGTAAAGCATACTGTATCGCAAACCCAGGTTCCTGAGGGTAGCCTTTACCCCATTGTATTTGTGACGGGCCTCTTGCACCATGATGTTGAAGTCTGAGAATAAAGCAAGATTTGAGCCCTGCCATTTGGTGTCACCACGTTCCAAGGCGAGGCGCAATGCTGTGTTTCATACGTAAAGTTCATGATGTGCGCTATGATAGGGCACGGAGGGCAGCCTGGCTTGGATCTAGGCCCCAGTGACTGGTGGGCGCGTTCAACTACGAATCCAGGGGTGAGGGACTCTTTCCCAAACCGTTCAGGGAGGAGGGTTTCAACAAAGAGGTCGAGGCGGCCCTTCGCTGTGGATTCCGGCACTCCAAGGATGCAGATGTTGTTGCGCCGGCTTTGCGCTTCTAGATCCTCATTTTTGATGGCCACCTCCATGAGAATGCGTTTCACCCATTCCAGCCGCTTAATGGACTGCGCTGTGCCATCCTCTATATCGGAGAGGCGGGCCTCAGCAACGTCAAGCCCCCTGCCGTGGACATGAATTTGAGCCCCCAAATTCCCCAACTTTCTGTCCAGAGTGTCAAACTGCCCATCTAGAGCACAGAAGCCAGCCCTCATTTCTTGCAGTAGAGAGGCCGAGGGGTCAGCCAGCAGCACGGTCCTGTCCCTGGTCACCATCTGCCATGTTGGACTTGTTACTGGGGTCTTCTCCACTATTTTCTCAAATGGCAGAGTTTTTTGCTTGGGGTCTTTGTGGCCCATGCTGCAGCCCAGCACTGTTCGCAAAACCTCATAGGAGCTGAGAGTGGCAAACAGAGTAAAGTTGAGTGTCTAGAATGTGGAACGCAGGGTAACACTGCCCAATAAGTCTGTGGATGTAGCGCCTTTGTGGTAGTGCATGCAAAGAGCATCCGAAGTTTAAAACAACATGCGCGGTGGGCAGATCTAGCAGCAGGTATCCTGGGGAGTGTGGCTGTTCTATCAGGGCCAAGCGAAGGGGGTTGCACTGCAGATTACAACACGCCGATCTGACCACCCAGGTGCAGCGGCTCGATTAGGAAAAAGCAAAGGCAGTGAGGTCTCTAGCGGGAGCAGGCTGGCAATTATGGCATGATGGAAACATGGCGTTGCCAGAAGAACAATGCCTCTGGTTGCTTGAGGATGGCGATGTGCCCTGGGAATAGGGCCAGCATTGATGCCACAGTCGGTGCCTTGGATCTGGAGCGGGAGGGACTGCACTACTTGAGGTCGCATTGCAGCGGAGATGCGTCGGGAGTCAATTAGGGGCAGGGAAAAGCAGGCCACCCCAAGCCCCTCGCCCAAACGCATACCCTGCCTCAACCAAGCTTCCCGGGCTCGCCCACGGGACCTGTCTCCGTGGGTCCTAATGGAAATGCAGGTGTGTGTGCAGTGCCTCAGGGGAGCCAGGAAAGAAAGAGGTTAGCTTCTCTTAGCTAAAATGAGGTGCAACTCACTTGCAAAAACGCATCCTTTATTCGGTGCCCTGAGTACCCTCAGATTAAAAGAATGGCATATATTTGGCCATTTCATCAGGGCTAGGAGGACCAGACTTCACCTCACTGGTACTTCAAGCTTAGCCTGTGGTTATTGACAAAATAAAAGAAAGAGCGTGCCAACCATAAATAACACATAAAAAGCAACAGCTTTAACATACACCCAATATTTAGTATAAAGCCAACTCCTCGAAATCGCATATTTACCAGGTGGTTTATGTCATCTCTTGCACCCGCAACACACCATTATGAGGATCCCGCACCTTTTAGTCATGCATCCCCACGGAAAACCGTGTTCGCTGTACAGCAACCTCCAGTTGTACACATACATTTTTAATGGAGAGACCACATTATCTACCTCCCTTGGCCATGCCGTTCGCGCCACATAGTAGTTAGTTAGTAGCCCTCTTCTCACTCATTCTACCATTGCACTTAGTATCATGTGTTCAACCCAATGCCTAGGGGGACCATACAATGACTCCCACCTATACTGGATGCCAGTGGGGTGTTTCAGCTACTCTTATTCCACTCCGAAACATCACCCCAAGAACGGGGCTTGACACGCTACAAAGGACCTACGTGCTCGCTCTCTCGCAGCGAGTCCTCTTACCGCACTCGTGGACGTCTCTGCTAAGTGCTCCATCACGTTGCAGTTGGCGTACACCAGTGCTTTCAACCCGCACGACCCGGAAGTCTTTACCCGGGTCACGCCCAATCCCCATCTTGTGCATTGTGCCATTAACTCATCAAATTTCACGGCCATTTTGAAGTGATGTTTTGTAAAACTGCTTGATATTAAACATGTATCAACCACATAGCAGCTATTTCAAGGGAATACTTTAAAAGAAGGAGAGCGATAATATTCAGCTTTTTAAACAGTCCCTGCAGGGTATTCAGACAGAATTCGCCCTATAAGCCTTGCTAAGTGTGTTATGATATATAAGCCTATAATGCCATACATACAACATATGTTATCGCTAGGCCTTGTTAGAACAGTATTACATGCTCGCTGATGTGAGATATCCTGCAGCATAGGAGTGGCAAGAAGAATTCCAAGAGGGTACCCCTATCAATACACCATTTCCGTACTAGAATTACACTCCCTAACAGAGATTTATGTGGTCAGGGAGTCGAACCATTGAGGAATGTGGGGAAACCCAATGTGTGTTGCTTGGTGAAAGTCCTTGCTGTTTTATTTGACCACTTTATTCCATTTGATGTATTCGTTCAGGCCAATTTGGTCCACCTTCTCTGTGAAAATCCACCATACCTCCTTTCATGCTAAAATGTCATCAATGCAGTGTGTATCACCAAATATTCTCTCAAGCACAGTCCATTTCAGATCCCTGAAATTGTGTTTGTGTTCCTGATAGTGCTGAACAAGGTGTGTGGTAAAATTTCCAACCTGAGGGTGCTCATATGTTCTTGTATCCACCTTCACTTTACGTGATGTGAGATCAATATAGTGCAACCCACATGCACAAGTAAGCCTGTAAATTACGTGCGTCATGTTACAGTTACTGAATTTGTTGAGATGCCATGTCCTCCCACTTGTGATTTGAATGCTTTTTGTCACCTCCGCTGAGATCACAAACCAAGCAACCTACACATGGGTATTGCCCCGTTGGTATACCTGACTCTTTTTTCTGCTGACTAGGGCAAGTCTGAACCAACCTATCTCTTAGGTTGAATGCCCGTCTAAAAGCAAACCTTGAGGGAGGTATCTTTGTTTCTCTGGTGTCCAGCAGTGACCAATGTTTTCTTATTATCTGCCTGATTATAGTTGACAGAGGGCCAAAAGTAGTGACCACTGGTATACACTGCTCCTTCAGTTTCACGTTCCTCTCTAACAAGGGCTCACGGGGGTATTTAAGGACCTGGTGGGGAACACTCCTTTTTAAAATTTTTGTGACCAACTCCTCTGATTGTTCCATATACTTTTCTATAGATAAACAGTTTCTGCGGTATCTAAAATACTGGCCCACAGGAAGATTATCACGCAGGGCTCTAGGGTCGAATGAGCGATAATGATTTTTGATGGACAGTTGTGTGCAGTCTGTTACCAATTGCAGCTATGATTAGGTCTAGATGGACGGCAGAATGCCTCCTAATGGTTCATGTGAATTGTAATCAGCTATCTGCCTCATTACGCCTTTCCAAGAACACCTGCAACCGATCTTCTTGCCCAGTCCAGATACAAAGCACATCATCAATAAACCTCTTTCAAAGAGAAATATTCTTTTGGAAGGGGTTTCATGGTCTCATGAATAACATTGTCCTTAAACTGACCCACATAAATGCAGGCCAGACTGGGTGCAAATTTACCCGATACTGGAGGTACAGCTGGTTCTTATAACTAACAAAGTTTTTTGTGAGGGCCAATTTCACATCCTGCAGGACAAAGCATTGCGGAGTATCGTAACACCACTCGCGTGCCCCAAGTGCACGAGCTGCTGCCACCAGTGTTGCATCTTGGGTATGCTGGCATGCAACGTTTCTATATCTATAGTTACCAGAAGTTGTGGAGTAGGGTCATATTCCACTGAGTCCAAATGTTAAGGACATCAGTGGTGTCCTGCACAAAAAAAGGCAGCATTATAACCGATTCCTTCAAGAAGAAATACCCAAATTGTGATAACAGCTCTAATAGGGACTGGATCCCCAATACAATCGTTTCACCCGGGGCCAGACGCTGCGCTTTGTGGATCTTGAGCTAGACGTAAAATGCCAGAACCCTTGGTTTTGGATCCAAAAGGAATTCTGCTTCCTTGTGGGTGATCCACTTCTTCTGCTTAGCGTCCGCCACCTAACATGTCTTGTAGTTCTGACGTGGGATCACGTACAATTGGTTGATAATTGGTACGTGCTCCAAGGAACATTTCAGCTTCATAGGCTTGAGTGTTTAATACTACTACCACACCGCCTTTATCGGCTGGTTTATTCGTTATCCTCACATTGTCCTGCAATGACTTCATTGCTAGCCAATCGGTACAACTCATATTTTGAAAATGATGCTGGTTCTGCAACTGCTCCAAAGCGGCAATTTCATGGAGTACACGTTGTCACCTCTGGTCCCACTGATGAACTGGGAGGGCAGAACCCTGAGGGACGCTGTAAATTTGTGAAGAATATTGATGGAGGTTCCAATTGTTGGTCTCCAAAAAATGTATGAATATTGATCTTCCTCATCAAATCGAAAAACTCAACCATAAACTTGAAAGTATCATATTTGGGTGTCGGAACGTATCTCAAACCTATATTGAGGACCTGTATCTCCTCAGACGAGAGTGAGTAAGCAGATAGATTGACCACTATATTAGATATAGGGGTGTTCTGCCCCTGCTGCAGGTTATAAGGGGTAAGAATGCCTGCCATGTTGGTTCTTGGTTTGACCGGCCCCTGCCCCTCCCCCTTTGACCTCCCCCTCTTCTGTTGCCCCTCTGGTTCTGGCCTAAAAATGACCTCAGAAGTGCGCCCAGTCTTCGTTGGTCCTACTCTGGGGAGTGAATGTAACCCTATTCTGATTGGACGTGGATGGGTATTCACCCACCTCTTCCTCCTCATTACTTGTGGTAACAAAAGGAGTTCTGTTTGTCTGCCTATGACCCTTGATTTTGTGGTTTACCATGTCGGTCTTGTGATCGGCGAGATCACTCTGACTATGGGCCAATTGTTCCTTAGCGTCACTAATTGTAATGTGCCTCCTAATTGACTCTTCTAATTAAAGAATCTCTTGCAGTAATTTTTCACCAAGTCTTTTGCCGTGTTTTTAATTAAAAGAATTCTTTGAAACCGACAAATATATGCTATTCTTTTAATCTGAGGGTACTCACGGCACCAAATAAAGGATGCTGTTTTTGCAAGTGAGTTACACTTCATTTTAGCTTAGAGATGCTAACCTCTTTCTTTCTTTTCACAATGGAGCCCAGCGGGTATTGAATGACGCAAGCACTTATAGTGCATCGGTATACACATCACTGTTTTCCTTCAGTTTCTTTTCTTTTCTGCACCTCTGAAAAATGTGGACACTTTTTCTTCCTTTATGGTCATGAAAGTCACCGATGATGATAAAGTGGGCAAACTGATGAGTACCAACCAGCAGCTCCCTTGATGATCCTTGCGTGAGGTACTTTCTGACCTTCCACACATTTTGTTTCTTGCTGTTTACAACATGAAATAACACGTGGTGTATTGACAAATATTAAGAATTGAAAATTTGGACCGGGAGGTGAATAGCATGAGCAGAGAAAATGTGTTTTTATGTTTTACATATCCTGCTAGTATTACACTCCTAAAGTCATTTTTCACTAGCTTCTGAGACTTCAGCATTCTGTTGACTTGCTCAACAGTCCCAGAACCCTGTGGCCTATAGCTAAAATGGAAACACTGAAAGCCTTTTGTGCCCCCTCCCCCAGACACACATGAGGTCTCATTGCCTCATTTTTAAAATCACTGCTGTGATTTGACTCCAGAAAAAATAGGTAATGACAAATTGAGGGATCAACTTCCTGAGCAATAATTTGGCCACTCTAAGACTGCCACATCTCCTGGTCTGGTAGGCATCCACCCAACACTAAAACAGACAGACCACCACCAAGATGAAGTGGAGTCCCATGCAAATGGGTAACTCTGCAAAATCCAATTGCATGTGAAGAAAGGGAACATCTGTTCTTCCGAAGGGACTCATGCTCACGACTGCCCTCCTGCCCCATTTAACTGGAGGCAGTTAACATGCATCTGTGGAATAAACTCTCTGCGATGACATGGAAATGATAAATTATACCAGTAGGTCTTAAAGAGATAAACCATAGCATTGATTCCTATACGGGTGGGACCATAGACATGCCTTGCCATGTGAAACAACATGAAAAAAGAACAAGGCAATAAATGGAATGCTTAAATTAATCTCAGCCACTGACATTCATTTAGGTTGCATCCCAATCCATTATCTTTTGCCATCCAAGCCACCTCAGTGTAGACCCAGCTATATGCAAATCAGTCTTGTCCCTGCTCCTCATGGGAGCAGTCCAACTTTAACTGCCAGGCCAGGTCCTCCCTGAACTGAAACACAAGTAACCTAGGACCAATTTCACCCCAGTTAGGGCTCTTCGGCCAGGAATAGCTTGGTTCTAGTGGCACAGTGAGCCCGGGACCCATGTCTCTAGCCCTTCACATTTTTTTGTCATTTCTTTGTTTTATTTCTTTTATGGGTTAGAGGAACAATTCAAGCTGGGAATATGTTCCCCTTTTTTTCTGGATATATGTTTTTGGGTTTCCACTTCTTCCCTGTTATACCACAATGTTAGGTTTGTTCATATATGCTTCTTACTTCTGTGATAAGTCCTTACTCAAATTACTATCAAATCCTAATTCTCCTTCTCTTACTTACATAGATTGGAATCTGATCCTGCATCTACCACTACTATATCATAAGTCGAAGAGGGGAATTAGGCAGATAGTTACTGTAGTACCTGTGAATACATGTAGAATAAGAGAACATTATTAGATTAAAACAATACACATACACTAACATTCTTATTATTTTCTTTACATGCAGGATTCACACAGAAATATTCTGAACCTTACCATTCATCCTTGAGTGCACTGTGGACCATGTGACTTGTTTTCTTACCTTGCTTCCCCTCTTTCCCATCTCACCATTTCTTGCTTTGACATTGTTGAGCATTCTTGATGGGTAAGGGAAGTTGGAACTTTGCTTCAGAACCTGCATCTCACTGCTGCGGAAACTTCAGGTGAGAATTGCAATAATGGTGTCTTTCTTGCACACATCTTGTGTTGTTGACACCACCACTAAGTTTTCAATATACTGAAACAGAACTGAGTTGCTTGACAACTGAAAGGTCACCTGAGGTCACTTCAGTATCTGTTTAAAGATGGAGAGGCTCTCTGTATACCCTTGTGGGACTCTGTACCAGGCTAAGATGTTACCTAAAAATCAGAGAGCTAAAAGAAACTAACTATCCTCTTGTAGAGGAGTTGAAAAAAAATGATTGGCAAAGATCAATGACTGAAAATCCGTTAGCGTCTCTGGAGATTTGAAAAAGCATCACTGCAGGATTCGGCAGCATGAGATAACATCAGATTACAATTTGGTTCACCTTTCTTAAATGCTGAACAATCCACCATTTTTATTTGGTTTTTATAAACCCATCACTGGTGAATTGCAGGGGCTCACTAATATTTCCTCTAGGGGCAATTCCAGCCACCACCGCAGGTGAGAGCCTGTATTGGGGTGTCCGGGTATACACGCATCACGGTTTCATGGTTATTTTCATGGGTACAGCATCTTTGATCAGATGAATATCTTTGCCTGTAAAATCCCAGATTCTGTCTTTCACTTAATCTCTTAGGTCAGGAGGTAAATCTTCTCTGACTAGGACTGGGAGTAAAGAATCAAACAAACAGGAGCTATAGAGGGAAAATGTTCCCCACTCAAAAGCAATACTCTTAACACCCCAAAAGATGCCTTTACTGTACTATTTAGGTTCCTTAACAAATCCTTAACTTAAGGTGCATATCCACATCTTAGTAGATTTGTTAATGGGGTTGTTGATCTGTAAGCAAATAGGTGTAGCGTCAACCATTGACAAAGAGTTCATGAAGAAAATATTTATGTCACAATAGGAAGTGCCACAAATAATCAATCATGAGAATCTTGTTGAATAGTGCACTAGATTTAAGGAAAAAGCTGATGATGACAAGTTAGCCAGTCAGTAGCACTATTAAACATGTTGCTCGTGATTGCTTACATGACACACCTTCTATTTTTTATACTAATATGTTCTACTAATATTTTTGACACATCAAAATGGGCAGCTTCTCCTGAAAAATTAAAGGCGGATTAAAGAAAAAACAAGAAGGAAACCAACCTTAAGCCAATTTCAGAATACATTCCAAAGTTAGCTATAGTAAGTCGAAACGTGAAAAATACACGCCCAGTACATTTGTGTGTAACATTTTAATGTAAATATGAATAAAATAATGTGCCTTAAGGTGTATCTTGTCTTGTCGGTTGCTTGTTTTGAACCAGTTGTGATGAAGCTTAGCAATGTCCTATTGATCTTTTTTTTAATACTGCGTTTATCCAAGGGGCATTTTCTTTTGTTATGTGTACATGTTTTCAGTAGAATGAAGAGATCAAATGTTTCATGGAGCCATCAACAGAGTATTTGTGCAGAATTTATTGGGTCCATATTTGTGTTGGAGGTAAACTAGTTTTTTAGTTCCCTCAAATTCAGCTTGTTCCAAGGTTGATATGTACTTGCAGGTTAGATGAATTTTTCTGGGGTGAGTTGTGGTGTCTTGTGTTTGAAGGCAACAAGACAGTGGTCTGACCACATTACTGGAGTTAGGCTTTGAGCGGTGACTCGGTCCGAGTTGCCAACAATTACTTCTTTAGTGTATCCTGCGACGTGTACTTTGAGTGTGTATAGCTCAGGGGATATGCTTCTGGAGTGTGGTGTGTTTGGTTTCTCAAAATATATGATGAGGTCATCAAGGATGCTATGTTTGAATATTTTGCAAGAAGGGTAAATATTGTGTCTAGAAATGATTCTAGGAATGATCTGTTGCAAGGTCGTGGTCTGTAAAGAATAAGAAAGTTACAGGAAAACATAGAGGTAGGGTATATCTGACAAGGTGGGTCTTACAACTTTAGAAACCCCATCAGCTTTGGTTGTAATTTGTTGTTTCTTTACATATGCAATTTTGTGTGGCTGTTTGATAAACTGGCAGTACTGCTTTATGCAAAACTGGTGCCTTATCTTCCCCCAAAAGTATGTCAGGCACTGTGTCTGCCAATAAGGTTGAATATGTAGTACTTGATGCTATAGTGCAGAGGAACATTCTAAGTCTAGGCTGACACAGCACATCAACATTCAAGAAATGTTATTTGTAAAGTACCTTTTTATTTAGGTACATACACTAACTTTATTTCAGGTATGCTATATACGTATATACAAGTATATATATATATATATATATATATATATATATATATATATATATATATATATATATATATATATATACTTATATATGTATATATAGAGACCATTATCTCAGACCTTTTGTATTGGGACTCCCAGCATACTTACGTGATACCACTCATTTTTTAACTACTATAGATGGCATCCATTGGGAGGAAGATTATACTTTGATAACTTTAGATGTCCAAAGACTTTACACCTGGATAGAACATGAGAAGGGTATTCAGACAATAAGATATTTTCTTAAGTCCCGTTCTATATCACTCCTATCCCGCTCAGGGATGCTTGTGGACATGATCTACTTCTGCTTGACGAACAACTTCTTTTTGTTCAATGAATTTGTATACAGACAGTCACAGGGTATGGCGATGGGCACCTGTTTCACCCCAGCTACGCAAATTTATTCGTTGGCTGGTGGGAGGAACAGGTGCCCACCGACATTGAGGAGTTTGACAGCTCAGTAATCCTGTGGCTGAGGTTCATTGACGACATTTTTTGCATTTGGAAGGGTGATGTAACTTCCGCTAAACATTTTGTCTCTAAACTTAACAACAATGAATTAAATTTGAGATTCACTGCTAACATTAGCAACACTACAGTGGAATTCCTTGATGTTATTGTGGAGGTACAACAGGGGAAACTATCCACTAAGCTTTACAGAAAGAGCACGGCTGGTAATAGCCTGTTGAATGCGCAGAGTGCCCATCCTTCGCAGCTGATTAACAGTATCCCTTATGGGGAGTTACTGCGGGCAAAACGTAATTGTAGTAGCGACAAATCATACGAACTAGAGGAAAGATTAATGAGTAAGCGCTTTGCAGAAAGAGGGTACAACAAAAAAGTCATCCAGCAGGCCAAGGAAAGAGTCAAAACTAAAACAAGAACAGAATTGTTGCATCTACAAAAAGAGAAAGATCAAGACACAAATGTGAGATTCATCACTCAATTCTCGGCCCAGGCCGGTGAAGTGAGAAAAATACTAAAAAAACATTGGCATATACTGAGAACCGATGACACATTAGTGAATAATTTGAATGATAACCCCCAAATAACTTTCCAAAAATGCAGATCTCTGAAAGATAATTTAAGTAGGAATATGATCACAGATGCAGAGAAACCTAAAGGGACTGGTGTGACTGGCTTTTATAGTAGCAGGAACTGCAAGGCGTGCAGTAATAGCACAAATTGCAGATCCTTCCAGATTCCAAATTCCAAGAGACTGTTTGAAATTCGTAAACATCTGAATTGTAATTGGACTCATTGCATATGTGCCCGTGCGACAAAATGTATATAGGGAGTACCATTCATCAAGCAAAAAAACGAGTGCTTGAACATGTAAGGGCTATTAGACACCATGACAAACGCTACCCCGTTTCACGCCATGAATGAAAGTCATTTTCAAAATGAAAAATTGTTAAGAATGATGGTCATTGATTCTGTTACCTTAAATAAGAGAGGGGGCAATCGTTTGTTAGCCCTGCGGAAACTAGAATCTAGATATATTATTGATTTCGCAACGATGGGTCCGGCTGGTTTGAATTCTAGCGAAGAACTTTCTATTCATCTGCACAAATAAAGATACAAATGATTTTTGAAATTAGTATAATCCTTTGAAATATATCAAATTGCAGAATTTCTTTGTGTTAATGCATGTTTTTGTCTTTAATTGTTATCTAAAAGGAACCCTTTTTTAACCTTTACAGATGCACGGACTATTATCATCTACAAATGAGCACCTAAGACACAAGGTTTTATGCCCACTTGGGCTGATTTGTGAGGACTCTGGACTATTAAACCTCCAAATGCCGCTAACATTGACCTGTAAATGCTGTTAATATTATCTGCGCAGTTATTTATGCCCACTTGGGCTTTATTGCACTACTTATGTGTAGCAGATTCCAAGAACTTCGATCTGCTGTGTTGTGTTAGTAAAGCTTTTCAATCGTGCTTTATTGGTCGGGTATAACACACAAAATGGCTTCACGTTTGACCTATCCGTGAATGCTAATAACAGCTATGGAAGCAGTATTATACACTTTACAAATTGTGTGGTTCATTTGATCTATTATTAAGTAGATTTTTGTGCTGGTTATATAATTTAGCAACAATTGACAAATAGCGATCCTGAGCATGTAAATATGTTCGTGACAATATGAAATGTGATAACATTAACTTAATTTACTAATTTATGGACGATTGGGCGTAATGTCTAGGTTGACTGTATATACGATTATGTATTACCTCAAGTTTTGCCAGCAACACAGGAACAAATTGCATGTCTTAAAATGGCGGCCATGAAATTGAGATGTACCGTTATACCTTGGTTTTCAGTCCACTTTTTCTGTCCATGCACTGTATTTTAAATTGCACTTTGACAAATGGGGAATTATGACCGTGAAGAGGGAGTTAATCCGAAACGCGTCGGTATTGCCATTAAAACTGAAACTTTGCAAGCACTCTGGGTGGCTGGTATTCTTCGTGCACTAGTAAGAATTGTTGCATTTATATATATATATATATATATATATATATATTCACTGAAAAAACCATAGGTTATAGACCATATATAGTTAGGAATTAGCATTTACAAAACCTTAAAAATTCACTGAAAAAACCATAGGTTATAGACCATATATAGTTAGGAATTAGCATTTAAAAAACCTTATTTTACTCACACAAAACCATTGAAATTCCATATATAGTTAGTTGTACTAACTATATATCGCGCACCCGCAATCCACTGCTGATCATGTCACATATTACATCATTCATGACATGGTCAGTGACATCACTGATGACATCACTGATGACATCTCAAATGACATCACTGATGACATCACTGATGACAACATCCAGTGACTGTATTTTTCTGTAAAGTTAAAATATGTCTTGAGTGGATGTATAAGTGTCTGGATGAAGGATTTAGTAGGGGCATGACTGACTGTATGAGTGACTGATTAAATGTGTCTCACTGAGTGCATGGGTTAGTGACTAAACTGTCTTAATTTGTGCATAATTATGTCTGTTGTTCTGTAAACTGCTGCATGTGTTGATCAGTAGCTATATGATTAACTATATGGGTTATTGATTGGTTGCCCAAGCATTTGTATGGGAGACTGAGTGTGTGTGTGGGTGGCTGGGAGGTGTATGACTCTCTGCATAGATGTGTGAGCAGTTGATTGACTAGATGTATGGGTTCAAAAGTGCATGTGGAAACAGCTGTATGGGCAGTTGACTGTGTGCATGAGTGTATTGGTGAGTGAATGGATATCTCACTGCTACATGTTAAAGTAAGTACATATGTAAAATACAGTACATGTGAGAGTTGACATATATAAATAACTGTGCATAAGAGCCAGTGAATGTGTGAGTGGCTGTATGGATCATTGTGAACTTGTATCCAGGATTGTATAAGTGAGTAAATATGTTTTAGTATATGTTTGAATAAGTAAGGTGTGTATAACTGTATAGTTGAGGAAATGGAGGTGTGATTGATTCTTTGTATGACTGACTAAGTGTCTGAGTAACTCCATGGATGAGTGACAGTCTATGAGTGTCTGTTTACACTGATTGTATCTAAGGTTATATTAGAGTCTGAAGAGGTTCATCGTATTATCACATGAATGATGTCATCAGTGATGTGATCAGTAATGTCAAATGAGATGTCATCAGTGATGTCATCAGTGATGTCATTTGAGATGTCATCAGTGATGTCATTTGAGATGTCATCAGTGATGTCATCAGTGATGTCATTTGAGATGTCATCAGTGATGTCATCAGTGATGTCATTTGAGATGTCATCAGTGATGTCATCAGTGATGTCACTGACCATGTCATGAATGATGTAATATGTGACATGATCAGCAGTGGATTGCGGGTGCGCGATATATAGTTAGTACAACTAACTATATATGGAATTTCAATGGTTTTGTGTGAGTAAAATAAGGTTTTTTAAATGCTAATTCCTAACTATATATGGTCTATAACCTATGGTTTTTTCAGTGAATTTTCAAGGTTTTGTAAATGCTAATTCCTAACTATATATGGTCTATAACCTATGGTTTTTTCAGTGAATTTCATTGGTTTTTTAAAAGCTAATATCTATAGCTGTCAAATGTATTCTTCTTTAAATCCAAAAATATATTTTATATGTTTATTAATAATTTTTTTAAAATATTTTTTTTGTTTCGCTCCCGGTCCGCGACCCGGTCCGCGAACCGGTAAGAAATCAACATAGTGACGGTATCGCGTTGCCGCGTAATGCGTCTTATGACGTACTGCGTTAGCGCACCCGGAAGTGCCCCGGGGCGCGGACCGAGGCGCGAAACGCAGCTCCCCGGAAGCGATCCGCGGCGCGAAAGCGCGATGTATCGCGTTGCCGCGAAATGCGTCTTGTGACGTATCGCGTTAGCGCACCCGGAAGTGTCCCGGGGCGCGGACCGGGGCGCGAAGCTTAGCGACCCGGAAGCTAACCGGGGAGCGTTCCGCAGCGCGTAACATGAGCGTGAGAGGTCATGTGACTTGTTAATAAAACTTTTCATTGGTTCATTTCACTTTTGGTTTCATAATGATGGAAGGCTAGGTCAGGTGACTTAAAAATAACACTTTTCATTGGTTGAGAAGTATTGTTTTTTCCCAAATGATGAAAACTCCTCCTTCTTTCCTCACTCTGACTTTCATCATTGTGAGAGGAAGACCTATTTTGCTTGTTGGAAAATGGCTTCATTGGTAGCTTCAGCTGGTGGACCCCCACCACCACCACCACCTCCTCATGGGAAGAGAGGACCACCTCCCCAGGTCCTGACCAACACTGAGGAGGAAGAGGAAGAAATGGATGAGGAGGGAGAAGAACCACAATTTTTAGAAGAGTTGCCCCGGGTTTCCAGAAAGAAAGCCAGTTTCATCTGGCAGTTTTTTTCAATACCTCGTGGCCAAAAAAAAGTCAACGCGAGGTATGTCACCTGCCTGATATGCAAGGAACAATTGTCCAGAGGGACGGACAAAAAATATAGCTTTGGAAATCATACAATGCACAGGCACATGACGAGGAAACATCCCCTAAATTACAGCCGGGCGGAAATAAGGGATATGCACGACAATCCAAGACCAACTCCTGTGGCCAGACCAACAATACCGGTTTCTTTAACACCAGAAGAGGCACGGGAAACTGTGCCAAATATTCAAGAAAATTTTGGGCACATGATTCACTTATGTATGCACTGTCGTGCATTATTAGCTTGTGGCAACATGAGCATCAATGCACTCAACCTGGCGTATGAACACCATGATTGCCCTAACCGCCCCCAGTAATTTTTTTTGCTCCTGTTGAGCCCTTTTCAACGCCTGTTTTTTGTTGTTTCCCCCCCCCCCAAAAAAAAAAAAATAAATATAAAATCGTTCAAAAAATACAAAAAAACCAAAAAATGTTCAAAAAATAAAAAAAATATAAAACAACAAAAATATTAAAAAAAAGTTCTTTTCAGAACTACCTTCCCTTTCCAAAAAAATTGCTAGAATGTTTAGCACTGTGGCAAGCTCTATTTCTTTTGGTTCGCTTCCGGGTTAGCTTCCCGGTACGCGGACCGGGAGCTAACCAAAAAAATTAAAAAAAAAAAAAAAGGGTAAGTATAAGGAATGGAAACAGAGAGTGATGTTAAAAGAAAGACAGCTATAGGGAGTAAAGAAGAGATACTGTTTAATAGATCTATTTACCGAAGAAAAGACAGAAGAGGGTATAATTGTGAAAAACAAAATAGATAACGAAGTGAAAGAAAAAAAAAGAGAGTATAACATTAACAAAGAAGAGTTTCTTGGAGAATGTGAGTGAATGTTCAAAATAAGATTAAAACATGAGGAATAACAGAGAGAAAAAATAGAAAACAGAAAACAAAAAATAACAGAAAAAGATTAATTGAAACAGCAAAGAAATGTAAGTAACATAGAGCCATATCATCAACATAGGCAATAAAAGTTTTGCAGCTTTTATTGGCAGAAATGTGTCGCTAAAGCTGCTTTTGTGGCAGAAAACTGCCACTAAAACCACTTTTGCACCAGTTTTCTGCCAATAAAAAGAGCAATAATTTTATTGGCTGTGTTCATAATATTCCCCTTAGTGTGCTTCAACTACACAGAGAAAGCATTGTGAACAAGTAGTGATAGAGTGATCAGTCAAAGACACTAAGAGTAATAGAGACGCAGTGAGTGAACAAGAGTGAGGAACTATGAGAAGAGAGGGACTGAGAAAAAGAGTGGAAGGAGTTGAGTAAGTAGGTAATGGAGAAAGGAATGAGGGAAGTAGCAAAGGCAGGAAACTGAGGGTTAAAGAAATGAAGCTGTCAAACTACTAGTAGGTGAATGTGATAGAAATATAACGAAAAGAGTACAAAACATTTACCTTATAATTGTCATTAACTTACTCACTTTTTGTTTTTATACTTTCAATCTGTGAAAGAGAGAACAAACATTTGAAAAATATTAAAACATGTATTTAAAAATTAGAAAAGACAAGGGAAAAGATTGAAGGACAAACAGTTTTTCAACAACTTTGACACTTACAGAAGCTTCTGCTTCTCCAGGCCCCCTACACAGTCCTAAAGATATACATTTTAAACTAACAGTATCTTGATGCAGATGAAGTGAGGCCTATCTTAAAACATGGTGCATCTTTTGCATTGCTGTTGTTTCAGAAAAGTGTCGCAAGACACTAAAATTTTAAATAATTGCTTCAGGATGCCAATAAGATGTCTACTATCCAGAGGTTTGTTTCAGGTGAGGCCTACTCAGGGTTGCAGATGAGATTTACACTTGTTGAAGAGTACAGAGGAGATAATACATGTGAAGGTCTACCAATGAAGTGAGTCATGTCCACTGCACTCTTCAACAAAGTTCAAACCTCCTATGTTTCCCTGGACAGACCTAAACTTGATCTGCACAATGTGATTCGTAATGATAGGAAACACAGGTGATGTAAATGAAATACGTGCAATTTATTTTGCTCATTTCACAATCACATCACTTGTGTTTCCTTTGCTTAGGTATCTCATTGTGCAGATGTAGTCTATCATATGAAAGAGTACGCAGAAGTGCAGCACTGCATGCAACAACTTTGACACTTACAGAAGCCTCAGCTTCTCCATGCCTCCTACACAGTTCTACATATACATCATAAATGCAAACAGTACAGAATTAATTATACATGTTAAATGGTTTATTTTTGCTGTTCTCAGAATGTATCAAAATTCACTAAAAACAGTGACTTGAAGGTATTCATCATATAACAGCGGGGAAAAAAAAACACAATCAAAATGATTGTGTTTAAAAAACCCATACAACATAAGAAATGAAAATTCAGAACTCCTTAAAGTTAACTTACTTTCCATGACGTCCAAGGATGTCCTATGAACAGCTTACACTCTTTTGTGCTGTTATTACTTTCAGCCCGCCACTTTCTGAAAGAAAATCTCCATCGTTTTTAAAAACACGTTACATGCAATAAATGACTTCTTGCTCTCTACCACAAGTTTCCACAAGGCCAAATCTGGTCAGAGCCATTTATAACTCTTGGATTTCTTGTAAGCCAATCCCGTCATTTGGCATTCCCGCAACTTTCAGAATTAAAATGTTGAAGATCATTTTCACAATCCTGGAATAGTAATATCTTCCCCTTCTTGCTCAGTCATGTTCTACATTTCCTATGACACTGATACTGCTTACTATGAAGCAGACTTACACTACCTCTATGACTACTACAATTATTTAATTCTCTACATCACTTTTAATCACAAAGCAATGTAAAACAGTAGACAGCATTGCAGACTAATATTCCCTCTACTCCATGTTTTGATTGGCTGCTTCAATTAGCTTATAAAAAGAAACAGTTTTTCTGAACTCATTCAAAGTGCACATATTTCTCCATGATGTCCAGTCCTATGGTTAGAAGTTATGTCTCTGAAATACACTTATCCTCAAGGCCAAATTGTGTAGGAGCCATTAGAACTTCTTGAAATTCCACAGAGCACATCCCGAGATTATTTCCCTAAAATGTTGGTTTTAAAAACACCAGGTAAGAGTTTTTAAGGTCATACGGCAATTTTTTTTTGAAAATTAAAACAGAATCATTGCAGAATGACCAGCCATTTCTAGACTTTAAATAAGCTGTGTAATGTCCTGATGTTATTGAAGGGCCATCATGATATATAATTGCTGCAGTTACAAAAGTCCTTCCTGATATTGACAACTGCGAAGCTACAAAATTTTTAATTAAAGTTGTCAATTTTGTTCCATCAGGCCTACATCGTTGGAACATTAAAATGACATACTGGCCATATGTTCGTATAAATAATGTGGACATCATTTCAGATTTACATTGGCTACACTCCATGTTGTGATCAGCTGCTTTTACTAGCTTATTAAAGGAAACTGATTTACTGTCTGGCAAAGTTAAATATATAAATCTTTCCGAGTCTACACTAGTAGTACTTGATACCATACAGTTCTCGCAGTCATGCTGCCATTGATAAGAAAGCCCAAACAGCTGATCTACATCTACACCTTCAGCATGTAATACATCAAGCATATACATTAAAAACTCCTGACAATCTTGCTGAATATTTTGAGAGAATTGTGTTTGGCCTGAACATCTGTCTAACAGATTTCGAATTTCAGACACACTTTCTATGTTTCTTCTATCAGTGGTACATTTCTCTAACACAGAATTTAACAAACTGCAAAATCTTTGATCAGAATTGACCACAATCTCTTCTTTTACATTTTTTAGAGAAAACAAAACATTAACCACTACATTAGCATAGCAGTTGACACCAGAACTGTTTTCAAACTGAAAACCAACAACATCTTCAACAGAATCCTTTTTGTTTCTGCTTGTAATTTTAGGTTCATTGACTTTTTGTCTTTTTGCTACAACCTCCCCAGTATTGTTCTCATTTCTTCCTACCACACGTTTCTCAAACAAAGGATACTGAGGCAAATGTGGCGCATACTCTCTTCTTAACCTATTTTATTCCTTAACACAATCTAGATCCGCACAAATGTTTGTGACATCACACTCAATCAAGTACAATCCCGATAAAGTTCTAACTCGTGACAATGCCACATATGCCATACCCTCCTTGAACACAGAACTGCCAATATTCACCAATGCACTGTCTACACTTAAACCTTGCGATTTATGAATTGTCACCGCATATGCCAAGCAAACAGGAAACTGCTTACGGCGAACATATAAGTCTTTTACAAGCAAAAATCTAGCAGAACAACGAGCAATTAGCTGTACTTCCTCAATGCCATCAAATTTAATTTTTAAAAATTCAATTCCATCTCTATTTCTGTATTTCACAAAATCAACAACATTACCCATTGATCCATTTACCAGACCTCTTTCAACATGTAAATTCCTTCTTAAAATTATACGGCAGTTCAAGCACACATTCAGAGTCTTTTCAAAACCTGCAGTTTTAGATATACTCTTCTCTAATGAATCCAATTTTGTTTTCAGATTCTCAGACAAAATAATTGTTGATCCCATATGCTCTACTCTATCAATAGCTTCCAGTTTCACAATCTCTTGCTTTTCTAAATGCAACATTTTGTTGTTAAATTTGGCACATTCTGCAAGAGTTGGCATCAAACATATTCCAGATTTCTTCTCAGTAATTTTCTGAAAAATATTCTCAGGCAGAACATCTTGTTCTGGATATAAATTTGACAGTAATCGTGCATGTAAAGCTTCTTTCCCATGCTCGGTCACTTTTCCAATTCTAACATCTTGTAGAATAGTCTTGTAAACTTCATCCTTCGCCTGACGCATATTTTCATGCAGTTCAGCATAATTGAAGTTTAACCATATATTGACGTTGCCAATGCTGCCTAGGCACTTCCTGGTATCTTCATGCGTGAGCATTTTGAACACAGGTTGCCCTTTCACTGGTGTCAGCTGCAGAAGATCTCCGAAAACAATGATGTGTTTGCCACCAAATAACACATCATACTCTGTTTTGAGAACTTCTTGCATCCTCAAATGCACAAAGGCAAGCATGACATTGGAAACCATGCTTACTTCGTCAATGATAAGAAGTTTCATTTTCCTCAAGATTCTTGAAACTTCAAAACAAGCATCTCCAGATAGCTTGTGATATTGTAATTTGTTGTCATGCTCCACTGGCAGCATCAGTAAACGATGTAAAGTAATCCCTTTAATATTATGTGCTGCCAGTCCAGTTGGAGCAGTGACAACACAAGACAGCGATGACTCTGTCCTTTCCTGCAAATAGCATGAAATTGCTTTAATGAGGAAACTTTTTCCAGTTCCCGCTTCTCCACTCACGTACAGTCGGACAGGCTTCAACGACGTACATGAGCACTCTTTCTTATCATGACTTAATCCATGATCAATTTGCATGGTAACTTCGTCATATATTTTCCTCTGCTCAACGTTGAGTTGTCTTTCCAACTCTTCTAAGTTAACCGCATCCTCTTGAGCATGTGCCATGGCTCTTTCCACTTCATTCATAGCAGTGGCAGCTTCATTTTCAATAACAGGTCCTCCTAGTGGATCCTGACTCAATGAAGCAGAACTCTGACTGTCCTGAGAACTGTCTCTGGCAATCTCGGCTGCAATCGTTGCTTCCTGCTCAATTTCCGCATTCAACATTTCTACATATTTGGGAAAAGCAGGACATTCTATGGTCTCCTTGGCGGCATTGAAAGAGTCTTTGTAACAGAGGAAATCTCCAAGCAGTTCCTCTTCTGCACGCCAAGGCTTGAAAAGTTGCAAAAGTGCTAAATAGAAAAACTCCTTTTTTTCAGGAGATTCGCCACTCAATTTTCGATGGTTTACCAAGTGGCATTTTCTTTGCTTGACCAGACATCCCTCACTTCCTATTACAGCATACACTCTTTTCTCAGTATCTTCTTTGATGTTCCTCTTGAATATGTAATTTTGCAGAACCTCATACAGACAAACATTCTTGAGGTGACTGCTTCGATTTGGATAATATGTATCCAACATGTTTGTCTTCAAAATGTCGGTACTGTTTGGCTCCTTTTCCGCCAAATACTCAATTTCCCGCACAGGTTTGAGAACTCGATTACACGTTGCTGCAAGACCAAGACTCGCCCAAACGATACTCCTGGACTTGGCATAGAGACTTGCTGAAGACAACCGGTCAGAACATTCGTACGCTCCCATTTCTCGATGCGACAACATCTTCAGACTGAAACTGTACAACTTCTTGCTGAGGCTCTTTTCATGGGAAATGTCCTCCCACATATCCTTCAATTCTGTCTTCTCTTTTTTGGTGATGTAAGACGTCACATACCGAGCCCCAGCCATACAGTTATCAGCCACAAACTGTATATCCATGTTAGCATTCCACATGGACAAAATCACCGGGTTGTAGTCGTTGATGTACTTGGACTCTTCGTTCCTCTTCAAATTGTAAGTGTTTTTAGGTGATTTCTTCATGACATTGTGTCGCAGCGAAGACATCAAACTGTTTACTCTTCCTTTAGAAATCACCGGTCGTGGAAAGCCGAAACGACATTTAGTGTAGAACTTGTCCTTGTTTCGGAATTTACGACGGCAGTACTTTCCACATCGATGGCTTTGGAAACGCAGAACTTTTTCTCTTAGGCTTTTCTTCTCCTTTGCGTTTGGAACAGCACACGTAGAATACTGTTGGATGAAACTCATCACTGAGTCTTCTGGATCCGTTCCAAATTTAGGTGCATCCTTGATCCACAGCAACATATGTATATGAGGAGCACCTCTTGCTTGGTACTCCTTTCTCCAGAAGAAATCCAACACCTCTCCAAGAGGTGGATTCTTCTTATTCATGATGAAAGACATCATAGCTTCAAATCTATGATTGAAGTACCTACATACATTGACTGGATCCAAAGAGCACAGTTCTCCGGGTGTCTTGAATTCGATGTTATCTACGTTAGCATTTGCCTCTCGTAGAAATTCAAGTAAGTCTTCCCAGCCATACTCGGCACAGCTCAGAGTGAGGAACCATGTGGGAGTACCTAAGTTCCTCAACATACATTTTAAATCACCATGACGACGGTACCAGTACTCATTAGTACCACGCTGACACGCCATGAGATTAATCAGGTGAGAATCCAAAATACTGTCTTGGACATTGACTTTATCCATAAAGTCACTTGCCGAGATGTTTTGCATGTGTATACCACTTTTCAAGATGTGGTTCACTGCATATGACAGTCCAGACAGATCGCTTTCAAACAGGAGATGAAACAAATAGGGAATGCATTGTCGAAACCTAGCATCTCCTGCATACAATCGCAAAGTCCGGTATTCAGAAGCAGGAATTTGATGAGGTCGCTCATCATATCTTCCTCCCTGACCTGTTGGAAAAAGCTGTGGGAAACACCGAGCTTCCAAACTTTCCTCCCAAACACTAATGGGACTCCCTTTGGCTTGTTTCATTTGAAACAACTCAATAGCATTCCCCATGACTTCCTTGGAATGCAAAGGATGAACACTATAATGTTCATATATTTCTTCACTAGTAGAGGGTTCTACTTTCTCAATTTGACCAGCACACAAATCGCTATCCTCTTCCTCACTTACTTCCTCTTCTGCAACATATACATTCTTATAGTATTTATTATTTTTTTTCAAATACAATGTTGCCTTTTTAACTTTCCTAACATCTACTAAATCTTGCCATATTTTCTTATTCTTTGTCGGAACCCCATTAACTAAGATAACCAGAGGTTCCTCTTCCACTTTTTCTACTCCAATTGTGTTAATGTTTTTCTTCAAATCTAGAGGCAAATAAACAACTCTTCCCTTTAATCCTCTCTGTAAATCTGATGGAGGCAATTTCCCTGTCTTTGGCTCCATTCTTACAATAGCCTGAAAGGGATGGATACTTTGAATCAAAATAGATTCATAAGTATTTAAATCCTTCAATTCAGAAGGAATCTCAATCAATTCCAGATTATTATGAACTGCTCTAGCAGGCATCTGGTTTTGATTTAATTTGTTACAACAATAAGTACACACACGTTGATCCAATCCCAAATCAAAACAATTTTCTACCATCAAGTATGTTGCGAAATCCTTCCATTCACTATTATTTTCCCTTTCACTTTTTGCATATAAATCCACTAACTTAGTCTGATTCTTATAATAAGTGCGTCGACAACACACACAAGTGAAATTTGGCCTCTCACTTGATTTGACCTGAAACGTCGCAATTTCCCTCTGGAAATTATCTGTACTGGAAACCTGTACACTATCTTCCACATTACCCGCTTCTTCTTGGTCAATTTCAACATTCTCCTCTTTACTTCCAAAGTAACAAAACTCAATTTCTTCACATATATTCTTCACATCTATTTCAGAACCATGCAAAAGAGCAGCGCATAATTGTTTAAGCATAATTGCTGGACTCTTAGCATAATACAACATTCTAACTAATTTCCTCACTTTATTATGGTGCACTGCTAGCATCCTGAAATGATGAAAAACACTCTGGCATACTCTCCTGGAAAGACAAGCCAGTGAATGACCATGCAAACCTGTCACTTCTCTCACTCTGCAAGGATCTAATTCTTGCAACAACATCATTTTCTGCTTCAAACTTTTCTTATTAAATGACCGTACAAAATCACAAAGCAAATTGATGGAATCCTGTCGCACACTGCAAATACTACTACACTTCCAGGTGTACACAGGACCCTTAGCACGTCTTCCTAAAACCTCATTACCTAACACCTCTTCTGCCTCTGTTGTCACAAGTTTTTCTTTTTCAACTGGACAACCATCTTTCACTTCATAAGCACGACCACTGGTGTCAACTGCATGCACCAAATCATTATCCTGGAAATAACTCTCCTCATTAAAAAATGCCTCACAGCTTGAACTATGCATCCATTCTCCAGAAAAAACTTCATAAAAATTACTACGATTAACTATTCTCTTCCATCTACTATTTCTTTTGAAATCATAAATTGCCTTGTTTAGCTTCCTAATTCTATTGATTATCAAAATAAATAACTTACGTTTAATTTCAAATGCCTGATCAATAACTTTCTCAACTTTTTTTTTTCTCTTATAAAAAACCAGTTTCCGTTGACCTTTCTTAATATTTTTTAACAAATTGCCAATTATCCTGTTGCGGAACATTCGTTTACGAATCTCCCTAAACTGTTGTTTCCTTCTACTATCATGCACAGAGTTATCTCTTGCTCTAGCAGTAACATTTTTCATTGGCCTTTCCTTTCCATTTGAATTCCTTCTCGTTTTATGGACTGAAACATTTTCTGTAGTAATATTTTTTTTACTACACATATTTCTTATGAAATATTTTGTGCTCTTACCCGGTGCATTCTTCGTGACTTGACAAATCTTTTTGTTAGAGGACTGCTGCTTATTTTGTTTCACCTGCTGTCTTTGACGTTTTGCAGCCTTTCTCTGTCTTTCTATTGTTGGCATGGTGAAATCTTGAAATGATCTGCAGTTGAATCTGTGGTAAAATATAATAAAAAATGTTATTAACCATTATTACCAAACAGTAAAACAATAACAGTGATCAAAAACTTAACACACTACTTGACATTTTAAATATAAGATTTTTTAGTCCTTGCAAATTTACAATACAGAAATAGCAGAAAAGAAATGACATTTATATTTATGTTACCTGTGCTATTTTATATGTGAATCTGATCTAATTTTATGAGCATATTTTAATATTTTATTGAAGACACTACACATAACCTGCTTTTGAAGGTGTCTTTATTTTTAAATTAAACGGTTTACCTTTTTACTTTTTATTAATTATAAATTTTTAAAATAAATGTTTATATTTCCATAGGCTCAAGCAGGTCAGCTTCCCATCCTATGTCATATAATTCGGACAAATCTGCATCCTCATCACGCTCTTCTTCATCCTCAGGATTTAAATCATCCAAGGGATCAACATCCACTGATGTTTCAATTACAAGTTCAATGATGAGGTCAAAATCAACTGATTGCAGATTGTCGCTCATGTTGAGGTTGTCTTTATCTTTAAAGAAAGATAACAACAATGAGATGTTGCAGAGTAAGAGACAAATCTCAGAGATTATAATAGTAAAATTGTTTAACAAGAGTAATATTTTGCAGCTATTATTTAGCCATGTCCAGCAATGCTGAGCAGGTGAAGACTATGTCTAAATTTTCAGTGAACAGGACTCATCTCTTCTTAACGTTGGATAAGCCTCACCGACTCTGTGTGTCCTGCACATACTTAAATGTAAAGGGGCAGATTTATGTTAAATGGCACATCCCCAGGCATGCACCAGTTAACGTGCACCACTACTCTGCCACCCATGGTGTGCCGTATTTACAATCAGATAGGAGAAAGCTTCGTCAAAACCCTTCGCCTGCTTTAAGCAGGCATAGGTCTTGACGCAACATTGTGGAGATGGGGCACCCCTGAGCCTTGCTTGAGCTGCATCGCACTTGCGATACAACTCCAGCAATCACTACCTTTACAGCACAGATACGTCACGCATCTGTGCCATTTTTGCCCCATGATGCCCCGCATTCTAAATGCAGCACACCATGGGTGGCGGAACAGCGGCGCAGGATGACTGACACATCCCTGGTGATGCACCAGTCATCATAAATCTATCCCTAAGCTTCTTATCTTGTTACAGATGAACCGCCATATGTAGCATGAAACTATTTTGCATTTCCTAAATAGCGAATTTTAAGGAATAAATAGCAATTCTTTACCATTCCTAATTTGCAATGAGCAAATTGCTAATTGCAAATTAGCACCGCCGCTGCATCATAAAAGTGACGCACAGTGGCACAAAAGAGGCATACACCTATCATAAATCTGTCCCTAGCATTTTAAATGATTAATCCAGGATGACAATAAGGTGTGGCCTATCCAAAGGTTTGTTTAAGGTGAGGCCTACTCAGGATTGCAGATTAAAGTTACGCTTGATGAAGAATACAGAGGAGATAATACATGTAAAGGCCTACCAATGAAGTAAGTAATGTGCACTTTATTGCGCCAGTCATCATAAATGTATCCCTAAGCTTCTTATCTTGTTACAGATGAACCACCATATGTACCATCAAACTATTTTGCATTTCCTAAATAGCAAATTTTAAGGAATAAATAGCAATTCTTTACCATTTCTAATTTGCAATGAGCAAATTGCTAATTGCAAATTAGCACCGCCGCTGCATCATAAAAGTGACGCACAGTGGCACAAAAGAGGCATACACCTATCATAAATCTGTCCCTAGCATTTTAAATGATTAATCCAGGATGACAATAAGGTGTGGCCTATCCAAAGGTTTGTTTAAGGTGAGGCCTACTCAGGATTGCAGATTAAAGTTACGCTTGATGAAGAATACAGAGGAGATAATACATGTAAAGGCCTACCAATGAAGTAAGTAATGTCCACTTTATTGCGCCAGTCATCATAAATGTATCCCTAAGCTTCTTATCTTGTTACAGATGAACCACCATATGTACCATCAAACTATTTTGCATTTCCTAAATAGCGAATTTTAAGGAATAAATAGCAATTCTTTACCATTCCTAATTTGCAATGAGCAAATTGCTAATTGCAAGTTACCCATTCACTTCCATGGGCTAGGAGGCTCATAGGAATGAAGGTTGCAATTTGCGATTAGCAATTAGCTCATCACAAAATAGGAATTTTTTCAAGCGTGCAGGGGTATCTCAAGAACACCCTGCTACACCCCTGAAAAAGAAATTTGGGGGTATATGGCACATATACATGCCCTAAGGACATGTATAGGCGTCATATGGCACCTTTTGTTTTTTGGAAAAAAAATGCTTTTTGAAAAGAATTCGCAAATTACCACAAACTAGAAGTTGGTGGTAGTTTCCAAATCCTTAATATCATTTTTTACATATTTTTTGTTTGATACATTGCATTTAAGGAATCGCAAAATTTGCAAATCCTTCAGTGCAATCGCAAAATAAGGAATAGCAAATTTAAGAATTAAGGACATTTTAAGTAATTTCCACATGTGCAGTGTTTTCAAATTATGATTTGAAAATCGTTTTTGGGGAAAAGTAATGGTTTGCAAATTTATGACAAGGACATAATGGTGTATGCTTCTCTATAAGGCATTTCAGTGTCTCTGATGTCATTTTTCCCATATTACATTATAAGACCTTTCCCCATAGAGCACATTCCTTGTAAATATGCTCCCACCTGTGCATGGTGAATTTAGATTTTGACTGTTTGAGTCACATAGCCATGTTAAAAGTCACCCCAAAAAATTGCAAACGCTTTAAAAAAACACATTCATGTGTCTTAAGGACATTTTAAGTCATTTCCCCGTGGACAGTGTTTTGTAAGTGGCGCAAAAGAGGCATACACCTATCATAAATCTGTCCCTAGCATTTTAAATGATTAATTCAGGATGACGATAAGGTGTGGCCGATCCAGAGGTTTGTTTAAGGTGAGGCCTACTCAGGATTGCAGATTAAAGTTACGCTTGATGAAGAATACAGAGGACATAATACATGTAAAGCTCTACCAATGAAGTAAGTGATGTCCACTTCATTGCGCCAGTCATCATAAATGTATCCCTAAGCTTCTTATCTTGTTAGACATCAACCGCCATATGTATCATATAACTATTTTGCATTTCCAAAATAGCGAATTTTAAGGAATAAATAGCGATTCTTTACCATTCCTAATTTGCGATGAGCAAATTGCTAATTGCAAATTACCCATTCATTTCCATGGAGCAGGAGGCCCATAGGAATGAAGGTGCAATTTGCGATTAGCAATTAGCTCATCGCAAATTAGGAATTTTTCCAAAGGTGCAGGGGTGTCTCAAGAACACCCTGCTGCACCCCTGAAAACGAAATTTGTGGGCATATGGCGCACATAAATTTTAACAACATTCCTTTACCTCAAAAACGATTTTCAATTCATAATTTGAAAACACTTCCCACAGGGAAATTACTTAAAATGTCCTTAAGACACATGAAAGTGTTTTTTTATTGCCTTTCCAGCATGGTTGGGTCACTTTTAACATGGCTATGTAACACAAACATTTAAAATCTAAATTTCCCATGCACAGGTCGGAGCATATTTACAAGCAACTTGCGCCACAGAGAAAGGTCTTACATTAAGATGGGAAAAATAACATCAGGGACAGTCAATTGCCGTATAAAGAAGCATACACCATTATGTCCTTGTCATAAATTTAAAAACAATTCCTTTTCCCCAAAAACGATTTTCAAATCATAATTTCAAAACACTGCACATGGGAAAATTACTTAAAATGTCCTTAAGACACATAAAAGCGTTTTTTGATTGCCTTTGCAGCATGTTTGTATCACTTTTAACATGGCTATGTAACACAAACATTCAAAATCTAAATTTTCCATGCACATGTGGGATCATATTTACAAGCAATTTGCGCCACATAATTCATAATTTTCTCCTTAAAGCACACTATTCTCTATCTAAATTAAAGAAATATTTTCTCACCTTAGCAAATACTTTGAGTTTGAAAACAGTCTCAGAAACACACCAATTTGTCTTCAGCAGAGCAAAAGGTATGCACTCCAAAGTCTGCAGCTATCAAAAGCACAGAAATGCTGTAAATCTTCACACATATCTCTCATGTCACCCAATCAAAACTCTTCCCTCACTTTTTTTCAAATGAAAACCCTTCCCCCCTCTACCATTTCTTGCCTTTTCTGCATGGCAACCACCTCATTGGAAGACTTCTGGTGTTTGCAAGTTCACACAACTTTGTTGCAATTGAACTCTGAACTCTCAGTGCACCTGCATATCCAGTGCATTCTTTCATTTAATGATTTTTTATTGACCATTCAAAATACATCTTTCAAAGAACACATCCGTGCACCCTAACTTTCTGTTTTCAGCAATCAAAATCCACCAATCACTGTTACTGCTTCATGAACACAGAAACTCCACAGTTTTTTTCATTTTAAACTCTCATTTTTTCAACTGCCATTTCATTGCCACACTTCATCTGACTGCAGGAGAACCTTCTCTCACCATGTTTTCTGTCTGGATTGTTGGACATAGTTATATTCACTGGGCTCAAAGGTACGTTGAAAACAGGAATTTACCTAACCTCAATTTACAAGATGTGGAAATTAAGTGGTTTGGCCACAGAGGATTAAAATGTCACCAATTGATACCATTGGTGAAAACCTTTATGCATTTGCCCAAACCTGACCTGTTAATTGTGCACTGTGGAGGTAATGACTTGGGCACTTTGACTGGGGTAGGTCTGGAAATGCTTTTAAAGGACACCTTTGAGCAATTGATGGCACTTTTTCCTCAGACTGCCTTGGTATATTCAAATATATGCCAAAGACAGAAATGGAGGTGGTCAAACCAATTTTGTCCACAAATTGAGAAGTCGAGGAAGCATGTAAACAAATCTGTTTCAGCTTACATGAGAGACCATGGAATGGGCTCCCTGTAGAACAATAACTTGCGTTACTACATGCAAGATATCTACAGAGGAGATGGAGTTCACTTCTCAGATGAGGGCAACAGAGTTTTCACTCTGAATTTAAGAATGTGCATTGGTACCTACTTATAAGTACCTAAATGTACCATAAACCCAAAAGCTCTTCTCAGAGCTACCCTACATCTAATCACTCACAATTATTATTTTACTCTAACATTTTTCACTAATTTTCAACAAAGTACGCTCCCCGGGGCGCTACCCGGTACGCGAACCGGGAGCTAACCTCGCGAAATTTTTTAAAAAAATGTTTTTTTTCCGCACATATAAGCCTCCTCAGCCACCCTCACAAAACCTAGGGTGTCAAGATAAGTCTACCGTGCCCCCTTCTACCCATTCTGAACATTATTTGCCCTCCATTTTGTATCTTAATTCGACCGAAACACAAAATGGTGGACTCCCGTAACGCTTAAGGTTCGCGTACCGGGGCGCTCACCGGTTCGCGTACCGGGTCGCTCCCTGGGAAGCGCACCATCAAAAAAGGTGGGAAAGTAGTTCACAGAAAAGCCACTGGAGACAATTTCACCAAATATAGATTAGCTCATACTACATACCAATCCCTACCATTTTCACAAATTTGATTGGAATTCCATTTAGTCATTTAGCCTGTAGACCTCTCTAAATACCCTGAGGTAAATTACTTCACAAAACACATCTGAAGTGTTGGAATTGACAACCAATGAAAATGTTACTTTCATTTTCTACTTTTTTTACCTGACATTTCATTGGTTATATACCTGAATATATATAAAGGAAGAGAAGAAAACACAGCCATTTTGACTACTACTTCTTGCTGTACATTTCAATAGTATTTTCACTAATTCCTTCAACTTCTTTCTAAAGGTAAGTTTTTATTTTTAAAACTGAAGTATATTGTGCACTATAAGTTAATATGGTAAACTTTTTCTGATAGATATATACTATCCCTCTGTAGTAGTTATAGATTTAGAGAGACTTCTCTGTTATAGTTATGGATGGAGTTAGGCTTCTCTTGTATAATTATGAATTTACTTACGTTAAATCACATACACTTTTTTAAATTCCTACTTCCACTCTGATACTATACACTGCCCAAAGATAAATTCACTGATAAAAAATGCCTATCTAAAATTATTCCCAACATTGCCCTATCTCTACTAATATATATTTTTTTAATCCAAATTTCAGGCAAAATGGAAGGCGAAAACCAAGTTTCTTTTGAAATGGACCTGCAAGAGAGCAGCCAAGAATTGATTGATACAATTGATCAAATTGACATTGAATTTTTCGATGAAACTTGGGACAATGAACTACTGCAATGTGTACAAGCAGTAGATAACCTCCTTGCAAATGAGGACATTTTACACCCTCAGAGACTACAATGTATATTCCATGATAATTATGAAATTTCTGACAATGAAATGTTAGAAAGTTTAATAAATTATGAAACACAATCACAATAAAAAAAAATGCTTAAAAAATAAAGAAAATAAAAAATAATCAACAAAACCAACAATCAATTAACATACTGCATTTGAAAAGTCTCTCATTCTTTTTTCATTGTAGTACGCTGCCCAGAACGCTTCCCGGTTCGCGTACCGGGTGCTACCCACGCAAAAAAAACAAAAAAAAAATTATTTTTTTTTGCCCCGCGGGGCCCTTTTAAAGCCTCCACATTAAACCTAGGGGGTCAGGGAGGATCTACTATGCCCCCTTATGGTCATTTCCCCCTTTGTTTTGGCCTCCTCTTGTCTCTCAATCCTACCGAGAGACAAGATGGCGGCCGCTACGGACTGTTTAGAATGTTGACAGACACCGGAGAGCCAATCAGCTTCGCTACGCGAAGTTCCGGTACGCGCCCCGGTCCGCGAACCGGGGCGCGGACCGGAGCGCGCTTACAGATATATATCTTTTTTAAACGTTAATTTCTCAAAATCCACTGGAGCACATATATTGAGACCTACAAAAGGCACATCGGGCTACCAGTCCCTACAATTTTGCCAAGTTTCGTGCAAATCCATTCAGCCGTTCTGGCTAAAAGTGAGGCCAACCGCCCTATGGAAAACTCAATGTTAAAAACACGTTTTGGGACCCCCCTTTTTTCTCGGCCCCCCCTTGAGGAACCCCCCCCAAATTTCCAAGGGCTGCTCAGAAACAAAATGTTAAATTTTCCAGAAAATTTCAGCCAATTCCGTCCACAAACACCAAAGTTATTAGACATAGAATTTTCAAAAATCCCATAGGGAAAAAATCCTAACTATATATACCTACTGGCGACCGCCAGTAGGTAATATATATATATTACCTACTGGCGGTCGCCAGTAGGTATATATAGTTAGGATTTTTTCTCTATGGGTTTTTTGAAAATTCTATGTCTAATAACTTTGGCGTTTGTGGACGGAATCGGCTGAAATTTTCAGGAAAATGGCACATTTTGTTTCTGAGCAGCCCTTGAAAATTTGGGGGGGGTTCGTCCAGTGGGGGCCGAGAAAAAAGGGGGGTCCCAAAACGTGTTTTTAACATTGAGTTTTCCATAGGGCGGTTGGCCTCACTTTTAGCCCGAACGGCTGAATGGATTTGCACGAAACTTGGCAAAATTGTAGGGACTGGTAGCCCGATGTGCCTTTTGTAGGTCTCAATATATGTGCTCCAGTGGATTTTGAGAAATTAACGTTTAAAAAAAGATATATATCTGTAACAGCGGACCGGTTAGCGCTCTGGTTCGCGGACTTTTCGCGCAACGGAGCTTTGTGAAGCGAAGCTGATTGGTTCTCCGGCGTCTGTCAACATTCCAAACAGTCCGTAGCGGCCGCCATCTTGTCTCTCGGTAGGATCGAGAGACAAGAGGAGGTCAAAACAAAGGGGGAAATAACTATAAGGGGGCATAGTAGATCCTCGCTGACCCCCTAGGTTTGATGTGGAGGTTTTAAAAGGGCCCCGCGGGGCAAAAAAAAATAATAATAATAATAATCGAACGGCTGAATGGATTTGCACGAAACTTGGCAAAATTGTAGGGACTGGTAGCCCGATGTGCCTTTGCTAGGTCTCAATATATGTGCTTCAGTGGATTTTGAGAAATTAACGTTCAAAAAAAGATATATATCTGTAACAGCGCACCGCTTCGCGTACTTTTCGCGTTACGGAGCTTTGCGAAGCGAAGCTGATTGGCTCTCCGGTGTCTGTAAACATTCCAAACAGTACGTAGCGGCCGCCATCTTGTCTCTCGGTAGGATCGAGAGACAAGAGGAGGCCAAAGCGAAGGGGCAAATGACCATAAGGGGGCATAGTAGATCCTCGCTGACCCCCTAGGTTTGATGTGGAGGTTTTAAAAGGGCCCCGCGGGGCAAAAAAAAAAATAATAATAATAATCGAACGGCTGATGACCATAAGGGGGCATAGTAGATCCTCGCTGACCCCCTAGGTTTGATGTGGAGGTTTTAAAAGGGCCCCGCGGGGCAAAAAAAAATAATAATAATAATAATCGAACGGCTGAATGGATTTGCACGAAACTTGGTAAAATATTAGGGACTGGTAGCCCGATGTGCCTTTGCTATGTCTCAATATATGTGCTTCAGTGCATTTTGAGAAATTAACGTTCAAAAACAAGATATATATCTGTAACAGCGCTCCGCTTCGCGGAGATAAAATTATATGTGTATTACCTAGCTGTTGCTAACACCAGTTAGCGACGGCTAGTAGGAGATAGCGACCATCTTGGGTCCCACTTTGCATGTGAGTGATATTTATCACTAATGACATGCAAAGTGGGCATGCCAAGATGTTAGCGACTGGAAACAGTCGCTAACATCGCTATCTCCTATTATCAACTTTTGGAAATATTCGAGATAAGCGCGAATATCTCCAAAAAGTAACAGCTGCCCTGAGCAGTTCTTAGCCATGTTATCCAATGGGAGGTGGATAACATGGCTAAGAGCATTAGCTCGGTAATGCATGAATATCGCGGAGTTTTCAGCGACATTAATGCATTGCGCTCGTTTTTTATCGTATTTGCGATAAACCTTGATAATAGCAAGGTTTATCTGCGATAATTTCTGACGGTAAAAAAATCTTTGCAATGCATCGTTAGGGATAAATATCGCTTAACTTTGGTAATATGCCCCAACGTCTGTTAACGTTCGATTCGAAGGAAATCAGGAATTGTTGAAAAACATTGTGTGCGCCATCTTGTCTTTTTTCAAATGCCACACTTTTGTCGTGCACGGCAGCCATTTTAGATGCCTTGACCAGATCCACTCTGTGAACGCTGTCGATCCTTAGCATGGCTCCCCACCCTCGCAAGCATCTCCCCCAGGCAGTGGTCACCCCCGCTCTCTGTTTTATGCATGGGTAATAAACCTCCCCCCATCTGCGCTGTTCTTCCCTGAGAATCACACCCTGTGCCCGCCCGACACCTCCCTTTCGCCCTATTCACTACCGCACCCTCTGACACTCCTTTTCCTCTGTGTCCGATTGTCCAGGCCGGTCCTAGGCTATCAGCTAGCCCTGCAGATGTAGTTTATGGCCACAGCTGTAAAGAATCACCCGTCTTCAAAGGAGTTATAGTAGATCAAGGCCCACACTCGATGAGATCCGTCACAGCAGAAGCGTTGCTATTATCTGAAAACCATTCTGTATTGTGATTGGGGAGGGGACCGAGCGTGAAGCGGAAGATTCCAGGGATGACTCTTTGTACATCAAAGTTTTTACAATTATGTGTCACATTAAAAATATATAGCACTCCGACAAAGTAGTAAGATTATAAAACTTTAATAATTTATAAATATATACAAGAAAACAAAAATAGTAATAACATATAAACATTTTTAGAGAAAAACAACGAAGTAGCGGTCGGCTGTGCGAATAGTCCCAACGCAGCACAACGTCCAGATTTCCGGCGTGGGGCGTCGCGGGGGGTGGGTGATCAGTAGCAAACTGTTGTGCGAATAGTTCCAAGGCAGCAGAACGCGCCGAAATCTAGATGACACAAAAGTGATGTCTAGTAAGTTGCCACCCAGCAAATAACGGCGTGGGGCGTCGCGGGGGGTGGGTCATCAGTAGCAAACTGTTGTGCGAATAGTTCCAAGGCAGCAGAACGATGGCACCAAGGTGATGTCCAGTAAGTTGCCGCACTGGTTTTGGTATCCTACAATGCTGCTCCGAATAACGGCGTGGAGCGCCCCGGGGGAGGCGGCGTGAACGGGCCTCTCCAGGTGGAGTCTCGTCTGTTGTAGTGGGGCGCCCCTTTACCGTTTCAGTTGCCATTCCGTCCGCTTTTGGTCCACTGTGTCAAAATCCGCCATTCAGCTGAGTTGCGCCCACTCTTGCGGTGCAGCGATAGGCGGCTGTCACAGGACTCTCAAAATGGCGGCAGGCTGTTTCCTTTTTGGGCCTGGTCCACTGAAATGGCCCTGGGACACCTTGGAAATCGGACGCTTGTCTGCTAGGTCTTGGACCCCATTCTCGAAAGCGTCCCCTCCGCCTTGAGAATTCATCAAAAGTTTTGGGGGCCCCGACTCCTGCAGGCTTCTGGTGGGGAGCGGCTGCCATGATTGCTCGCGGAATGACCACGACGGAGCTACGAGATGGTGGTGCTCTCATGGTGACGCCAGCTTCAGTCTGAAACATCCAGAAACAAGGTGGGGCTTTCATCGTTTGGGGGAAAAAAAAAGTTTTCATCCAATGAAAAGTGTTGTTTTTAGGTCATATGATCAAGCCTTCCATCATTAGGAAACCAAAAGTAAAATGAACCAATGAAAAGTTTTATAAACAAGTCACATGACCTGTTATGCGGCATAGGGTATAAAATGCGGAGAAAATACGTTGGCACGTGAGGCGGCGTCAGTAGCGGACCGATGTGCGAATAGGCCGAAGGCAATACAACGCGCCAAGATCCGGATGGCATCGAGGTGGTGTCATAGTTGAGAGTTCTGAGCAGCGGTTGTAACACTGTCTGAAGCTTATTTGCAGCTGCTGCAGCTTCACTACGCGCCAAGATCCGGATGGCACCGAGGTGGTGTGTAGGAAGTTGCCGCACTGGTGTGGCCATCCTACAATGCTGAAAGTCGGCGTGGGGCGCCCCGTTGGCCTGTGAGTTTGCGTCAGTAGCGGACCGATGTGCGAATAGGCCGAAGGCAGCACAACGCGCCAAGATCCGGATGGCACCGAGGTGGTGTCTAGTAAGTTGTCGCACTTCTGTGGCCATCCTACAATGTTGAAAGTCGGCGTGGGGCGCCCCGTTGGCCTGTGAGATGGTGTCAGTAGCGGACTGATGTGTGAATGGGGCCAAAGGCAGCGCAACAATATTTTCTACTATATTTCCGGTGTAGAAGAGACCACAAGGCGCTGAGATGCCAAGATCCGGATGGCACCGAGGTGGTGTCTTGCAAGTTGTGGTACTGGTGTGGCCATCCTACAATGCTGAAAGTCGGCGTGGGGCGCCCCGTTGGCCTGTGAGATGGCGTCAGTAGCGGACCGATGTGCGAATAGGCCGAAGGCAGCACAACAATATTTTCTGACTGACACCACAAGGCGCTGAGATGCCAAGATCCGGATGGCACCGAGGTGATGTCTAAGTTGCGGACTGATGTGCGAATGGGGCCAAAGGCAGCGTAACAATATTTTTTGTATGGAAGATACCACTAGGCGTTGAGATGCCAAGATTCGGATGGCACTGAGGTGATGTCTAGCAAGTTGGTGTGGTCATCCTACAATGCTGAAACTCGGCGTGGGTCACCCCATTAGCCTGTGAGATGGCGTCAGTAGCGGACCGATGTGCGAATAGGCCGAAGGCAGCACAACGCGCCAAGATCCGGATGTCACCGTGGTGGTTTCATAGTTGAGAGGCACTTCATCTGCAGTGGGGCGCCGAGATCCGGATGGCACCGAGGTGATGTCTAGCAAGTTGCTGTACTGGTGTGGTCATCCTACAATGCTGAAACTCGGCGTGGGTCGCCCCATTAGCCTGTGAGATGGCGTCAGTAGCGGACCGATGTGCGAATAGGCCGAAGGCAGCACAACGCGCCAAGATCCGGATGTCACCGTGGTGGTTTCATAGTTGAGAGGCACTTCATCTGCAGTGGGGCGCCGAGATCCGGATGGCACCGAGGTGATGTCTAGCAAGTTGCTGTACTGGTGTGGTCATCCTACAATGCTGAAACTCGGCGTGGGTCGCCCCATTAGCCTGTGAGATGGCGTCAGTAGCGGACCGATGTGCGAATAGGCCGAAGGCAGCACAACGCGCCAAGATCCGGATGTCACCGTGGTGGTTTCATAGTTGAGAGGCACTTCATCTGCAGTGGGGCGCCGAGATCCGGATGGCACCGAGGTGATGTCTAGCAAGTTGCTGTACTGGTGTGGTTATTCTACAATGCTGAAACTCGGCGTGGGTCGCCCCATTAGCCTGTGAGATGGCGTCAGTAG
The DNA here is from genome assembly GCF_964261635.1 of Lissotriton helveticus. NCBI lineage: Eukaryota > Metazoa > Chordata > Amphibia > Caudata > Salamandridae > Lissotriton > Lissotriton helveticus. Next base: position 353,644,017 of record NC_136063.1, on the reverse strand, counting down.
CGGACCGATGTGCGAATAGGCCGAAGGCAGCACAACGCGCCAAGATCCGGATGTCACCGTGGTGGTTTCATAGTTGAGAGGCACTTCATCTGCAGTGGGGCGCCGAGATCCGGATGGCACCGAGGTGATGTCTAGCAAGTTGCTGTACTGGTGTGGTCATCCTACAATGCTGAAACTCGGCGTGGGTCGCCCCATTAGCCTGTGAGATGGCGTCAGTAGCGGACCGATGTGCGAATAGGCCGAAGGCAGCACAACGCGCCAAGATCCGGATGTCACCGTGGTGGTTTCATAGTTGAGAGGCACTTCATCTGCAGTGGGGCGCCGAGATCCGGATGGCACCGAGGTGATGTCTAGCAAGTTGCTGTACTTGTGTGGTCATCCTACAATGCTGAAACTCGGCGTGGGTCGCCCCATTAGCCTGTGAGACAGCAGTTCTTTGGATTTGGGCCTGGCTCGTCTGCTGTAGTGGGGCGCCCCTTTACCGTTTCAGTTGCCATTCAGCTGAGTTTCGGCTGCTCTTGATGCTACAGCGACAGGCGGCTGCAACAGGACTCTCAAAATGGCGGCCTGTTCTTTGGATTTGGGCCTGGTCCACTAAAATGGCCCTGGGACACCTTAGAACTCGGACGCTCGATTTTTTTTTCCTTTCCTGTACATGCAAAAAAAGGTAAATGCCCGGTACGTTACACGCTTCATCTGCCACGATGAACTCTCTAGAGGAACCGAAAAAAAATATAGTTGTGGTAACTATACCATGCATCGTCATATGGAGAGGTGGCAACAATTAATTATAGTGCTGCATAAAAGAGAGATTTGGAGGAGAACCCCTGACCTGCTAGTACATTCATCAAAGAAGTGGCACTGAGAGCTTCAGAGGCAAGGGAAACGGTCCCAAATATTTAGAAGAAATTTGGAAAGATTAAAATGACATGTTTAGATTGTGGCAAATTTATTTCATGTGGACATCTGAGTGTTACTCTAATAAATACAGCATATGAACATCATCATAGTCGATGGTTGGTAGAGACATTTTGACTATATCCTGGACCTGCCCGTCCTCGCCCAAAATGGCGCCAGAATAAATGGGACTCGTAACTCCTTGTTGTGTACTGGTTGCAGAACCTTGAAATCACGAGATACGTATGCAGTTTTGAAGCACATGGCGGGCGGGGACGAGAATTGATTGAATATTTCGACATCCCTATTGATATTAAGTTCTGATGTGTTATTGATTACTGTACTGTTGAAAGTTCGAATTAACGTCACCCATGGTACTTGCCCGCAAATGTATATCTAGATAATTTTATTGTAACTGGCCCTGTCGTATTTTAATTATAAAATGTACGTCCACCGATTCCGTAACTGTTAGACACCTTAGTTCTTGCAACCTAATGGCCCGCCCGTTACGTTCCTCTACAGTGTAAATGTCTATTTATCATATACGATTACAGTTTGCTCCGTGGCCGGCCCACGTGGTTATAGGCTCGTATTTGTATAATGAAATTTTCACAATAAAGGTTTTTAAAAGAAAACATGGTAGTAGTATATACATTGGTAAAGTTTTTAATAATAGTCACTGTTTTAGAATCATTAAAAGGCAAGTGAAATAAAGCAGACCAATTACATGAAGGGTAAAAGGTATAATACGAAGGAACGCAGTAAAGATAAATGGTCAAGGGCTGTTGTGTTTTCTATTCCTGCAACATAAAGTGATCGATAAGAATCTCATATTCAGGCGTATCGGCGACTAAGACAGCAGGTCGACCCTCTTTTGCTCAACGGCTCCGTCATGGGACGAAGAAACGCTCTTTTTCTCGAAAAAAGAATATATTTTACTTGCAGGACAGTTGTAAAATTTCCGGGAAAGTACATTAGCCTGGAACATTATAACATATATTTAAGAAAAAATAATGTTCGGAAGTAATGAAAAGCGTAATTTTTAGGTCATATGATCAAGCCTTTCATCATTACAATAAGAAAAGTAAAATGAACCAATGAAAAGTTTTATTAACAAGTCACATGACTTGTTATGCTTACGTTACGCGCTGCGCGCCCCGGATGACTTCCGGATGCGCTAACGCGGCGCGTCATATGACGCATTACGCGACAACGCAGGTACAGAATATAGTCAAAATGTCTCCACCAACCAGCGGTCGGAACACAACCCCTTTCAGCAGGCTAAATAGTTCTGTTAAATGACAACAGAAGGGACAGGCAACAAGAACCATCAGTCAAAGAGGGGAGGGCTAGTTCTTCTCTACCGGGTTACATTGGGGCGCTACCGGAACTGATCGAATTGGTAGTCTACAGTGTTTCTGGATGTTTCAGACTGAAGCTGGGGTTAGCATGAGAGCAGCACCATTTCGTAGCTCCGTCGTGGTCATTCCGCAACCAATCATGGCAGCCGTTCTTTATCGTTATTTTGGGCGGGGTGGGTGGCGGAGCAGAGCTGTTTTGCAGCCATCATTGTGTGGAGTTCAGTTCATCTCACTAGTTTTGTATTTGTCATGAGGGGTTGTTCCTAATGTTTCTATTTTAGCGAGGTCAAAAAGAGATCCCATTAGTGGCCTACTGATTTTGCTCGATTCCTTTTCTTTTTTTTTTACACGATTTTTCGTTATCTGCAAAGACTAAACAGAGTATTGCGACTCTGTGTTTGTTTGTAAATAGAGAATGAACCAAAGAGAACTAATTCTAAAACAGTAAATACTTGGATAACAATGAATCAAATGGAGAGAGAAGCAGGCACGACGGATTACAATGGGGGCAAAGACCTGCGTTAACTACCTTTCACTATCTGCAAAGAGAGAGTACTCCTAATAGAAATGAGGGGGGGGGGGCACCATTCAAAGCAGATCAGTGTGCATAAACACGAAAATGTTTTCACTTACCACGTACTTGACATTCGACAGCTTATGATATTTGCTATTAAAAAACCATTGAAATTCACTGAAAAAACCATAGGTTATAGACCATATATAGTTAGGAATTAGCATTTACAAAACCTTGAAAATTCACTGAAAAAACCATAGGTTATAGACCATATATAGTTAGGAATTAGCATTTAAAAAACCTTATTTTACTCACACAAAACCATTGAAATTCCATATATAGTTAGTTGCACTAACTATATATCGCGCACCTGCAATCCACTGCTGATGATGTCACATATTACATCATTCATGACATGGTCAGTGACATCACTGATGACATCACTGATGACATCTCAAATGACATCACTGATGACATCACTGATGACAACATCCAGTGACTGTATGTTTCTGTAAAGTTAAAATGTGTCTTACATATTGAAGAATGAGTGGAAGTATAAGTGTCTGGACAAAGGATTTAGTAGGTGCATGACTGAATGCATGAGTGAGTGATTAAATGTGTCTCACTGAGTGCATGGGTTAGTGACTAAAGTGTCTTAATTTGTGCATCATTATGTCTGTTGTTCTGTAAACTGCTGCATGTTTTGATCAGTAGCTATATGATTAACTATATGGGTTACTGATTGATTGTCCAAGTATTTGTATGGGAGACTGAGTGTGTGTGTGGCTGGCTGGGAGGTGTGTGACTCTGTGCAGATCAATGTGTACTTGTATCAATGATTGTATAACAAGGTAAGTATGTGTTAGTATATGTTTGAAAATGTAAGGTGCTCTATGTTTAACTGTATAGACAAGAAAATGGAAGTGTCATTGATTCTTTACAGGACTGACTAGGTGTGTGAGTAACTCCATGGATGAGTGGCAGACTGTGAGTGTCTGTATAGGTGTATGAGTGCATATGATAGTGTTGTAAAGATGAGTGATTGTATGTATGAATGATAGTATGGGTGAATGAGTGAAGGTGTGTGTAGACGTAGGAATCAGTGAGTGCGTATGTAGTAACTAGTATTGGTGTGTCAATGGTTTCAAAAATTATATTCTGTATTTAACACTGGGTGAAACAGAGGTTATATTAAAATGTGAGGAGATGCATTGTATTGTCACATGAATGATATCATCAGTGATGTGGTCATTGATGTCAAATGAGATGTCATCAGTGATGTCATCAGTGATGTCATTTGAGATGTCATCAGTGATGTCATCAGTGATGTCACTGACCATGTCATGAATGATGTAATATGTGACATCATCAGCAGTGGATTGCAGGTGCGCGATATATAGTTAGTGCAACTAACTATATATGGAATTTCAATGGTTTTGTGTGAGTAAAATAAGGTTTTTTAAATGCTAATTCCTAACTATATATGGTCTATAACCTATGGTTTTTTCAGTGAATATATATATATATATATATATATATATATATATATATATATATATATATATATATATATATATATATATATTACCTACTGGCGGTCGCCAGTAGGTATATATAGTTAGGATTTTTTCTCTATGGGTTTTTTGAAAATTCTATGTCTAATAACTTTGGCGTTTGTGGACGGAATCGGCTGAAATTTTCAGGAAAATGGCACATTTTGTTTCTGAGCAGCCCTTGAAAATTTGGGGGGGGTTCGTCCAGTGGGGGCCGAGAAAAAAGGGGGGTCCCAAAACGTGTTTTTAACATTGAGTTTTCCATAGGGCGGTTGGCCTCACTTTTAGCCCGAACGGCTGAATGGATTTGCACGAAACTTGGCAAAATTGTAGGGACTGGTAGCCCGATGTGCCTTTTGTAGGTCTCAATATATGTGCTCCAGTGGATTTTGAGAAATTAACGTTTAAAAAAAGATATATATCTGTAACAGCGGACCGGTTAGCGCTCTGGTTCGCGGACTTTTCGCGCAACGGAGCTTTGTGAAGCGAAGCTGATTGGTTCTCCGGCGTCTGTCAACATTCCAAACAGTCCGTAGCGGCCGCCATCTTGTCTCTCGGTAGGATCGAGAGACAAGAGGAGGTCAAAACAAAGGGGGAAATAACTATAAGGGGGCATAGTAGATCCTCGCTGACCCCCTAGGTTTGATGTGGAGGTTTTAAAAGGGCCCCGCGGGGCAAAAAAAAATAATAAAAATAATAATTGAACGGCTGAATGGATTTGCACGAAACTTGGCAAAATATTAGGGACTGGTAGCCCGATGTGCCTTTGCTAGGTCTCAATATATGTGCTCCAGTGGATTTTGAGAAATTAACGTTCAAAAAAAGATATATATCTGTAACAGCGCTCTGCTTCGCGTAACGGAGGTTTGCGAAGCTGATTGGTCATTCTGTCACTGGGCTATAGTTGGGCTACATCTGGCTGATATTTGGGCTACATTTGTTTTTTTGTGTGTCTGGCGGCCATCTTTGGGCTACATTGGGCTACATTGGGCTTCATTGGGCTACATTCGGCTAATTAGCAAATAGCTCATCGCAAACTAGGAATGGTAAAGAATCGCTATTTATTCCTTAAAGTTCGCTATTTAGGAAATGCAAATAACTTTGATGATACATATGGCGGTTCATCTCTAACAAGATAAGAAGCATAGGGATAGATTTATGATGACTGGCGCATCACCAGGGATGTGTTAGTCATTCTGTGCCGCTGTTCCGTCACCTATGGTGTGCTGCATTTACAATGCGGCGCATCACGGGGCAAAAACAGCACAGATGCGTGATGTATCTGTGCCGTAAAGGTGGCGCATTGCTGGAGTTGTATCGCAAGTGTGATGAAGCTCCAGCAAGGGTCGGGGGTGCCCCTGTCGCAGGGTTTCTGTTCTCACACAGAACTGTGGACAGAGGATTGGAACCTCGGCGAATTAGGGTGTCCCAAAACTCACGTTAGTAATCAAAAACTATTTAGCAAGCTAGGTACAGTGTCACATTGGATATAACAAACTCTCAATGTTTAGACAATCCAGAATATGAACTTATAGTACCTCAGGATACGTGGAACTCATGAACAGTCGGTCGTTATATATTTCTTAGAAACCAGAACATGGAGTTAAGAAGAACACATGTGTATTTGAAATGTTTATTTACTAATGCCGTCTTCTCAGGCGTAGTACCTTAGATAATAAAAGTACACATATTATCAGTAGCAAAATTACCAGCATAGTTACTAGTACATAAAAAGTGAATGGTGATAGTATGTTAACATGCTGTAAATGAATAAGAGTTAGCAACACTTATAAGCAGCCGCGGGCCGTGGAGGGAGTTACGGTGAGGCAGGGAGGCGGGGAGGGGGAGAAGCAGGGTGGAGAATACAAGTACACATATTATCAGTAGCAAAATTACCAGCATAGTTACTAGTACATAAAAAGCGAATGGTGACAGTATGTTAACATGCTGTAAATGAATAAGAGTTAGCAACACTTATAAGCAGCCGCGGGCCGTGGAGGGAGTTACGGTGGGGCAGGGAGGCGGGGAGGGGGAGGGGCAAGGTAGAGAGGGCTCCACCCTGCTTCTCCCCCTCCCCGCCTCCCTGCCTCACCGTAACTCCCTCCACGGCCCGCGGCTGCTTATATCTCACCCTCCCTAATACACATATTATATTATTTGCTAAGAAGGTCTCTTTGTGTTGGTTTAGGGCGTGCCCATACTTTAGTGTCTTAGATTTGAAGGAATCACATCAGCATACACCAGCTCTCTCTTCATGTGAACCGCATCAACTGTTGTGTATGTGTGTTCGGCAAAGCAATATAAAACCCGCCTCATGCCCAGAATTGGCAGAAGTTGCACTTATGTTATGAGTATGAAGTCGTGGAGATCAGACCTCATAACAATTCTGTATCGTGTTGTTCTTGAAACTTTAGCACTCGCTGTACAGATATAGTTTAACAAGTAAAGCAGATAGTAGACCAATAACATATTATTCTCATGTAAACCACGATGAACTACTAGGTGGAAAGCTAAAGCAACAACTAAATGTCGTGTGCAGAAGTTGCAAAAAAGGAAAAATGGCGTTTAAACCGGTAATGAGCCCATGCTAACTTAACACGGTGTAAAGATATCCAGGACCTAGATGACACCTCCCCATGATCCGGAAACGAACTGAATAAGATAATAGAAGTGCCATCTCATGAGAGCAGATTGCAAGTTTATATGTGGACGGTCCGCAAGGTAAAGCATTAAAAACTAGGAAAATTCAATGCTAAAGAAAAATAAAACAGCCAAGTACTTTATCGAGTCTTAAGCCAATAGGCAAGGTAAATAATAAAAACTTGACAATTAAGTCAATGAATTGTCAATGAAATGCTAGTACTCAGCATATGAAACATGAAAAAGGTCTATGACATAACTGTGTATGCAAAATAAGCTGCAACAGCCTCCAACAGGAAGTCACCGTCTTCATCCGAAAACAGTTCAGCCATCCAATTTAAAAGCGGAAAAGAACATACGTGCTCTCCCAGCACCGGATCCTCTATCACCATCAGAGGACAGCTCGGTGGGTTTTCAAGAAAGCTGTGTTCCAAGAAAGACTGTGCTGCCGCCAGTAAATTCCAGGGACCAAGTAGTCCATGCATCAATGCCACAGCCATAATCCTTTCGCCAGGACAAACCAACTCGTGAGTAATGATAGGAGTCATCAGCTGATTAAAGTCGACGTCAGGAGAAACCGGTCCGCAGAGACACAAATCAATGGCCCAATCGAAATCACAGGTCAGGCAGTGAAATACAGGCTGGACACAGGTGAAGTAGGAGAACCGAAAAGATAATCCATATGCCGTGCTTAATATCGCCAACGGCATTGTGCCATAATATTCTAGCATGCGATTGCGGAACAGTGTCAGCAGCTGCAGGGTCGGAGGTTGCATAGGAGGGACATCCATATTTAAAAATGTAAAAAAGCACAAGAGCGTCCGCTGGTAATGCAAGTAAAAATGCAATCCACGAACCAGAGTGGAGAAAATGGAATGAAAGGTAGCAGGGATGACTCCAAAGATTTTCTCAAATGAAGTCACGAGACCACTGGTAACAACTTTAAAAAAGTGTGCCAGGGATTTTGTGGAGGATGCGTTAAAGATAGTCGGAAACATGTTGCTGAAATTGAAAGGCAAACCTGTGTACGGGTGTTCGCTATGTGAAGTACGAAAGTTTCACGGGCCGAACTCAAGGCCACCTCTCTCTGAGACAAAAGAGCTCTTATTCTTGTCATGCCGTTGAAACGTGTCCCAAGGTTGGTATTTGTGGCCAGATTGAAAACTCCCTATGTTCATGTGTGGGAGGAAATAGAACATTTCTGCAGCAAATAACCCGTTCACTTACTGTTACGATAAAAGGAATACTTTTAATTAACTCAGAACAATCTTCATTATTGAGCATCAAATAACTACCATTTTCCAACAACTTGAACGTGGGGATGATAGCAGGAACTGGCGTGCCTTGCAACACGCAAGCCATATTTGGTCGGTGTTTGTTGCATGAATCGTGTAACTGTATGTGCCTACACATTAGTGAATGATCTGGCGTCTCAGTGCATTCCTCTCCATTCAGATAAACTTCTTGATCATCTTTGAAACATCTGTATGTGTATGGAAGCGACCAGACCTCATGAACAAAAGCACTACCTAAAGGTTCATAAAGACCTATTGGTATATATTTCATACAATTTGAAAACTTATATAAAGCAAAAGGCAGCGTTATTAAACCGTGGATAAGGCATGTTGCCAAAAAACCCGCAATCCTCTGCTGATGATGTCACTGAGCATGTCATGAATGATGTAATATGTGACATCATCAGTAGTGGATTATGGGTAATAGTATCTCTAGTTTACTCCCCTATAGCTGTCTTTCTTTTAACATAAGTGTGTGTTTCCTTCCCTTATACTTACTGTTTTTGGTTCGCTTCCAGTTCGCGTACCAGCGAGCGAACTAGGAAGCGAACTAAGAGAAATAGAGGTTGGCACAGTTCCAAATATTGTACCAATTTTTTAATAACGGGGAGGTAGTTCTGAAAAGAACTTTTTTTTTTATTTTTCTGAACATTTTTTTAATGTTTTTGAATTTTTCGGAACAGTTTTATATTTTTTTGGGTTTTTCTTGGAGGGGGCAATGAAAACGATTCATTGTAAAGGGCTCAACAGGAGCAACAAAACAAAAAAAAGAAGTATTTATTATTTTGGGCGTTTCGGACAAACTTGCATATGATAGTCAATAGCTCTGTTGATCAGAGTGATGCTTCTTTCTCCGTAGGAAATGAATCCATCGCAAAATACGCAGGTGTGTTTTACTTCACCAAATCTCATTTGTATATTTGGCACCATCTCCCTGCCCTCTGGTCCCGTTACTTCCGGTACAACAGATCTTCTGGCCATAATAGGGAGATTATCTAGGTCGTTCCGAAACTGTGCAGCACTGTAGTTGTTAGGATGCCACCTAGTCATATGGCGATGCATTGTGTAGTTTCCGAAACTGTATTTTTTGTCGGTCCCTCTGGACAGTCTATCTTGACATATAAGGCAAGTTACGTATCTTGCATTTACTTTTTTCTGACCTTTGGGAATTTTAAAAAATTGCCAAATGAAGTTTTCTTTCCGGTGAGACGTCTTGGGCTGCTCAGGCAAAAACTGCCTCTCTTCGTGCTCGTCCTCCTGTTCCTCTTCTTCTTCTTCTTGTTGAATTACAACTTGAGCAGGTGGTCCTCTCTTCCTTGGAGGTGGTGGAGGTGGTGGGGAAGCACCAGCTGAAGCTACTAAAGAAGCCATTGCTCAGTGATCACAAAGGGTCTTTCTCTCACAATGATGAAAGTCAGAGTGAGGAAAGAAGGAGGGATTTTCATCATTTGGGAAAAACAAGAGTTCTCAACCAATCAAAAGTGTTCATTTTAGATTATATGACCTAGTCTTACATCATTAGGAAACCAAAAGTGAAATGAACCAATGAAAAGTGTTATTACCAAGTCACATGACTTGCTGTGTTTACGTTAAGCGCTTTGCAGGGCCTCCCGGTTTGCTTCCAGAAACCTGCGCTTTGGCACTCGCTTCGCGTACCAGTTCGCTAACGTAGCACGTCATATGACGTATCACGCGACAACGTGGAACGTCATGCGGACGGGAGGCGTCACGATGTTGTTTTCTAACGCGGCACTTGCGGTAAAGAAACGTTTACCGGCTCGCGGTCTATTTCGCGGCATCAAGGTCAGCTAACGGGAAGCTTCCCGATTCGCGAAGCGGGAACGAAGAAAAAAAAATATTTAAAAAAAAAATTATTCATAAACATATAAAATATATTTTTGGATTTAAAGAAGAATACATTTTACAGCTACAGATATTAGCTGTTAAAAAACCAATGAAATTCACAGAAAAAACCATAGGTTATAGACCATATATAGTTAGGAATTAGCATTTACAAAACCTTGAAAATTCACTGAAAAAACCATAGGTTATAGACCATATATAGTTAGGAATTAGCATTTAGAAAACCTTATTTTACTCACACAAAACCATTGAAATTCCATATATAGTTAGTTGCACTAACTATATATCGCGCACCCGCAATCCACTGCTGATGATGTCACATATTACATCATTCATGACATGGTCAGTGACATCACTGATGACATCACTGATGACATCTCAAATGACATCACTGATGACAACATCCAGTGACTGTATGTTTCTGTAAAGTTAAAATATGTCTTAGATATTGAAGAATGAGTGGATGTATAAGTGTCTGGATGAAGGATTTAGTAGGTGCGTGACTGACTGTATGAGTGAGTGATTAAATGTGTCTCACTGAATGCATGGGTTAGTGACTAAACTGTCTTAATTTGTGCATCATTATGTCTGTTGTGATGTAAACTGCTGCATGTGTTGATCATTAGCTATACGAGAGGCTATATGTGTTATTAATTGGTTGCCCAAGTATTTCTATGGGAGATTGAGTTTGTGTGGGGGTGGCTGGGAGGTGTGTGACTCTGTGCATAGATGTGTGAGCAGTTGATTCACTAGGTGTATGAGTTCAAGAGTGCATGTGGAAAAAGCTACATGGGCGGTTGACTGTGTGCATGAGTGTATTGATGAGTGAATGGATATCTCAATGCTACATGTCATAGTAAGTACATATGTAAAACACAGTACATGTGAGAGTTGGCATATATAAATAACTGTGCATGAGAGCCACTGAATGTGTGAGTGGCTGTATGGATCATTGTGAACTTGTATCAGGGATTGTATAAGAGAGTAAATATGTGTTAGTATATGTTTGAATAAGTAAGGTGTGTATAACTGTATAGTTGAGGAAATGGAGGTGAGATTGTTTCTTTGCATGACTGACTAGGTGTGTGAGTAACTCCATGGATGAGTGACAGTGTGTGAGTGTCTGTATACACTGAGTGTATCTAAGGTTATATTAGAGTCTGAAGAGGTTTATTGTATTAGCACAAGAATGATGTCAAATGAGATGTCATCAGTGATGTCATCAGTGATGTCATTTGAGATGTCATCAGTGATGTCATCAGTGATGTCACTGACCATGTCATGAATGATGTAATATGTGACATCATCAGCAGTGGATTGCGGGTGCGCGATATATAGTTAGTGCAACTAACTATATATGGAATTTCAATGGTTTTGTGTGAGTAAAATAAGGTTTTCTAAATGCTAATTCCTAACTATATATGGTCTATAACCTATGGTTTTTTCAGTGAATTTTCAAGGTTTTGTAAATGCTAATTCCTAACTATATATGGTCTATAACCTATGGTTTTTTCTGTGAATATATATATATATAAAAATATATATATATATATATATATATATTCACTGAAAAAACCATAGGTTTCAGGCCTTATATAGTTAGGAATTAGCATTTAAAAAACCTTTGAAATTCACTGAAAAGACCATAGGTTTCAGGCGTTATATAGTTAGGAATTAGCTTTTAAAAAACATTTGGAATTCACTCAAAAAACTATAAGTTTTAGGGGTGTTATAGTTACCTGGACATTTCACTTATACAAAAGCATTGAAATGGCTCCTATATAGTTAGTTGTACTAACTATATTTCGCGCACCCGCAATCCACTGCTGATGATGTCACATATTAGATCATTCATGTCCAACAGTCCTACTTATTACAAAGGTATGGCACACCTGAAGCCATCTTGATTGGAATAAAGTGGTAACTCTTAAAACATTTAATTTAAAAAGGAACAAAATGGGGGGTATATTTTGCCATAGAAAGTATGATTAGTGCCGCAGAAAGAATAATTAGGGCACATTTTGAGTGACTTCTCAAATCCTCTTCTATTTCATTAAAAAATTCTGACATGCAATCTCCCAAGATGGCCACCAGAGACAAAAGAGCCCAAATGTAGCCCAAATATCACCCAGATGTAGCCCAAGTATAGCCCAATGACAGAATGTCCCAGAGTGTTCTAAAGAACAACTAGAGCGCTAACAGTCTTACTTATGACAAAAGTATGGCACACCAGAAGCCATCTTGTTTGGAATGAAGTGGTAAGTCTGAAAACATTTAATTTAAAAAGGAACAAAATGAGGGGGTTCATTTTGCCATAGAAAGTATGATTAGTGCTTCAGAAAGGAAAATGAGGGCACATTTTGAGTGACTTCTCAAATCCTCTTCTATTTCATTAAACAAATTCTGACATGCAAACTGAAACATGAACTTTGAATACCAGCAGCAGACTTCCCTGGTGAGTAGTAGCTTTACTACAGTGATCTAATGAGCAACTAGTGTGCTAACATTCAGAATTTATGGCAAATGTGTGACACATCTGAATGCCTTCTTGATGGAACCAAAGTAAATCTCGCCCTCGTTTAAGTTAAAGCCATTCTGTTTGTAAAGAGGTGGCTTTTTAGCTTTGCTTTTATTAGTGTTTTTAAAACTTTCATGTAAATAACATGCATATGTATGCATATATGTATATGTATGCATGCATTTATATTTGTATTTATATAGATATGCAGATTATATATGTTTATATATGAATGTATATATATATATATATATATATATATATATATATATATACATACATATATATAAATGCATATGCATATATATGCATATGTATGTGTATGTGTGTGCGTGCAGAGGGAGGTAGAGAGGAAGAGGTGTAGAGGTAGAGAGGTAGAGGTAGAGAGGTAGAGGTAGAAAGGTAGAGACTAATAGAGAGAGAAGTAGAGAGAGGTAGAGAGGTAGAGAGTAGAGAGTGAGTAATAGAGAGTAGAGAGTGAGTAGTAGAGAGCAGTAGAGAGAGTAGCAGAGAGTGAGTAGTAGAGAGTAGTAGAGTGAATAGTAGAGTGAGTAGTAGAGAGTAGTAGAGAGTGAGTAGTAGAGAGTGAGTAGTAGAGAGTGAGTAGTAGAGAGCAGTAGAGAGCGAGTAGTAGAGGGTAGTAAAGAGTGAGTAGTAGAGAGTGAGTAGTAGAGAGTGAGTAATAGAGAGTAGTAGAGAGTGAGTAGCAGAGAGAGAGAATAGTAGAGAGTAGCAGAGAGTGAGTAGTAGAGTGAGTAGTTGAGGTAGTAGAGAGAGAGTAGTAGAGAGTGAGTAGTAGAGAGTAGTAGAGAGTGAGTAGTAGAGTGATTAGTAGAAAATGAGTAGTAGAGAGTAGTAGAGAGTGAGAAGTAGAGAGTGAGCAGTAGAGAGTAATAGAGAGTGAGTAGTAAAGAGTGAGTAGTAGAGAGAGAGTAGTAGAGAGTGAGTAGTAGAGAGTAGTAGATAGTGAGTAGTAGGGAGGGAGTAGTAGAGAGAGAGTAGTAGAGAGTAGTAGAGTAGTAGAGAATGAGTAGTAGAGAGTGTGTATTAGAGAGTAGTGGAGTAGTAGAGTGTAAGTAGTAGAGAGTAGTGGAGAATATTCCAAAGTTTGGCACAGCACCACTTGCACAATAAGTCCAATCAAATCATATCAATTAGAGTCCTTATTAAAGCGCTGAATCTTGGTGTATATTCAAATGCTTTTATTTTCCATAAGTTTATGTACCACAGCCAGCCGATGCGTTTCGTTCTGTACAACAGAACGTCTTCAGGGCGTTCTTATTTCCTTCAAGTTATGTCGGTATCCTGTTGTCATATAACTAGATATTTCTTCCAAATGTTAGACGAGACGTAAGTACATTCTTATTCAAAGTAACTAGGTATCAATTTTACCCACACAATTCGGGCAGACTTGAGTAATTTATAGCATCCTCAAAGTCAGTCTTTCCAAAATTCCAAAATATAGGACATGATAATCCAAATCCAAATGTTTCTCAAGAAAAGTCATTTTCAATCGTTCGGAATATCGGCGTTTGGGCAGATATGACCCAGGGACCCCCAGTATGCAAGGGGAATTAGTCCCCCCTCTGCAAACGCAAAGGGGCATAGCCTCATTACACCTCTGTGCAATGCAGCCCCCTGGCGCATACTAAAGGTTCCAGGTGGGCTAGTTGGCCCCCAGGGACCCCCAGTATGCAAGGGGAATTAGTTCCCCCTCTTCAAACATGCATGGGGGCTGCGTTGCAGAGAGGTGTAAAAAAGGGTGTGGCCTCATTGCACCTCTCTGCAATGCAGCCCCCTGGCACATACTGGAGGCTCCTGGTGGGCTAGTTGGCCCCCAGGGACCCCCAGTATGCAAGGGGAATTAGTTCCCCCTCTGCAAACGCGCCAGGGGGCTGCATTGCAGAGAGGTGTAACAAGGGGCATAGCCCTATTACACCTCTGCAATGCAGCCCCCTGGCGCATACTGGAGGTTCCAGGTGGGCTAGTTGGCCCCCTGGGGCCCCCAGTATGCAAGGGGAATTAGTTCCCCCTCTTCAAACATGCACGGGGGCTGCGTTGCAGAGAGGTGTAAAAAGGGGCGTGGCTTCATTACACCTCTCTGCAATGCAGTCACCTGGTGCATACTGGAGATTCCTGGTGGGCTTTCAGGTCTTATATAGTTAGGAATTAGCATTAAAAAAAACTTTGAAATTCAATGAAAAAAACATAGGTTTCAGGCCTTATATAGTTAGGAATTAGCATTTAAAAAACCTTTGAAATTCACTGAAAAAACCATAGGTTTCAGGCCTTATATAGTTAGAAATTAGCATTTAAAAAACCTTTAAAATTCACTGAAAAAACTATAAGTTTTAGGGGTGTTATAGTTTGCTGGACATTTCACTCATACAAAACCATTGAAATTGCTCCTATATAGTTAGTTGTACTAACTATATTTCGCGCACCCGCAATTCACTGCTGATGATGTCACATATTACATCATTCATGACATGGTCAGTGACATCACTTTTGACATCTCAAATGAACCGGTGGTCAAATTAGGATCAACTTCAAAAAAGACCGACCGCGGCAGTCACGGGTGAATAAAAACCGTCCGACGCGGGCGGTGACGATCAAAAACCGACCACAGCGGTCGGAAACGCAGCAGAAAAGCAACAACCCTCCGCAAGCATAGCGGAGACACCGCACAGGAAATTAGGAAATCCCCGATGGTCCCGCGGTACGATCCGCTGTGTCCGACCGCCGCGGTAGCACGCTGGAGTGAATGGGAGAGCCAGCGGAAGAGCTGCAGCATAGCCACCGCAGAGGATGTTTTCTCACAAAACATGACGGATGATGCAAAAACACCACAACAAAGGCAAACAATGCAGAAATAAAAGTAGCCATGCCCCCCCAATACACCAAACACATCCCAATGAAACAAATAAATGCCAGAAACATACAATTTTGAGGACAACTCCCACAACACACCTGGCAGCAAAACTATATTGGGACACACCCACATAGCTGAGTATAAAACCAGCCCCTTCACTGACAACAATCCTTTGGAACACTCCAGAAGAGAAGGGCATACACCAGACCTGACAGGAGACGCAAGAGAACACAGCACACTCACCACCACCACCATCACACCAGCACCAACAATCCCCAAGCACATAACACACCTCACACACAAACACTACATCCACCACCCACACCCTTGCACCCACAAACACTTTGCACACTACACACCATGGCACCACAGAAAATGCCCAAATTCACAGAGAGTGAGTTGACTGTCATGGTAAATGAGATTTTCAGAGTGGAACCACAACTGTTTGGTAGCCTAGTCCAACAGACACCATTAGCCACAAGGACCCAAATGTGGCAAAGGATAGTCCAAAGGGTCAATGCAGTAGAGAACAACCCACGATCCAAGAAGGAGATCATGAAGCAGTGGCATGATCTCAAGAGGGTTGTCAAAGAGAGGAGAAGCAAGAACCAGGAGCTGGATGACAGTACTTGCAGTGGCCCTCCCATTACACCAAAACCATTCACACCATGGGAGGAGAAGGTGCTTACCATACTGCATCCTGAGAGTCTCACATGAGTATCCGGGGAAGAGGAGGCTGGTAAGTACAAACAAATGTTAACCAACACACTGATATGCTCCCTGTCTCACACCCCAGCAGGATGGATCACTCCTCACCCAGAAGCACTTGGAAGCCATTGCAGTACACCAAACAAACTTACAGGTAGGTAGCCATCTTCACAGGCAGAGTGTTTGTGGGTGGGAGGCCTGTACTACTACTCCCACCATGCTCCCTGTCCCACACCCCAGCAGGATGGATCACTCCCTCACCCAGAAGCACTTGGAAGCCATTGCAGTACACCAAACAAATGTACATGTCGGTAGCCATCTTCACATGCAGGGTGTTTGTGAGTGGGAGGCCTGCACTACTACTCCCACCATGCTCCCTGTCTCACCCCTAAGCAGGATGTAGAACACAACACCAACCCAGAAGCAGTTTGCAGCCATTGTATTGTTCACCCTCACCCAACCAGAAGGTAGCCATCTTGCCTGGGAGTCCTTTTTGGGGGAGGGAGGCCTGTACTACTACTCCCACCATGCCCCCTGTCCCACACCCCAGCAGGCTAGATCACTCCCTCATCTTGAAGCACTTGGAAGCCATTGCATTGTTCACCTTCACCTAACAGGTAGGTAGCATGTACGTGCAGCCACACATCTGTCACCAATGAAACGGTGCCATATGCCAACATTAAGTATGGGCGAATTTTGCGGATTTGCGGTCCGCGAAATCTCGCGAAATGGCAAAAAAATCCATGAGTTTGCGGGAAAATCTGCAAACTTGTGGATTTGCACAAATATATGTAACCACGTGTGTCTGTAACTTTGCCACCGCGCCGAAAGGCGCCGGTGTCCCTCGAGTGAGCTGTCCATCATAGTGAGGAAAGGGCGCGAACACGTTGCATACCCTAGTGTGTGTGGGGCGGGGCCAAACGGGCGGGGCTTCCATGAGAGTTCACATGCCTCTTGTTTATAAAGGGTCAGAGACCGATCAGAGCAGCAGATGAGAAGAAAGCAGTCTCCTGGTCACTGCAAGTACACGGGGAGTGCGCTCGAGAAACTCGTGGATGCAAAGACCTCCATCAAGGATTACATCTAATTGTAGGCAGTAGATATGGGGAGGGAGCACACCTGCCTAGTCTCGAACATGCTCACTAGTTGTTTGGGCTGGTCACAGGAAGTACACAGGGATTGCGCTCGAGAAACCCGTGGATGAAAAGACCTCTGTAGTGTAGTTCCTATCTTCCCAATAGGCTCTGCGCATTGGAATAGTACCTACAGCAGTAAAGGCCTAGGCCAGACGTTAACTAGGTCTACTACTGTCGATACTAGACTTAATTTTTGGGTTTGCCTGCTAAGCTCAGAGTTCGCTAGAAACTTTCTCGAATGTTCAAGGAAGGATTAACTCCCCTGATTAGACAAGAAGGGATTTAGTTTCTGACAACCATAGAACATGACAACTTTGCTCTCCCCTAATCAAGAGTCAATCTCAAGAGTCGTGTGAGCACAAGGCAATTATTTTACTCAGTCAGTACGTGCATTCTTAGTCTCATCAGAATGTAGAGAAAAGGAAGAGACGGGCGTGTTCAATAAAAGATGTTATTTATTGATCAGTCTCTTTTCTCGTACAAGAGAAATGGATCGATATTATTGCAATACTTATAGTTAAGTAAAGTGCATACATTAGAAGCAATAGTATAAAATAATACTGTAAAAACATTGATATGGTTTCTGAGCCATATGATGTTTAAAATGATTAAAATATATTTACATACACATATACATTTGACTAAACGTACTCAACTGGTGTTTCTAAATACGCCTACCCCGTGTACCTGACCTAAGTCTAATGCGTGGGCGGGAATAGAAAGTTACAGTTTAAGTTAAGTTTGTTTTTGCCAAGTGAATAACTAAAGAATTCTCTGTGAGGGGTTATTCAGTTCTGTACCTGGAATTTAGGATGAATGAGGAATGGTATCTCTTTCTCTGCTCTCGATATTCCAGGCTGCCTGCGAGGGCTACCCGGAAGCGCCGGTGCTGGGTCTCTCGGCTTGAGATAGCAGCGCGTCTTTCAGCGCGTCAGGAAGGCGGGGCTGTTGCCTGCGGGGTCTGCTTCTGCTCTCGGCTTCGGCAAGTATGGCTGCTCCGTCTTGTCACCACGCGTGTGTTTGCATAGGGCAAGGTCGGCAATATTTATACCTTAAAGGTGCCGGGATTGACGTAAGGATGGACATAGGTACGTCAATAAAGATGTCATACGACTTGCTCGTTAGCACATTCTTTACTAAAGTTCTCTGTGAAATCAAAACAATGGCCGCACGGATTATCCAGGTTGTCATAGGTTTGATTTGTTATGAGAACGTCGTATGCCTTATCAGGGGCTGGAGGAATGTCGCTTGTCTAATTAGATCTCAAGCGTTATGACCTAATCAGATAACACGTTCCTGTGCCGTAGTGTGACTGCGTCAGATAACGGTATCTGCATCATGGGGGTTTTCTTGCCTCATGGGCTGACTGTTAGTTAACTAGCTAGGTAGTTTAACCAGAATAGGGTCAGGAATAGGGGGATCGATTCAGAACCTATAGAAATACACGACACCCACTCCACGCTAACTATGGTCATATCTACTAATCTATGCATAGTATAACATAGTACAACATACTATAGAGTATAGTGTATACCTTACCACCCCAAAATACATAAATGCATTTTGAAATTTTCAAATATACTGAAAAATTGCAGTCATATATATTGTATGCACTTAAGCTATGAATTAAATGCAAAAGTAAGCACGCATTTTATGCATTATTGCTTGTTGGTATATGAGAAATACACATGAAATGGCTCTTAATATGGCTATACAGAAAGAAAAGTCGAAACCATTTCATCACATAATATATTTTGTGAACATACCAGCGGGCAGCTAAAGTCTATATAAAGTCTATAAAGTATCTAAAAATAGAAATCTTAGTTCTCTAGGAATAGTTTTCTTACTTTAAGCAGAAGATCAGTGTCCCGGGGAAAAAATATATAGAAAAATATTTTAAGGGCTTGCTGAAAAAAGTTGCTGTCCGTGAACTGGATTGTAATTGTTCATGTGACTTTATTTTTAAAGTTGAAGGCCGAATTCAGGGAACGCCGTGTGCGAGTTTACTCAAAAGTCTCTATTTCTGTTCCGGAGAGAACATCATATCATTCAGGCTTTCGAAAAAACTGTCAACAGCTTCATGGGAAAGTTCCTCTAAGTCGGAAATAGGGGTAACCATGCATTCGTGCGCATGATTGTCTCCATTGACATTCTGATTTGCATTGCTGACAGAAGGTCGTACCTGTTCGATGCTGCTTTCATCTTGAACTTCACTACTCTTCAATCGTAGTGGTGAAGATTCCAGGAATGCCGTCATCAGAATTGGCAGCCTTTGAGGGCAGCACAAAGCGTGAACCTTGGTAGGAACCAACAGTGTATCTGCATCCACTGGCGCATCCGATTGTAGCGTCAGACAGGTGTCTAACACGCATTCTTCTCCGCATAGCAGACACCTTAGTACAGGTAAAACACACCTTTGCCACATTGGTCGAAATGATAGAAACCAAGTCATGTTTAGGTCTCTAAGCCGGGAGAGTCCCAGGATTTTTGATATCCGGTCCCGGTATCCAATGGCTAGGATCGTATCTTCCATTGTCGCGAGAGTTTGATCTGTGACATGGGTTGCCATAACGAAAAATAAGGACTAGGAATAGGATTCCTGCAATTAGTCCCAGGATCAGGGGAAGTCCGCCAAAAATCGAATGGACGAAATCTGGAAAAATACCCAGTATGGCTTTGAATGGTGTTAATGCCATCGAAAATACTGTCTTAAATACCTTTGAGACCCCAGTGGTATCAGAAATATTTAAGATTTCGCTCAGGATTTCCGCGAAATGTACGGGGGAATTAGTTGATAATAATATATGTATCTCTGCAGTCGTCCTTGCGACTTGTAGATCATACGTTTCTTTAGATGACGTGAGCCTTGTAGGCGTCTGAAGAAGCACTGTTTTCATTCTGCTTAAAGTATCTATTCGAATAGAAGTAATTTTCAAACCGGGCCATGCCCTTGCCTCCCTGTCTGGAAAGGAGCTGGGGAATAAAGAACGTCCACAGCACTTGACCTTCGCCGTCGTAGTGACGAGATAAGGAGTCCCGGGCATAAGACTACAACATCTGCGGTCTACAATAAGAATGTAACTCCCATTATAGAGTCTTTGAAAGAATGGTTCTATTTCAGTTGCAGGTGCGCCTTGCTGGTGACATGAAAGGTTGTATGAATTCCCTTCACAGGCTCCGTGCAAACTAATACCGTTACACAGAAGCGTGCCGCTTAGTGACATAGCACAATTGTTGCCACTAAGAAACACTTTCTGTCCTTTGTTACTGACACATGCATGTGAATAGGGCAGGTTCCAAGTTGTTTTAAGGTACCCCTTTCCCAATTTCTCGTACATGCCAGCCTGTATATATTTTTGGCAGTATTGAAACCTGAAGGTTGAGATTGGAATATTTATGATTCCGTGGATTATCCATTCACTGACAGGTCGTTCTGACATTGTCATTGGTAATCTTTCTAGTTTTTCAATGCTCAAGATTGTATAATCAGCACCCTTCTGCGCCATACCGATTTGTCTATCAGTAAGGTTAAAGATTTGGAATAGTGACGTTGTGTTGATTAAACGCCAAGGCACATAGCCTGAACGCAGATTTTGTAACGTCCAGCCAAGCTGTACGATAGAACGCAATTGTGACTGTCCATGTTGTAATAACAGTAAGTCTTGCGATAATATATCGATTGCTGAAGACACAATGCTGTCCAATGAAAAAATTCTGGAGGACAGAGTCATTAACCCATTGTCCACTACAGAAAGTGATTTTTCCAAATTAATACGATCAATTTCACGTATTCTCTCTGCTGTCTCAATTTGAGTAACCTTCCAGGCCTCATTGTATGCTGCATATACAGAGGCTGCTATGAAACGCTTATGACGCTGTTTGCGTGGTCCCAGTATGAAATCACGCAAGTCAGCACCATCAGTAAGTAAAGTTAGGTGTTGCTTAATTTCAGGCAGTGTGGAAGTTTGTAGCCATTGAAGGCATAATTTGCCCACACTGTAGGTTGTTATTATCCCTGGGTGATGTCTTTGGGGATATCTAGGGTCTGGCCTGGTCATTTTGAAACCCTGTGTTTTATTCAGGAATCTATCTTGACAGTTATTTGTATCTGTGGGCCAGATCAACCATTGTTTCCAATCAGGATGTGTTCTGTTTTGGTTAAGTATATGGTTTATGTCTATTTCTTCATCTGTTTCAGAGCTATTGCTAAACATTGTCGGCTTTGGAATAGACAGGTTATTTAAATCTTTGATTTTGGCTAAGCCAAGACAGGTGGTTTGTTGAACAGTGTCATTTAAAAATATCATTTGTTCTGGGATCATGCAGGCTCTAAACAAAGCTTCTAAACCCTGTACTTGCCATTCTTTTGTACCCCAAACACTTTTCAAATCAACATTTTTGTCCCAATAATCAAATCCAAAAGTATTCATTTTTTCAAAGAACGAATCAGAATAAATCAATTTTGTGTTGGTTATCATGGTTTTCATCCCTGTCTTGTTTGACAATTTGTAATAAAATGTTTCAGCATTAGTTATGTTAAAACCTGAAAAATATGAATATTTGTCATAAACGGTTCTAGAGCTCCCTTTTGGAGGTGTAGCACAATGTTCCCATTGATTATAATTTAAAACATTTCTAGCTTGTGCAGATTTATGCAAGAAATGGTTACCATAATGGTTATAGCAATACATACTATCATAATTTGTAGAACCCTGCAAATAATCATGTTTTGTAAATTTAGCAGACATTACTAAGTCAGACATCATATTATTTATACTTTCAAAGTCCCAATCATCAGCAAATGAGTTTGGTTTTGCAAAATCACTCAAGGAGATCTTGATTTGGTGTGGATATTTCAGGATCTCGACCGGACCATAAATTTCATAGTCAGTGTTGTCCCAGGCTACCCCACCAGGTATTGGAATTGCTGTGAAGTTGGCTGAAGAAAGTTCTGAAGAAAGTTCTTGTTTCTTGACGTGTGAAGATGTGTGTGGTTTGAGGACCAAGTTGATGTTCTGACTTGCTGTGTCCATTTTAGCATATTTTCCCTCAATGAAGCGTCCCAAAGTAAATACCATGATGAGCCAAAGTATGAGGATAAATGCACCAAAACCCACCCAAAATTCAATCCATGGAGAAACCAGATATGTTTCTTTCAGTTGTTTCAAAAGTTCCTTAGCTTTGTCTTTAAAGGATTTTGATGATGGCTGTGTCTTTTGTTCACTGAAGCCGTCAGAGGAATCATCGAAGTTGATGAAGTAACCAGATGCAGTTCTGTCAATTGTTCCAATTGGTTCAGGATTTTTGTTTTTTGCATTTTCACTTGGTACCTCAGTATAGATTGGTGTCTCTCTGCTAAATGTCTTTATTTGGGTTTTCAGAGGTCTTAGTTCTATTGCATTGTTGCATAGTCCTTGTTGTTCTTCTGTAGGCGTTTCGAATGTGATGAGCCTCTTTGATAGGACCTCTGTACTGGTAGCAAACCTTGGTGTTCTGCTACTTATTGGGAGTCCACTTGGCCTACTGTTTGTTATCGGCCACATGTTGTGGTTTTACCAGGTCGATGGATACAACTCGGTTCTCCTTTTTTCCAGCAAGTGGCGGTAGTACAACTGATCTTGTCCCGTTGACAGACAAGACAGGAACTGCTTTTCTGTAAGAAGGCCCAAATTCCTTCTTTACCGCGATCTTCTCCCTGACTAGATCCCCGACTTTTGGAATCCAGACAGGTCTTGCTGGGACAGGTGGTGAATCTTCAGTGGTCGTTGGCTGTTGTTTCAACTGTATGTTGCTCAGGTCTTTTCTTGTTTTGTTTAAGTCCTGCAAAATAGCCAAACGGTCTTTGACATCAAAGGTTTTTTCTATTACCACTGAAGTCTGACTATCAAGGTCAGAGATCAACATCCTAGTTCCGAATAATAATTCGTACGGACTGAATCCCTTCAGAGAATTTCTTGGCAAGTATTTAGACTACGTTGGACACTTATTAGATGTTTGACCCACCCAGCTCCCGAACCTAATATCCTTTCTATTATAGATTGCTTTCTGCCTTGGTTTTTTCTTTACACCGTCCCATACCCTCAGGAAGGAAGTGAGAAGATTCCCGCTGGGCTGTGCTCATTTGGCCATGTTTCCCCCCCAGGCTGGTTTGCTTGAGTGAAAGAAATGGTCGAACGTAGCATGCTCTTAGCGTATATGCCATTTAGACTCGCAAATCTTGTATAATAGTCCGGACGTCAGCCAAGTGCTGGTGATCTACATTATAAGTGGAAACTAGCCTGTATATGTTAATCGCAAGCCATTCTTTTTGCTGGTAATATTATCTGCCTTGATACGACGAGGTATTAAACTGCTTCTCTCCCCACTGCGATCTCTGTTGCAGTTTGGGCAGTTTTTTACAAACATGGTGTAGTGCAGGCTCATGCCTGGCCACCAGTACCGTGATTGTAATTCTTCCAGAGAATCTTTTAATTTAAGGTGTCTGTGACCCTCGCCCATGTGTGCGTCTGCGATTAACAAGTTTCTCCTGTCCATGTTTGGAATCACTCTATCCCCCACTCCAGGGATTCGAGCAAAAGGGACGGAGTTTGCATCGATTATGTATGTATAATTGAGTGGATAATTGATCGGTAACGCTGAGCAGTCGCCTTTTGATGACGTTTTCACCGCCAGCAATGTTTCGCCGTCAATGTATTTTAATGTACGCTTTTTTCGATCTACGGGAGCCGGTTTACTGGCTGCCGCTGCGGCTGTTTCAGCCAATGAATTCCCTACAACGTGAACGCCATCACGCTGGTGACTCAGTGAGTGTGTCACGTGAGTCTTTGGTAGTTCTTTTTTCAAAAGAGCTACTTGTTCCCAGAGCAGTCTCTGCTTTATTGGTGCATCTGTGTCATCTTTGTAACCGTTCTGAATCCATGTCTGCAAATCCTTGTTATATGCTTTGACGCAGTAATATGAATCTGACACTATAAGTGTCGGGAATTCGCGATCCGCATTATCTAGCGCCATTTTCAAAGCTAATATTTCAGTTTGTTGTTCTGAATTGGTTTCTACTGAGTGTGTCTTTGTTAATAGAGGTTTTAGTTTACCTCCGCGCCACACTTCTTTTGTAATCTCACATGTGGGATTGTATGCATGTTCTCCCCAAACGGAGGGTTGAGCATGTCCGTCTGTATAGATTACACAGGCGTAATGTCGTAGAGGCAGAATGTCGATTGGCAGAGGATACGTCTTTTCATATTTTAGATTTTTCAATTCTTCTAATTCTGGATCAAAGTAGTAGTATACTTTGTCCGTTGTGATTGAATTCTCCCATTGTATCCATTCCGGATTCAATGTTGTTGTTGGTAAATTACACGGTGTTGTTAGTGCCTCGAAGGCTGATTCAGCTGTTCTGACTGTGATATGTCTACCGTCAGCTATGTCTTTTTCTCTAGCTATTGCGGTTTGAACTGCTTGAACAATTTTTCCTTTGTTGCTGAATCTCTGTTCAGCTTTTGTGTACAAGTGTGATTTGAATGCAATTGGTACCTTATCTCCCTCATTAGAGGTTAGGTATGTGAATCCGCATCTCCCTGGGATGACTCGGATCACAAGGTTGCGTGTATTATCACGGGTTTCTAATTTTATTTTAATTAGCATGTCTGTTTGTAAGGATCTCAAAATTTCTGTGTGCGCTTGAGTCCAACTGGATCTTTTAAAGTCTGGTTTAATTAGATCATAAAGGGGTTTGACCCTTTCTGCGTAATTTGCAATATATGTTCTTCCGAAATTTAGGAAGCCTAGAATTGACTGTAGGTTTTTTAGTGTTTTAGGAGCTTGGATTACGGCACATTTCTCTAGGAAATTGTCTGCCAGGCTTTTACCTTCACTTGATAACTCATATCCTAAGAATAGGACCGTCAGATGGGCAATTCTGGACTTTTTAAAGTTGAATTTGTAACCCTCTGCAGCGAAACCAAGTATTATGGTGTTCACTCTTTTCAAGTGAGTTTCCAAGTCATCATCCGTTAAGTAAATGTCATCGACATAAGATAATGCTTCATCATCATATAGTTGTAGTAATTCTGTTACTCTCGCTGAGAATACCCCCGGGCTGTTCTTGTACCCCTGGGCTAACCGACAGAATTGTTTTTGAGTGCCATTTACTGAGAAAGCTGTTAAATATCTGCTCTCTGGTGCTATGTTTTGACAAAAGAATCCATTGGAGATGTCCAAGGTTGTTTTGTATTTTTTGCGCACTATGTTATTCATTAGTGCAGCACTGTGTGAGTTTTGCACTGCAAAAGTTTTGCAACATGTGTTAAGGTGTCGGTAATCCAAAACTAGGCGATATGAATTGTCTGGTTTGGAGACCGGAAACAAAGGATTGTTCATTTGTGAGGTGCAAGTTTCAATCACCCCCTGGTATTCTAGCTGATCTAGTATCTCATTTACTTGTTTTTTAGCTTCTTGCTTGATTGGGTACTGCCTTTGTGCAGTTGGTTGTGATTTTAACTGGACTTTGTGAGGAGGAGAATCCTCATCCCATCCTTCATGATTTTTATATAAAGCAGGTGCTAAGGCCACTGCCCACTTTCTAGCAAGTGTATATTTTTTATGAATCGGTATTTGATTCGAGAAGGCAGGCATAATTACTTCTTCGCCATGAGGGCACTCCCTGACAAACTCTGGTGGCCAGTCTTTTTCAGCTAGAAGGATGTCATAGCCTTTGGAGAGGTTATCCCAAAATAGTCCCCTAATTTTCCTAGTCTTATCTCCCTCTATACGTAATGTTATCTCGTATATTTTGTGGGGCTTGCTAACTCTGGTATCTGCAGTTTCCACTTGAAGGTATTCATTCGTGTCCACTGTCTCCAGATGATTCATAAGGACTTTGCGAGCTATGCTCACCTCTGCTGCGCTGTCTAGCATTGTCTGAGCCCACTCTCCGTTTTTCAGTTGTGTCCTCAGTATTCTCGGCATTGTTAACTACCTTGATACTGGCTACCTTCTTTTTTGGAAATTGTGATTTCTTTTTCAGTTGAGCAGGTTCCTTGTCTTTGGACTTGGCGTGCTCTTCTGATCGTCCTCTTCTTTCCGATTTCTGCGAGGAATTCTGAAAAGATTGAGAGGGACGTGTATCAATGTCTTGATATCTATCAGGTTTTTTAATATTATCCCTATTTCTAAGGTTATATCTATTCCCAGAGGGGTCACTCTGGGGTGACCTTTGTCTCGGGTTTGGAGATTTCTCTCTTCGCCTAGGAGACCTTCCTCTGGACTGGAATTTCTTTTCTTTAGGATTGGATTGTTTATTTCCATCCCAGTTCTTTTTTGGTGAATTATTATTATTATTAAAAAACATTTTTTCTGGACTTGTAGTCAGTTGCGGTTTTACTGGTATTCCACCTAGACTATCTCTGCCTAGTTCTTCATAGGATTTTTCTATGATTCTGGCAATTTCAGCTGGTTGGTCTGCTATATCTGTCTCTTTTAACCTCTGGCGGATCGCCACGTTTGCTGCTTCACCTTTTATGTTGGCTAATAATATAGCCGAGACCTGCTTGAAGTCTTTCAGTAGTTTCATACCAAGAGTTAAAGCAGGTTCTGGACCGTATTCATCTTGAATTTGTTTTAGCACATCTGGTATTACCGAAATGGATGGAACACCGTGCGTTTTTGTATAGATGGAAGCAAAGACTGTACCCCAAGTGTCACAGTCCTCAATGTGTGGTGCGATTCCCATTGGGAGACATATAGTCAGAATCCTGTGTTTTTCCAGCGGGGTGGTGTCAGGAAACACC
This sequence comes from Lissotriton helveticus, assembly GCF_964261635.1. Lineage (NCBI taxonomy): Eukaryota > Metazoa > Chordata > Amphibia > Caudata > Salamandridae > Lissotriton > Lissotriton helveticus. Next base: position 353,616,872 of record NC_136063.1, on the reverse strand, counting down.
GCCTCTATTTGGGTAATTTTCTGTGCCAACCAGAATGGTATCTGTTCCCGTTTAGCTGGAACTTTACCTAGGCAGGATTGGATGTTCTGTGGTGTAATTTTATTTGTGTTCCCCTGGTGAGGGGTCAGCTGTGGAAGTTTAATCGCTGGCTGAATTGTTGAAGTCCGCATTACATACTGAACTAATTGTCTGTGAATTTTTAGTAGTTGTTTTAGCTGTATTAACAGCTCTGCTGCAGGCATTCTTTCGATGTCTGGATGTGGTGTGTATCCGGCTAAGACCGGCCACGTTGCTCCTGGTCTTCCTAAAGGACCGAGCCTTGTAATGTGATTGTTATGTATTAGGGCGCCATCAAATAAGAGCAAATGCTCTTGGAATTTGAGTGGTACTTCCACCTCCTCGAAAGGAGTGTACGTTTCAGGAGGTTCCTCTACTTTGTAATAGTGGAAGTACTTTGTTACAGCATTTGCTGCTGGAAAATGTATCCATGTATAGTATACCTCTGTCTGCCGATATTCGTGTGCCTCAATTACGAATATGACTGTGCCACCTCTAGGTGTCAGTCCATTTTCTATAAGTTTTAAGGTTATAGATCTCCTTTTAATGACCGGAATGAGTATTATATCCGCGTCTGCTGCTTGCATGGTAGCATCAGCATCTGCTATTTCAGTAGCTAATCTAATTGCCTCTCTTTCTCCATCACTGTCTCCCATTTTACTGACAGGATGGTATTATTTTTGTTTGCAGATCAGGTTTCTTATGGAAACAGAGATTAGATGCACAATATTCTGGAACTGTTTTATCCTTCAACGTTGACTAGACCAAGAACCATACATAGGAGTTCCCTCCTGCGAGGTTTTGGAGGATATAATAACCTTTCACCCACTCCAGACGTCTTTGGAGTATTTGGGAAAAGGGGTCTGAGTGAGAAAGCACGACTGAGTTACTCTAAATGTCTTACGTTAGTTTTATCGCCCTTTCCAAACGCGTTGGGCGCCATGTAGTGTAGTTCCTATCTTCCCAATAGGCTCTGCGCATTGGAATAGTACCTACAGCAGTAAAGGCCTAGGCCAGACGTTAACTAGGTCTACTACTGTCGATACTAGACTTAATTTTTGGGTTTGCCAGCTAAGCTCAGAGTTCGCTAGAAACTTTCTCGAATGTTCAAGGAAGGATTAACTCCCCTGATTAGACAAGAAGGGATTTAGTTTCTGACAACCATAGAACATGACAACTTTGCTCTCCCCTAATCAAGAGTCAATCTCAAGAGTCGTGTGAGCACAAGGCAATTATTTTACTCAGTCAGTACGTGCATTCTTAGTCTCATCAGAATGTAGAGAAAAGGAAGAGACGGGCGTGTTCAATAAAAGATGTTATTTATTGATCAGTCTCTTTTCTCGTACAAGAGAAATGGATCGATATTATTGCAATACTTATAGTTAAGTAAAGTGCATACATTAGAAGCAATAGTGTAAAATAATACTGTAAAAACATTGATATGGTTTCTGAGCCATATGATGTTTAAAATGATTAAAATATATTTACATACACATATACATTTGACTAAACGTACTCAACTGGTGTTTCTAAATACGCCTACCCCGTGTACCTGACCTAAGTCTAATGCGTGGGCGGGAATAGAAAGTTACAGTTTAAGTTAAGTTTGTTTTTGCCAAGTGAATAACTAAAGAATTCTCTGTGAGGGGTTATTCAGTTCTGTACCTGGAATTTAGGATGAATGAGGAATGGTATCTCTTTCTCTGCTCTCGATATTCCAGGCTGCCTGCGAGGGCTACCCGGAAGCGCCGGTGCTGGGTCTCTCGGCTTGAGATAGCAGCGCGTCTCTCAGCGCGTCAGGAAGGCGGGGCTGTTGCCTGCGGGGTCTGCTTCTGCTCTCGGCTTCGGCAAGTATGGCTGCTCCGTCTTGTCACCACGCGTGTGTTTGCATAGGGCAAGGTCGGCAATATTTATACCTTAAAGGTGCCGGGATTGACGTAAGGATGGACATAGGTACGTCAATAAAGATGTCATACGACTTGCTCGTTAGCACATTCTTTACTAAAGTTCTCTGTGAAATCAAAACAATGGCCGCACGGATTATCCAGGTTGTCATAGGTTTGATTTGTTATGAGAACGTCGTATGCCTTATCAGGGGCTGGAGGAATGTCGCTTGTCTAATTAGATCTCAAGCGTTATGACCTAATCAGATAACACGTTCCTGTGCCGTAGTGTGACTGCGTCAGATAACGGTATCTGCATCATGGGGGTTTTCTTGCCTCATGGGCTGACTGTTAGTTAACTAGCTAGGTAGTTTAACCAGAATAGGGTCAGGAATAGGGGGATCGATTCAGAACCTATAGAAATACACGACACCTCCATCAAGGATTATATCTAATTTTAGGCAGTAGATATGGGGAGGAAGCACACCTGCCTAGCCTAGACCATGCTCACTAGTTGTTTGGGCTGATTATAATACGTTACTGAATTTGAGCTTCAACTCAGGCACCTGCTTTATCTGTAAGTGCTTCCGGTTGAGGTTTAATTTTTGTGACAGGAGCATCGTGACAGAATGAATCGTGCCTGCATATTTATCCACGAAGATGCCACTGTGTTGTGCCATACCGCTAGTCAACTGGAGTACTTTCTACTGGCTAATCAGTAAGTGCTACCTCGTTGGGTAAATGTATAGTGCCTTTGCTACACTGCAGCTGCGTAAAGGGCCAGAAGAGTTGTCTCCAGTGACCACGTGGGTCTGTAATTTTGCCACCTTGCCGAAAGGCGCCGAGGTCCATCGAGTGAGCAGTCCATCATAGTGAGGAAAGGGGGGGAAGACGTTGCATTCTCTAGTGTGTGTGTGGCGGGGCCAAACGGGTGGGGCTTCCATGCGAGTTCACATGCCTCTTGTTTATAAAGGGTCAGAGACCGATCAGAGCAGCAGATGAGAAGGAAGCAGCCTCCTGGTCACAGGAAGTACACGGTGATTGGGCTCGAGAAACTCTTGGATGCAAAGACCTCCATCAAGGATTACATCTAATTGTAGACGGTAGATATAGGCAGGAAACACACCTGCCTAGCCTCGACCGTGCTCACTAATTTTTTGGGCTGAACGTTACTGAATTTGAGCTTCAACTCGGGCATGTGCAAAAAAAAAAAAAATCCGCCCGCAAGCGTATTTGTGGATTTTTCGGATTTACTTAGCCAACACCAGCCCTCTCCATGCACAAATATGCACAGCGACCCTGCTTGACATGCACAGTGTTCACACAGGTAAGCAAAGGGATGGTCACAAATAACAAAAAGTCACACAACAATGGACATGCACAAGGCAGACAGTGCACAACCATGCACAGCACACACTGATGAGTGCATTGCCATGTGGCCCAATCAGCAAGGAGCATGTAAAATTACAGAAAGCATGTATGGGCTCATAAATCCAGATATATACATTACAGGTCAAAGTCATACAGTACAAGACAATGGCCACTTCATTGGCCAGATGTAATGTCAGCTAGGGCATACGAATCAACATTGAGAGAACCATTAAACTCATTTGTGGTGGTCCTTACATGGCAAATGGTCCCTGTGAACATGATAACAGCACGATTTGCATGCAATGCATTGACGTCTGACAACATGTATGAGTAATGTATGTACCTCTGCATCATGTCATGAGGCACAGTATTGCACATAGAAAAAGATGAGAAGATCAGTCAATTGTGTACTGTGCAGACACTCAACACACAGCTAACATAATTCTTGCTGAGTGCACAACACTGACCATTCCCCATCTAATCTACAGATGACCAAGAACTCACTGCTAAGGTCAACATCAATGACCATCAGAATCATTCTCCACCCCCGGTACATGGACTCTTGGATGCAGACTTCCATGATTTTCAGGACGATGAGCTTGAGGCTGGCCCATCTGGTGTGCCCCAGGTCCCAGGACCCCATCCTCCCCACCCCATGTCTTCTGTAACAACAACAGCACAGCAGGGCCCGCTGTTATGGCCTGTGTGTCCACCGCCACCACCACTACCACCAGTGCCACCTACAGCACCCTCCCTGTGCCAGGGGAGGACCAGCCCACACCAACAACTGTGGACGGCAGGGAGAGTGTGCAGCGACCCACAGTGGCGAGGTAACAGGTCCGTGGCAGCAGGGCAGGTGGGAGGCCCAGGGTCACCCCCAGACATCAGGAGGTTGGGACCCCATCGCTGGACCACTTCACCAGGGTCATTGGGGCCTACAAACCGGTCCAGGGACAAATTGGCCGGTCTGACGAACTATTACGCAAGCTCATCCTGCTGATGAGGTCCTTCGACACACGCCTTGGTCAAATGGTGGACCTCATGGGCCAGCTAGTGGCATTACTCAGAGACAGACCTGCATCCCAAACAACACCTCCGCCCGCTCTGTTGTGCTGCAGGATGACAGTGCACCATCCTCCCCTGCGGCCACAGAGAGGGGTGAGTCCTCAGACACTGCGGACCATGCAGCAGGGTCCCCCCGCCCAAGCGAGCAAGGGGGCATCCAAAGAAGAGCCTGGGAGTCTCTGGAGGCAAAGCACCAGCCAAACGCCAGTCACAGAGCCCGCCCTGATGGCAACCCTCTTCCCCACTGCATTGACTGTTTAGACTGTCCTTCCCCACACTGCCTTGGGAATGGCACCTGTCTGTTGGACTGGGTCACCACATCGATGTGTTGTCTGCTCTTTCATCCCATTTACCATGACTGTTAACTCACTGCTCCATCACCACCTTCATGTAAATCTGCCTGCACCCCTCACATGTCAACTCTGCAAATAAAGTACCTTACACACTTTAATTGTGTCAGGTTTGTCTTCAGTGCATCATTTACAGTCTTCCAAATGTCCATAATGTATCCAAAAGATATACAGTATGTCAGCATGGTTAATTTTGAGGCACCTAGGGAATCACACCACAACATGATTCACTGGTGTGAGTGTGGCATCACAGACATCACACTACACCAACCATGTACATAAGCCAACATGCAGACAACACAATGGGCAACACGTGTCAACAAATACGTCCCGTATACATTCACAGATGACATGTCACTGTCACATTTACACACACAGGTGACTTGACACCTGGCAATCTGTACCATTCGCACATAGCCCTTCAAGACAACAGCAATCTTACCAGGCAATGCACATGTTGTACTTCGTCACCCACCATCAAGTGAAGTAGCGGGTGATGAGCTATTGACGCATGTCACCACCTTCCTCCTCTCCAATGTCCTCATCACTGGACTCAGGTTATTGTGCAGGCGGGGGCCTTGGGTCCTCAACATCATCCAGGAGCAGGGGAATATAATTGTGAATGGCCAGGTTCTGGAGCATGCCACTACGATCTTACACACCTTCCCAGGTGAGTATGACAGTGCACCTCCGTTTCTGTCAAGGCAGCGGAAACGTGACTCGAGCAGGCCAATAGTCCGCTCCATCACACAATGTGTCCTGCCATTGGCCTCATTGTATCGGATTTCTGCTGGGGTCCTAGGATTATGCAGTGGGATCACCTAGGAATGACAAACACACATTGCAATGTTGCAGAGGGCAGCAGGTCACACACCCAGCACACCATATGACTAGGCATACTCACCCACAATCCAAGCACGCTCGGGAAGCAGATTAGCCATCAGCCTGGGCACAATGCTGTTCCTCAGGATGTAGGAGTCATGGGCTGAGCTGGGGAATCTGGCACACACATGCGTGATGGTGATATTGGCCAGGCACCCAACCTGCACATTGATCGAGTGATAATGTTTTCTATTACAGAAAATTTGCTCAGTCGCCTGCGGTGGCACAAGACCAACATGTGTGCAATCAATGGCCCCAACAACTTGGGGGATGTGCCCAAGGGGATAGAAGTCTCCCTTCACACCTGCCAAATTTGCTCCCCGGGGGAAATGTATGTATCTGTCCTTGTAGATCATCATGGCTGCAAGAACATCCCGCAGCACAATGCTGAACATGGGTTGAGACATCCAAGCAGCGCTGGCCATGGTCTCCTGGACAGATCAAGTGGCAAAAAAATGGAGGGCTGCCATCACCTTGTAAGTTGGTGTGAAAGCTGTTGGGTAGTGGCGAGGAGGCTGTAGGTGGGGCTCCAACAGATCACAAAGGGTCTTCAGGGTGGCTCTGTCGAGGCGGAACTTGCAAATGCTCGGTATATCCTCCTTGTCCTCTAGCAGTGTCAAGTGACATATTAGATTGGGCCTCCTCCTAGTTGAGATGAAATTGGACACATGTCAATGACATCCATCATGAGATGGCCACAGCATATCACGTTCAGGATGAAACAATATGAACAAACACTGACTTGAGGGATGCGTGACACACCATGTTACATGGGTGTATGTTTGAGCCACACAGAGGGCACACCTCTCCATTTACAATACACCAGTGCATAAAACACCACATAGGTCAATGTGAGTGCACATAGTTTCAAGGCCACATTCCACATGTGCACGCCTGGGAGCGTGTCATCCAGCCATTGCGCAACAAATCAACTCAACTGTATCATACTCATCTGATGTACCTGTCACACCTCAATGTATCATTCAAACTTGGCACACATCCGCAACAAAATGATCACAGTTGGCTGTGAATTGACTATTGCATGTATGAGCACACAGATAAGCACAAGTAAGTAACAACATCATACAGTGAGACAAGCCTTGCCGAGGTCATCAGTGCCCCACAACACATTCATATGTGTACATATAGTAGACTCTACTACACCACTGTCCCACCTCGCCAACCATCTAAGGCATTTGTGACATGTTAGGGACTACAGACCAATGTACCTCACAAATACACAACCATGGCCCACGTAGGCACCTGTGGAGTCAATGGAACATTGATATTCTGTGCAAGATGATGTGCCCTTTACCATGTGGCCATTGTGCACTGTTGAAGTGTTCCTGATGGACATTGACATTGTATGTGCCACAAATTGCGGTAGTTACCGCCTGGCCCCGGCGGTGTGTCACCAGCACCACCCCTTACACAAGTGCGGTTGTCATTGGTATTGAGACATGCCCAAATGGTGGTGGGCATGCTCCGCCATCCAAATCACGGTAGCTACCACCTGGCCCCAGCGGTGTGTCACCAGCACCACCCCTTACAGAAGTGCGTTTGTCATTGAGACATGCCCAAATGGCAGTGGGCATGCTCCGCCACCCAACTCGCAGTAGCTACCGCCTGGCCCGGTGGTGTGTCACCAGCACCACCCCTTATACAAGTGCGGTTGTCATTGGCATTGAGATATGCCCAAATGGTGGTGGGCATGCTCCGCCACCCAACTCGCAGTAGCTACCGCCTGGCCCCGGCGTTGTGTCACCAGCGAGAACTAAAGTAGGTAGGGACTCGCACAACCTGGTGTATATCAAGGTGGTAGAAGTGAACAGGTGTAGTGTGCTGCTAGAGTAAAGACACTGTCTGGCCTGGCAGTGCGAAATCCAAAGGGAACTAATGCTGAGCTTATTCTGCATGGAAAAAGCAACTCTGAGCACAACATAAATGACCCGTAGGTCTAAATCCATCAATCCAAGGGTAAATCACCAAATTATAAATGCACAACAGTTTATCCAAAGTTCAGGTTTTTATTCAACCTTGGTAAATAGAAGCATTGAATCATCCATCAAAACTCAATCGTAATCCAAAGTGTATATCCATCAGTGAAAACACAATTTAGCGATGATCACACTTCCCGATGCATTTCGGGCAACGCCCTTCCTCAGGGGTTAATCTACAAAAACAATCCAAAAATAAAAACTGTTCAGGTACATCTGAATACGGTATCTCAAAGATGCAAAATGAAAAGTGTGGAAAGTAGAACTGAAAAGTGATCAACAGCCCAAAACAACCTCGCTTGTAAGTTCGTGTACAACTAACCATAGTAAAAAGTATAAATGGAAGAAGTGCATCAAAGAAATTAACGTGCAAAACCACAACCACAATGGGGAGAAAATACTATGGGGAGAAAATACTATGTGCCGGGTGAATAGCGTAAAGAATGGGAGTCCCTTAATGTGAGGGTGAAGAGAAACTCAAGGTAACCACAGCAGCATGCAGGATAAAACACACAGTTTAAAGTCGGTGATCGAGATCTGAATAGTGCGTGAAGTAATCTGAGTTCCACGGAGAGCCGCTAAAGGATAGTACCGACCAGCCCCGGTGAAGCAAAAAGCCGCGTGCAAGATAAACAAACTGTTAGAGTCCCCAGACGGGTACTTACTTGTATTCAAAGAAATACGAATTCTGCGGGGAGCCGCAGAAGCAAAGTTCCAACGGATGAGCAGTGAATCCACCCGTTAAGAACGTGAGGGTGCGGGAAGAATAGAAAGAGGACTAGCGTAAGAAGTAGAGAGCGACGGTGCATGGAAGGCAGAAAAACGGCTGCCATGATGTAGTGGGAAGTGGCTAACATGTGAAACCAAAAAGTGGGGAAAATAATTAGAAATATGTAAGAAAAATGAACGTAAAGACATGCAAAATATCGCTGGGGAAACTACTGGTGTTTACAAGGAAAAAACATTACAGATAACACAAATATTCCATCCGGTCGTTGAGCCCATTGGGCACCATTGTGGACATAAATCGGATCCAATAGTTCTCTCTTTTTAAGAGGGTGTTCTTATTGTTCGTCGTCACCTTCACTTGTTCAAGTATTTGAAATTTCAATTGGGCCAGACTGTGTCTGTTGTCAATAAAATGTGTAGCCACATTGGATTTTTGGTTGTGGGTACGAATATTGCTTTTATGTTCCAGAATTCTCACATGAATCTTACGCTCAGTGTGTCCAATGTAACATTGGCCACATGGGCATTTCAACATATATATAACGTTGCAGCTGTTGCACGTGGCATTAACGCGCAGTTTTATTGTGTGGCCTTTCATAGGATGAGTAGTCATATTACCTAGGATGCAGTTGTTACAATTGCTACAGTTGTAGCAGGGTTTTAATCCCAAGTATGTCGAGGGGATAGTAGAAGAACTGGGTTGACTTAGGATTTCTTTCAAGTTTCTTCCTCGGGTAAATGCAAACATGGGAGGTTGATTGAACAAACCTTGGAAATCAGGTTCCATGGAAAGAATGGGCCAGTGTTTGCGTATGATGTGTTGAAAGTTGTTAGACATCTTAGAGTATTTAGAGACCACTACCATGCGGTCTGTATGTTTCTTCTGTTTAGGTATGAGGAGTTCGCTCCTGTCAATCTTTTCAGTTCTTTCAGACGCCAGATCGAGGATGGGGTTTGGATATCCCCGAGCCTTCAGCCTTTCTAAGGTAATTTGCATTTGTTTTTTGCTTTCTGTCTCGTTGGAGACAATACGTTTAACCCGTAACAGTTGTGCAAAAGGTAAGTTGTTCTTAAGGCCTCTGCGATGAAAGCTTTTATAATGCAGTGTGGAGTTCCTGTCTGTGGATTTTCGGAAGATAGTAGTGGACCATTCATCCAATTCTCTGTGGATCTCCACATCAAGGTAATGGACACATCTGTCACTGTGTTCCCAGGTGAATTGAATTCTCTCATTGAAGGCATTCCATGATTCCAAAAAGTTAATGAGGGTGTCAACTGTACCACTCCACAGTAAAAACACATCGTCTATATATCGAAGGTATAGTTTGCCAAATTGTAGCCAACTGTTTTGACACAAAATGTGAGTCTCCTCAAATGTTTTCATGTAGATGTTTGCGTAGCAAGGAGCTGCCGAATTTCCCATGGCAGTGCCATTTAGTTGAAGTATCCATTTATCAGAAGCAGTGAAGTAACTGTGATATAGTGTAAACATAGTTAATTGCATAAGAAAGATTTTGAAATCAGGATCAAGATCAGATGCGGCCAACATTTGTTCAATGGCTTCAATACCTCCATCATGGGGGATGGAGGTGTAAAGTGAACATACGTCCACTGTACACATGATGAGTTCGGTGTGTCTGAGTTCATTCAAAATCGGTTCGAGTTTCGATAAAAAATCTGTGGTGTCCCAGACATGTGAAAGAGTTTTAAGGACAAAAGGTTGAAAATATCTGTCCAAAAATTTACCAACATTCTGGTGGATGCTACCTCTAGTAGACACTATGGGGCGAAATGGAGGTTTTGTGGGATGTTTGTGCATCTTAGGCAGCATATAAAGCACCGGAGGTTTTGGATTAGTAGGTGTGAGAAATGTTCTGGTCTTGTCATTGATGGTACCATTATCAAACGCCACGTTGATAATTTGAATCAAAGTCTTGGAGAACTCCAGGGTGGGATCCCCTGCGAGCACATCGTAGGTGTTGGTATCCATGATGTGAGCTTCAATCTGTTGTTGATAGAACGAAGTGTCCATGATCACCAAGGCGCCGCCTTTATCTGCGTTCCGCAGAATTCGTATTTCTTTGAATACAAGTAAGTACCCATCTGGGGACTCTAACAGTTTGTTTATCTTGCACGCGGCTTTTTGCTTTACCGGGGCTGGTCGGTACTATCCTTTTGCTCCTCCCCGTGGAACTCAGATTACTTCACGCCCTATTCAGATCTCGATCACCGACTTTAAACTGTGTGTTTTATCCTGCATGCTGCTGTGGTTACCTTGAGTTTCTCTTCACCCTCACATCAAGGGACTCCCATTCTTTACGCTATTCACCCGGCACATAGTATTTTCTCCCCATAGTATTTTCTCCCCATTGTGGTTGTGGTTTTGCACGTTAATTTCTTTGATGCACTTCTTCCATTTATACTTTTTACTATGGCTAGTTGTACACGAACTTACAAGCGAGGTTGTTTTGAGCTGTTGATCACTTTTCAGTTCTACTTTCCACACTTTTCATTTTGCATCTTTGAGATACCGTATTCAGATGTACCTGAACAGTTTTTATTTTTGGATTGTTTTTGTAGAGTAATCCCCTGAGGAAGGGCGTTGCCCGAAATGCATCGGGAAGTGTGATCATCGCTAAATTGTGTTTTCACTGATGGATATACACTTTGGATTACGATTGAGTTTTGATGGATGATTCAATGCTTCTATTTACCAAGGTTGAATAAAAACCTGAACTTTGGATAAACTGTTGTGCATTTATAATTTGGTGATTTACCCTTGGATTGATGGATTTAGACCTACGGGTTATTTATGTTGTGCTCAGAGTTGCTTTTTCCATGCAGAAAAAGCTCAGCATTAGTTCCCTTTGGATTTCGCACTGCCAGGCCAGACAGTGTCTTTACTCTAGCAGCACACTACACCTGTTCACTTCTACCACCTTGATATACACCAGGTTGTGCGAGTCCCTACCTACTTTAGTTCTCACTATTTTCTGTCCCTGGAACTCTGCACACCTTGACAATGAATTTTGATTCGGTCTCTGGGATGACCGATCTAAAGGCAAGCACGTTTGCTTTCACCGCTGATGATGCTGACAAAATATACGGCCTTATTCAGGACGACATTACCTCCACCAGTAATCCTCGCAGTGTGGAGAGTAACATCAGACAATTACTCTACCTTCTAAAAAAACAATCCAACCAGAAACTTCATGCCAGTACTCTCATCCGGTACCATCGTGTTCAACGGATCCCGCGGGGCCTGAGGGTCCCACTAAAACCTTTATTATGCAAGAACAATATCCAATTTGTGGAACGATGGTATTCCATCCTTAATAAGTGTTCCATCGACCTGATCCTCCTGATTGTGGAAGAGTTATCTAAAACATTGGAAGAACTTTCACATGAGATTAATAACGTAAAAAAGGAGCTAGACGATGCCATGTCAGCAGAAGATCTCACTAAGATGCTGGAAGATGTGAAAACTCAAATTGACAAACACACTAGAGAAACACAAGAAAGAAAGCTCCGCAAGTTTAAAAGAGACACTATCGATTACAAGCTCGGCGAGGTGTACACCTGGGCAGAGGTGTACGCTCGCCGACGATCCAACAAACCATACAACCCTTTCTCTGGCAATGAAACATCTTCCTCGGAGGAAGATAATCGACAAAGACCATCAAAAGTTCCACCTAATGCAGAAGCACAGACAGCGAGCACCTCAATTGAACCTGCGGTTCATTTTTTAGAATCAGGTCCAGGTCAACAAACAGATCCCGGAGGAGAAAAATCCGCCGAGGAATCCGAAAGAACCCCTCAAGCGATCAAAGGAAAGAGGACAAACAGAAAACGATGAACTTTGAGGAGAATTTGGTTATTAACATTTCTTCAACAACATTATCTGATGAAGAGATTAACACCCTACAAAAGGGACAATCGTTTGTACCCACTACCAACACCAACACACTTGAACTTGAAGTCAGCGCTTTCAAATTGGTACGTAACATCCGTCTTCGACATTATTTCCAGAACATTTGTCCAACACCGTCACAGGAAGAAGATATGCTTCGTGGACTTTGTCCACACAGTACTTTTCTGGCACCCCAAAGCCATAAGATTATCGACTCTTTTGAGAATTTAGTTAAACAAGACATTCAGAATCTACCTTTCCAACAAACAATGAAACCAGGCAACCTCACTAAAAAAGAAAGGAACATTCTCAGAAAATTGGCTGACAACCCCTCAATTATTTGTCAGAACGCAGATAAAGGCGGCGCCTTGGTGATCATGGACACTTCGTTCTATCAACAACAGATTGAAGCTCACATCATGGATACCAACACCTACGATGTGCTCGCAGGGGATCCCACCCTGGAGTTCTCCAAGACTTTGATTCAAATTATCAACGTGGCGTTTGATAATGGTACCATCAATGACAAGACCAGAAGATTTCTCACACCTACTAATCCAAAACCTCCGGTGCTTTATATGCTGCCTAAGATGCACAAACATCCCACAAAACCTCCATTTCGTCCCATAGTGTCTACTAGAGGTAGCATCCACCAGAATGTTGGTAAATTTTTGGACAGATATTTTCAACCTTTTGTCCACCACAGATTTTTTATCGAAACTCGAACCGATTTTGAATGAACTCAGACACACCGAACTCATCATGTGTACAGTGGACGTATGTTCACTTTACACCTCCATCCCCCATGATGGAGGTATTGAAGCCATTGAACAAATGTTGGCCGCATCTGATCTTGATCCTGATTTCAAAATCTTTCTTATGCAATTAACTATGTTTACACTATATCACGGTTACTTCACTGCTTCTGATAAATGGATACTTCAACTAAATGGCACTGCCATGGGAAATTCGGCAGCTCCTTGCTACGCAAACATCTACATGAAAACATTCGAGGAGACTCACATTTTGTGTCAAAACAGTTGGCTACAATTTGGCAAATTATACCTTCGATATATAGACGATGTGTTTTTACTGTGGAGTGGTACAGTTGACACCCTCATTAACTTTTTGGAATCATGGAATACCTTCAATGAGAGAATTCAATTCACCTGGGAACACAGTGACAGATGTGTCCATTACCTTGATGTGGAGATCCACAGAGAATTGGATGAATGGTCCACTACTATCTTCCGAAAACCCACAGACAGGAACTCCACACTGCATTATAAAAGCTTTCATCGCAGAGGCCTTAAGAACAACTTACCTTTTGCACAACTGTTACGGGTTAAACGTATTGTCTCCAACGAGACAGAAAGCAAAAAACAAATGCAAATTACCTTAGAAAGGCTGAAGGCTCGGGGATATCCGAACCCCATCCTCGATCTGGCGTCTGAAAGAACTGAAAATATTGACAGGAGCGAACTCCTCATACCTAAACAGAAGAAACATACAGACCGCATGGTAGTGGTCTCTAAATACTCTAAGATGTCTAACAACTTTCAACACATCATACGCAAACACTGGCCCATTCTTTCCATGGAACCTGATTTTCAAGGTTTGTTCAATCAACCTCCCATGTTTGCATTTACCCGAGGAAGAAACTTGAAAGGAATCCTAAGTCAACCCAGTTCTTCTGCTATCCCCTCGACATACTTGGGATTAAAACCCTGCTACAACTGTAGCAATTGTAACAACTGCATCCTAGATAATACGACTACTCATCCTATGAAAGGCCACACAATAAAACTGCGCGTTAATGCCACGTGCAACAGCTGCAACGTTATATATATGTTGAAATGCCCATGTGGCAAATGTTACATTGGACACACTGAGCGTAAGATTTGTGTGAGAATTCTGGAACATAAAAGCAATATTCGTACCCACAACCAAAAATCCAATGTGGCTACACATTTTAATGACAACAGACACAGTGTGGCCCAATTGAAATTTCAAATACTTGAACAAGTGAAGGTGACGACGAACAATAAGAACACCCTCTTAAAAAGAGAGAACTATTGGATCCGATTTATGTCCACAATAGTGCCCAATGGGCTCAACGACCGGATGGAATATTTGTGTTATCTGTAATGTTTTTTCCTTGTAAACACCAGTAGTTTCCCCAGCGATATTTTGCATGTCTTTACGTTCATTTTTCTTACATATTTCTAATTATTTTCCCCACTTTTTGGTTTCACATGTTAGCCACTTCCCACTACATCATGGCGGCCGTTTTTCTGCCTTCCATGCACCGTCGCTCTCTACTTCTTACGCTAGTCCTCTTTCTATTCTTCCCGCACCCTCACGTTCTTAACGGGTGGATTCACTGCTCATCCGTTGGAACTTTACTTCTGCGGCTCCCCGCAGAATTCGTATTTCTTTGAATACAAGTAAGTACCCGTCTGGGGACTCTAACCGTTTGTTTATCTTGCACGCGGCTTTTTGCTTCACCGGGGCTGGTCGGTATTATCCTTTTGCGGCTCCCCGTGGAACTCAGATTACTTCACGCACTATTCAGATCTTGATCACCGACTTTAAACTGTGTGTTTTATCCTGCATGCTGCTGTGGTTACCTTGAGTTTCTCTTCACCCTCACATTAAGGGACTCCCATTCTTTACGCTATTCACCCGGCACATAGTATTTTCTCCCCATAGTATTTTCTCCCCATTGTGGTTGTGGTTTTGCACGTTAATTTCTTTGATGCACTTCTTCCATTTATACTTTTTACTATGGCTAGTTGTACACGAACTTACAAGCGAGGTTGTTTTGGGCTGTTGATCACTTTTCAGTTCTACTTTCCACACTTTTCATTTTGCATCTTTGAGATACCGTATTCAGATGTACCTGAACAGTTTTTATTTTTGGATTGTTTTTGTAGATTAACCCCTGAGGAAGGGCGTTGCCCGAAATGCATCGGGAAGTGTGATCATCGCTAAATTGTGTTTTCACTGATGGATATACACTTTGGATTACGATTGAGTTTTGATGGATGATTCAATGCTTCTATTTACCAAGGTTGAATAAAAACCTGAACTTTGGATAAACTGTTGTGCATTTATAATTTGGTGATTTACCCTTGGATTGATGGATTTAGACCTACGGGTCATTTATGTTGTGCTCAGAGTTGCTTTTTCCATGCAGAAAAAGCTCAGCATTAGTTGTGTCACCAGCACCACCCCTTTCACAAGTGTGGTTGTCATTGGCATTGAGACATGTCCAAATGGCGGTGGGCATGCTCTGCAAAGCAACTCGCTTTAGATACCGCTTGGCCCCGGCAGTGTCTCACCAGCACCACTCCTTACAAAAGTGCGGTTGTCATTGGCATTGAAACATGCCCAAATGGTGGTGGGCATGCTCCGCCACCCAACTCGTGGCAGCTACCGCCTGGCCCCGATAGTGTGTCACCAGCACCGCCCCTTACACAAGTGTGGTTGTCATTGGCATTTAGACATGGGAAGATGACGGTTGGCATGCTCCTTCATCCAACTCGCGGTAGCTACCACCTGGCCCCTGCAGTGCATCACTGCCATGGAGCAATGCCTGCAGCCAATGGGAGTGATGTTTGCGGTGGCGTGATGCAGTTTTGAAAATCGCGGTAGGCGTGCTCCACCACCATGGAGGCGGTCATTGGATGTTTTTGAAAGATGCACCATCGCGGTAGCGCACCCCGGGTCCCTGCGGTGCATCACCGCCATGGAGCATTGCCTACAGCCAATGGGAGCGATGATTGTGGTGACATGATGCCGTTTTGAAAATCGCGGTAGGCGTGCTCCGCCACCGCGGAGGCGGACATTTGATGCTTTTGAAAGAGGCAGACCTGGACAACCAATTGGTGCAGCTTAGCACCTTAGGAAGGACCCCAGGTGCTATATATGTGTGGGAGTGAGCCTCACAGTTCCACTGCTCACAGAGCCTGCTGCCTGGCACCCTCACCTGCTGCTGCCTCCAGAGCCAGCTGCCAGAGACCCTCATATGCTGCTACCTCCAGAGCCTGCTGCCTGGGGCCCTCGTCTGCTGCTGTCTCCAGAGCCTGCTGCCTAGGACCCTTGCCTGCTGCTGCCTCCGGAGCCTGCTGCCTGGGACCTCATCTGCTGCTGCCTCCAGAGCCTGCTGCCTGGGACCTCACCTGCTGCTGCCTCCAGAGCCTGCTGCCTGGGACCCTCATCTTCTGCTGCCTCCAGAGCCTGCTGCCTGGGACCCTTACCTGCTGCTGCCTCCAGAGCTTGCTGCCTGACACACTCACCTGCTGCTGCCTCCAGAGCCTGCTGCCAGAGACCCCTCACCACCCAATTCCACCACAGATGTTCCATGTCCACAGGGATGGCAAGGACAGAGAAGATCCATGCCAGTCCATTGACAAGCGAGGAGCTGGAGGTCCTGGTGGACGAGGTGCTTGCACAGTACCCAAAGCTGTATGGCGCCCCAAATGTGGTGGTAAGTCATCGTAAAGGGAGATGTAGGGCAGGGGGGCAGACATGTAGTTAGACTGCTGCAGTATATGCCTGAGGGTGTGGGGTTGTGTCATATACTGGCAAACATGCTGTCTCCAGGGGGAAGGAGTGTGTTTCCCAATGTCACGGTTTTCCCTGCCTGCAGTTGTATGTCTGAATGGAGTGTTTTACATTGTCAGCCATACAGAGACACAGGATGTTGGACATGCAGGTGCCAGGACAGTAATTGCTTTGCTGAATGTCTCTGTGTGCCCCTGTTGTCCGACTCAATGTGAACCCTGATGCTCTGCACAGTGCCCGCCCAACAAGACGAGATCACATCACTGCACTTGCTCTTGTTCATTCACACTGAAATCCAAATATGCACCATCTCAGCCCTCTATAATTGCACACAACCACACTTGTGTAGATGTATATTTTGTTGGTGAGTACATGTACCCTGATGCTACACACATGACATGCAGTTATGCTCACAGGACATACTTATTGAATGCTGCCCAGTCATGCACACAGTGAGTCTACACACAGACACATGTCGATATGTGATGTATGTAGTGGCCAGACATACATAGGACTTGAGATGTGTGCAAGCCACAGAGGGGGTTCAGTGCTGTCATCCTGCATGTGTGTGATATTAGCAGGGACCCTGTACTTCCTCACTAATGAATGCTATCACATCCGCTTGGCCCATGCAGAGTGACCATGTGAGGTGTACCCCAGGGTTGGATGGACAGAGATGTCATGTGCTAATGGGTCTGTGTCTTGCTACTGTACAGAAAGATGTTGGTACATGACACGGTGTAACTGATCATTTCCCCCTCTTTTCTCCCATGCCTGCAGCTCAAGGTACACCAGCGTAAGGCCGTGTGGAGGGCCATTGCTGCATAGGTGCGAGCCCTGGGGTATCTAACCGACGAAGCACCCACTCCCACAAGAGGTGGGACGACATCAGCTTGCTGGCAAAGAACGTGGGAGAGATGACCATGGGGCTCCTACCACGCACTGGGCGTTTGGCACGGCGCAGCATGACACCACTGATGGGCCGCATCTTGGCAGTGAGTCATCCTGAGCTGGATGCACATCTGAAGGAGCATCAGCAGCCATGCAGGGGTGAGTATTTGGGGAGGGTGACTTTGGCAGGGAGCGGATGCATGTGTACAGGGCCTGTGGCAGTAGTGGCCTATGTGATGTTCACGGGGTGGTGCTGTGCTATGTCATGTGAGTGGCTGCTGGGATGGGTGCCAGTGTCATGCATTGGCCCAAACAAAGTTTATCCTCCCTGCTGTGCATTCCCATAGCCAGATGTGTTAGGATCTACATGGCCATTCAGCATTGGGATAGTGTGGGGAATCTATCTCAGGTGAACAGCAGTGTCCACTATCTGAGTGTGACTTCAAGTATGCGTACTTTGCCTGCACCATGATCGTTGAGGCTCACACATCTGACAACAATGTGCCCCAGAGTACAACATGGTGTTTGGCATGGGCTACTTGCCATTGTGCGCTGTCATGTCCTAATAGGTGTATCTATTGTCCCCTCCTGTTTCCTCATGGTCTGTCAGTGGAAATAAGTGGTGTGCCCACATCATGTCCCTAGGTGTGAGTAGAGCAAGTTGTGTGTCTGGTAGACTTCCTCCACAGGCAGGGTGTTGTGCCTTGTGGCCTTAACCCCTTGTATGCTCATGACGAGCTGAGCTCATGATGGCATACAGTGCTCGGGTGCTCATGACGAGGTCAGCTCGTCATGAGCCCCACTCTCTGGGGGGAGTGCTGGCGCTCCCCCCGTGGGTGCCCGATCTTATTCTTTTTTACGGGGAAGGCAGGTTAAGACCTTCCCCTCGCCCGCGTCATCAATGACGTCAGCGCGTGAGGCGCACTGACGTCATTGGAGGTTCCCGTTCTCCTCGGACGCGCAGGGAAGCCATTTGCTTCCTGCGCGTCGGAGGAGAAAGAGGTAAGTTTTGGGGCTGGGGAGGGAGGGATGCGAACGAAAGAGGCATCAGGTGAAAGGAAAGGGTTTTCCTTTTCCTCGATGTCTCTTATGTGCATTACTGCTGCACGATCGTGCTATCGTGCAGCACGAATACCCACTAGACGCCAGGGATTATTATTCTTTTTTTAATTGGCAGTGTTTGTATGTTCGGGAGCAGCCCCTTGAGCAAGGGTCGCTCCCCCTTTTGGGGGCAATTTCCTTGGCTGCTCCTCGGGGGGCAGATTTTCATTATTTTTAATTAAATCGAGGCACTGGGGCAATGCGCAGGCGAGTGGCCCCTTGGGCAAGGGTCACTCCCCTTTTGGAGGCAAGTAAGAAGGCTTTGTCTGCCCACCTGGGGGGCCTAATTTTTGGATACATTTTAGGATGTGCTGGGGAGTGGCCCCTTCGACAAGAGTCACTCCCCTTGGGGGCCATTTTATGAAGCCCACAATGTTTTTTGTCTAGGGGAGCGACCCCTTAGACAAGGGTCGTTCCCTCTTGGGGGAAAGTAGGAAGGCTTTGTCTGCCCCCCTTGGGGGTGCACATTTATTGTAAATTTTAGGATGTGCTGGGGAGTGGCTCCTTGGGCAAGGGTCACTCCCCTTAAGGGCCATTTTAGGAAACCCACATTTTTTGTTTTTGTTTTGCGTAGCGACCCCTTAGGTAAGGGTCGCTCTCCTTTTGGGGGGCCATCCTTTTTGCTTTGATTGCCCCCTTGGGGGGGGCAAATTAACATTTTCTAAAATGTATTTGAGACACTGTGCCAATTGAGTAAATGTAGTGGGGAGTGACCCCTTGGGCAAGGGTCACTCCCCTTTTTTGGTGCATATATTTTGCCTTGCCATTTTGGTATGCCCATGATGTTAAGTTTTAGTTGGTGTAGCTCACTCCAGCACCCCAGTTCAGACATGGCCTTATGCAAATTAGTCTGACCCTTTGCCTCATGGGAACAGTACATCCCGAACTGCCAAGCCATATCTTCCCTGGCCTAGAAACAACCATACTGGGACCGGTTACTCGCTAATCAGCCGTTATCAGCCAGGTTACCTTGAGTCCGTTGGCAAAGTGAGCAAGGGACCTACATCTGCCAACTTAGGGCAATCAAAGCGCACAGGGTCAGTCTGATTTGCATATGGCCATGTCTGAACTGGGGTGGTGAAGTGAGCTAAACAATGAAGATGGATTGAACCAAGATCAGTTGACTGGGGGTGGGAGTGAGATTTGCTCAAGGGCTCCGTCCATCATCCCCTTTGGTATCACCTTGAAGGGCAGTTCAGCTGTTTTTTTTTGTAGGGCCACAGGGCTCCAGGGTTTATTTTTAAGTTGGGGATACGCCCCTAGGACATTTATGGGAGGATGATTGTGGCCTTTTCTGCCCTCTTTGAGTGGCAGAGTAGCAGTATGTTTTTAATCCCATTTGTCCCAAGGGAGGCAGAAGACACTAGATACCAGAGTTTTTTAATTTTTGTTTTGGTGGGGGTGGCCTCAAGGGCAAGGGTTGCTCCCCTATTGATTTTATACTGTTAGGAACACCTACCCCTTAGCTTGGCAGGTAGACTGGTGCATTTTCTGTGTATGTGATTCTAATGTTTTTTTCTTCTTTTTAAATCTAGTGTAAAGCTTTTGATTCCTGCTTGCGGTTTCGACAGTGGTTGTTCTGCAGTTTTGTTTAGTTGCATTTTTTAGGTAAGAAAAACATTTTTGTTGTATGTACTCCAAATGAGTAATATTGCAATGTATGAATTATTTGTTTTGTAAGTGGTGTCATAGTGGGATTTAGTTAGTGTTTTGAGCATGAAAATCTTTGTGATGTGTTTTGCATTGTCTTATGTGTATTTTTTTTCTCTTTCTTTTTTAGTGGGATATTGTTGATCCATACTGTGTCTGTGCAGAGTTTGTGGTGGTGAGTTTTGCTGATTCTGGCAAGTGAGTGGTATTGTTTTGCAGTGTATAGGTATTTTTGATAAAGGTGAATTTTGTTAATTGCGTATTTTACATAGTGTTTGTTGTTGTTGACTTGTGTGACAAGTTACCTTTATTAGTAATCATTATGGCTAGCCGTAGAATGACTGCTCAGCAGGTGGTTGGTATGCTTCTTGAATCTTCCTCTGAGCCGGATTATGACACTGACAGTGCGTCTGAGGGAGAGGAGGGAGGGGAAGATTTTGGCAGTGAGTTTTCTCTCCCCATGGAATCATCGGATGAGGAAGGTTCTCTCAGTGCAGATGAAGGGCCTGTTTTAGAGGAGGATACTGCTGTGCCGTTGGTGAAAGAGGCATCTGGATTGCAGCCTGCGGCTGCTACTCCTCCTACTGGAAGTGCTGGACTCTGGGTTGATCCTAACGTGGTGCAGCCGGTGTTGCCTGCCTTTAGCGGTGATGCAGGGTGTAGAGTGGATTTATTTTATTTATTTATTTTAAATTCTTCTATAGCGCCGGAATCAATCCCATGAGGGTATCTCCGCGCTTTGCCAGCTGAGGAATTTTTTTCTAAACAGTATTTTCAGTTATTTATGGATGACGTATTTTTGGGTGAGATTGTTGAGCAGACTAATTTGTATGCTGAACAGTTTTTGAGGGACAACAGTGACAAACTTAGGCCCCACTCTAGAGCTACCCGGTGTACTCCCACAAATCGGGAAGAGCTGATGAAGTTTTTGGGTTTGACTTTATTGATGGGTTTGGTAAGGAAGCCAAACCTGGCTTCATATTGGTCTTCCAGTCCCTTGATGGCAACAGCTATATTTCCAGCAGTTATGACTCACAAATGTCCTACCAGCCAGCGTTCCCCCAGGTCTCCCAACAAAAATAGTGCCTCACTTGTGTGGGAGGCCCAAGTACTCGAGACAGGCAAGTGTCCAAAACATTTTGAGGCAACATCGACATTGCCTATCAAAAAATGTTTTGGGCCCTTGCCTGTCGCGAGTACTTGGGCCTCCCACACAAGTGAGGCACCATTTTTATTGGGAGACCAGAGGGAACACTGGGTGGTAGGAAATTTGTGTGAGCCCTGTGATGCCACGCTTTCCCACACAAAAATGTGTGAAAAAAATGTTTTTTTCAGCTAAAATTGAGGTTTGCAAAGGATTCTGGGTAAGGGAACGTTGGGGGATCCATGCAAGCCATACCTCCTTGGAAGCCCCCGCGTGTCTACGTTTCAGAAATGTGTGGGTTTAGTAGGTTTCCCTAGATGGCCATCGAGCACGGGGCCAAAAACCCAGGTGACCCCCCCCTTGCAAAAGCAGGTGGTTTTGACATAGGCAATTTTGAAGTCACCTCACTACGTTTTGGGCCCTTGCCGGTCGCGGGTACTTGGGCCTCCCACACAAGTGAGGCACCATTTTTATGGAGAGACCTGGGGGAACGCTGGGTGGTAGGAAATTTGTGTGAGCCCTGTGATTCCGCGCTTTCCCACACAAAAATGTGTGAAAAAAACTGTTTTTTCAGCTAAAATTGAGGTTTGCAAGGGATTCTGGGTAAGAGAACTTTGGGTGATCCACGCAAGCCATACCTCCTTAGAAGCCCCCGTGTGTCTAATTTTCAGAAATGTGTAGGGTTGGTAGGTTTCCCTAGATGGCCGTCGAGCACGGGGCCAAAAACCCAGGTGAACCACCCTTGCAAACGCAGGTGGTTTTGACATAGGCAATTTTGAAGTCGCCTCATTACGTTTTGGGCACTTGCCTGTCGCGGGTACTTGGGTCTCCCACACAATTGAGGAACCATTTTTATCGGGAGACCTGGGGAAACGCTGGGTGGTAGGAAATTTGTGTGAGCCCAGTGATGCCGCGCCTTCCCACACAAAAATGTGTGAAAAACAGATTTTTTCAGCTGAAATTGAGGTTTACAAGGGATTCTGGGAAATGGAACTTTAGGGGATCCACACAAGCCATACCTCCCTGAAAGCCCCCAGGTTTCTACTTTCCAGAAATGTGTGGGTTTGGTAGGTTTCCCTAGGTTCCAGCAGAGCTAGGGTTCACAAACTACAGCTAGGCACTTTGCCAGAAAAGGGTCCTTTTTCACTGTGAAATTGAGGTATGACCACGTTGCGTTTTGCACCGTTTCCTGTCACAGGAACTAGGCTGACCCACACAAGTGGGGTACAATTTTTCTTGGAAGACTTTGGGGAATGCGGGGTGGAATGAAATTTGTGGATCCACGCAGATACCAGAACTTTCCACCACAGAAATGTGGGGAAAATGTGTTTTTTGGCCAATTGTTTAGGTTTGCAAGGGATTCTAGGTAACAGAACCTGGTGGGAGGCAGTCAAGTCACCTCATCCTGATTCCTCTGGATG
The DNA here is from genome assembly GCF_964261635.1 of Lissotriton helveticus. Classification (NCBI taxonomy): domain Eukaryota; kingdom Metazoa; phylum Chordata; class Amphibia; order Caudata; family Salamandridae; genus Lissotriton; species Lissotriton helveticus. The sequence goes on along the minus strand of NC_136063.1, from coordinate 353,593,852 downwards.
TCTAGTTTTCAAAACGTATAGGTGTGCTAGGTTTCCCTAGGTGCCGGCAGAGCTAGGGTTCAAAAACTACAGCTAGGCTCTTTACCAAAAAAAGGGTCATTTTTCACTGTGAAATTGAGGTGTGACCACGTTGCGTTTTGCGCCGTTTCCTGTCGCAGGCACTCGGCTGACCCACACAAGTGGGGTACCATTTTTCTTTGAAGACTTTGGGGAACGCGGGGTGGAATGAAATTTGTGGATCCACGCAGATTCCAGAACTTTCCACAACAGAAATGTGGGAAGAATGTGTTTTTTTTGTCAATTTTTTAGGTTTGCAAGGGATTCTGGGTAACAGAACCTGGTGGGAGGCAGTCAAGTCACCCCATCCTAAAGTTACTTGGGTGTCTAGTTTTCAAAAATGTATAGGTTTGCTAGGTTTCCCTAGGTGCCGGCAGGGCTAGGGTTCAAAAACTACAGCTAGGCTCCTTGCCAAAAAAGGGTAATTTTTCACTGCGAAATTGAGGCGCAGGCAGTAGGCCAACCCACACAAGTGAGGTACCATTTTTCTCAGAAGACTTTGAGGAACACGGGGTGGGTGAAACTTTGTGGATCCACGCAGATTCCAGAACTTTACACCACATAAATACAGAAAAAAATTGTTTTTGGACAATTTTTAAGGTTTGAAAGGGATTCTGGGTAACAGAACCTGGTGGGAGGCAGTCAAGACACCCCATCCTGGATTCCCCAGGGTGTCTACTTTTTAAAAATGTATAGGTTTTCTAGTTTTCCCTAGGTGCCCGAAGAGCTAGGGTACAAAAACTACAGCTAGGCAATCTGCCAAAAAAGGGTCATTTTTCACTGCAAGATTGAGGTGTGACCACGTTGCGTTTTGGGCCGTTTCCTGTCGCGGGCACAAGGCCGACGCACAAAAGTGAGGTACCGTTTTTATCGGGAGACATAGGGTAATTCAGATTTGTAAATCAACTGTTATTACCTATTGAGTTTTCATGCATTTCTCCCTTCCAAATGAAAGACATTGTGTAAAAAAGAAGTCATTTTGAAAAATGACCAATAATTCTCATGCGAGTATGAGTATTCCCAATTTTGAAAACGTGCAAATATATACTGTTTATAAACTCTATAATTTGTTCCCAATTCAGAAAAACATAGGTGTCATTCATACCGATTTTTCCATGAATACTTTTTCCCAGAATAATTGCTCTGTACCCAGAACATAATAAAATACCATTGCAAGTTGCTGCTCAGTTTTTTGCTCTTGGTTCGTTGGGTTCTTGGTGAACCTACAAGTCCTATATATCCCCACAACCAGGAAGGTTGAGCTGATATAACGGTATATTGATTTTAAAAAGCTGTCATAATTACAAGAAGTTACAGGTGAAAACGTTCAGACAAAAGGCTGTTTTTTTCGACTAATTTTCAATTTTTTCAATATTTAACTGTTAGTTTTTATAAAGAAACCTCATGGATTTAGACAAATGACCCCTTTCTGAATTCAGAATGTTGTCTACTTTTCTAAAATGTATAGCTTTCCAGGATCCATTACTGCTTTTATACTCATTTTTACCATTAACTGGCGTTAGGTTGTAAGCACTAAAAATAGCAAAAATAGGCTATGTCCCACAAAAATGCCAAAACTGTGTGAAAAATGTTGATTCTCTAACAAAAGACTCTCCTTCCCTAAAAGCTGGGAAAATGGTGATTTAAGCCCCACAAACCCTTTTTTGATAACATTTGCAGGGAAAATCCCAGAGGCTTTCATTTGCAGCTCGTATTTCCCGTTTTCTGAAAAAAATAACAACATTTTACTGTATTTTGCTTAATATCTGGGACCCCTCCAAAGGGAATCCACAAACCCTGGGTAGCTTTACAATCCCCATGATGTTGGAAGTAAAGGATGCAAATTTGGCATGGATACCTTATGTGGTTGAAAAGTTACAGGGGCCTAAGCGCTCACTACCCCAAATAGCCAAAAAAAGGCTTAGCACAGCAGGGGAAAAGACTTAGCAGCGAAGGGGTTAACATGGCTCACTCATGGCAGATATTCAGGGTTACAGGCACTGTTGTAGTCTATGTAGTGAGTTGCTGCAATGTGATTGCAGAGTGTGGTGTTCACCAGGTAGATTTGATCATATTCTGTACTGCATTGATTGAATTGCTTTGTCCTGCTGATGACACTAACCTAACCCTGCATCTCGCTCTCTCATGCAGATTCGCCAGTGGACACGGAGGGACAGGAGCCGGAAACCAGTGGTGGCGAGAGTAGCACTACAGCTGCACAGGATCCCAGTGACACAGAGGTCACCAGCGCATCAGAGGGGGGCCGTAGTATGCAGGAGGAATCCCTGCCTGAGACACAAAGTGCAACATCATCTGATGCCAGCAGGGATGCATCCTTGTTGGCAGGCACAGGAAATGGGGACTCTGCATCATCTTCTACAACGCAGTGGCCAGTGCCCACCCTCCCATCTACTTCCTCTGGTTCTGCCCGTGTCAATGTCAGTGTCAGTAAGAGGGTACAAGTTACATTCATACCCAGCATCGCTGCCCCTGTTCCTCCTGCTGCCCTCAGTGCTGAGTCTGTTGAGCTCCTGCGCCAGCTTTGTGTAGGCCAGACAGCCCTGCTCAATGCCTTCAGTGACCATGACAAAAAATGTGGCCAGGTGGTTGCCTACATGGAGGGTATACACTCTCACGTGGGTGGGCTACACCGTACTGTTCAGGCTTTGTTGTCCACAGTGACGTCTGCCCTTCAACAGGCACATACTCCATTTCTGCTCCAGTGCCTTTGTCCACCCCCCAGTCAGTGGCCACATCAGATGATAGTGACCACGGTTCCAATGCATCACAGTCACGATACAGCACAAGAAGCACCCAGCAGATACAACGCAATCAGGCCTGCCTGCAGACACCATCCCCACAGAAGAGCAAAGCCACCCCAGAATGCAAAGACAAGAGCCCCTCAGCGAAAAGCAAGTCCCAAAAAGAAATGAAGCAGACATCAGGCTCACATGCCTCAGAGGCATCACCTGCGAAGGACTCTCCTGTCCCTAAAACTTCACGCAAAGCTAGGCATGCAGTGTCTATGCCCAATGAGGAGGTGTTGTATGGCAAGGGTACACCTAGGAAGGGCTCAGGGCCACATTACGCCGCCACATTGACTCCAATTGCAAGCCTTGTGAAGCAGGTGAAGGAGTTCACTGTAGGGGCTACCCCTGGCGAACAGTTGAAGGAGGGCACTGTAGGTGGTACACCTGGCAAACAGGGGAAGGTGATCCAGAGGCATAGCCAGACAAAGCGTACCACAGGATCCAGCATGTCACCAGAGGGAGTGCCAGTGTCTGCACCTGATGCGGGTCTGTAGGTGTGTGTGCCTATTGTGACATCACCAGTTCCCATTAACCCCAGTACAGGGAAGCCATTTTGAATTCCCAAGAAGTGGAAAGGCACCCCTCAAACCTCTCCCACCCACACTGTGTCACAGGTCTGCATGACTCCGCCTCCACGTGCCACTACATCACCTAGTCCAAACAGCCCTCTAGCTTGCCAAGCAACTGATAGCCCTACATCACCTGGGCCTCCCTCTCCCCAGTCAAGTGGTCCTGCTGGCCCCGACACACAGCCAGCTTCAAGTCCGCCTAACAGCCAAGAGTGAGTTTTAGTCCCCCTCATACACCTGTTTCTCATACAGGTGCCCTAGTCGTGCCCATTGTTTACCACTTGAGTGTGTTGCTGGCCATGGAAGGGTACAGTCAAACGTGCTCACTGTGAAGCTTCTCATGTCCTGACTCTGCACTTTGCCATGCCCACTGGCCTTGTCATTCACTGCTGTTGTGCCCTTGACTGTGCAGCCTCTCATGTCCTGACTCTGCACTTTGCCATGCCCACTGGCCTTGTCATTCAATGCTGTTCTGCCACTGACTGTGCAGCTTCTCATGTACTTTCTGGGAATTTTGCCCTGGACATTGGCCTGTTGCTCTGCTGTGTTGGACTATTCATTGTGCAGCCTCTCATGTACTTCCTGTGCACCTTGTACTGGCCACTGGCCCTGTTGCTCTGCTGTGTTGGACTCTCCCCTGTGCAGCCTCTCAAGTACTTGCTGAGAATGTTGCCCTGGACACTAGCCCTGGTGCTCTACTGTGTTGCACTCTCCCCTGTGCAGCCTCTCATGTACTTGCTGGGAAAAGTGACCTGGACACTGGTCCTGTTGCTCTGCTGTGTTGTACTATTACCTGTGCAGCCTGTCATGTACTTGCTGTGCACCCTGACTGGATACTGGCCCTATTGCACTGCTGTGTTGGACTCTCCCCTGTGCAGCCTCTCATGTACTTGCTGGGAAATTGGACCTGGACACTGGCCCCTGTTGTTCTGCTGTGTTAGACTATTCCCTGTGCAGCCTCTCATGTACTTGCTGTGCACCCTGAACTGACCACTGGCCCTGTTGCTCTGCTGTGTTGGACTATACCCGGTGCAGCCTCTCATGCACTTGCTGTGCACCCTGAACTGGACACTGACCCTGTTGCTCTGCTGTGTTGGACTCTCCACTGTGCAGCCTCTCATGTACTTGCTGTGCACCCTGACTGGACACTGGCCCTGTTGCACTGCTGTGTTTGACTCTCCCCTGTGCAGCCTCTCATGTACTTGCTGAGAAGTTTGCCCTGGACACTGGCCCTGTTGCTCTGCTGTGTTGCACTTTCCCCTGTGCAGCCTCTCATGTACTTGCTGGGAAATTTGACCTGGACACTGACCCTGTTGTTCTGCTGTGTTGGACTATTCCCTGTGCAGCATCTCATGTACTTGCTGTGCACCCTGAACTGGCCACTGGCCCCGTTGCTCTGCTGCGTTGCACTCTCCCCAGTGGAATTCTCATGTGCTTGCTGAGAATTTTGCCCTGGACACTGGCCCTGTTGCTCTGCTTTGTTGCAATCTCCCCTGTGCAGCATCTCATGTACTTGCTGTGCACCCTGCACTGGCCACTGGACTTCCTGTTTGGAGTTTGCCTGTGCAGATTATCTTGCATATTCTCAGCATGTTGTGCCTTGCTCTTCTCTACTGTTGTTCTACTGTCACATCTGTGCAATATGTGAATAAAAAAGTTACTCCTGTTGCCTGTTTTGTCAGTGTCCTTCTGATCAAAGTTATTTTGGTGTGTGCATTTGGTTGACTGTGCCACTTGCTCTATGTGTCACTTCAACATTTCCAAGCTCTTTACCCGCATCACATTTTTTAACAGGGGTGACAGGGTCTTCAGTCCATTCAGACACTGATACTTGTGTTATCTGTGATGTCTATTTTACCTGTCATGCAGTTCTCTTTTTAGTGGTTTGCTATTGTAGGCTACATTATACAGATGTCAGGTTGGGGGACACTGCAGGCACAGGGTGTGATGCTGTGCACAGCTTTGCATGCATGCTGGGAAATGTCATCATGTATGTGTGTTATTCCTTTATCTGTGCCCAGCTGTGTATGTGTATGGCCATCTTGTGATGGCCCTTAGTCCTGGTCCCATGGCCTACATGAGATGTGTGTTCTTGGGTAGTCAAGAGGTGTGCAGTGTGAAGGGTTTGACTTTGTAGGGGGTGTGGATGGTGTGTGCCCCTGGATTGTGAAAGACATACATGTGTCACCCAGGAGTTGTGTGTCTGTTGTTTGGATTGTTCTGCCCTGTGGATGTGGTTGTATGCACATGGGGGTGTTGTCTGTTGTTCACTGTACAGTGTGTTGGTGTATCATTGCTGTTCTCTCTGACTCCTACTTGTTGTTTTAGTCACTTGTGAGTGTGCAGTGTGTGACTTGCACAAGTTGTGCCCCCAATGAACCATTGGAAGTATCCCCTGGCGCACCTCTCACTAATCTCCTGGATCATCAGAATTCCATAACCAAAAGATACGATAATTTCACTGGTATATAGTTGCAAATGATCTTATTTAATTCATCAAATTTCAAGAAATTCTTCGTATTTCATTTCATGCTTATAGACGTTGTTTTGACTAGTCCAATGCATTTCGGGCTATCAAGCCCTTCATCGGGGACCAAAGGCTGAAACAAGGTACATAAAAACGTAATCAATTCACGGAACTCGTTATGACAAAAAAGAAGAAACAATGTTCAAACCATGCATTATTACTATGTGAACATCAGTGAAAACCCCAAGTGGAAAGAGGTAAAAAACAAATAAACATCAGTGTGTGACTTGAACATCAGTGTTGTGTTTGATCATCCATGTGTCTTGAGTGTGTTTGTATTGACTGTGCAGTCCTGCTGCTCCACACTGCCATTGTGGTTGTGTTTCTCATGCATTGCAGGCACATGGTGCCTTTTATCCTCCTGCATGCATGGTGTGTGTGGTGTAATGCCATCCCCTAAGCGTGCCACCTATGCCTACCCATTGTGAGTCTGCACTCTCTCTATTTGAGTATGGTACACCCCGTACATGTCAACTACTGACATGCAAGACAGTTCAATTTGATGTCAGCGGTCCCCTTGGTTTACATGTGTGTGTGCCTCCCCATCACTTGATTCGTGGCACTGTGCTTTGTGGTGCAGTTCTTGGGCTAAGAGTGATGTTCCACTCTGGACATTGCCCAAATGGTTTATGTGTGATGTTCTTGTGCTAATAATCAGTCAGGATTGCTCATGTGCACTTCAGCTGTGTGTGCAACTCAGTGCTCAGGTCAAGATGGTTCTGCTCATGTATCCCAGAGTGGTACATCTGTTGTTGTTGTGTTGGATGTATGTGTGTTGGCTGTGGTATTGCTTCACTTTCTGGGTGTGCTGTTGTGTTTGTGCTGTGCTGATTTGTGTTGTGTGTGCTGATGTTGTGTCAGTCATGTCTGTGTGTGACTGTTCTGCTTGGTGTGCACCCACTGCTGGTTGTGCATACAATGCTGTTTGTATGTGGCCTTGGCATTGCCTGATGTGCATCCCCTGATGTCCTGTAGTGTTTCTTCATTTTTGATTTCATGTGCATCTGTAGTTGGTTTGATGTGGCAGTGTTGTTCTGTGATGGGGCACTTCTTGTGTGATTTGTGGCATGTTGTGTGTGTTTTGGTCCTGGGCGATGGGGTTGTGCACTCCTGTTGTGTCTGTGCTCCCATTGCCTTTCCACAATTTGGCTGACAGGGTTTGTCTGTTTCTCATGGGGTTCTGTGTGTGTTTCTGTTGTGTTTTGTGTTTGTGTGTTGTTTTTGGCCAGACATCTGCTCGGTCATCCCTGTGTGTGTGTGTTATGTTCGTGGCAACACCCAGGGTGTGTGTTTGTGTGTACTGGCAAGTATAGGCAGCCTTCAGTGTGTGTGGTACTGGTTTTGTGTGTTGTGTGTTCCTGTGCAGCCACTCCTGCAGTGGCTGTCTCCCTGTTGCATTGTTTATTGTGTGGTGCAGGGTGGGGATTGACCTTGCTTGTTGCTGTGCATGGAGGTGCACAGGATGGGCACCGGGCCTGTGCCTTTATGGGGTGTGTGGATGTGTCGTGGGGGTGTGTGTCCCTGGGGTCTTTGTGCCCTGCCCATGCCTTGGACTGGCCCTGCCTTCTGCATTGTGTACATGTATTGACCACTGCGGTGACATGACTGGGATGCTGCTGCAAGTTCGCGGTTGATGTGTGTCCAGGATGCAGTGGGGTGACTTGGTGGCTGGTGGGTCATGTGTGGGTGCCCTTGTGGATGTGTTGATGCCCCCAGCAGGGTGTCTGTTGTAGATTTGGACCCTGTATCAGCCCATGTGTTGTATTTGTGTAGTTGCGTACCTTCAGCGGCCTCTGCAGTGGCCCATGAGATTATAGTGCTGTAGCAGGTACAGCACTGCGAGCACCTGTAAGGCAGGGTCCATGGTGGTCGTGACCGGGTGGAGGGGACCGGGACTGTGGTATCGCGTTTCGCTGTCGAGTTTCTGCCATCTCTGGTTGGGCGGTGAGTCCGCTGCGGTGCGTCTGCTTGTTTGGGCCATCCTAATTTGTGGAGCGGGCGGATGTCATTCCGGATGGCGGAGAGTCTCCATTGGCTCCCATTGCCGTGGTAATTTGTCTTTTAGCAGAGTTGTTAGAGTGTCTTGTGAATGGAAAGCATAGTAGGAATGCTCCAGTTTCTTAATGTCATTTAGGAGATCATTGGTAATTTTGTGTGCCTTTTTCCGTTTCCTTGCTACAAAGCTAATGTTGAAATCTCTAGCTGAAGCTTTAAAAGCATCCCAAATGGTGGCAAAAGGTAAGGAATCATTCTGATTTTTTTCAAAGTAATTATTAATGAATTCAGTGAAGGGGGCAGTACATTTTGGGCCCAAGAGAAGTGCGTTATTAAAACGCCATCTTTTAGGAGCATTGATTTTGCGTAATATATCTACGCCAATTGAAACCGAGGCATGGTCAGATAAAAGAATAGGTCCAATACCAGCATATGAGAGGGACTGTGAGATATTGTGAGATACAAAGGTGTAATCGATCCTAGGTTGAGTTTGCTGCGATGGAGAGTGAAAGGTATATTATCTAGTGGTTGGGTTGCATAGATGCCAAGCATCCAAGAGTTTATGTTGAGTTATAGTATGAACAACGGATTTGTGAGGTTTGTGAAGGACAAAAGGTACTTTGGAGTTTCTATCTATAAATGGGTCAATAACTTGATTACAGTCTCCAGCTAGTACAAAATTATCCTCAATGTTTTGAGAAATTTGTTTGGCTAATGTAGGCTAAAAAGAGTTATCTTCCACTGGAGGAGCATGTACATTAAGAAAAGAAACCGGAACATCCCTCAATTTTAATTTAACAAGTACCCATCTGCCATCCACATCTGATTCCTGTGATACAATTGTGACTGGGAGAGATTTACGACATAATATCATAACTCCATTTCATTTTTCATCTCCTTGAGAAACGAAAATTTCCCCAACCCAACCTATTTTTCAATATCAAGGATTTATCTTCGGTAAGATGAGTTTCTTGCAGAAAAACAATATCAGCACCAAATTTGGCAAGATGAGTTAAAACTCTTTGTCTCTTAATGGGAGAGTTTATTCCCATTACATTCCAAGAGACCAACTTTAGTGACATATAGTATCAGCAAAGAATTGATAGTGAGAGCTAAGCAGAAAGTCCCATTCAATAAAATTATATATAAGAGTGCAAAAATAGAAGAGTAAGAAGTAGGTGGATAGATAAAACCGGAGCCGAAAAATAATAGGAGGGATAGATAAGTGAATCTAAAAGAGAGACTTAGGTGAAATAGAAAAGAAAAGAACGGAAATCAATAGTGACTGGTAAGAGAGTAGTGAGAAGGAACGATTTAGAAATATCGTGTTTATATGGGATAAAAATAACAAAGAAAAGAAGAAAAAAAATGTTTTAATATGGAAGACATCAAGAAAGAAGAAAAGAGATGTAGAACCAAAGACAGAACAAAAGATAATACAAATGACATACCTACATAAATGGAACAGCGATGTGAGGGCGGGAGTAGATGAACCATCTAGGTAAGACTGGACCGGACCGGTGGGGCATAAAGGCATAACTGAAACATAACTGGAAAAAATGAAGAATAACATAATTACCAACAAGTTTTAGAGTGAACAAGAACTGAAACTTGACAAGGTTAGAGTACCTGGAGACAACATAATATAAACAACAATGAAGTAATGAATTGTTATAAGTAAGCTAACAGTGTAAGAAAGGAATAACAGCAACAAACTGCAAATGCAGGAGGTAAAATCCAACAGAATTAAAAGTCAGGAAAGTCAAGTAATGTGAGAAGAAGAAGATCCTGAGGAATCCATCTGAGCCGGAGCATGATAGTTGATTGTCAGGATCTAGCTTAGTTTTTCTTTCTTTCCCCCCGTAGTCTTGTTTCCATGTTCATGCACCTCAGCTCACTTGTCAAGGTAACCTCCTTTAAAGATGGATCTGAGGCCTCTCTCTGTGCTTGTTATCGTATTTGTTAAAGCCCACCTGAAGGATCGTGTTGGGAGTTCTCAGTACTATTGGGGAGTCCATTTGGATTGTTGCCTTCGTTAGGACCCTGCCTTTATTCCTGTAGCACAAAAGGGGGTGGTGATGGACGGAGCATCTGAACCAATCAAACACTCACACCCAGTCAATAGATCTGGGTTTAATCCATCACCGTTCTTTAGCCCACTCTGCCAAAAATTGTGTATTTTAAATGACAAAAACTGAAATTTTGTACTTATTTTAAAAAACCCACTCTCCTCCCTGTTGCACGATTACTGTGTGCAGGCACCCTTTTTCCTTCAAAAACGAGCGCTGGGTAGGGCGAAATCGCCGTTTTACCACCAGCTGTATTCCTCACAAGCTAACTGGGACACGCCCACTCGAGGCCACGCCCCTGCACTGCCCCCCTGCTATAAACATGTGTATATGCCGGAGGCGCAGCGGACGCGACGATTGCGCGCCGAAGGCGCGCATAAGGCAAGCTCGTCTGCGCTCGTCCGCGCCGAGTCCGGGCCATGGGCCACCCCCCTTGCACCCCAGCCATCACAGCGCAGATGCTATACCCCGGCAACCCTCTATGCACTAAGGCCCTCCGCTAATACCTGTACTCGACATATTCTTCAAGCCGAGGACCTATCGGTAACCTGCCCCACTTGCTCCGTACCGCTCAAACCTAAACCTTGTCCTGCGCCCAGGCATGAATTTCACATGCTCCTACTAAACTGCCGCTCCCTGCCCAAGCATAGCGCAGAAATAGCCCTGCTGTTAGAGGAACACACCCCAGATATATTGTTCCTGACGGAAACCTGGCTCACTTCTGAGTCCAATCCCGCGATAGTAGACGCCCTCCCTGCCGGCTTCCAAATCACACGGCAAGATTGACCCAAAGGGAGAGGAGGAGGCCTGGCTATTATTCACAAGGAACAATACCACTGCCGAGTCACCTCTGAGACTATCTCAGATTGTGAAAGTATTGGTTTCAACATCGAACTCTCACCCAATAGCTGTTTCTCAGGCACCCTTATCTACCGCCCGCCCGGCCCCCCGAAGCAATTCTATGAATCACTGCCATCTAGTGTGGCCGATAGAGTTAGTACCTCATCTAACTTCACCGTGCTAGGTGACCTAAACTTTCATTTTGACTCCCCTTCTGACCACACAGCCGCTATCTTACTAGAGGATCTCGCAGCCCTACAACTCACTCAACGTGTCACTACCCCCACTCATGCCAAAGGCCACTTACTGGATCCAATTTTCACCCACTGTCCTTACATCATAGTGGACCCAGGCATTCCCCTGCCCTGGACAGACCACCTTCTGATCCCCTTCAGGTGGACCGCACTCAAAACTCCACCACCAGCCCCCACTACAAGGCTCAGGCGAGCCTGGTCGCGCCTCGAGGTTGATAACTGGTCCATCAAACTTGCCAGCTCACAACCCGAGAATCAGGAGGACCCTGCCCTAGCTAATCAGGCCTATGTCAACTGGATTACTCACACCCTTGACACCACTCTCCCTATGAGCAAGACTGTACTGAAGCGTCCACAGAAAACTGCCCCGTGGTATATGCAGTCTCCTAGGGACAAGAAACGCTTCTGTAGAAGGGCGGAAAGACGCTGGCGTTTAGACAACTCAGCAGATAACAAAACCCGATATCGTGAAACTCTTAGCGAATATAAAACCCAAATAAAAGCAGCCCAGTCCACTTACTTGCCGATAAAATCCTGCAGGCCAAATCTAAACCTAGAGAGATCTTCCAGATCATTAAAAAATTAACAAACCCACCCCCTGCGTTGCAGGTTGAGAAATCTGTCACTCATTGCAATAATATTGCCGAATTTTTCTATCAGAAAGTAAACAAGATCTATTCAGCATTTCCCCCCCAAAAATTAACTCATCAGACCAACTTAACATCTCTCCTATCCTCTCCCCTCCCCCCTCTCAACACAGCTTAACCCATTTTCCCCCACTGCATCTCTCCACCCTTGAATCACTAGCTCTCAGTGTCAAATCAGGCTCTCCGGACGACCCTGCCCCACCTGACATCTTAATGGCAGCATCCCGGATCACCTTGCCCGTCGTCAGGGAGGTACTAAACGCATCCATCTCATCCTGCACTGTACCAACTGTCTGGAAACAAGCCTTGGTCAGGTCACTAATTAAGAAACCCAATCTGGACCCGTCTGACCTGGCCAACTATCGCCCCATCTCTTTGCTCCCATGGGTGAGCAAGGTCCTAGAGAAATACATTAATCAACAGCTAGTGAATTATCTGGAAGACTATCACATACTAGATCCCACTCAGACGGGCTTCAGACCACAACACGGGACTGAGACCGCTCTCCTCATGGTTACCGAGGAAGCTAGAAAAATCCTGGATCAAGGGGGATCAGTGGCAGTGATCCTCCTTGATCTAAGTGCGGCGTTTGACACGGTCAGTCACGACACCCTACTGAACCGCCTGGCCTGTGCGGGGATTAAGGATAAAGCCTGGGCATGGTTTAAATCTTTTTTGGAGAACAGATCCTTTAGGGTTTTTGATGGCGAGTCCGTGTCCTCCAGCAGACCTCTAAAGTGCGGTGTTCCTCAGGGCTCTTCTCTGAGCCCGGCACTTTTCAATCTGTACATGAGACCACTAGCCGACGTCGTCCGCCCATTTGGAGTTAAGATCATCTCCTATGCGGACGACACGCAGCTAGTGGTCTCACTGGCACAGGAGGCAAACCGTACTGCGCCAGGCGGGCTTAGAGAATGCCTGGAGGAAGTGAGGAACTGGATGTCGTCATCATCCCTGAAGTTGAACGGGGACAAAACAGAGCTGATGCTCTTAGGCCTTCAGATCTGGCCCTCCCTCCCTCTCTGTGGCCTACCTGTCTAGGCCCCCCCCACACCCCAAAGATAACATCAAGAGCCTTGGAGTGTGGTTGGATAGATCGCTATCCTTCAATGTGCAAGCCACAAAACTTTCAGCTACCTGTTTTGGTATCATGAGGGTGCTAAATAAAATATTTCCCCTCCTTCCCATGGAAGCCAAACAGGTAGCCATTCAAGGTCTCATACAATCACGCCTTGATTTTAATAATGTACTGTACCTCGGCGCCCCAGAATACACCCTACGCAGGCTGCAGATTGTACAGAACTGCGCAGCGCGTCTACTGCTCAAAATCCCCCGTAGACACTCAGTGAGGGCCGGACTGACTAGCCTTCATTGGCTACCAATTCGGCAGAGAGTTTTGTTCAAGGCATTATGTATAGCCCATCAAGCCTTCTGGAACATGGGCCCCAGTATCACCCGTGATCTGGTCACCCATTACACCCCAAACCGAAGTCTTCGTTCCAGCCAGACCTTCTCGGCAGTGGTGCCAAGAATAAAAAGATCCAGATCTGGTGGAAGGACGTTCGCATATAACGCGTCCAAGACTTGGAACACTCTTCCACTCTATCTCAGAGCTAACCCTAACCTCACGGTGTTTCGCAAGCAATTAAAGACTTTTCTGTTCACATCCCCTTACTAATTGCTTGTCCCCCTCCTTTGCTTCAGTGGGTTCGTGGCTATCTTAGCGCTTGGACGCCTCCGGGCAACAATTCACGCTCTACAAATCTGCAAGTTTACAAGTTTACACCAGTTCAGACATGGCCATATGCAAATCAGTCTGACCTTGTGGCTCATGGGAACAGTCCAGCCCGAACTGCCAAGCTATGCCTTCCCTGGACCGGAAACAAGCTTCCGAGGACCGGTTTCCGGCATTTCAGCCGTCTTCGGCCCGGCTTGCTTGAATCCAGTGGCAAAGTGAGCAAGGGACTCACGTCTGAGCATACCCTGCCAACTTATGGCGAACAAAGTGGTACAAAAGGGGATGGTGATGGACGGAGCATCTGAACCAATCAAACACTCACACCCAGTAAACAGATCTGGGTTTAATCCATCACCGTTCTTTAGTCCACTCTGCCACCCCAGTTCAGACATGGCCATATGCAAATCAGTATGACCCTGTGCCTCATGGGAAGAGTCCAGCCCGAACTGCCAAGCCATGCCTTTCCGGGACCGGAAACAAGCTTCCGAGGACCGGTTTCTGGCATTTCAGCCGTCTTCAGCCCGGCTTGCTTGAATCCAGTGGCAAAGTGAGCAAGGGACTCACGTCTGAGCATACCCTGCCAACTTATGGCGAACAAAGTGGTACAAAAGGGGGTGGTGATGGACAGAGCATCTGAACCAATCAAACACTCACACCCAGTCAACAGATCTGGGTTTAATCCATCACCGTTCTTTAGCCCACTCTGCCACCCCAGTTCAGACCTGGCCATATGCAAATCAGTCTGACCTTGTGGCTCATGGGAACAGTCCAGCCCGAACTGCCAAGCTATGCCTTCCCTGGACCGGAAACAAGCTTCCGAGGACCGGTTTCCGGCATTTCAGCCGTCTTCAGCCCGGCTTGCTTGAATCCAGTGGCAAAGTGAGCAAGGGACTCACGTCTGAGCATACCCTGCCAACTTATGGCGAACAAAGTGGTACAAAAGGGGGTGGTGATGGACAGAGCATCTGAACCAATCAAACACTCACACCCAGTCAACAGATCTGGGTTTAATCCATCACCGTTCTTTAGCCCACTCTGCCACCCCAGTTCAGACCTGGCCATATGCAAATCAGTCTGACCTTGTGGCTCATGGGAACAGTCCAGCCCGAACTGCCAAGCCATGCCTTCTCTGGACCGGACACAAGCTTCCGAGGACTGGTTTCTGGCATTTCAGCCGTCTTCGGCCCGGCTTGCTTGAATCCAGTGGCAAAGTGAGCAAGGGACTCATGTCTGAGCATACCCTGCCAACTTATGTCGAACAAAGTGGTACAAAAGGGGATGGTGATGGACGGAGCATCTGAACCAATCAAACACTCACACCCAGTAAACAGATCTGGGTTTAATCCATCACCGTTCTTTAGTCCACTCTGCCACCCCAGTTCAGACATGGCCATATGCAAATCAGTATGACCCTGTGCCTCATGGGAAGAGTCCAGCCCGAACTGCCAAGCCATGCCTTTCCGGGACCGGAAACAAGCTTCCGAGGACCGGTTTCTGGCATTTCAGCCGTCTTCAGCCCGGCTTGCTTGAATCCAGTGGCAAAGTGAGCAAGGGACTCACGTCTGAGCATACCCTGCCAACTTATGGCGAACAAAGTGGTACAAAAGGTGGTGGTGATGGACGGAGCAACTGAACCAATCAAACACTCACACCCAGTCAACATATCTGGATTTAATCCATCACCGTTCTTTAGCCCACTCTGCCACCCCAGTTCAGACATGGCCATATGCAAATCAGTCTGACCCTGTGCCTCATGGAAACAGTCTAGCCCGAACTGCCAAGCCTTGCCTTCCCTGGACCAGAAACAAGCTTCCGATGACCGGTTTCTGGCATTTCAACCGTCTTCAGCCCGGCTTGCTTGAATCCAGTGGCAAAGTGAGCAAGGGACTCACGTCTGAGCATACCCTGCCAACTTATGGCGAACAAAGTGGTACAAAAGGGGGTGGTGATGGACGGAGCATCTGAACCAATCAAACACTCACACCCAGTCAACAGATCTGGGTTTAATCCATGACGTTCTTTAGCCCACTCTGCCACCCCAGATCAGACATGGGCATATCAAATCAGTCTGACCCTGTGCCTCATGGGAACAGTCCAGCCCGAACTGCCAAGCCATGCCTTCCCTGGACCGGAAACAAGCTTCCGAGGACCAGTTTCTGGCATTTCAGCAATCTGCAGCCCGGCTTGCTTGAATCCAGTGGCAAAGTGAGCAAGGGACTCACGTGTGAGCATACCCTGCCAACTTATGGCGAACAAAGTGGTACAAAAGGGGGTGGTGATGGACAGAGCATCTGAACCAATCAAACAGTCACACCCAGTCAACAGATCTGGGTTTAATCCATCACCGTTCTTTAGCCCACTCTGCCACCCCAGTTCAGACATGGCCATATGCAAATCAGTCTGACCTTGTGGCTCATGGGAACAGTCCAGCCCGAACTGCCAAGCCATGCCTTCCCTGGACCGGACACAAGCTTCCGAGGACGGGTTCTGGCATTTCAGCCGTCTTCAGCCCGGCTTGCTTGAATCCAGTGGCAAAGTGAGCAAGGGACTCACATCTGAGCATACCCTGCCAACTTATGGCGAACAAAGTGGTACAAAAGGGGATGGTGATGGACGGAGCATCTGAACCAATCAAACACTCACACCCAGTCAACAGATCTGGGTTTAATCCATCACCTTTCTTTAGTCCACTCTGCCACCCCAGTTCAGACATGGCCATATGCAAATCAGTATGACCCTGTGCCTCATGGGAACAGTCCAGCCCGAACTGCCAAGCCATGACTTCCCTGGACCGGAAACAAGCTTCAGAGGACCGGTTTCTGGCATTTCTGGCCAACTCCTTGACTCCTGTGTCCTATCTTTTCGCACCCCCTCCTGGTGCCCCAGTGAAAGGTTTGCTGTGTAATTGCTTCAGTGGACGTTACGGGGGTACTGGCAGAGGATTGGGGGCCTCCTCGTTCCTGTAGTGTTGGGCATAGTCTGGTGGTGTGCCTCTTGACATTGACGAAACTTTGCAGACGTATAGGATCCTCATATGATGTTGTTTTATTGTTATGCGCAACTTTAAATAGGCACAGGTGATACAAACCATATCTGGTCCCCATGGAGCGGAGAACAGGTCTCATATTTAGGAAAGCCTTACATCTAGATGCTGTAGCCCTTGAATAGTCCTGTGCAAAGAACAATGTGGAGCCAGACCAAGAAATACACTGAATGGCTTTAGCAGCTGACAGATCTTTCAATAGGTCAGTATATTCAAAAAAGTATAGAATGACTTCTCCTGGGCGTTGTGTCAAAGAAACATTAGAAGAAACTCTGCCAAGTCTATGAGCGCGTTGTATATTCAACAAGGTATCCTCTGGTAGATAGAGAATCTTTGGGAGGAAAGATTTAAAGAAGCCAATAGGGTCCGCATCTTCCTACCCCTCCTGCAGCCCATAAATGCATACATTATTTCTTCTGTTGCCGTTTTCAAGGTCCTCAACCAGCTGTTGAAGTGACGATACCTGCGACTGCGGGGATGCAACACTCTTGGTGGTGTCAGCGAGGGAGGAAACATTTTGTTCAAACAACTGTGAGTCTGGTTTCAAGTTGTGACCATTTTTCCGAAAGAGTTTGAAGCTTGGAAATGGTTTCTTCTACAAAGGGTCTGAGAGCTCTTATCTCCTGTAATAAGAGTTCTATTGATACTGGAGAAGTTGGTTTGGGCGGTGACGGAGGATCTTTTTTCAGGCGTTTGACATTGGATTTTCCTGGCATAACTGGTGCAGGATCCATGGTTGTAATATTACCTTCTGACATAAGCAAATCTGTGCCTTGTAATTTAGAAAACTCTGAAAAAATTCTCGAGTTTTTGAGAAAAGAATGCTTTAGTTTAGAGGTATTGTTGAAAGTCCCTTCCAGCCTGCCCATTACATATCAGATACATAAAGTGAAGAAACCAAGTAACTGGTCAAAGGAGCAATTGGTTGTGAGGAACAGTAATTGAAGTAAAGTTATGTAGCCAGCAAAACTATTGTATGAACATGTGTTCTACAGAAGGTTTAAAATCCTCTGAAGCCCCGAGGGATGATAGTTACAGCTGTGAAGAAAGCATGCATAAATTCAGAATATTCCCATTCTGTCATTTTAAAAAACACAGAGATACTGATGGTGATAAAGCATTATGTAGAGGTAAATGCTAATAATGAGTGTTGAAAATATCATGGCAAAGTTCAGAAGATCGTTATTCTGCTTGCAGCATATTCACAAAATGGCAGTCGCACCTCGGTCCCCTCAGCAAACAGGAAGCATGGCAAAAGGAGATAAGTGCTTCCCCGCATTAATGGGTGACAAGAGGAGTCATATATCCACTTTACCTTTCGTGGATGAAGTGGATAAATAACAAAAATGCAAGGTTTCTGCTTGTAGAGGCAGGCAGACGTCCGTGACCCGGTAAAATTAGTGAAAATGGTGGCCACGACTAAATTACTTTGTGTCTAGGCAACTACAAGTCAAAATAAGTCTGCAATATGGCAGAAAAAGCCTCCAGGCGGAATCCTGCCCCAAAAAGCGGCTCTTCCGACTTACATTGCTTAGAGCAGCTTCGCGGTAGATGGTGTCCTGACGCGATTCACCGACCCGGCTGTGGGAGCCTCACCGAGACGCCACCATACTCTCCGGGCGCCAAGCCACGCCCCCACAAAATAAATAATTAAGATCAGTTAAATAATGAATTAACAGTAAACAATTAATTACAAATTTATTGGTACCTGCTTAACTTCTGACCCTATCTTTTACAAACCCAACATCCTGCAAATAACATACAACAAAAATAAATCAATATTACATGATTTACATAGCACATAGCAAACATATATTTAAGTAAAATGTATTACACAATTCATAATTATTATTGGCTAATTACCTTTTCTCCCTTTCCCCCTATAAATACAACAACCCGCTAAACACAATAAATTACTATAAAGAATTTAATATAAAATTCTAAATCACTTAACATTACAATGTATACTTTTTTTTTTAAGTTCAAGTAGAATTTTATTAGAATAAACAAAATTATTATTACAAAGAATGAAGTGAAATACAACATCATCAAAAAGGATAATAAACTAGGGTACCACAGTAAATATCATAAGATAAAGAATGCAGGGGGGGAAAAGGAAAAAGGAAAATAAAAAGTAAATGAGGCTGGAAATGTAAAATATACACTATAAGAGGCTTAGTAACATGGGAAACAATGCGAATATATGCAGAAAATGAAATACTAGAGAAAAAGAAGGAACAAAAGGTAACTCAGGGGGGTTTCGAAACCTCTTGCTGAAATGGGGGTAAGTGAGAGGAACGTTTGGCACAAACATCCAGGTAAAGGGTGATAGGAAGCCATAACGCATGTCTTTTCGGGGCCAGGGTGAGGGGATAAACAAATGCAGTATCCAGTCTGTGATTATAACATACATTAAACCACCAAGCTTTGAAAGTAATACCCTTTGAGTTTTTCCAATTAACAGTAATCTGTTGAAACGCAACAGCTAATAACAAATCGATAATAAGAACATTTGTTTCAACTTCGGTCCAGGAAGAAGAAAGTGAGCCAAGGAAAAGGTCAGTGAAAGAAAAGGGGATAGAAGTCTGGAAAATAGAATTGATTTGGTCCCATACCTTGGTCCAAAATGCGTGCGTGAGAGGACATAGGAAAAGCATATGAAAAAGCGTGGCATTGGGGGCAGAGCAAGACCAGCAGAGGTCCGGAACCGAAGGGAATCTTTTGTGAAGGAGAGATGGCGTGTAAAGGAGTCGATTGTAAAGGAAGAAAAGTGTTTGTGTGAGAGAGGCAGCTCTAGAGGATTTGCGGAGCTTAGTCCATATTTTATCCCACAGGGAGGTGGACCAAGATACGGCGAGTTCAGATTCCCACTGCTCTTCCACTGTGGTTTTAGGCCGAGGTGATGGAGGGTTATGAAAGGAATGATAAATGGAAGATGCGGAGGGGTTGGAGCGCAGTTGGAGATGTAGAGAAGAAATGGGAGTACTAGAGATCGCAGGTGGAGAAGAATGAGAAAGGGAGTCATATACAGACATAACTGCAGTCTTGAGTAGGATGTACTTGTGGATAAAGGAGGAAGGGAGAGAGAAGGTTCGGCTAAGAACAGGAAAAGGTATAAAGACAGACCCAGTAAAGAGTTGGGAAACCCAGATTAAACCTCGCTGCCTCCAAGTTTTCCAGTAAAAAGGTTTCAGGTTGATAAGAATGCTATTATTATACCAAATAGTGGTGGTGAGAAGTTCAGTAATAGAGGAGGGAGGAACTGGAACAGAAGCTAAGAGTATTTTCGCAGTGTATTTGTGAATTGGAGTGGACAAGAATTGGGGTTTGCGGGAGAAGGAGAGATATTCAGCGAAGGAAAAGGGAGAAAGAGAAAGGCGTTCGAGTTCAGCCCAAAGGGGAAGGGGCTCGAGAGGACCTTTAAGCCAGATAGCAGCCTGTTTCAGGAGGAAAGCTTTATGATAAGCGGGAAAATTTGGGAAATTAACCCCGCCCTCCGATTTGGGGAGACGCAGTCGTGATAAAGACATGCGCGGTTTCTTTCCAGACCATAAAAAGGAGGATAAGGTGTTATTGATTTTAGCAAAAAATTTGGCAGGGATGGCAACAGGAATATTAGAAATGGTATAGAGGACAATTGGGGATAGCATCATCTTAATGGTGTCAAGGCGGCCCCACCAGGAAAGGTATAAGGGATGCCATCTGGAGGTGAGGTCAGATAACTTCTGAGTGCATTTAGTAAGGCATAATGAGATAGTATCTGAGACAGAAGGGGTAATATGCAAACCGAGGTATTTTATATGGGTCGGACTCCATTTGAAATTGGATGCTGCAAAATCAGGCTTGAAGGTGAATTTGGTGAGGGGTAAAATTTCACATTTATCGTTGTTCAGTTTATAACCAGAAAGATGGGAGTAAACGTTAACTTCATCAAGGAAAGCTGGGATGGATACAGATGGGTTCGAAATGAAGAGTAAAATGTCGTCTGCGTAGGCAGCTAACTTGATTTGCGAATGAGAAAGAGGGAAACCATGAATTTTTGGGTTTTGACGTAACTTAGATAGAAAAGGTTCTAGGGCAAGGTTAAAGAGAAAAGGGGAGAGAGGGCATCCTTGTCTAACGCCCCTGCTGAGGCTAAAAAATGAGGAAATCAGGCCATTGGCACAAACCGCTGCTCTAGGGTTTGCATAAAGAAAGGAGATGAGGGAAATAAAATTAGGGCCAAACCCAAACCATTTTAATGCAGAGAAAAGAAAAGACCATTCTACCCTGTCGAATGCCTTCTCGGCATCTAGGGCGATTGCGGCTAGGGAATTACTAAATAGTGATGACTTAGAAAGAACATTAAAGAGAAGCCTGGTGTTATCGGAAATAAAGCGACCCTTAACAAATCCTGATTGTTCAGGACCAAGGAGATCTGGGAGAAAAGGATCTAATCTGATGGCTAAAGATTTGGCATATCATTTGTAATCAATGTTGACAAGTGATATCGGTCTATAATTCTTACAGTGTTGAGTGTCCTTCCCCTCCTTTGGTATAATGCAAATATAGGCATCTGAAAAAGTGCCCGAGGAAGCACCGCTGGTTTTGAAGGAATCAAGAAGTTGAAGTAGTTTGGGTAACAAAAGAGTGGCAAAGTGTTGATAAAATTCGACAGTAAAACCATCTGGGCCGGGGGCTTTGTCTTTCTTAAGGGAATGGAGTGCAGTATGTAATTCGCGAATGGTAAGGGGAGTTTCAAGGGAGGCTAGGTCAACAGGAAAGTTGGGAGGGGGTTGAATGCTTGTAAAGAAGGTGGAGAGAGAGTGATCAGAGGGTTGAGTTTCAGAAGAGTAGAGTGTAGAGTAGAAACGAGAAAATTCCTCCAAGATATCAGCATCTTTATGTTGCAGGATTGAATTAACATCAAAAACAGACTCAATATTCAATTTGTTTTGTTTAACTTTCAAATAATTAGCAAGAACTTTCCCCGCCTTATTCTTCCCACCATAAAATTTCGAACTGGATTTCAATAAGTACAACGATGCATCTTCAGTGGACTGTTTGTTATAACTCATTTTCGCATTTACAAGGGCTGTTAAACTTTCCTGAGTGTGAGAGGTGTAAAAGGAATGTTCTAGGGACTTGATCTGAGATAAAAGATCACTGGTACGTGTACGGGCAAGTTTACGCTTTGCGGCAACATGTCTTATGATAAAATCTCTGGCCGCAGCTTTGTAAGCGTCCCAAATGGTGTGAATGGCTAAGGAGGGAGTGTCGTTAAAGACAAAAAATTCAGTAGTAAACTCAAAAAAGGAGGCAGTAAATTTGGGGTCAAGAAGGAGGGTATTGTTAAAGCGCCATCTCTTAGGACCGGTGGATTTGGGTAAAATATCAATGTTAATTAGAACTGGGGCGTGATCAGAAAATACAATAGGGCCAATCTCAGCCTGGGAGAGGGATTGGGAAATATGGTGAGAGAGAAAGATATAGTCAATGCGCGATTGGGAATGGTGAACCGGGGAGTAAAATGTAAATTCTTTACTGGTCGGATTACATATTCGCCAAGCATCAACTAGCTTATGTTGAGAGATGGCGTGTGTAAAAAGCTTATGGGATTTGTTAGGAACAAAAAAAGATCTGGAGTGCCAGTCCAAAAAGGGACCCAGTGGCATATTACAATCGCCTGCTAAGATGAAGTTTTCATCAATACATTCAGTAATACGAGAGGCAAACGCACTTCAAAAAGTAGGATTCCCACCTGTGGGGGCATAAACATTGAGCAGGGAAAAAGGGACACCTTTCGAGGAAAGTTTAACAAAGAGCCATCTGCCTTCAGGGAGTGCAGTACAGAATGAGAAAAAGACTTTCGAATTAACAAAGCAACACCATTTCTTTTACCATCACCAGGAGCTGAAAAAACTTTTCCCACCCAACCTCTTTGGAGCTTAGTAGCCTCGGTATCGGATAAATGGGTTTCTTGCAGAAAGGCGATATCTACATTCAATTTAGCTAAATGGGAGAGTATCTTTTGCCTTTTAATGGGTGAATGTAAGCCTTTAACGTTCCAAGAAACAATGCGTACTGACATCAAGAATAATTAAGAAGGGAGAGTGTAAATAGGCAACATAAGAAAGCCTCATAAAGTTCGAGAAATGAGAAAAAAGAGGAAAAAGAAAGAAAGAAAATAGAAGAAGGAAGAGAAGAAGGTATTGGAAAAGATAAGAACTCAAAAGAGAATCGAGCAAGAGTAATACAGAAAAAGACCGAATAGGAAAACAGAGGCAATGGAGAAAACTGATAAAATGAATAGGAAGAAAAGAAAAAGAGCCAAAGATAGAAAATACCAAGAAAATCAGTGTCGAGAAACCTGATGAAGAAAAAGAACGATGTGGCAAGATGATTGAGTTGTGAGAAAGAAAGAGAAGCAAACCAAGAAGAAAAAAAGTCAATGAAGAGGAGAAGCACAAGAAGGTATATAGAAAATGCAATGGGAAAATGAGAAGAAGAGAAAAACATAAGCAACCAAGAGAATAAAAAAAATAGAGCAGGAAGAAGAAACATGAAAAGGACACGGTCAATTATACAAAACCAACAAACGATGATGAGGAGAATCAAAATTAGGAAGGGAGAACGGGTAAATACTTACAAGGGTGACGGAATAGAGAAACAAAATCTGGAAGGAGGATGAGAGGGATGAAAGCGAAGATGAGACGAGGGGGGGTAATGTGGTATATAAATAAATAATACCGGATCTAGGTTTTACTGGACATAGTAATAACAGATAGCTCAATAAATAAGAGTCAAGATTCGAGGTAGTAGGAGTTTGCAGGTTTAATACAGCATAAAGGACAGGAACAGGACAACCTGCACAGGAATAGGATGACAGGGGCCCGGCAGCTGCCGGGGCTGGATCTGGGATGAGCGCGCTAACATTTAATAACAGTACACAAGCATATATACTAAAACAGTTGCATTACAATGAATACAGTAGGCGGAGCAGTGGGTGTGGTCAATAGCAGTCGCGAAAGATAAGGGTGAAAGTAGGTGTAACAGGAGGCGTATACATAGACATGTGATGTAAACGTAACAGAATATGTCATAAATGGGGCGGAAACATGGAGGGGGCTACCTAAGGAGCCGGGACCTCTAACCTAGTGGTGCGCGCAAACGGACAATGACGTGTTACTAGGAGAAGCTGGGGGCTATGAACTCCGTGCTAGGAGTAGAGACTGAAGTCTGGAGAGTCAGGGCGACATGTACCTAACACTATCTAGTATCTGATGTTTAGAGAACATGTTGATATAAACTAAAAGTTATCGGGGTAAAGGCTAACAGACTCTAAGACTGGAGCATGCATTATTCTACATGTAGTGCGTGTTGAAGAATATTAAATGACCATAAATACAGTATTTCTCTTACATGGAGACGTAAAGGCTAGACTGTGACGGAAACTATTGATGCGATTCAGTAGCTTAGGAATGCAGAGAAGGAGGGCTGAACTGATAACTAGAATCATAACATATTCTTGGCAGACTCGTAGGCAGAGCCAGGCCGAGCCGGGCACTGTGAGGCAGGAAGTAAGTGAAGGGTCGAGGATACAGGTGGGGGCTGTATCGCTCCTCAGCGAGGGTTCAGGAGACAGGAGCTGAATCTGGGGTCCGGGCCCTTTTGGGGCCTAGAAACGGGGACTTTACAATGAAATAACGTGCACACTGAGAAACGTGGCAACGTAACTTTACATAGGCCTAATACTCGTAGCTTTCACGAGAACTGGAAACTGGCATACTAGAGATGGACACAACTGTAATTGCGTCTTTAGTCGAACATGGGGGATACACATGCATATTAATCATGCACACATAACATAAGATGGGGAACACGTAGGGGCACAGAACATGGCAAAATTTACTTTTCCACATTCCCTCCTTGTCACTACGTTTCCCTCAGGAAACATCAATATTCATGATACCATCTATCATTTCATACAGTATCATTTGCTCGTCTCGAATTTTCTTGGAACGGGATTTAGAACGGGACTTGGGACTAGGAATACAAGAGGTAGCACAAATGCCACAAATCGCAGGGCCACATTGTATACATAGGCAGCAACTGAATATGATCGCTACTGCAATACCTAGAAAAGACAATACTTTCCATCCCCAGGCGGAAATTATATTCCAGAACCAACCGGACCATGTCCAGGTGCCTGGATCTTGGTGTAACATATGGGCAATTTTATGGAGTCTGGTTATAGCTGAATAAACAGACGGCGCGTTATTAGGAATGAAAATGCAGCAACTAGATCCGATGACTCTACATGCCCCGCCCCTATCGGCCAGTATGACGTCAAGGACGAGACGATTCTGGAGCACGACAATTCTCATAAAGGACTGCTCTTCGGTTAAGTTACTTAGAGCAGAAGTAGTCTCAATCACTACTGCTTCAAGTGTTCTGGTTAATCTACGTATCAGTTTACTATTCACAACAGTACCTAAATAAGGAAAGACACCTTTATTGATATCTATATATTGTTCTAGAGCAGTTTCAGTATAATCGACAATCGGGAGGTCTCTCTTGTGTCTCGTATGTACTAGGTGGGAATTCCTATGATAGTCAGGTGGGGCTAGAAAAACTGGTGGCAGTAAGAAGGCAATGTAACAGGTTCCCTCCCAATCGAGGGGCAGACGAACATATGCGGTCTGACCACAAACAAAATAAGAATGACGTGAAGCTTTGAAAATAGATTTCCTGCTGTCACTATACTTGACAATAGTAGTACAATCACTATGGCCTACATGTACGGAACCATTCTTTCGGACACATAATTCACCTTTGACTGGTAATACTGACATAGCAGGTAAGTCTGGAGTAGTATCAGACTGAACATTCAGGACCATGAAATTCGAAGAATAATTACCTAAATTATAAACTTCATTTTCTAGATCTAACCCTGTTCTGTGGGGAAGACCTTGCTTGTCTGGGAAACATGTACTGTTAAGAAAAGACATATCTGTTGAGGATGACGTTAACGTGGACCATGCTCCACACGAACCATTATGTGAAAATGGATAAGGAAAGAGTCGCAGAACTCCCTTCGGTGTCTGGAATGGGGGGAGTCGACCACACACCCAACAATTAGTGGCATTGCTGGTCTGGTGTGAATAATGTAACATGTGGATAAAGGAATTATTACGCATAGCAAGACGATAAGAGAGTTCATGAGGAGGCAGATCACTAAACGTGTGCTCTACTGTAGCAATAGAAGACTTATTTACATGAGAAACTGGAAAATACAAATAAAATGCATAACCTGTGCAGGTAATCATGAGGCTGAAAAACAATATGAAACTTAGAAAAACGATACATCGGATTGAGTTTTGACTAACTCTCTCACTATGGGGGTCTATTTTATACATGTCAGAAACCGGTCTAACCATTTCACCTAGGGGAGGACTTAGACAATCAAACTGGCTGACTTATTTTACTAGACCTTAATTTCTTCTTATACTCCTGTTGCGGAGTTTTCTCTAACAGGGAGGGTTCAGTATCATTGTCTTTTGCGGGACAGTCCTTAAGAATAGTACTTTGGCAGTCTTTCAAATCCTGGGAAATGTTCTTAGAAACAGGCTTCAGTCCGTAAAATCTTTTCACATGAGACAGATGCACCCAGCCCTTCCTGCCTTCCAGCTTGACGGCAGTACGGGTGGCCAGGAGGACCTGTCGGGGTTCCTTCCAGCGAGGCTCCAGCGGACTTGAACGATCAAAATTCCGGACAAGAACCATGCATCCGGGAACGATTTCATGCGGTGCCACCTCGGTATTGTCTGGAAATGCGGCAGCAACCTGTGAACGACAAGAGTGTAGGGCAGACATCAAGGAAGCTAGGTAATCTGTCAGCATATTACTTGAAACATCGGTAATACTTCGGGGTCTAGGTGTACCCCACATGTTAGGGGGGCGGCCAAATACGACCTCATACGGGGACAGACCTGATCTGGAATGTGCGACCATGCGCATGTAAAACAAAGCGACTGGCAGAGCTACTAGCCAGTCTACACCTTTCTCTTTACATATTTTGGCAATGCGGATTTTCAGGGTCTGGTTATGTCTCTCTACGAGACCAGCTGCTTCTGGATGGCGTACACAATGGAACTTCCACTGGTACCCTAACAACAGGGAAACATGTTTCATGAGCTCAGATGAGAATGGCTGGCCGTTATCAGAATATACGACTCTAGGGAGTCCATAACGGGGGAAGAACTCACGAACCAACTGCTTGGCAGTGGTCGCGGCTGTGTAATCTGGGACTGGATATGCTTCTGTCCATCTGGACAAAGCGCATACAACTACAAGGACATACTTGAAACCTCGACATCGCTCCATCTGAATATAATCCATCTGGAGGACTTCAAAAGGGTGGTCAGGGGGCTGGAATCCACCTTGTTCCACCGGGACACTTTTACCTGGATTAAACTGGCAACATATCATACAGGTACGGACTTTCTGCTTGGCTGCAGCTCGTAAATGCTTATTGAACCAAATGTTCTGGATACTATCTAACATAGCTTTTTCTCCTAAATGTGCTGGACTATGTGCGGTATTGATAATGACTTGAACCATAGAGTCGGGGAGAAACCATGTGGCTTTACCCTTCGTTACCCATCCCTGATCTGTCTGGACCCCTCCTTGTTCGGACCATTTCTTGATTTCATCGGGAGTAGCATGTAACTGGATATCTATGACATCTTGAGTAGGGTCCTTAACTGTCATACAGGTAGTCGGAGCTGGAGTATGTGTCTGTGTCGGATTAACTGGAATGTCTAGAGTCTGTGCTGTAAGCTTGGCTGTGCGATCTGCTAGATCATTACCTTGGGAAATAGTGTCAGTAACTTTCGTATGTGCTTTGCACTTCATGATAGCAATAGATGTCGGTAAGTGTATGGCATCTAACAGAGCTTGAATAAGGAGACCATGCTGAATCTTGGTTCCATGAGAAGTCATGAAACCTCTCTCCTGCCAGAGCACTCCGAAGTCGTGTACAACTCCGAATGCGTAGCGTGAATCTGTGTAAACATTAACTTTCAGGTTCTTGGCGTGTATGCAGGCTTGTGTCAGAGCAACTAGCTCTGCTGCTTGAGCAGACAGGGTGTCAATACGGTGTGTTTCTATAACTTCAGTGTCAGTAGTCACTGCATACGCGGCTACTAGTTCTCCTGTACTTGTTCTCATACATGAACCGTCCACATAAAGTGTCAGGTCGGGATCTGGAAATGGAATATCTGTCAGATCTTGTCTTGGCTTAGTCATAATATTAACTACTTCCACACAGTCATGTGTGGCAGGATTCGAATTAACTGATGGTAACAGTGTAGCAGGATTTAGAACGTTGCAGCGTCTGATTTCTATGTGTGGCTGGAACAGTGTCAGTTCATAACCTGTTAAACGTGCAATTGTCAAGTGCTGTGTTTGTGTTCGGTTTAATAGAACTTCCACGGAGTGTGGAACTTGTACTGTCAAGGAATGTCCTAATACTATGGAATCACTTTGTCTGATAGCTAGTGCTGTGGCTGCAACTGACTTGAGGCACGCAGGCAGAGCCTGGGCTACAGGATCTAGTGTGCTCGAAAAATAAGCACAAGGCTTGTATTGTCCTGCTTGATCTTGTGTGAGAACAGATAATGCTGTACCTTCACGTTCTGTGACGAAAAGTGTAAAAGGCTTACTGTAGTTCGGTGTAGCTAGAACTGGAGCTTGGCATAAAGCTTTCTTTAACTCATTGAAACTAAGTGTATGTTCAGATGTCCAAGGGAGGACAGTTGATAGGGCTGCCTCCTGTGTCGTTAACTGTATCAGTGGTTTAGCTAGAAATGCATACTGAGGAATCCATTGTCTGCAATAAGAAGTAAGGCCGATAAAAGCACGTACCTCCTTCTGTGTCTTGGGCTGAGGAAGACTTGCTATTAACTGGATACGGTCTGGTGTCAACTGCCTACCCCACTTGGACAGTAAGTGGCCTAAATAGATCACTTGCTGGACACAGAATTGAAGCTTCGAAGGGGACACCTTGTGCCCCATCTCGGCTAGGAAATACAAGACTGTAAGTGATGCTCGCTCGCTAGCACGTTCAGAACGGGCTGTGATCAGTAGATCATCGACATACTGGAGCAGGGCAGTGTCAGTTGGCATGTGAATGTTGTCTAGTTGTCTCTTAAGTGCTTGACTGTAAATACTAGGACTTTCTGTGAAACCTTGAGGAGCTCGTGTGAACATATAGCTCCTTCCATTTAAACAAAATCTGAAAAGAAACTGGCTGTCTGGATGAATGGGGACACTGAAAAACGCGTTCTTGAGGTCTATGACTGAAAAAAATGAGGCTTCGGAATCAATGGCTGTCAATAGGGAAGAAATATCTGGGACAACTGGGTACTGGGGAATAATACATTTATTAAGTTCTCGTAGGTCAATCACTAATCGATATACTGGGGGTGCATTTGGATCAGTACGTTTCATGACTGGAATGATCGGAGAATTACATACATTGGAGTCAGTTTCTACAACTACTCCTTGAGCCATGAGCTCGTCAATAATTTTGGATAAGGCTGCTACAGCCTCAGGTGGCAATCTGTACTGTCTGATTCGTGGTAACACTACACCTGGCTTGAGAGTCACACGATGGGGTGTGATTTGCATATAACCTACATCAGTTGGACCTTGCGCCCATAAATGCTGTGGAACATTAGACAATCTCGGATCAAAATCTCGTAATACATAGTGACCCTTGAAGTCACGTAGAAACAGTCGTATTCCCTCTGGGGAGCAGCAAATAACTGCACCTAATTCTTTCAGTGTTTTAATACCTAACAGATTTTCTGGACATGACTTCGTAAGTAACAGATCAGTAGTTCGGGACAATGGACCTACTTCTAGAGTAACTGGCTTAGATATCTCGTTTACAATAGGCTTTCCTGAAAATCCAAGGGAAACATTTCTAGAGCCTGAGAGCGGAGCCCCTGGAACTTCGGCGTGACTGATAGTCGTCCTACTTGCCCCTGTATCAATCAGAAACTTTCTGTCTTTCCCTAGTACCTGACTATGAACATAGGGACCTTCTTGATCTACAGGAATCTCGATGAGAGGCAAGCCTACCTCCCTCTCTAGGCTGTTTCATGAATATGGCTGATACTCTGGATACTCAGACTGTGCATACTGGTACATCTGCTGTGTAACATGCTGTGTTGCAGCAATAGGCTGCGGTACTGTAACTGTCTGTTGTGCATTCTGTGGCTGAGAAGTCTGTGAAACTTGTTCTTGTC
This sequence comes from Lissotriton helveticus, assembly GCF_964261635.1. Taxonomy (NCBI): domain Eukaryota; kingdom Metazoa; phylum Chordata; class Amphibia; order Caudata; family Salamandridae; genus Lissotriton; species Lissotriton helveticus. Next base: position 353,564,008 of record NC_136063.1, on the reverse strand, counting down.
TAGACGGACGTGGTCTTTCTTTAGTCTTACCAGTAGCTATATTATGTTTCAGAACTGCACACTCGTTTATGAAATGACCTGGCTGTTTACAATAATTGCATGTCCCTTTAACGGGAGCTGCAGGATGACTGGCTTGATTCGGACCCCTCTTCTGACTGTCTTGAGGAACAGATTGTGCAACTAGTACTTTCATTTTCGTGTCTTTCATACGTTTTCTTTCATGATCTTGCTCTTCTCTGATTCTATTCTGGTGATACTGAAGCATCTGTAACATCTGGGACGGGGTACTAGCTTGCCATGTACTTTCGACTTTCAAAACTCGATTCTTAACTTGTGGACTTGAATTCTCGACTAATTTAGTAACAAAAAGATGAGGGTATGACTCACTACTTGTCTTGAGGCCACTGTTTATGATAAAACATTTCTCAAATCTAGAATAAAAATCACTAGTGTCTTCGTCTTGTTTCTGTTTACAGGCTGAGATTGCATCCCAGTCTTCCTTTTTAGTGGCTAATAATCTTGGCAAAACTTGAATTAACAGCTCTGGTAATTCTTTACATTTCTCTCCAAGACCGGTACCTGGTACTCGTATCTTATCTTCAGCTTCTAGAACTGCCCAATCGATCTTTTTCTCTCCCACCTCCCATTCTTTTTCCTTGAGTTTTTCATATATGCCTGCGGGCAACAGGACCTTTAGCATTTTAATAATATCTGGATACGTGTATTCTCCCATACGGAGCATGTCCTTTAATTCTCGGTGGAACCCTGCTGGATCTTTGTCATGACAGGGAATTAGTTTCTTCATCTCTAAGAGTTCCATCTTTGTAATCGGAGTGTAAACAAACACTCGTTGCATTTCACCATCTGTTGTCCTGACTGGGTGTACTTCTCGTAACGGGTTCTGTCTATCTATGTAAAACGGTTTACTTTCTGGAGGTGAGACATGAACAAAATGCGGGTTCAGGAACGTTCTATATTTGTGACGCTGTTCTAGAATGACACTAATTAAATCGGTACCTAAACCTTTCCATCTATACTGGAGTAACTCGTTCAGGACATCATGTAACGGACCTGGATCAGAATGTTGACCCTCATACAGAGTAATGAGGTGCTGGATCATATACATACCCACCAGTCGCTGCTCGGCTGGGGGCAGTTTCAGAAACATTTGTGCCACTATTTCGTCTGGAAAAGTGGTAGAATCAGTAATCCATCGGACTGTTGATCGGGCTAGTTCTTGTTCATGCATAGTACTTAACTCACTATAACCGATTCGTGATTTCAGAATATGATCGGTAGCTTGAAATACTTGTTCTAGAGAACCTTGTTCTGGTGCTGGATGAGGAACAGTTTTCTTGTAGTCTAGACGTGAATGTCGGTCTGGAAATCTAGATTTTCCTACATACGCTATTCTGGCGGGATTCTCGTCCTCTACCTCTTCAGTAGAAGAGTCATTCTCTTTCTCGCTTACTTGTGCTGCTTTACGTTGTTCATGTAACTTTATTATTTCCTTACGAATTCTCTTGTACATACTCTCTATACTACTGATAGTTCTGTGTTTACCCTCGGCTATATTATCACTCCACCTTGTCAGGATTCTCATTTCGGCCGGATCTTTGGTCGGATAATCTTGTTCTCTTATTAAACAATTAATCAGAAACTTTAATAGCATGAGCTGGATCTCAGCTTTCCTTTGAGACATGGCTTCACCAATACTTTCTGGATCATCCCCTGTACGGATGAAACGATATATTCTGTCTAGATCTTCTTTCATATTCGGTAGGGTATCCAAATACCCGGTCACCCGTCTTACACGGATGGAATATATAACTGTGCTATCATCACCTGCGACTGGATCATAGCGGCATTCAGTAAGAGCTCGTCGGATATCTGCAACGGACTTATATTTGGGCGTACGCTGTAACGCACATTCATGTAACTCGGCCAACGTTCTACGTTGGTGTGGTGGCGGGGTACCAGGAGGACCTCCTCCTGCGGCCCCTATACTGGAATCGTCGACTGATACTCTTCGTGCTGGCAGAGTGGGAAATTGTAATGTGGGCTGGACCGGGGGTACCGTAACAGGTACTCCGGTGTCTGGAGGAGCAGGAATGGCATGATTTACAGGGACTGGCGGAACAGGATTTGTATATTCCGGGACTGTGTCGTCCAAATAGGACGAAATGAAAATATCAGCTGCGGTCGGTTTGTGACGTAGCTTGGTCGGAACTAAGGGTGGCGGAAAATTACTGGATGCCTCCGGGGTCGCTTTTGGCAAGCCCTCGGCAAGAAGAGGATACATACCCTTAATGAGGGCATTCCTCTGTCTGTCGGACTGTTCGGTTTTAACTCGTTCACCTATCTCGATTAATTCCCTTTCTTGGGCTCGTTCTAAGGATTCTCTACTTAATTCTGACTTTCTGATTTCTTTTTCGGTTCTTTTATGAGATTCTTTGCGCCATAACTCGATGGCATCTTTCTGTGACTGTCTGGCTTTCTTTTTCCATAATGCTTCTTCTACTCGCATGATGCACTCGGCATCCCATGTACCCGATACGGGCCATCTATACTTTTCTTCTAACTGTTTGGTATACTCTACCCATAAATCTAGATATAATATGGCACTTATGCCATGCTTCTGATACATAAAATGACCTGGACTGTCCCTAGGCGGGACAGGAACTGCTTCTTCTAACAGACCTTTTCTAGTTCTTAACTGACGTAGTCTGGAAAATAACGGCATGACTGAACTGTAATCTGGACACAATTACAATACACAATGAACACGATAATTACACCACTCTCATACCACGACATTAAAATACATGAAGAACATTTAAAATAACAGTTCGGACAGAATACTACCTGGAATACGGAAAACAGAATACATGGATTTTCTCGAGAACAGAACTGACTAGATCAGGAACTAGATGCACTGCTGAAACAGTACGAAACTTACCGGTCTCATAAAGAGACACGTCAGGACCCGCATCCACCGAAGTGGACACTTCGTTTTGGGATCTGTGTACCACCAAACCCCACGGACCAGAGACAATTAGATTGACCCTGTCTAGATACTCCCCAGCAACGGTACTCACCGGGCAGCAAGAACGGAAGGCCTCGGACTGGACTGGACTGCTTCGACGCCGGACGGACGAACTTCGGACTTCTGTTACGGGTGGGCCTCCGGATACCTCGGACCTTGGACTCTCGGCTTGGGCTCTGGTCGGGACTCGCCGCGTTCCTCCACCGCCTCGTCTGGATGCTGGACCGCCACCTCCGTCTCCTCCGTGGGCCTGAGGGATACTTGAAGCAGAAATATCTGCACGTGGCCGGTATGGTTCCGTCACGGCTGCAGAGGGTCAGGGGGCATACGTGGCTTCACCGGCGCGTGGGGAAAGGGCAGGTCCCTGTTCGGGCGCCATTATGTGGTATATAAATAAATAATACCGGATCTAGGTTTTACTGGACATAGTAATAACAGATAGCTCAATAAATAAGAGTCAAGATTCGAGGTAGTAGGAGTTTGCAGGTTTAATACAGCATAAAGGACAGGAACAGGACAACCTGCACAGGAATAGGATGACAGGGGCCCGGCAGCTGCCGGGGCTGGATCTGGGCTGAGCGCGCTAACATTTAATAACAGTACACAAGCATATATACTAAAACAGTTGCATTACAATGAATACAGTAGGCGGAGCAGTGGGTGTGGTCAATAGCAGTCGCGAAAGATAAGGGTGAAAGTAGGTGTAACAGGAGGCGTATACATAGACATGTGATGTAAACGTAACAGAATATGTCATAAATGGGGCGGAAACATGGAGGGGGCTACCTAAGGAGCCGGGACCTCTAACCTAGTGGTGCGCGCAAACGGACAATGACGTGTTACTAGGAGAAGCTGGGGGCTATGAACTCCGTGCTAGGAGTAGAGACTGAAGTCTGGAGAGTCAGGGCGACATGTACCTAACACTATCTAGTATCTGATGTTTAGAGAACATGTTGATATAAACTAAAAGTTATCGGGGTAAAGGCTAACAGACTCTAAGACTGGAGCATGCATTATTCTACATGTAGTGCGTGTTGAAGAATATTAAATGACCATAAATACAGTATTTCTCTTACATGGAGACGTAAAGGCTAGACTGTGACGGAAACTATTGATGCGATTCAGTAGCTTAGGAATGCAGAGAAGGAGGGCTGAACTGATAACTAGAATCATAACATATTCTTGGCAGACTCGTAGGCAGAGCCAGGCCGAGCCGGGCACTGTGAGGCAGGAAGTAAGTGAAGGGTCGAGGATACAGGTGGGGGCTGTATCGCTCCTCAGCGAGGGTTCAGGAGACAGGAGCTGAATCTGGTGTCCGGGCCCTTTTGGGGCCTAGAAACGGGGACTTTACAATGAAATAACGTGCACACTGAGAAACGTGGCAACGTAACTTTACATAGGCCTAATACTCGTAGCTTTCACGAGAACTGGAAACTGGCATACTAGAGATGGACACAACTGTAATTGCGTCTTTAGTCGAACATGGGGGATACACATGCATATTAATCATGCACACATAACATAAGATGGGGAACACGTAGGGGCACAGAACATGGCAAAATTTACTTTTCCACAGTAAGACCAACCAACGGAGGGCAGGAAACGGGGCAACGAAACGTCCAACCAGGTAGACATGACGGGGCGCTAAATAGGGATCTGCAAAAGAAGGAAAAACAGCGTGGTTAGGTGAGAAGAGACATCACATAAAAAACAATGACAATAAAACAGATACATTAAAAAATGCAATATACAGCAACGAGGGCCGGCTAGTCAAAAAGGGCTAGTCAAAAACAGGGTGGAGGAGTAACAGTCGGTACAACGAAGAACATGGATAAAAGGTTAACAGGGCATCAGGAAATCCAATGGCAACAATGTGAAAAGTCACGGAGGAAATGAGGATGAAGAACCGGAACTGGAGAACTCCATGTTAGCAGGACCACAAGAATTGAGGAAGCTTCGGAGTCGTACTGGATCTTCGTAGGTTGTGGTCTTATTGTTGTGGGTAACTTTGAATAAACAAGGATGAAATAGGCCATATCTTGCTCCAATAGATCGAAGGTCCGCTCTCATGTCCAGGAAGGCTTTACGTCGATTTGCAGTGGCTTTGGCGTAGTCCTGGGCGAAGAAAAGGGTGGAATCAGACCAAATTAGGCGTGGAGAAGCTTTAGCAGCCAAGAGGACCTTCAAAAGATCTGTGTATTCCAGAAAATACATTATGACTCCTCTAGGCTTTGCAGTTGAAGAAATAGAAGAGGGGAGTCGACCAAGCCTGTGAGCACGTTGAATATTTAGCGTAGTGCCTTCGGGTAGGTGCAGAAGCTTGGGCAAAAAGGACTAGAAGAAAGTGATAGGATCATTCCCCTCGCAACCTTCTTTCAGGCCGTAAAGACGAAGGTTATTACGTCTATTTCTATTTTCAAGGTCCTCCACCTGCTTCTGGAGAGAGGACAACTGCGAGTCCATGTGGGGAATTTTGATGACTGATTCCTGAAGGGATGAGACAGACTTTTCCACAATGGAGACCCTGGCGTCCATTTGAGACCAATTGTCAGTTAGCGTTTGCAACTTGGCATTAGTCTCCTCCATGCAGGGACGCAATGCTCTAATCTCCTCAAGTAACAATGCCATGGAAATGTCTGAGGAGGATTTCGTGGGAGAAGGGGGGTCTTTTTTTAACCTCTTTGGAGTGGTTTTAGAGGAATTCTGTGAAGGAACATCCATTGTGGATAGAGTGTCACTGGCGCTGGGAGGTGCAGAAGCTTCTAATTGAGCTAGCGCTGTGAATAATTTGGAGTTTTTGATATAATTGCGCTTAGGGGTCCTGCTGGAATTATTCGCCATTCAAGCGTGCGTGAAAAGAATTGTAGAAGACGCACGGATAGATTCTAAAGGAGTAAAAATAGGTAGTAGAAACAAGCAGCGCCCAAAAAGTGCAGGAGATCTTATAGACGGGTCAAAAAAGAGTCAATTAATATTGTGACACAAGAAAAATGTCAAAGTAGCCAGAGAGGAAAGGCAGCTCCTATTTTAGAGCGCAAGGAAATTGCGAGCAGGAGAAGCTCAGCACAAAATGGCGGCTCGTTCTGAGGAAAAGGAGATAAACGATATATTTGCCATTCATGGAGCCAAAAAGCAAAGAAAAGTCACCTGAGTAAATCCAAAAGATGTCCCCATAATGGTAGAGTGGCCGAGGACGGAGCAGGAAGCTTCATGGCGCTGGGAAGCAAACGTGAAGAAAGTTCACGCAGGTAAAAAGCGCCGTTTCGGAAAACAAAATGGCGGCCGCGGCCGCTGCAGAGCCGCGACCGGAATGAAGGCTGAAAAGTAGAGGTGTGGGGGCTTCAAGCCACGACGGGAGTCCTCACATCGGAAGCCTGGCACTGTCGCATGTCTTGCGCTGTTTCTTCGGTGTAATTTGATGGGCGCAAACCGCCAGTCAACCCTGGTACGGACGGAGCTCTACCGCCGCACCGCCATCCGGATCGGGCGCTTAGCCACGCCCCCTACAATGTATACTTTAAAGAATAAATAAACAATAGTAACACATTAAATTAATATATCAACTAAAATACATTCAAATAATTTAAAAAAAGATATTGTTTAACTACTAACTTATTGAAAGCATAATTAACAACATCAATATTATTTTTAACGATATTATTTACTCAAAAAACTAAATTCTTATCAACAATATTTGTGCATTACAATATTGGTGTATCACAATATTTATTTTCCGATATGTCTGCCTTCCGATATTCTTAAATCAATATTTTGTACAAACTTGTTCTATTCAGCAGGGAAACTTCAAGATGTGGGTTTGTGGACTGCTAGACTAAATATGCAGGCTGGTGGGAGCATGGATCTCTCTTATTTTTCTTTTGCTCTCTCAAAAGCGTTAACTTTGTTCTATGACTCTATGCATCGTCAGGTCTGTGTAGTTGGTTGAAATTATCTGCCTGGAAGTATTTTTCTATCATAAGGGAACATGCAGCATCAGCTTTCACAACTTATAATAGTGTAAGTACCCCAACAAACACTATACTGACCATTGACATTCATATGACACAATGTATAATATGAGGTGATGGGCTCAAGATTGGCAGAGAAATTGTCTACACTTCATCTACAGGAACAATTCTAGAAAATGAGATTCTATTAAACATCACAATGTCATCGCACCTTCTAGAGACGGCCTTCCCACAAATAAATTCTAGGATTCTGAAACCTTCACATCATAAAATAAGTAAATGTGACATGCGTCAAACTCTGCATAAAGAGGTGAGGACACAAAAGACATTTCTTCTTGGAATAATTGAATTGTTTCTTACAGATTTCATTAGGAAATGCATGTCTGTGAAGCTCGACCTTAACATGCTGGTTTTATGCTGACTGTCTTAATAGATCTTGGAGAAAGGCATAAAGCCACAAAGGCATCTATAACTGACTTTTCACTGTGCACACAACACATCAGTCTGATTATTTGCAACATCAAATACATTTGCTCTGTAATAATGCTGATTTTACTGATTTGTGCCAGATGGATGAAGATAAAGGAAGTATGACGGTTTTACAAACGGTTTTGAATATCCATACAATTGTACTGCATTGTTTTAGGAAACAATGCCGTATATAGTCGTCCAGAGCTTTAGAATGAAATAGCACATCCCGTGGCAGCGTCACATATTTACAAGAATCCGCCATGCACCTCAAATATCGATGCGCACTGGTTTGCACTCAAACAAGATCAGAAATCTAATCATGTATCCAGGAAATAGATGGCCATGAAATACGCTGTTCCACTGTGGTCTGAAGGCTGAAGCAGTAATATTGTAATTTTTCGATCTAATTTGCTTAAATAGCTCCACAGTATTCGTTGTCTCCCTTCAGTGAAAAAATCTATGCACCTTTCTGTTCATGCTCCCTTATAGTTTGCCTACTCCAGCGGTGAAATAAATAAATATTCATGATGGCTAGGTAGAACAAAGCTGATTTTCTTGTTCCCAAATGGTAAATATCCTGAGGTTTGTGGTGTAATGGTTCATAACTTTGTTTTACCAGCCACGGCTGATGTTGAAACAGTGCTGTGAATGCAAATGTGCATAGTGTAGTACATACGTTGATGTCTGTGCATGACCTTCTAGAATGCAGAGTTCCACATTAAATTCAGGTAGGGGGCCATGCAGTGAGTGGCAGCTGGTAGGAAATGGTGGCGGGAGAAAAGTGGGGAGTAGACAAATACAAAAAAAAAAAGTATCAGCTAGTCAGCTGTCTCCCGATGCTGCCTCTCCTCTGATGCATGAACATGGAAGCACACAGGCTCCAGACTACCCTAGCCAATCATGACGCTGTGTCACAGCAACGTTGTCGTTCGTCTGAGCGCTGTGGTTCGGCGCTCAGAGAGGGACTTGGAGGTTGTGCATGTTCTCCAACCAGGCGATGCAAAAAGGTCTGGTGGAGAACATGCTATTGGCCCATGACAGTTTGGCTGTCCCAAATGCCAAACCATCATGCGCACTTAAGGTGCAGCAACCACGGCCCTTTCCTCTGGGTCATGGGAGCCCGGACTCACCCTGCCCTAACCTAGCCTGGCTGCAACTGCAAGCACAACCCTAGAAATAAAAAGATATTAATGTTCTTTTATTATAATTTTGCTACTTTCTTTGCACTGCTCCTAAAGCAGTGGGGCAATGCTCCTCAGCCATATCGGAGGAGCGGCAGCTGCATAAAGCTTACTTGAAACACCTCTTCTCAGTTTGTCTGCTAGCCTTTGTTTAATTACAAACCAAATAAGAAGCAAGTGTTTTCCGAGTTTAGAAGAGTGGGCTGGAATTCATTTTATTGTTGGGTATGTGTATGCTTGTCAGTTGTATTTGTATGGTGTGTTTGAAAAATTGGGGTATTATTTGTGAGGGGTGAGTACCCACCTCAAATAACAATAACCACAGCCCTTGTGAGGGTGAACCACTAAATTCACTGAATTAAACAGGGCTCAAGTCCCTGGTGGCTTTGGCACAGAGCACATAGACTTACCTAGAGGCAATTTCACAGTTCAACATTTTGAGATAATTTGGAAAAACAGTACATTCTATAATATCTTTACAAGCATTGAAGGAATCTTCATAGCTCTGAAAATCTCCAAGTAATTCCAGTTCTATACACCATGGTTTGAAGAGTTGCAAAAGTGCTAAATTGTAAAATTCCCTTTCATCAGGAGTATCACACCTCAGTTTTATGTGAAACACTCACTGCATATTTTCCTTCATTTAGGTTTTCTGTAGTATTCCGTTTAAAAGTGTAATATTTTTATATTTTAATAATTGCAGCACTTCATAAAGACATATGTTCTCAAGATGATGACTTCTATTTGGATAATATGTGTCCAACATTTTTGTTTTGACAATATCTGAACTTTCCGGTTCTTTTTCTGCTAAACATTCGATTTCTTGTACAGATTTAAGTACTCGATTTCGCATTGCAGCAAGACCTAGACTCACCCAAATGATTCTTCAAGATTTTGAGTATAAACTTGCAGATGATAACTGATCTGAGCATTCATATGCTCCAATTTCTCAATGGGATAACATCTTCAAACTAAAACTGTACAATTTCTTACTGAGACTCTTCTAGTGAGAAATTTCTCCCCACATTTCTTTCAACTCCGTCTTTTCTGATGTTGTAATATAGGATGTTGCATACCGGACAACAGCAATGGAATTATCCGCAACATATTGAATATCCATATTAGCATTCCACATTGAGAGAATAACTGGATTATAATCACTGATATATTTTGATTCTTCACTTCTTTTCAAATTGTATGTATTTTTGGGAGATTTTCTAGTAATGGTATGTCTCACACCTGACATAAAGCTGTTTACTCTTCCTTTGGAGATTAGAGGATGTGGAAATCCAAAACGACATTTGGTATAAAACTTTTCCTTAGACTTGTACTTTGGGGAGAGGTGTGGCAAGTTACTTGCATGGAAGACAAAAAGTGATCAGGCGAGAGGTTTTATTAAAGAGTTAAATTATGATACAGCCGGTGGTCCAATAAGAGTGGGGGCAGTATAGAGGCTACTTTATTAAAATACTTTGAGGAATTGCACACAGAAGATGTAAGTACAACAGGAGCCAAGGTATCAGAATGTTTGGATCAAGAGCTTCCACATAAAGTATCCGAGTCTCAAAAGGTTGTTATCAATGGGGAGATAACGGAGCAAGAAATAAATAAGGCCATAAAAGTAGGGAAATCAAGTAAGGCAGCAGGCCCAGACGGTCTCCCTATGGAAGTTTATAAAAAAATTAGAGAAATATTTAGCTCCAGGTTTAAGGAAACTGTTTTTGGCAGTATTTGAAAAGGTAGAAGAGATCCCTCCCTCATGGAATGAAGCCACTGTCACCCTGATACTAAAACCGGATAAACCACCAGACTGATGTGATTCTTACAGGCCCATTTCATTGTTAAATTTAGATTATAAGATCTATTCGAAAATACTAGCTGATAGATTAGATGAGGTGGTGGGAGCACTCCTTCATGAAGATCAAAAAGGGTTTGTGAGAAGTAGAAGTATTAACCCATCCGCTGCGACAAACGTTCTGCGCTGGTGCGGAACGTTCTATTGCGCGGACGGGGCAGGAACGTTCAGCGGACGTGCGCAGCAGTACCGAGGTAGTGCACCCGATGTCCGCTGACCGTGCGCCGCACGGAAGGGGTTAAAGATCTAACCTATAGTCTTATCGGTGCTATCGACTTAACCTCTGTAGACAAAGAGCCATTAGCAGTTATTACAGTGGATGCGAGCAATGCATTTGATTGCGTTAACAGGTGTTATTTGCAGGAAATCTTGAGATTATCCAACCTGGGGGAAATATTTTGTAGGGCCATGACAAAGCTATATAAAGCCACCTCAGCCAAAATATTAATAAATGGGAGGTTATCCAAGAAATGTAACATCTGTAGAGGGACTAGACAGGGGTGCCCACTATCCCCACTACTTTTTAATCTCCATATTGATGCATTAGCAGAGAAGATCAGGAAACATGATAAGATAATTCACTTTCAAGCAAGGGGCTGGCAAAAGAAAGTTGGATTATATGCGGATGATTTGGCGGTGTATACATCAAATCTCAATCTTGCATTACCAGTGTTTTATGAGTTGGCTGCCGGTTTTGGGAAGATCTCAGGGTATGAAATAAGTCAAAGCAAAACGGTTATAATGGTCTGGAACATCAACACACAGGCAAACTGTGTAAAAAAGGAAATGAGGTATTTGGGCATGAAAATAGTGCAGAATGTTGAACAAATTCCTGAAACCAATTTTCATCAGATCAGTAAGGAAATTGGGAAACTCCTGCTGGGATGGTCTCACTTGCAATTATCTATTTACAGAAGAGTTAATAATATTAAAATGACGATCCTTCCAAAAATTAAGTTTCTATTTCAACACATTCCTATGGCGTTCAAGGAAGAGTGGCTTAAAAAGCCCCAGTCAAAAATCATAAGCTTTATATGGGCCTCTAAAGGAGTACGCATTTCTTGGAAAAAACTTAGACGACAATACGAAAAAGGAGGATTGAGGCTGCCAGATTTATCTTATTACACTTGGGTGTTCCTACTAGAAGGAGGGAAAGGTCTGTTTAAGACACCAGAGGATTCGGAAATCGGGAAAATGTATAAAGCAATGTTAAAAGATGTAAAAAAAAGCAGACCCACATTTCTTTAAAAAGATTCGATTGAAAACTTTGCAGGAATTAGCTATAACATGGTACAAAGTTAGAAGGGAATTAAAAATCATCTATTTTAGCGGGTTGGCGCCAATTTTCAATTCACCAGGATCCCTGGAATGGACTAAGGATTATTTGGTGCAGCCATTAAAGGACGCTGGAATACTTACCTGGAGCCAATTGATGAGAAATGGAGTCCTAATATCATGGCAAGAGGGCTAAGTTCTATTTAACGATCGACTATCAAGATTTATATATCTTCAAATTTTGAGCTGGAATCTCATTGAAGGCCTTGGAGCAGGACTGCCTAATAAATTGGAATCATGTTTGGTAGCAGGAGTAACTCAGAAAAAAGAGGTGGCGCAAGGATACTGGCTGTTAATGGAAATGGCAGTCGGCGATTTCAACTTGCCAAAGGAGTTGTGGGAGAAGAGCTTGCCAGGGGAGCAGATCAAAGACTTATGGCAAGTAGTTTGTACTACATTATATTCCACAGTACGGCCTGCAAATTTATGGCGGAACCACCTCTTTTGTCTCCACAGGGTCTATTGGACGCCATATAAAGTATCTAAACTGGGAAACTGAGCGGTGCCAAAATGTCCCAAATGTGGTAAAGAGAAAGGTGATGATATTCATATGTTTTTAGAATACCCGATGATTCAAAGCTTCTGGCTGGAAGTGAGTAATACAATCTCTTTATTACTTGGCGAAACGTTCCAGGTAAGCGAATCTTTGGTCTTTTTTGGGCTTCCCGATAATTATGAATCTTTGATAAAAAACACCCAAACATTGATATTCTTCTTCATACTACTGGCTCGTAGGGAAATATGCAAGAATTGGGTGAAAGTGACTCCTCCTAATAAAATAGAATGGTTGGCCTCAAAACAATACACTAATGTATTAGACAGAGTATGTATAAGTACGCTGAATAATTTCTGGATTTCTTATGAGATCTGGGTAGAATCACCCATATAACAGTCCGATGATTAGTCCTCTATACCATATTGCCAAAATACTCTCATGGTGGCTTATAAGGGACTCAAAGGAATAGCTACCGATGGATGAGTAAGGATGGCGAGGTGTAGAGTGTTCCGTCCCAGTATATAAGATCACTGGGTGGCTCTCACTCAACTCAAAGGGGATCTAAGAGTGAACCTCCGGTATACCTGGGCAATGAGGACCAAAAAATACATTCTGACAGAAGCATGTGGTTACTTCATCTCTATGCTGACACAAACCTGCTTAAAAACCTATCCTGTTGTCAACTTTTAGTAGTATTAGAACCCAGTCACTGCTTATCCATTTGCAGAATGATTCAGGCATTCACAAAAGCAGTGCTGTGGTCAAATGTGTAGAATGTATGCAGTCACCTAACCCCTTCCAGACAAGTGAGTCTCTTCTGCTAAAGTCCAGGGAACAGTCTTGCTTGTCTAGAATCACACTGTGAGTCTGTGTCCACTTGTACAACCATTCTGACAAAAGCATGTGGTTACTTCATCTCTTTGCTGCCACATAACTGCTTAAAAACTTATTCTGTTGTCAACTTTTATTAGTATTAAAACCCAGTCACTGCTTATCCATTTGCAGAATGATTCAGGCATTCACACAAGCAGTGCTGTAATCAAATGTGTAGAATGTATGCGGTCACCTAACCCCTTCCAAACTAGTGAGTCTCTTCTGCTAAATTCCAGGGAATAGTCTTGCTTGTCTGTAATCACACTGTTAGTCTGTGTCTAGTCTTAGAATCATCCTGACAGAAGCATTATTTAATCTCTCTGCAGACATATAAGTGCTTATAAACTTACCATTATGATAACTATTAGCAGTATGATTACCCAGCCATTGTGTATGCACTTGGAGAATGAGTGAGGCATTGAGAGAAGCAGTGGAACAGTCAAAAGTGCTCAATGTATGCGGTCCCCTAACACCTTCCAGATTACTGAGTCTCTCCTACTAAAGTCTAGGGAATGGTTTTGCCTGTCTGAAATCACACTGTGAGTGTGTGTCTAGTCTTAGAATCATTCTGACAGAAGCATGTGCTTAATTAATCTTTTTGCAGACATATAAGTGCTTATAAACTTATTGTGATGATAACTAATAGCACTATGAGAACCCAGTTACAGTGTATGCACTTGGAGAATGAGTCAGGCATTCAGAAAAGCAATGGTATAGTCAAATGAGCACAATGTATGTAGTTGCCTAACTCCTTCCAGACTATTGAGTCTCTCCTACTAATGTCCAGGGAATCGTCTTGCCTGTCTGCAATCACACTGTGAGTCTGTGTCCAGTCTCAAAATCATCCTAACAGAAGCATGTGCTTATTTAATCTCTCTGCAGACATATAAATGCTTATAAATGTATCGTGATGCTAACTATTAGCGCTATGAGAACTCAGTCACTGTGTTTGCACTTGGAGAATGAGTCAGGCATTCAGAGAAGCAATGGAACAGTGAAATGAGCACAATGCATGCAGTCCCCTAACCCCTTCCAGACTACTTAGTCTCTCCTACTAAAGTCCAGGGAATAGTTTTGCCTGTCTGCAATCACACTGTGAGTGTGTGTCTAGTCTTAGAATGATCCTGACAGAAGCATGTCTTTATTAATTACTCTGCTGACACATAAGCGCTTATCATCTTATCTTGCTATCAACTACTAGCAGTCTGAGAACCCAGTCACTGTGTATGTATTAGAAGGATGAGTTAGGCTTTCAGACAAGCAGTGGTACAGTCAAATGTGCACAAAGTATACGGTCACCTAATCCCTTGCAGACTATTGAGTCAGTCTTGGTAAAGTTCAGGGAATAGTTATGGTTTTCTGAAAACACTTTGTGAATCTGTGTGTTTACTCCTACTATCTAATTTCTCTACTGAAACTTAAGCACTTATAAACGTATTGGGCTGTCAGCTAGTAGCAGCCTGTGAACCCCGTCACTGTCTATGCTCTTGAAGAATGAGTCAGGCATTCACACAAGCAATAATATAATTTGCTGTGGTCTAGTACAACTCTAGGTACTCATTTACTCTGTATACATTTGTCAAAAATGTTTTGTTTGTAATAATTATTCAATTAGTACCTGTGTACTCCAGTAAATTAATTGTGATTACAAAAGGAAGTGTTTAAATGGTTTTTATATACAATGTGTTTGTTTAGTAATAGAAAAGTATATTTTATAGATTTATTAAAATACATGTATATATATTTGTTTTTTACAGATATTGTTTATCATCATTAAAATAAACTGATCATGCCTTGTAAGAGGGACCTCGCAGAGGACGGGACCTCCTTGTCCTTTAAGATGGCGCCTGGGTCTGTCCAGCAGGAAGAGGAGGTTAACGGGACAGATACGCCGGCTGTCGCAGGAGTGACGTCATGCGCTAGGGAAAAAAGCTGCGGGCCTTGGACACAAAAAGAGAAAGGCGCAAATTCGGAGGAGGAGAGCGGAGAGGAGACGGAGGACAGCAGAGGAGCGGCGAGAGGACGGGACCAGTGCCAGTCGGGAGCACTGTTCGTCGAAAGGACCCGGGAGAGCACTGGAGAAGAGGAGCTGAAGAGGGAGGTTTCAACAACACCCACTGCATCTGTATCTGGTTGTCCCCAGGAGGAGCAGAACATCGAGATACCCCACACTTCTGTCTTGGAGAACTGTGGCCGCAGGCAAGTGCCATTTCTCCAATTCTGGAGAAGGTTTGCGGCGGGAGACAAGGATGGGACGGTCTAAGTATGTCGGACACCATTTAGGCCCGCTCTCACCCCTCACATCCCTGTTCCCTCATGGACCACGGTGATAGCCTATTGAGGTGAAGGGTCAGCACTATTATTGAGATCCGAATAAGCATTAGGACTGACTGGTGGTTGTTTTGTGTTTCTTTGTTGTCTTCTGGGGACACCAAGCCAATTGGGAAACCACCAAGGTGCCAACAGGAAGCTACCTGATGAAAGGAGACCAGTGAAATTGGCTACCGGAACTGATATTTGCTTTACTTGTGTTTGAGATACCGTCGTGCAATTAATCACGTCCTTAAGATAAGACTACTCCTTAATTTTCTGAATAAATATACAGAGGTGTCAATACATCTTTGCTTTCACCTTAGCTCTGGGTTTGTACTGATTGGACTAACAGTGGAACGATATTAGGTCCTGGGAGGTCTCTTTATCACAGTGGTGTCAGAAGTGGGATAGTCATCTGAAGCTTGAAGGTGACACAACCCGTAACTCTCCAGGAC
The DNA here is from genome assembly GCF_964261635.1 of Lissotriton helveticus. Classification (NCBI taxonomy): domain Eukaryota; kingdom Metazoa; phylum Chordata; class Amphibia; order Caudata; family Salamandridae; genus Lissotriton; species Lissotriton helveticus. Next base: position 353,548,015 of record NC_136063.1, on the reverse strand, counting down.
TTTATCAGCCAGTTGGCGGAGTGACAGAAACATTTACAGTTAGTCATGGAGCAAAAGAATCAAAATGCACAGATGGAAAGGGAATCTTTCCATAAAGCCCTAAAAGAACAGGCTGTCCTGCTAACTAATAATCAACAGGTGCAAGACATTGCCATCCTACGACTCACGGATGCTATTTCTAGCACAAGAGTACACCCGAACGTCCCTGGAAGTGTACTTCAGAAATTCCAAGAGGGGGAGGACCCGGATTATTTCTTTACAAACTTCGAAGGAGTTGCTACCACCGCCACATGGCCCCCTGAGAGGTGGGTTCAGTACATAGTTCCCTTATTGTCTGGGGAGGTACAGGCCGCATACCAAGCAGCCAACCCCGCTGGAGTCATGCCCGATCGGGATATTAAGAAGGCGATTTTAGAAAGACTGGGGTCTGATCCGGAGTATTACAGGGCTCGTTTTTGCAAAGAGAAATGGGGTTCTGGAGACAACCCCCGAGCTCTGTTTTTCCAAATAGAGATTTGGGAACCCGCTGGCTTCAACCACTCACTTCCTCAGTCAAAGAGGTGGTAGAGAAAGTATTCCTAGAGCAATACCTGGTAGCACTGCCAAGTAACACGAGGGCCTGGGTAAAACAGCATCCAGGTTTGACGCAGCTGTCCGACATAGAACTAGCGTGTGCATATCATTGCTCTCCAGACTTTGAAGCCCAGACACCCAGAACTCCTCTTCCTTCCTTTAAGCCCCTAACACCCAATAAAGGAGACAAACGGCCCTTCTCCACTACGAGACCTGTTTCTAAACCCCTTCCCAAACCATCTCCAGTACATATGGGGCCTCAGTGCTTTCGCTGTGCAGAGTGGGGCATATAGCCCGAAATTGTCCCTCAAACACAGATAGTTCTGAACCTATGGAGGTGGGATGGACCTCCATAGGTTCATCAGGGGAGGCGAGTGAGTGGATGGAGGGTTGGCAGACCGTGGGCCGCCGAGGTGGATCACAACGCTCGTCCCAGCACTACAAGGACCAGGGGTCCCGGACTGGCACTACCCCCTCACAGGACCTTCCTGGGATGGGACATTCTCCTCTAAAGTGATAGAACTGAGCGGCATTGTGTGAGAGGGGCCTGTTCACTGAAGGTAAGAGTGCGGCTGGCCCAGGGGGTACTGGCCTCCAGATGTCTGGGGGGTGCGGGGCTGATGTTCCATAGAGTACTGCGAATTTGGTGGCCTCAAACTATTGCCGAGCCACATGACTGTCTTTCAGAGACTCCAGCGCAGGGTTTAAAGTTGCGGTTGATGTGGTGGAGTTTGTCTTGCTGAATTTTCCAGGGGGGTGTGTACTCCGTTTCTACATTCTGACTTCTTCAGCGGCTATAGCCTTGTGTTCCCTGATTTATTTGTTGTGGGGTTATGAGGCGTCAGGCACTCTGCATATTACGATGGTGGGTGGTTGGGGATCCAGTGAGCAGGGAGGCAGGGTGGGGGTATGGTTGGGGGGGAGGGAAGGGCTGTTGTGGGTATGTTTTTGTTTTGTTCTAGGTGTGTGTGTGAGGCAGCTATGGTGGGTGGTCCTTGGGCTTCAGCATGAGTTTGATGAGGGTCCGGCGCATGCTAGCCCACTGTTCTTCAATGGGTGATCATTCAAAACTGAGAATTTGGTCATGGAATATGAATTGGCTGGGCAATAAAATAAAGCGCACACTAATCCTGCAGTATTTGAAAGGCCACAGCCCAGACATAGTTTTCCTACAGGAAACCCACCTGAGAGGGAATACTTGTAAGCCACTAGACCAGTTTGGGTACAAGCTACTGGCTCACTCCGGGTTCTCGTCAGGCTCCAGGTGGGTAGGAATTCTAATCCACACAGCCTTCCCACTGATTGCCACGGGCAAATGGGAGGAGGCATTGGGATGTTTGGCGACACTGGCGGCCAAATGGGAGGGCCTCGCACTACTGTTGGTCTCCTGTTATATCCCCCGGGACTGCATGCCTCGTCTTACACAAAATTGGGGTCCCATTTGGTGGAGCTTCCAGGGGGTACTTTGATACTAGGAGGCAACAGTAATGCGGTTATGCACTCAGCTCTGGACCGCTCGGGGGAGGGAAAGGGCCACAGGGGGGAGGCAGGTTTAAGTGGTTTTACCTCTGCATTGGGCATCACAGACATTTGGTGGGCACATTACCCCAAACAAAGGCAGTACACTTTTTACTCTGCAAGGCATGGATCCTTCTCCAGAATAGACCATTTCTTTGCCAGAGTGGATCAGGTAGTTGACTATATGGACTCGTGTATCATGGCCAGGGGGATATAAGATCACTCACCGGTGGGTGTCACTCTCAGGGGGGCAGCTACGACAAGAGCGGCCTATCCACGGATCGACACATGGCGCCCAAAAGACGACTTTATAGTGGAAAACTGCGGGAGGGCTCCCATCTCTATTTCGAGGAAAATCAGGGCTCGGTTGATTCCCAGATGATCATTTGGGAAGCATTCAAGGCTGTCCTGCGGGGCCAGGCTCAGGCATTGATTGGTGTGAAAAAGAAGGAAGAGGCGCTCCAGATGAGGCAGTTGGAGAGGGAGGTGGAGGAGTTGGAGAGAGGGGCTGGGGGAACCCCATCGACGGAGCATGGTCATGAGTTGGCCCTTAAGCAACGGGAGCTCCAGTCACTGATGGAGGGTGAGGCGCGGGCCTATTCCCTTGCAGTGCAGCACCGGATATACGATGCTGAGGACAAGAGTATGAAGTTGCTAGCATGGTTGTAACGCCGTGACCGGGAGCGATCCTGGGTCGCGGAGATACACGATGAGGCGGGAACCCTGGTATTGGCAGGTGTGGACATAGCAGAGGCATTCACCTCATACTAAGAGGCAGTGTACACCCCGGTGTGCACCTGGTCAGAATCTGACTGCGCAGAGTTCCTGCGAGTCTTCGCTCTTCCTGAAGAACATTGAAACCTGAAACAGGGGTCCCACTGATACTTGGTCCTTTTAAACCAACAAAGAAGAAATTGGCACAGAAGCTGAAATATAAAAGTACATCTTTATTAACCTCAAATGAGTGAGACTACGTCACACAGAAGCCGTAGCAACTGAATGAGGCAGTCTAAGGAGTACAGAAAACTGGGGCTTTATATATGCTTAGAGTTACATAGTAAGCATAAAGCCTGGGGCAGTCCTGGTACTAGAGAAGCAGGTGCATTCTACTAGCTAGGCCCTTCTGGGTATGTGCGAAGGTGGAAGATGCTAAATATAATTTGTCTCTAGGCAGACTTCAAGAGCAGTTAACACTGAGGGATGACAGAGCACATGGCGAGCAAATGGCAAACAAAATGGCTGCCAGAAATCCAAAATGGCTTTCAGCTCATGCTAACAAATCCGTCCAATATTTAACAAATGGTCCTTTTAGCATGAGCTAAAGACATTCCTATGATCCAGTAGGAACATAGAAAATATTGGGACATTCATTTTTATATTTTTATCAATTTCCTAATTCATTGCTAGGTGGGCATTTTCTATTCTAAACATTTCATTAAGCGGGTATATGTAAGCTATAAGCAGGAATACAAAGAGAACGGAGCATTGGGTTATAATTAACCTACAGATAGCAGGAGAGAGTAATGACCACTATTACAAACATAATTATAAGTTTTCCAGTCCTAGGCTAAAGCAAATCCTAAAATCATCTAGTAAACATTTTCAGGGCTTCTATGCATTTCAGTGACTATTCATTTTAAATTTCAGAATAGCTAACAGGACATCTCTAATAACAATATCTTCACTAGACTGTTCCATTTTCCTTTTATGAGGGCTAGAACATCAATTTAATACATTCAAGGAAAGGGCAAAGTCACATTTTTCAATTGCTCAGAAAAATGTTTTTCGTGCATAATAAGTATAACTAATGCAAATATTAAAGCGACTAAACATAATATTACAAAAACAATCCTGGCTCCAAGGGACCAGGAGGACCACACAGGGCCATAGGAATTAGAACAAAGAGCTGGAAAGGGCTGCTCCTTCTCAAAAATGGGACGACTAAAGGGGTACATTATTGACAAGAAAAAGAAAAAAGTCCTTGGGGAAATTGAAGCTGCTGTACAACTAAGCCAGAGGGGAGTCTTCTCCCTGTGTCCGTTTGAGCCTCACAGGCAGGCTCTTGTTGTTTCCACAGTGGAGCTGCACAACTCGCAACTCAAAAAAGCCCAGTCCAGTTTCAAGGCAAAAATCTCTTCTTTCAGGATAGGGCAGTCACCCACCAGGCAAATGCTCTTAGCGATCCTGTCCAGTGTCCCAGGCAGTACACCAGTTTTCTTCACTTCAATCTAACAGGCACCAGAGACACAGCACCTGTACCCTAATCTCAAGCCCTTCCCTAACTCCTGTATTGCTCTGCTGGCGCACTGCTCATTCGTTGGGGCCACATATTACATCCAGTGTACCGAGGTGTCTCTTAACCAACAAACAAAGGAGCAAACTTGTATTCACTTTGGGACCAGAATTCAAAGGCCTGATGCTAGGATCTCTGAAGAAACCCTTGTTTCAAAAGGGGTCACCTCAAGCAAAGCCTCTTCGCCGTTCTGGTTGGTCTGTGACTCTCAGCTGGGCATCAACCACAATTTTTCCTTTCTAATTTTGTGACTCCGTCTTTTGCCCAAGACAGTGGCAGGGGTATACACTTAACTTCCCAGTGCTTCCGCCTTCACTGAGGTCCTAGTTGCCAGCAATGCCTGTGCTGGTTACCTTCACTTTGGCTTCAAGCTGGACTGGTGCTGACGCTGACTCCCCAGGCTGAATCTGATGTCCGGGCCCCTCTGGTAGTGGTTTGTACAGCAGAAAATATCTATTGGTGGACAGAACAAAAGGTCTTTAGACAAGGCACAGAAACAGTCTATCAACAGAGAGGATAGTCTCCAAATTTCCTAGTCTTGGACGTCCCATATATTAATTTACTAAACTCAGAGAAAAACAACACAGACATACTCTAAATCCTTACATTGGTGTCTTCCTGTGTACTAGTCTGAAAACCCTCAAAAAAGGAAATGTTCTACACTTTTGCTCATAAACTTTACATTACTTGCACAGGACTGCAGACACTTCTAAAATGATTCTTCCTATTTATTTATTTATTTTAGTATCTTACAGAGCGCAAACTTGACCCGTGAGGGTATCAGAGCGCTTTACAGGGTATACAAGGTCTACAAACCAACATAAAATGCAGAGAAATACTAACACATCTTACCCTTACTGCTACATGTAAATGATTACAATCATAGTCAGCTTCAGTGCTCATAAATGAGATAGGTGTGACAGATTTTTGGGCTATACCTACATTGTACGCTTAGGATCAGGCTCTCACGTTATAGGAGCAACAGGAACATTTAAAACTGCTAATTTCACTGGGGCTCTTATCTATAAAACAACGTGTTCTTCAAAACATTTTTGCTAAGGATCACATGGGCATCTTCCCTGCGTTCTACTTTTCATGATCCAAACTATACATCAGCTCTAATAAGGACTGTCAGTTTATTTACACAGACTAGCTAATAAAAAAACTAGCAATGCCCTTGAGAAACCACAATAATGGTGTTATCACCTAAGACTTGTAGAACAAAACTACCCACATCTAATTCCCCTAAAAATCAAAATAAGGGAACAACAATCTAGACTATTTATCCTGTCATAATTTCATCAATCAGGAAGGGCAGTAATAAAACCTATATATTTATTCATTTAATTAATGCTAACAATGTTTAAAACAGTATTTCTGAATAGCCAATTACATGTCTCATTGCTATTTCACAGACAGTTTAGACAGGCTAAAAAACAATTGAGAAAAGGAGAGAGCAACATACATATTACCTAGTCTTAATTTTGACAGTAGCAAACCTGAAACAGGTTTCACTTCTGTCAACAATATCAACCCCTGTTTGTAGCAACTAGGCATAAACAAAGTTATAGGAGGTACATAGCACTTTTGAGAGAGTTAGAAAAACACATGAATACCCAAACCACAATCCTTTTCGCAAATGTACACATTTCATTGCCTCAGCTTTTAAGCATTAGTACTGTAAAATATGGCAAAGCTTATCTGTTACTCAAAGTTCACATATACCATTATATCATTGTCTATCACATGAGTGCATAAAGTGCTTGTTTTTTGCCCAAAAAAGGTAAAACTTCTCCTTTTCCCCTGTCCTCTTTCAACACATTTCAGAGGTCAAAATGGCAACGCAGACCTTGCTCTGGGAGCCTTGCTATGCTTCTAAATATAAAGATGACATTTAAATCTTCCCAGCTGTCTTATTCTCTATTCAAGGGTGTCCATGGGGCTGTCCCATTTCGCCTAGAGACAGAAAGCTGGAAAGCACTTATCCCCCTGTTTGTAGTTAAAAGAATAACTTCTGCTGGTTTTATACATATTTTTAATTATAAGCAGGGTGCAGTATAGTTGTGCAGCAATATAAAGGTCAGCTATTTGTTTTATACCTAAATGTATGCATTTACTGAAGCCTATGGCACTTTAAAAGCTACTCTAAATGAAAAAAATGCTGTTTAAATAGTGCTTTTTACCCAATTTTGACTTTGATATTTGGGTCACTTAAAAATGAATATCCTATAATTTCTTTGCATAATATTTATTATCAAATGTTCATTACATAGCCCAGGAGTTAGAAATTGAAAATAATCATATATACCTTCATGAAAATTAGTTTTTTTACTCCTGCGCAGAGTGAAATTCCATATGCAAATATCCTCATTATGCGGTACAACACAACTTAAATTTAATTTTAATGCTAGGAGGTCACAGTATGAGTATTAAGCTTTATAAATATTAAAAAACAAATTTAAAAGCACTTATGTTTTTAAATAATTGTTTCATAATTAATATTTTTTTTATTTTAATTAAACCAATCATTTTTGATAATTCCACATAGGAAAAGAAAGCTGCATCCCTTGCCTATCATATTTAGACGCATCCATTCATAAGCCTAAGCACAGAAGCCTAACTTGAAACATGAAACATTTTTGCGCCACTTTATTTAAAAGGACAATTATTTAACAGCAGAACCAAGAATGTGCTTATAAAAACGCTTTAAGAAAGGAAATCCTCACTTGAAATGTTTTCCTGTTATACAAAATATTGAACCTCATTTTTGTAACTTTTTTAAAACAGCAGTCTGAAATGCAGGATTTTACCCGTGTTTAACTGACAAAATCCTGGCTGAGTGAACATTCCTCTCTCTCCGTAGCCTACAATCAAAACAACAGCTGCTTGCTTAGCTTTTTTTAGTGTTGAAATGGAAGCACGGTGACTGTCTATTTAAAACTGAGGCCTTTCAATGTGTGTTCTATAATATGCGTTTTAGTTCAGCAAAAATTGACTTCAGATGAAGTGTTTGCCTGTTAATATCTAATACAATGTATCTAAGGAAAATGCTGTGAGTTTATTTATTGCAAAACACACAATTTCGTTTTTGAGGCCTTTTTTATTCCTATTGAATGTGAATTCTAATTTTATCTTTTAAGCATTAAAAGTTTGTACATGTGCATAATTGCTTTCTCTATAATTTAAATAGTAACATATAATTATGTAGCATATCATATGGTTAATTTCTGGATTTTTATTTAATTTATATTTAATATTAATTAAATGACATTTTGCATAACAGACTGAAGACAACAAGAAAAACCACAAACACACACATTGAGCTCATTCCAGACATGTACAGAAAGGGTCGAACACTCAGGACACATAATACACCGCGCTTAATAGCCAATATTTCATAAAAAGCGCTATCGCTATTTACTTACAGAAGTATCACTAATGTGAAACCACAAACGACATAGACATATAAACACACATTTAACCCACAGATCAACACTTAGGACACAAAGAAAGGACAGCCCACAGACTGTACTTAATCCAAACCATTTGTAAATACTAGTTGTAAGTCATATTTACAAGAAGCGCTTCTTAATAATATTCCAAAAGACTGCAAAAAAAAACCAGCCCAACAAACTGTTTTATTTCCAAGAAGCCAAAATACACTCAATTCACTAGCTTTGTCTGGCAGAACACCAAAAAAACGCTCTGTATATCTCCATTCATAAAATTCCGCAGAAAAAGGATACATATTTTAATTCCCTGGGGATACAGAAACACCAAGGAAGAAATATGTTTTTATACCTAAACCTATCTAGCTATTCCCTCAAGGGAGCCGGCTAATTTAATTCACATCTCACTATGGTACCTCCAAAAAGCAACTCATAATTCGATGTGTGCTTGAAACAGGCATGCCAAAAATATTGCAAAATATGCAAATATTATATAATCAAAGTAGCGCGTAAGGTACTCTTCGTACGTTGCGCCGTTCAAACAAAGTCAAACAGAGAAAAAACTCCTCATTACCTGCCTACATAAATTGCAATTTACATATCTATCCCATACAAATCCAAAGTTGGCCACACAAATCTAAGCCACAGTAAGTGTTACTAAACTACCTTACCAATCCAATGCATCAAAACCAACAGTAAGTGCCAACTTTACCAAACAAATGGTTGTCCAAATTCTAACTGCCAAGTTCTGAATGACCTAACAGTCTTTTAAATACTCACGACAAAAATGTTCTCAGTCAAGGGTGACATCATGTGGAGGATCAAAATCAGGAAGACCAGAAATATACTGGGCTGCAGAGACAGAGAATCCCCAGAATCTCCGTGCACAGAGTACCTCCTTAGTAGAGTCCTGTCCTGTCCTCCACAGTAGATTTCTGTCTCCTGACAAGATCACTCCCTCAGATAGCCACCTCTCTGATGAGGTCCATGTTGGAGCGCCATTTAAAGAACATTGAAACCTGAAACAGGGGTCCCACTGATATTTGGTCCTTTTAAACCAACAAAGAAGAAATTGGCACAGAAGATGAAATATAAAAGTACATCTTTATTAACCTCAAATGAGTGAGACTACGTCACACAGAAGCCCTAGCAACTGAATGAGGCAGTCTAAGGAGTACTGAATACTGGGGCTTTATACAAGCTTAGGGTTACATAGTAAGCATAAAACCAAGGGGCAGTCCTGGCTCATGTAAGCATGCAAAATGACTAATATGGGCATACAAGATCTGCTTGCTCAACAAAGTGGGAGGAGAGTTACTTCTCCATGCAGCAGCAAAAATAGCCTGAGAGTTATACTAGAGAAGCATGTGCATTCTACTAGCTAGGCCCTTCTGGGCATGTGCGAAGGTGGAAGTTGCTAATTATAATTTGTCTCTGGCAGACTTCAAGAGCAGTTAACACTGAGGGAGGACAGAGCACATGGCGAGCACTTGGCAAACAAAATTACTGCCAGAAATACAAAATGGCTTTCAGCTCATGCTAACAAATCTGTCCAATATTTAACATTCCCACGCTCTCAGGGGAGCAGACTGACAGCCTGGAGAAGGACCTCACAGTCCTGGAATTGGGTGAGGCCCTTAATGCACTTAAATTTGGGAAGGCACAGGGGCCGAACGGGCTTCCAGTGGAAATGTATAAACGTCAGGCCAGCATAGTGACTGTATCCATGAGGCACATGTTCCTAGAGGCACAGCAGGCTGGGGTGCTGCCACCGGACCAGCGGGAGGCCACAATCGTGGTCATCCACAAGTCGGAGCAACCGGCGGACTGTTGCTCTTCCCACCGTCCGATATCGCTAATTAACGTGGAGGCCAAGGTCTTGGCGAAAGCTTTGGGGACGCGACTACTCACTGTCCTGCCGGACCTGGTACATGTCGACTAGTCGGGTTTCATGCCTCACAGAAGTACACAGCATAATCTACGTAGGCGATATGGTGTACTGGAATTTGGAAAGAGGATCGTGAAACTGAGAGCAAAACATATACAACCTCACTGAATTGAGATGAGTCCCATCAGCCCACCATAATGGCGGAGCATCACCACTGACTGAGATCCTACTTTTGGTCGGGTTGACCATTAGTTATGAACCAAGTGCAGTCAGGTTGCCCCTAGTTAGGGGTGGATTGCACCAAGTTCGTGTTGTCATTCCCAGATGAGGATGCTCCGCCAGTATGGTGGGCTGATGGGACTCATCTCAATTCAGTGAGGTTGTATATGTTTTGCTCTCAGTTTCACAATCCTTTTTCCAAATTCTGGTGTCTCTGTCCATTTTGACCGGTAGTCTCCTCTTTTGTTGTTTGAATGGTAATTGGAGACTGGGGACTACAGGTCGGTAAATATTGTCTCCCTAGGACCCTCTTTTGTAAGTTTGTGTTTTGGTATACGGTGTACTGTACATGACGGAGGATGAAGAAGAACCCAAACGGCATTGAGGGCGCTGGACGCCTCTATGGCCTTTGACAGTATTGAATGGCCTTATCTATTTATGGTCCTGCAGCGTTTGGGGTTTGAGCCAGCCTTCTGTGGTTGGGTGCACCTGCTGTATGAAAGGCCGATGGCAAGGGTGCGGGTTAATGGAGTACTGTCCCGGGTGTTCCCCCTGAGGCGTGGTACAAGGCAGGGGTGCCCACTGTCCCCTCTCCTGTTCGCCCTGGCGCTAGAGCCACTGGCCCACTGGATTAGGAGAGAACGGTCATTCTGGGGCTTGTCGCTTATGGATGATTGGGAAGAGCATATATCATTACACGCCGACAATGTAGTCCTCTATATGGCTAGACCCTACCATTCCATGGCGCAGGCGCTTCACCTTTTTGAACTATTTGGCAGCTACTCTGGCTACAGGATCAATTGGTCCAAGTCACTGATTTACCCCCTCTCAGCGGCCCCTGCACGGGTCCCGTCGAGGTGTCCGTCCGTGGTTGTCACTGATGGTTTTAAATACCTCAGAGTGTACATTACGAGGGACAGGGCGGAGTTCTTCGCCAGGAATCTGGAGCCGCTTCCGGTGAGATTGGCGTCTGATGTTGCGCATTGGTGGGCCCTGCCCATCACCCTGATGGGACATACTGTGTTATTTAAGATGTTGGCATTACCGCGCCTCCTGTACATCCTACAAAATTCGCCCTACCCAGTGCCAGACTGGGTGTTCCGGCGCATATCCCAGGCCATGAGGACATTGCTATGGGACGTGGGCAACCCTATGATCGCGTTGCCAAAGCTTACTAGGGGGGGGTGAATGATGGAGGGCTGGCCCTGCCGGATGTTAGGCAGTATTATTGGGCGTCTCAGCTTCAGGTCATTAACGATTGGGTCTACGCGGCGGATTCGGAACCGGCCTACAGGGTGGATAGGCACATCATGCAGGTCGGTGGTTGTGAGCCTCTTCTGTACTCAAAGAAGCTCCAGAGGGACTTGCCCTCGCACACAGGGGTAGTATTGCAATGCTGGAGGGAGGCTAACAGGTTCCTTGGTTGGGCTAATGCTGTAACCGGCAGGACCCCGCTTTGGTGTGGTGACCAGTTACAGGAGGTGAGGAAGCTCACTGGCTTTAAGGGCTGGAAATTGATTGGGATTGAATACATCGGGGATGTTTGGAGGGGGGAGGACCCTAGGTCCTTTGAATACCTGAGGAAGGAATACCGAATGCATGCCTCACAACATTATCACTACTTACCTTTACACATGCTCTGCGCTCTCACATACCGGTGGGGACTTCAGTACCAGAATACTCGCCAATGGAGGACAGGCTCTTGATGGACCCTATTTTAGAAAAGCCCACGGCCACTATCTATCGCAAATTGATCAATAACATGCCTGATCCCCTGGTATCACTGCGGGCGAGGTGGGAGGGGGACATAGGCACCCTAGAGGATGATGACTGGCAGGACGCCCTGCAGAGCCCGCGTGAGATAGCAATACGGTACCGGTTTTGCCGGATCCTGCATCGGGTCTACTACCCGTGCAGGCACCTATTCTCCTGGGGCAGGACTCAATCTCACTTGTGCGCGAGAGGCTGCAATGAGGAGGGCATGTTTTTTCATATCTTATGGGACTGTCCGAGAGTGGCTCCCTTTTGGTCTAAGGTGGCTCGCACTATGGAGATAGTAGTGGGGTCGCCGGTTCCGATGGAGCCGAGGTGGCTTTTATTAATGATTAAAGGTCCGACTGACTGGACAAGATACAAGGAGATCTGGTTGGCCTTGGCAGCAAGGGTGGCGGAAAGGAATATTGCCCAGGGCTGGGGGGCGCAGGAGGCTCCACAATGGGATCAATGGAGGCGAGACTTGAATTGGTGTCAGAGGGCGGAGGAGATGATTTACAAGGCGAGGGGGTGTGTGAAGAAGTGGAGAAAGGTCTGGGGTCCCTGGATACCGAGGACCCAGGGGGAGGCGGGTGGGGTGTGAAGCGTGGGGTGGTCTTTGGGAATGTCTTGACTTGCCTACTGTATGAATATGAATCAGAGTTCGCTGACTATCTCCTGCTAAATGTACGCCGCTATGTTTTTTATGTACCTGTGAGCAAAGTTAAAAAAAAGATTTTTTTAAAAAAAGAATGAGCAACGCAGGCAGGTGGTGTCTTCTTTGCCTGCCTGGTCTGTGGATTCACCGCTGATCACAATAGGTTCACTCTGATGGTACTGTTTGTCATTACCAAAAAGAAGGCACCAGCAAGGTCAGTTGGGACCGGGGCAGTCACCCCCATGTGGCACCTTTACTTCAGATCAGTCGGCAGGATGTGGAACACTGCAGAGGTGGTACTACCGCTATGCTATCTTGAGTAAAAGTTCCAAATTGGCAAGTTTTAATGTGGCTCTTACCGCAATGTGGGCATGATATATTCAAGAAAAAGTGTCATGAAAGGTTCTATAATATGTTGGTGTAAGGATAGGAATTTGCTGTATTTTTTAAAATGTTTTTTTTTTAGTTTTGTGTAACAAAACACAACTTGTACAGTAATCCGGTTGGTTGTTGCCCCACTTTTGTTTAGTACACATGCATCCAATCTATCATCTGCTGCAACTCCCCTCTATATTAAATAAACAGAGTTAACATAATTAAAAAAAAGAATTAAAAAAAAATCATAATTGGTTGGCCGATCCGTTTGTATTATTAATATCTTGCAAATCAGAAAGCACATCACATTGGTCACACAAAGGCAGCACAGTATACAGGATAAAGATCAATACAATCTATCATTAGTGTACTACTTTTATTGTTCACCGAAGAATTGAGAAATGAAATAGGATGAGCTAACACTGCAACAATAATTTGTATTTTTCATTGAAATCAAGGCTGCGAGAATCTGTAACTGAAAACCAGTATGCCTGGTGGAGGAGGGGTGACAAACATTTGATCTACTGTTTAAGAATCGCTCGTGACTGGCTCCTCTATAGGATATATTCTTCAGGCATGCCACCGTGTGTACGCATGACTTGAACTTTGTTTTGACATCCCACAATAAATACCCGCAGAGATGTATTGAGACTCTTGCCGGTCCAAAAATGGGTGCATATACTCAGTGTGGCATGTCTCAGTATTACCTCTCGCTAAATTATTCTCTACATCCGCATTGGGTATGGTTTCTGCTTATTCGTTGTTAATATTGTTGCCTCACAAAATAATAAGTCAATTCTCCCATAGTTCTCCCAACGCACAATTCAAGCAGACTACTATTACCAAGTAAAAGGGGGGCACTGGAGTGACTGAGGTTCAGCATACTGGGCATCTACAACTTGGCCAACAATACCAATACTGTAAAAATGCATAGCAGCAGCAGTACAGTCCTCACAGGCGCCCATGCCTGACAACCCAGGTGTGCTCCTAATGGCCATGGAAATCAGTGATCAAGACTGAAATGAAGCGGGTAAATACTCATAGGGAGCCACCACCGATCTACTGACCGTGTTCTTTATTTACATAAATGTGTCCCTAATCTTATGCAGCAGATCATACCATCTTGTCCTACAGTTTCCTGCATCTTGCTTTGCTGTACCAACCTTGCTCGTTCTGTTTTTCATCACATTATCACATGTAGATTCAATTTAATTTTATTGATATAGATCTCTTACGAGATCAACAATTGCACATAATTCCGTTCGTATACATACAATTTATTCCATTAAATATTTTAAATTTTAAAGCTTAGTTTAAAAATCACATTTAAAACAAGAATAGACCACATGTCCTAAATTTGTATAATTTATAACAAACAAATTCATTTGGTGGACATTTAAAAAAGCAATCAAATCGGTGGAGGTGGAAAGGTTATATCCAAACATGTATCTTTAATTTCTGTTTTGAAAAAAATGTTGTTCAAAGGTATTGAGGTCGAGGTTTAGTTCTAATGGATTCATGGCTTCCACCAGCAACGAACATTTGAGTGGTGCTTTCGGCAATGCGAGTGGAATGAGAAAATGTGAGTAAAAATAGAGATATTTAGCAAATCAACATTTCATGGTGTGCAATAATTCCTTTAAATATTATTAATCAGGCTCTTTTAGTAACACGTTTATTGAAATTTACGAAACTGAGTGGCTAAAATCATGTGAAGCTACCATGGATGATGCAGTCTTGTAACATTATGAAAGGGGATGAAATAGAACTTAGTCTTTTGGCATCTTTATGAGGCGAAAGATTACAAAAGTGCACACACCCAGGGGCATATTATCAAGCAGGGGCGTTACATTATCGCCGCATTATCGCCGCTTTTATCGGCAGGAAACTGCCGATAAAGCGGCGATAATGGGCTTGATATCAACCATAGTCACAAATTTAGCTAACACAAACAAAGAGCTTACCGCGAGTGGGTCAGAGTGAGGTGAAAATGAAGCACAGACCAATTCTCCTGGACATTTACCAGCTATAGACCATAACCATCCAGTGACTAGAGAAGATCCGCCTCCAAAACCATCTGAATTGACCACATTAAGCGCAGAAAAAGACTTATTACAATTTATAGAAGATGCCTCATCCTTAGTGTTGGTACTGGCAAATGTTCCCCCTCTGGTTACTGGCCAAATAGAATCCCTCACATCACTGACAAGTAAGGCCCTGCATTGGTTGTCGGGTAATATGCGGATGGCCCCTCGGGGAAAACAACAGCTAGCAGGAGAGGTCAGGTCAGCCAGAAGGGTATCTTGGATAGGGCAAAATCCAAAAAAGTTTAATGGTGACTGTATAGTTCTAAATTTCATGAATTCAGCTGTACTACCTAATATTCTATCAAATATACTCCCCCCTCAACGTAGGAGAGGCACTATTGTCCCACTCACCCTAGAATTTGTTGGCAGGAAACAACGAAGTATGATTTACCCCAAGACAACCCACACCTTTACTAGGCCAGCACAGAATGGAACAACATATGGATGGGGCACAGGTGCTTCTGTCAACAATTGGGAGTATTGTTTAGAAAGGTGGGAAGGGCCACATCAAACTCATCAAACTCACCAACATGAATATCAAAATCCTACCCATTTTAATAACCAGTACAACATCCCTATTTTCAACAGGTTTGACGCCTTCTATGGACAGGGAGGGCTGGAAAGGGTTGAATGACTACCTGATACACTGTCTTTCCCTGATTATATCAATTGTGTACAACAAGGTGTAGGATTAGGGTATGAGGATAATACTTTTGCACTGCATGGTTTCAACTCCAAGATGACAGTTTCATCAGCCCAGATAAATCGACCTAATAATTTATCAAACATGTACAACCCTGTCTCTACTCTAGCTGATATAATATATAATTGTGTGGAAGAACAGGTAGACAGATGTATCGGACCATCGCACGTTATCCCAATTGAAAAGGTAAACACAGACAATAAAATCCTGTGCTCACCACCACCCTGTAATGAAAGTCTAATATCATGGAATATTGCAGGGCTTTTCGATAAATCTACCGACATTGGATGGTTGTCTCTAGTTAAACAATATGCGGTAATATGTCTCCAGGAAACATGGCTGGTGGAAAAAAATGTTCATATCGAGGGGTTTCAAAGCTTTTTCATCTCAGCAGAACCCTCAACTAGAGGTAGAGCAAAGGGGGGTTTGGCAATCTATGTTAACCTGGCTCTTATATGCTTTAAAGCTGAGTATCATTCTCGAAATAGAAACATTCAAGTTTTGAAGCTAAAGAGGGGCAAAACTACTTTCACTCTGATTAACTTCTATAACGCAGTGAATCAGACAGGTGACTGTAACATACAACCTTTGTGTGATTTCCTGAGAGAAAATGCTGAGAATTTGCCCCGCCAAATGCTGATCGCAGGTGATTTTAATACACACCCGTGTGGAAACCCCGGAGAGACTGTTATCGACCAACTAGGATGTAACAGACTGGAAGGCTTCCACTTTGATCACTCGCGGCGTGGAACAGAACTAAACACGCTAATGAACGAAAATAATCTAATTTCAGCAATGTCTACGGTGGCGGACCAAACCCTTTTTTCCATTCCTACGTTCAAAGGCCATGCAACTGGATCATACATAGACGATATTTTATTGTCTGCTGACCTTGCCAACACTGTTCTGGACTTCTACATCCAATTGAGCATTTATAGTGATCATAATCCTATATGTATCAAAATGGGTGGGGGAATCTTTGAGCAGCGAAAGCCACGAGTGGATCGTGGGCCCATAAAGTGTATAAATGGTATGCGTCGTTTAAAATGGTCAATGGTGAACTGTGAAAATCTGTATACTTCTATTATAACCTGTGCAGTTCTGAACTCTCACTATGTATATCACCTTTATCTTCATCGCAACAAATTCTGGCAGCCTTTGAGGGTGTTGCCTTAACAGTAGGGTCAATGTTAATGGTGCCAGCTAAAGGGAATGCTAGTAGTAATCCAAAATGGTTTGATAACGCCTGCTCTAAGGCCAGCCGTGAGCTCAAGACTGCATTGAAAACTAAACCCAGAGATCCGGTCCATATTAAGGCCATGCGTGTTAGGTACAAAAAATCCCTTGCTACACAAAAGAGAGAGGTAAAGAAAAGTGTTTGGGAGTCCCTTTTAGATCCCGAAACACTGAGAAACAGTGCCAAGTTCTGGGTTATCATAAATAAACTCCTGTTTGATTGTTCAAGTAATTCTACTGTGGGTACAAATATCCCAGAGGAAGAGTGGGTAAACCATTTCTGTTCTATTTTTAAAAGCAATGAGTTTCAGTCAGAAAATACTTTGGTTACATTTAAGGAGAATTCTCTTCTCTTCACAATAAATGAGGTTGAAAAGGGAATTGAAGGGCTGACAAGTAATAAGGCCCCAGGACCGGATGGTCTTCGACCGGACCTTTTTAAATCATGCATATCGCTATGGGCACCAGTCCTCACCGCCGTACTTAACGCGGCCGTGTCTTCTGGTTGCCCAAATTCGTGGGGGGTATCCACCATCGTACCCGTGTTCAAGAAAGGAGACCGTAATAGCCCCCTCTGCTACAGACCAATATCACTAATTAATTCTGTTGTCAAAGTAGTGGGGGGAGTAATTTTAAATAGATTAGTCGCATGGGCAGATGAAAATAAAGTAATATCCCCAATTCAATATGGATTCAGACCCGGCCACTCTACGATTACCCAGTGTTTGAATTTGTACCTAATTATAGGGAAGTACACCATGGCCCGTCAAGGCACAATTCACATGGCGTTCATGGATCTATCGTCGGCTTTCGACTGTGTAAGCCGTAGGAAGCTCTGGGACGCCATGGTGAAACTGGGCGTAGAGCAGAATTTAATTAACTTGTTAGCAGATATGCATTCTGATACGAGAGCAAACGTTCGGTACACACAAGATTTAAATGTGACAAAAGACTTTGGAGTGCACCGAGGCATCCGACAAGGGTGTATTTTAGCCCCGTTTCTTTTTAATTTATATATAAATGATTTGGAAGAGCATCTTTTAAGCACAGGAGTAGACTATCCTTATATTGGACGAAAGGGACTGCCGGTTCTGCTTTATGCGGACGACGCAATCCTTTTGTCCAGAACTGCCATCGGTCTTAAAACATTATTAAATTCCTTCTATACATTCATGAAATCTCGAGATTTGAGCATAAACAACTCCAAATCTTTCGTGATGAAGGTTGGACAAGTTAATAAAAAGCCAAACTGCCTAAATGTTAATGGGCTAACAATCCCCGTAACAAAAACATTCTCCTATCTCGGAGTCCTGTTCGACCATCAACTGAACTGGGGACCCTTAGTACAGAAAAAAAGGAGGAGGTAACCCGGGCAAATGCAGCAATATTCGATTTTGCAAGAAAAATGTGCAATAGTCCAGTGGCTGCATTACTCCAACTTTACCAGGCCAAGAGTGTTGCTACTGCATGCTACAGCAGTGAGATATGGGGATACGCCCCACTAGGAGCCCTGGAGATAGTAGAAAATAATGTTCTTAAACAGATACTGAGGGTTCCTAGGGGAACAGCAAATGTTTCCGTTCACGAAGAGCTGGGTATGCCATTTTTATGTGACAAAATAGCGGTAAACCCTCTAGTATGTTGGCTAAACTGCTGGCTAAATAATGATGTACCTCTTACTCAGCTCATATTGAGGGAAGCTTTATCTTGGGAAAATAGGCTTAAGGTCCCCTGGTTAAAGTATTTAAGCAATTGCTTTAATGAAATGGGGCGCCCCGAACTCTTTTTGACTCCAAAATCCATTACGAAACTGGATGTTACTCTCGTAAAGAAGGCTTTCATCCTCTCCAGGTATTTAGACAGGGAGGCCGGTGAAATAAAGAAAGGAAGTGTACGAAAACATGTCTTATTAAAAACAACTTTGCTCTTGGAACCGTATTTGACGTGGCAGATGTCAAGCTATGATCGTTTTTTGTTGACAAGGTTCCGGCTGGACTTATTTCACTTACTTCTGGCTGTGCCTAAGGGATCCTACCGTGGCCAAGTGTTGCCGGCTTGCGGCTGCGACGATAAGTCTCCGCAAGACCTGGCACACTTTTTATTTTTCTGTCCATTTTATACTATACCACGGAGGCTATACCTAAAACCCTGTCTTAAAAAATTGAATTTCTCTCAATTTAGACCAGCACTTTATTATCTTCAGATGCTAAGTTGTGACTGTACCTTATTTGAATGCAGTTTTTTAAAATTAGCACTAAAATTTAGGAATAGTATGGAAGGATAATAGTACTGGCAATAGATATATTTCCAGTAAAATACTAACCTTTTTATATCCTTAGAAAACTCTCTTAACATATTGAGTGTATATTCTGCCTGTAACTTTTTGTAATTCACCTACTCTAAGCTGTTTTTATCTCTTTTATGTAAGTATGAGTCAATATATGTTTTGTGTGTAATGCTTTTATGGCTGTTATTTTAAACAACCCGAATAAAATTATTTTGACTTTGACATACAGTTATAACTACACAAAATACACGCATGCACGCCCCAAAACTTCAAAAACATAAAACTTACCTGTTCTGCAGCTCCTGGAGCGGAAAGCCTCGGCAGTCCCAGGGGAGTTG
Organism: Lissotriton helveticus; assembly: GCF_964261635.1. Classification (NCBI taxonomy): domain Eukaryota; kingdom Metazoa; phylum Chordata; class Amphibia; order Caudata; family Salamandridae; genus Lissotriton; species Lissotriton helveticus. The sequence goes on along the minus strand of NC_136063.1, from coordinate 353,528,639 downwards.
GGCAGCAGTCCCTTGCTCATCACAGATTGGGATGGGGGTCAGTGAGACTGCGGACATCGCCCAACTCTGTGACAAGATGTCACTGATTGACACTTGACCATGGGCACTTCTGTGCTTAAAACTGAAGTGCCCAGGTCCAAGGCAATGAATAACGCTCCCCCTGGTCACAAGGGGTAGAGCCTTGAGGTACTTTTACCAGACTGAGGATGTCACGGCGACAGGGCCGTGAAAACCCCAGCATGGCATAGTTCATCTCAGACAGCCAGAAGCCTGCACATTTAGTCCATGTCTAACTGCAGGCTACCTGACCTTAACGAGAAGAGTGTCTGTCAGGCTGACCTTTACTCAGCTTGACAGACACTCTCCTTCTCTAAAAAAGATGAGGGGTGGGACACATTCGCCTGCATGGATGGGCTGCAGCTGCTGTAAGAAATACTAAGTATTAGTTCTTTAACTTATTGGAAATTTTTGGATATCATTTATCCATAGTACAACTTAGCTTGAATAACTGAAAAATTTACATTTACTTGTTATCATAGTTGCATGAGTTCAGGACATTTTGTCTATGTTCAAAGGTACAATCAATGTTTTAGAAATCAAATGCTATTTTACTATCATACTGCTAACACACACTTGCATTACTAGAAGTGACACACTCAAGATTTTATACACAGAAAGTCATTTTGGTCTACATTTCCTTTGTCATAAGATATTGCTGCCTGAGAGTACTAACTAATCAAGAACCAAACTGTGTAATATTCTAAAAGTAATATGTCTGTCCATTACAATACCTACATCTATTATGTAACCTATATGCCTGTAACTTTAATCTCCTTTTTAGGTTTCACATGCACAGTGCTTGCTCGGTGCTTGTGGTACAAAAGGGGGTGGTGATGGACGGAGCATCTGAATCAATCAAACACTCACACCCAGTCAAAAGATCTGGGTTTAATCCATCACCGTTTTTTAGCCCACTCTGCCACCCCAGTTCAGACATGGCTATATGCTCTGTGCTTGTGAAATCTATTGTATTTAATATTAATCTTAAGAAGGGCTTACATCCCGCTCTTACTTTTCATTGAATGAAAGAATGAATGAATGAGGAATTTGTAAAGCGCTGGACTCAACCCTACAGGGCTATCTCCGTGCTAGCAGTGAAAAATGAAAACAAGGAGGTGGAAACAAAAATAATTTAAAAAGGTTCACTTTCAGTCGTTTTCTGAAGTCAGGGCTCACACGTAACACATTGGGGAGTGAGTTCCAAAGGCGTGGGGCTACGTAGGCAAACGATTTGTCTCCCACACGAAGTTTGTTGACCAGGGGTACTACAAGCAGGACCTTTCCACTAGAACAAAAAGATCTGTTGGGATGATAGGGTACAAGACTATCGGTCATATACTTGGGTCCACTATCGTTAAGGGTTTTGTGAATCAAACAGCAAATTTGAAACTTGAATCGATTCCAAATAGGAAGCCAGTGTAGGCTTTTTAGTAACGGCCGGGAAGGACTCCTGGGTGGTTGATTTAAAGCTAATCGAGCTGCAGTGTTCTGCACTACCTACCTGCACTTCGTTTACTCGTCACTTACTTTTCCTCTGTTTCTATTGGTTGTGGCGTACTATTTCCTGTTGTTCTTTGTGTGCTTTTCTTATCAGTATCCCATGGCGCAAGTTCTCCCTTCCATCCACTGAACTTCTTTGTTTCTTTTTATTTAGGAGTGAGCATGTCGTTTGCACTCCCACCCTCCTCCCACTCTCGCTTTAGTTTGAGACATGCACTCGTACTTACGCTCTCCTCTTGTCCCCCTCCTTCACGCACACTGCTTTGTGTTTATTCAACCCATTAAAAAAAAAAACTTTTTTATACAGTGCAAACTGAATTCAAAGTTATCGGAGCGCTTTACAAAAGCACCAGTTGCATTACACATGGACAGGCTTTTATATTATTTGCTCTTTTATACAGTGCAAACTCGAACCAAAGGTATTGGAGTGGTTTACTTGTGCACCAATTGCATTGTACAAGACTTTTCCACACAAAGGTATGGGAGCACGTGCATGAGTACCAGTTGCACATTTGCATTAGACATGGACCCAGAGCCAGTGGGAAGAGACCTTTATTTTGTGTGTTGTTTTATTCAGTCGACCCTTAGGTATCTGAATGATTTGCATGACCACCAGTTGCATTACACACTGATCTGGAGCCAGCAGGGAGAGGCGTTTATTTTATGTGCTGTTTTATTTTAACCCCTTGCATGCGTCGGACGTCCTCCGGCCATCCGACATCACAGTGGGCGTGTGCTATGGACTGCCGGGGGCCGTCCGAACCCCGGCCACTCTTTATTTCCCCAGCACAGCGGTGGAATTTGCACTGCGGTCAAGGGGTTACATTTTTTTTTAATTAGGACTGTTTCTAAACAAAACAATGAGATGCTTGTCCTGCTCTTCTAGTCTTCTTGCTTGGTAATGTAAGCCACACCTGCTATAATGACTAATTCCTTATGCATGCAGGAAAAAAATTAAACGGGACCTTCGGTTTTGCTTTGCAATTTTTAACTGTAGTATTTTGTTCAGTGCAGTAACAAAAAAGCCGGGTTTTTGTCACTGTAATTGCACAGCATAGGAAGTGACTGGGCATTCGACCAATGAAACTAATGAAAAAACAGGTAAATTGCTGGACAGGAAGAGTTGACCAGCCATCTTTGTAAAGGGTCCACTACCGTGTATTTTGGTAGTGTGGCGGAAATGCTGGACGTCTCTACTCTTCTAGAGTGCGGAAAAAACTTACTTCCACATTTAGGAAGTAAATAGAACAGAAGTACCTTCTGGAACATATTGCTAGAAATGGTCGCAAAAGTGATTAACATCTCAGTGCTGTCAAAACAAGTTTACTGAACAAACTCCTGCTGAAAGCCCTCTTGTTGTGTGCTTGATGACCTCTCAAGTCCAGGCTTTTATTTTGTGCTCAGGCTGGCAAAGGTCGAGAAAGCAAAATACACACAATTGATGGACGGAATGCAAAACAAATCAAAATATTCACCCCCAGTCAAGAGATCTAGGTTAAATCCATCATTCTTTTGCTCACCATGCCACCCCAGTTTAGACCTTTAGGCAAAGGAGGTCTGTTTATTTAAAGCACGCCTGTTTTTTTAAGCCGTATCTATCTTTAGTTTCTGTGCTTGCACCATTTGTTTTTTCGTCTGCTATTTTAATTGGAATCATTGTTTAACCCCCACCACTCAACACATGCAACATGTTTAAAAAATGTATATGTCCTTACTGATATTCATTCTACCAGCCTGAGGCTGTTGAAATGCTGTTGTGTCCCAGAATGTGACACTGTAATTTCAGCTGTTGGACTGTTAAACAACGTTCCTTTCATACCAAGAAACAAGCATGTGATAAGAAATTTGCACAATTATCTCTGTATACACACTAACCTTGCTAACGCTAACCGGGATTAGACACTTGTTTGCTTTGTATATTCAAACCCACATTATCACTTGCGTTTCTGATATGCAAATTGCAGTTGTCTCTACTGCAGGCACAGTACCCTTGATGAATTTTACCAGAATTTAGTCAAGTGACCTACATCTTACATGTACATATAATACAGTTTTATCCGAATTTTAATCTGCTACCAGCAAGGCTCACACAAGTGTCTGCAGTTTGGACTTTAAACAATGCTACATGACATGGTACTGAAACTGTGGGCAGCAATATGTCAGCAAAGGATTTCTTCGCTTTTTTTGCCTTTTCATTGACTTGTTCCTATACTACTAAACTCTTTTACTAGCACCCTTTTCCAGTTCTCCTCAATCTCAACCCACCTAACAATACGTTTGTCCCTCTTCTTTCCTTTCTTGGTAAACATACTCCTGTACCCACCCTTCTGTGTGTTAATGCTGTGTTCTTCTGTCCCTCCTTTCTCGCTTTACCTTTATTCGGTGAATACTGGTGAAAGCAGAAAGTGTGTTAATCACCTCAAGATTATACTAAACAACTGAACATTTCTTCCACTGGTGTTTGTGGAGGTGGGGTGAGATCTATTGGCTTTGTAAAAAATGTTTCACACATGTTAAACAGCAGTGCATGCTGTTGTGAAACATGGCTTAAAGAAAAGAGAAAAGTACTTGATGCGTCGCAGTACCTTTTTTCTTTATATTAAGCCATGTTGCACATCAGTAAGCGTTGGTATGCAACATTTCTATTAACATCGACAAAGCCAAAAGATTTCACTTATTTTGGTTTTGCCAATGCTTGTTCTTCTAAGCATATTGATTGCTTGTATTGTAAAATCAAAGGGAATCCCGTAAATCAGAAACTAACTGATGGGGTTAGGTTTTACAGAGATTGAAGTCGAGATTAATTATTTGCAAATGGCTTTTGCCGGGGAAAAAAGCAGTCTCATTAGAAACCGCTGCTTCATATTTCTCCTTGCCTAGTAAACCAATTTCCATTCATCCAACAAGACAAGGATTATCCATTCCTAAAATGACTGATGCAACAGCAGCCCTACTATCGATTCCTTATTCATTGACTGGGAGATATAGTAGGGATCCATAGAAAGTGACAATATCCTTGCCTCCCCACTACAGTCATTAACAAATTCCTTGGTCATGTACAGAGATCATGTCATTGCGTCAGGTCCTTGTTGTGTAGGAAGATGCTCATGAACTTAAAAGGTTTGACTCATCTCTAAGTAATCATTTGTGGAAATCAAAACCAAAAATAATTAGGACTGTTAGCACAAATGGCAGTTTTGCAACGGTGCTATCTATTCTTTTACCCCAAGGCTAACACCGATAGGTGGGAGCTCTTTTAGCTTCCTTGCACCCAAGTTACGGAGCTTTCTTCATTTGAAAAACCTAGCCATTAAATAGGTTTCTGTTTTCCTCAGACTATCTGTGATTTCTGTGAGGACCTTGACCTCCTAGCGCTGGGACCCCCCTGTCGGAGTCGCCATGTGCTTTATAAGTTTCTTTATCAAAATGATTATTATTATTATTATTATTATTATTATTATTATTATTATTATTATTATTATTATTATTATTATTATTATTATTATTATTAGGGCTCAAAGATGAGATGACGTTTATGTTGCTGCTATATATAGGAATAGCTCAAAATGTTAGAAAACAAGATTAACAGAATAAAAAGCTGGATGGTGCCTGGCAGCAATGCAAGTAACACTATTTCATGTGGAATCAGAAATTCTAGGTGTTCATGCCCCATACAATGGATAAAATGAACTTGCACTAAAATCCATGGAAATAGCACGTTCTGAAATACCTAGTAAAGAGGAAGAGAACAACATGCACTCATGAGGTCAGATAAAAGTGAACTCTCCAACATCATGCAAACATTGTGCTAGTTGCCGTCTGTTATTTTGATGTGTCTTCTCACTTTAATGTGAGCTATCTTAGTTTAATTAATATATTCACTTCGGTGTAGGCAGGTCAGAAAGCAGTGTTTTTGACTCCTCCAGAGAAACTACCTCTTCTTCCCGAGCTTCTCCATGCATGCAGCCTCAGCGCTGTTCGGACACTTCTGATCAGTGGTTTTTGCGGGCATACACGATAAAAACATTAGCCATCTGTGGACTAATGTGTCTGTCTTTAATACTTTGGCCAGCACATAGTCGCTCATCAAACAGTAGGGAAGGCACAGATAAACTATTACGGTAATACGTATGTTTCTTGATTGCAGTAGTCCCAAAAATTAGATGTGACCAATAAACCATATATATTACCAATCAACAAAAACCGAAATATTAGATAAAGTAGGGGCTAGAATAATTCTAAAATGCATTATTTAGCTAAAACAACAAGCACAGATGGGGTTCACCCAGGTGGAAACATAGGCGACACAATGAGAATGATCTTAAATATTATGTGGCAAAAGAAAGAAGCCAAAAGATGCCAAAATAACTTTTGTGCTGGTCGAAAAAAATATTTTTGACAGAAGAAATTGAAAATAGCACTTCCAGGTCATCATCTAAATGTAATAGTGAAACTATCAATCAATAATTGATTGATTGATTGAAATGATATTGAATCAAAAAAATTGGATTTGGTTAAGCTTGGTATCAGTGCACAGTGGGTAAAGTGATATATGGGGAATACGTGTCAGAACACTTTCAAATGCAAAAGGGGTCCGAGCCAGACTGCTCTCTCCTCTTTTTAGGTCGAGTGTAAGCGTACGACCTCTAGTATACTTTAGTATACATATATCTCTGTGGGCCAAATGCCATTCCTTGCTTCTCATTTGTTTGTTTTAATTTCTTTTTAAAATCCTTTCTTACTTTTGGCCAGTTTTGCCTCTTTGTCCCTCCTTTTTCCTCCAAGGAGCAGGGACTTAGGGCCATAGATAGGTAAATCTCTAATACAGTTTCTTAAATACCGATTTTTAACGAATTTTACCGAATCGGTAATAAGAAATCGGTATTTGGGATGTAGGTAATAATTCGGTAACAATTACCGAATCAGTACAATTCAGTAAATAAATACCGCATCCCCAACACCAATCGGTAAATACTGAATCGGTAAATTCCGATTCGGTAAATTCTGAATCGGTAAATACCGAATCGGTAATACCAAATCGCTATTCCAAATCAGAAAAAAACTGGATTCAGCCAATCAGATGCAACCACTCCTACTCCCAACCAGGAAGTGGACACACCCATGCAGGTGCAAGCAATCTGAAGCTGCTGGAGAGGCTGTGAGAGCAGAGCAGAGCCCTTGAGCAACTGGAAAACTTTACTCCTGGAAAAGTGAAAAAATGGCAAGCAAAGACACTGAGAGTGAAGGTGCAGAGAGGAAGAGGAAGATTAAATTCAGCACCATGGAGCTGTAGGTCCTCGTGGAGGAGGTAGTAAAGGAACACAATAAATTGTTTAGGAAGCAGTCCCTGCTGGTGGCAGATTCTCCCAAAAGGAAGATTTGGCTGGCAATACAGTCAAAAGTTAATGCCATCGGAGTGACCACACGGGAGATTGAGGACCTGAAGAAGAGGTGGTACGACCTCCAGAGCTTGACGAAGCGAAAGATGGCTGAGCTCCACAAACAGGCAAACCTGACTGGAGGAGGGAAGAACAGGGCACCTGCCTTGACTGAGCTCGAGAAGCTGGTGGAGTCCACCATCGAACCAGACAGCGTCTGTGGTGTGGGAGATGCAGACAGCTCAGCCCGAGCTGCCACCAGAAAAGGTAAGAATCCTGCACAGCAATCACCCCCACCCCATCCCCTTCCCTTTCCCCTTCCCCTTCCCTTTCCGCTTCCCCTATGTGGTAGTGTTAACTCCACTCCAGTACAGGTAGCAACATACACCAGCAATGCATTATGGGAGATGTAGTCAGAGAAACACCTACCATGTCAGACAGCACATCAAACAACAAGGCATGCGACACACATCAGTGATAAGCAAGCTGAGGCAATAGCAACAGTGTTTCAGAGATCAGAATTTAATTGTATAAGCAGGGCTACAGGACCACAGAGCTAATGTATGAGTTTCTGTCCACAGGCGAGACATCTTGCAGGCGTACTAAGGAAAAGGAAGGCAGTGCACCACAGAGGGAAGACACACAGGAGGCAAGTACAAGTGCAGGGAATACAACCCAGCAAACTGCTGCACCACCAGCACAGCCAGCCTCCCAAGACCTTCCAGCGTCACCACAGCTGTAGGCCTCCCCAGAGCGTTTTGGCTCCCCTCTACTCCTGTCCTCACCTGAACTGCTTGTGTCACTGGCTGTCACAATATCTGCAGTCCAAAAAAGCAAGAGGCATGTAGTTACCACACTAATAGAAATGGAGTCATCAGCAGGAGACATGGTGGGGGGTGATACATCAACCGTGGCCGGTGAGGACAGCACTACCAATCAGCAGTCAAGTGCCGATGGAGCCCGCACAGGTGTCAGACGCCGCAGGGCCAGAGATAGCAGTGAATTGCAACATGGTGAAGGTCCCAGTGTCTTCTGTGGACTGGAGAGTAGCATGGTCAAAGTACAGGGCATGCAGGGGAAGGTCATCCAGTCGGTACAACGCCAGATGAGGCACCTGAATGAGAATATGACAAACATTGAAAAGGGCATCAGCTCAATGGCGGAGGGGAGTAGAGAGATGGCTGCGGCATGAGAGAGATGGCTGCAGGCATACGGGACAAGTCCCAGTCTGTACTGCTCTTGTGCAGCAAGCTTGACCAGGACAGGGCAGCAAGGTGGAAGGAGAGGCAGCGGGCAGAACGACATACAAGAGCAGTCAACCGCCTGGCCACTGCCATTTCCCTGCTTTGCAGGCAATGTGTAAACATGCAGGAGGGACTGGCACACAGCAGCAGTGAAGTCTCCAGGGGCCTTGTGAGGGTGACAAGTGCTGTTGAGGTGCTGCTGACTGCGCAGTCGGCACATACTGTTGCTCTGGATGTGTGTGAGCGAGGAGAGCACCAGTAGGAGCAGCATGATAACCCTCCCTATTACTGACACACAGAGGAGCAGCAGGCTCCATGGGGCTGCCACTGCCCACGACCCAGTGAGGACAACCAGCCAATGTCATCCAGCACCAGTAGGCGTGGCCGCAAAAACTGATGCTGCCCACACTCCCTGACCTGGAATGGGTGAAGTAACCCAGGACTTCCAGAATGGATGGCTACAATTGGTCTTGCACATTTGTGCCTTTGTGTACTGGCGTAGTGCCAAAAAATTAAACTATGTTGTGTACATACTACACCTGGCTGTGTCTCCTTACTTAGAAATAGTTGCATGTGATCTCTGCCCGTCTTTGTCTCCCATCTGTTGCTGGCGCCACTCCTGCTGTGTTGGGTTCAGGCTGTGCACATTCATCATTGTGGTCCTCCTAATCACTTAAATCCACTTCTGTACCTTTCTTTGTAGCAGGGTTGTGCAACATTGCACAAGTTGCGATGATCTTACAGCAGATGACGGGTGAGTACTGACGTGCGCCTCCACTTTTGTGGAGGCAGCGGAACCTGCTTTTTAACAGCCCAAAGGTGCGCTCCACAGTGTTGCGAGTAGATTTGTGTGCCACGTTATAACGTCTCTCACTCGGGGTTGATGGGTTTAGGTAAGGTGTCAGGATGAATGAGCGGACGGCATATGCGTTATCACCTATGTGGAAATGAAAGAGCCATTAATCACATGCGCAACAACACCTACGTCTGCAATATCTATCAGGGTGTGTCACAGTGTTTTACCTAGCAGGTATCCTTCTCCAAATTCCCCCGCTGTCAGGTGCGTGTAGCTCCCACTGTTCTGAAAGATGTAGGAGTTGTGGGTGCTTCCTGGGTATTTGGCCACAATGTCTGTGATTATGTTGTTGTCATCACAGATTACCTGCACATTTATCGAGTGGGTGGACTTTCTGTTCCTGTAAATGTACTCTGTGTCTGCTGGTGGGCTGATTGGGATGTGTGTGCCATCAATGCAGCCGATGACATGTGGGAAGTTTGCCATTTGGTAGAAGTCAGTCTTGGTCTTTAACAGTTCTGCATGTGTGTCAGGGAAAGCTGATGTAATGATGCATTCTCTGCATCATGGCCTCCACGATCTTCCTGAAGAAACGGGACAGGCAGCTCTGGGACACACCACCTATCGCAGCTATCACCCGCTGGTAACTGCCGGATGCAAGCAGGTGTAGGCTACAGAGCACCTGAACATGTGGTGGTATGGCGTGCGCCCTTGGTGTTGGGTGCTCCAGGAGTGGGTGCAGGTCCCTTATCAAGTCCAGGATGGTGTGAGGGTGTAGCCTGTACCGTATCTCTGCCTCAGTAAGTTGAAAGAGTGTGATCCGCTGTCTGTATACTTGCTCCTCCTGTCTCCAGATCCTCTCTCCTGCTGCCTGTAGCCGTAGCCCCCTTGCTATCACATAGAATGCCGCCATTCTGGTCACATTGTTGCATTTTGGGGCCTATTTTATGGCCTGCCCCTGGTTACCACCTGCTTTCAATCCATGGTAATTACCTACTCTTGAATACCGATTTTCATGCAATTCGATGTTTTAGAAGTTACCTACATCTCAAATCTCATCTTTTCTGTTTCTTATTTACGGAATCGGTAAATAAGAATTCGGTAATTACCGATTTGGTATTTCTGGTTCGGTAAAGATGAATCGATATTTCCCAATTCATATTTACAGAATCCTTATTTTTGACATCCTACATCTCGTAGGCCTAAATACCGGTTGGTAATGGCTATTTTACCGAATTTCGGCCGTTGCCGACCGGTATTTAGCTACCTATATATGACCCTAAGTACAATATAATCACACTTTGTTCAGTTGATCTGCTTGTGGGGGGACTATTTTATTATGTTTTCAAACCTCAAGGTACACTGTGGCTGCTCAGACTGGTAGCTGCTTACATTTTATTGCAGTAATCACACTTACAGTTCCTTCCATGTGGCAGGCATCTTTTTGTAGTCTTCCAGAAGGCGGCTCCCAGGCTGGCCTGGAATGCAAGCAATTAATTATTTGTTATTTGCTTACTGTTCCCATGGTGGCACTTGAGCTTTATCTGTATACATCATAAGCTAAAGCGTGGGTGCCCCGATTGCTTAAAAAGTAAAAAATTTGAAACAATTATTTTTCTATTTCTTTACTTTTGAAGCAATCACGGCACCCGCGCTTTAGCTTACGCTGTTTACAGCTAAAGCTTGAGTGCCACAAAGGCTTGTTTACCTTTTATTGTACACATTCCATATTCAACTGTCACCATGACTCTTTTCAACCGAGTGCCTGCTGTGTTAGGCATGCACAGCAGTGTCGTCAATAAAGATGGCATTAGGACTTTCAAAGCAACTTGGGCGAAGATGTAAACAAACTGAGCCATAAAAGGGGGGGGGGGCGGCACTGACCGGGCAACGTTTAGAATCTGAGATCAAAACATTTACCACTTGAGTATAAAAGCAATGGCTGTGTTTGAGTTAACAAACTATCCTAACATGTACCACCTTTATGCACATACGAGTAACGTAAACTTTGTTTTATACCGTTCCTATGAATTTAACAAAGAAATTAAGCGCAATATATAAAATGTACTTTGTAGCAGTAGCGTATGGTTTAAAAGGCTGTGCTGTACACATTACTAAATCTCAATAGCAGATGATTTCACGATGAAGCCCCGGTAGTGTAAGCAGAAAGAGTGCCCGTGTTTGATCAGATAGTAGGCAGAAGCAAACAGATGACTGATGCGACTGACTTATGTTATCTCTGCCGGGCTGCTCTCCCCTGGTGCCCCCTGCCAGGATCACCAGGAAGGGACACAGGTGACTGAGCGCAGCTGCTTAAAGTTTAAGTTTAAGTTTAAAATATTTGTAAAGCACGACATACACCTGAGCGGTTTCTTGGCGCTAAGATAGCAGACAGCCTAAATGGCGGGATCAATCGCTGGGGCATAAACTGAGGCAGGGGACAGAGGGTTTAAGACAGAAAGGCCTGGGTGAACAGAAAAGTTTTTAAGGATTTGCGGAAAATAGAATACTGGGTGAGGGATCTAAGATGGAGCGGAAGGGAATTCCAGAACGCAGGGGCGAGAGTAGAAAATTTAGAGCCGCCCTGTTTTTTTTTCCTGTAACGAGGAACTACTAAAAGATGTTGGGCCGAAGAACGGAGGTCTCTGCCGGGAACGTAGATTTTGATGGCTGAAGATATAAAGATGGGGGCCAGACCAGTCCTGGCCTGAAAAGCCATACAGCCTAGTTTAAACAAGGCGCGTTCCCGGACAGGGAGCCAGTGAAGGGTCTTTAAAAGGGGAGAGGTATGGTGAAATTTGGGGAGACCAAAGGCAAGGCGAGCCGCCTGGTTCTGAACCAGTTGTAGCTTATGCAAGCTGTACTGAGGGATGCCATTGAACAGGACGTTCCCGTAGTCCAGGCGGGACAGGACCAGTGCGGACATAATCAGTTTAAGTGCAGGAAAAGAAAAGAAGCGAGAAATAGAACGGATAGTACGGAGAGTGAGGAAACAAGAAGAAACCACCGAACCTATCTGGGAGTGAATAGTAAGTTTGTCATTGAGCTTAATGCCTAAAGTCTTGACAGAGGAAACTGGAGTAGGGGGAGAGTCAAAGGAAGGGGGCCAAAATAGAGAGTTCCAGGGACTGGAGCAACCACCCGTAACCACAAGTTCCGTCTTATCGGGATTGAGCTTCAGGTGGTTGAAGTTCATCCAGTCCCTGATGAAAGATAGAATAGATTGAAAATTAGAGATACAGTCAGAAGAAGAAGACAGATTGAAGATGAGCTGGAGGTCGTCGGCATAGTTATATACCGTGACCTCCAGCTGCTGAAGAGCGAAAAAATGAGGGGAGAGATGTAGAGATTAAATAATAAAGGAGACAGAGAAGAGCCCTGGGGTACCCCGCACTGGACCTGACAGGGGGTAGCTGAAAACTCCCCAAGACGAACCGCCTGGGTCCGGTCCCTCAGGAAGGATGAGAGCCAGATGAGGGCCGAGCCTCCAATGCCCGCCGCCCTGACACGGGAGAGTAAGATGGAGTGGTCCACCGTGTCAAAAGCGGCGGACAAGTCAAGGAGGACCAGCGCCTGAGGTTGACCTATGTCCATACCTTCTCTGAGGGTGTCCAACACCGACACCACCACTGATTCGGTCGAATGCTTAGGTCGGAACCCAGCTTGGCAAGGGGCCAACACCCCATTTTCCTCGACAAAGGAGGTGAGCGCAGAGGAGACATGTCGCTCCAGCACCTTACCTAAAAAGGGTAGCAAGGAGATGGGGCGGTAGTTAGCCAAGGCAGAGGGATCGGCTCCTGTTTTTTTCAAAATGGGGACAATAGAGGCGGCTTTCAGTGACTGGGTCACAACCCCCTGGGACAAAGAATCATTGAGGAACCTAAGAGGAGGCAGGGTACAAACAGAATGGACCTGACGCAAGATGTGTGCAGGGCAGATATCTGATGGGGAACCGGATTTAATTTTGGGGAGAAGAGAGAGAAAAGTTTCCTCCGTGAGAGGGGGAAGAGAATTGAGAGAGGCTAGGGCAGGGGGTAGCTTGGAGGCATTGCTGTCTGCCCTGGAAAAGAATAAAGAGATGTGCAATGGATGTTTGATTTCACTTGTTTTAAGTGAAAGCGGAACAAGCCTGAGCCAAGCAGATTAGGAGGCACATGAGACACGCTGATCTTGCCAGGAGTGTCTAGCCTCACTCTTACAAGATCATAACCTGCCAAGATGGCCGCCGAATAGGAGCTCCACTAAAGAGCTCCTGGGTTAGGGATTACCCTTTTTTGGTATTTATCCCTGTCTAACCCCACCACCCACCTCTCCACTAATCCTAAATTGCATCATAATACCATTGTAACTCACCCTGCCAAATATGGCTGATTCCTACCCTGGATCCAGATCGACTGGCTGCCATCCCGTCTCGTATGTTAGCTGGATTCTGGGTCCTGCGGCTGAGGAAGGAACCTCTGTGGAGAGTTCATCCCCTCTCGACAATCCGGGATCCCTGAGGATTGCTGATGCCTATTCGGAGGGAGTCCTGAGCTGCGTACATAAAATTACGGACTTCCAGCAGACCGGGTGCTCCCCAACGATCCCGGGATCCCTGAGAATTGGTGATACCGATCGGAGCGAGTCCTGAGCAGCGTGCATGAATGCACGGATTCCAGCTGAGCGGGTGCACAGCCCGGTGCCGTGGTACAGGAAAGCACAGTCTCTTGAAACTGCTGATGCCTACCGGAGCTGAGACTGGAGTGGCCTGCATGAGACCACGGACTTCCAGCTAGTCGGGTAAGTGCTTAAGGAAGTCCGACCTGCCGACCGTAATTATCAGTGGTGTAGCTCACGCAACAAATCCCCAAGCCTCAAGGAATTGAACCTGGAGCATACAGAACTTTCGCTATGCCCGCTACCATGGCCGGCGGACTTCTGGGGATGCGCCGGAGCTCCGCAAGATGGCGGTGATAATCGGAGGAACAGCGCCGCCCACGCAAAGATCAAGAAAGAGCCCAGAAATTCATTGAGGCGCACTTGGAAACAGCAGGTTGAGAAGGACGGCAATACGGGCTGCCACGAAGGCTCAATACTCCTGAAGGCATTTCCAGACTCCGCCTAGTGCGATGCCTCAATCCCGGGATGAGCACTGGATCTAGACTGGTGAGAAGGGGGCGGGGCACATCATTGTCTTGCGTGAGTGTTATTAAAGTTTCTAAAGAACAACTCCACATACAAATATAATATAACACTGGAAACAAGGGGGTCAGTTGTGAGGCACTGATCTCACAACACATGATATTACGTTTTTCACAATGCCTCACCCTAAGATAGCGGTCGCCCCGAAGAGTACCCTGTGAGTCATTGATGTTACAATGCCTGACCTTAACATGGCGCCCCACCCTGAAGAGGCTTTAGGTCTGTGATTGGTGGCATTAAAGGGAGACACACTACGGAGGAGTGCCTACGACAACAGCAAGGGCAACCTTAATCAACTCAAATTAACACAGGAATTAACAGAGTATCACACACAGGAGCCAGACTTGCTGCCCCATCAGCACACAGTGGAGATGGTTACTTCGTCTAGGGACAGTTACTTCCTCTAACAAGCTGAGACAGTGTTAGCTTGTTCCTGAAAGAACACCTGCTCCCCTCCACAGATGGTGATATAGTCAATTAATCAAGCATGCACATCGCATTGCTAACAGGGAAGAAAAGGAGAACACTCATTTTGTTTTAAAGCAAGATATTCAATCATCTTCTATTATAATGCATTCATGGTCGGTAATATACAGTTAAAGGCAGCACTGCATGAATTGAATTAAATGACAACCAAAAAGGACTTGGTGCTCTAGAAAGGTGACTGTGGTGATAGTGGCGACGCAAGTGCAATAGTGAACAGCAGAAAACGGCACACTGTGACTCTGGTGCAAATAATGTACAGTGAGTGGTTCAAATCATGTGACTGAGTGGTATAACAGATTTAAAAACGATTTATTTCCATTGTATGAACCACAATTAGAGGAGTACGCCTATTAATAAGCTTTGGAGTCGACGGCGTTTCGATCAATGTAAGTCAGGATCGTCATCAGGACAGGGTTGTCCAACTTGGGGGGTGCTGCAAGGGAACAAGAGTGTATCAGGCCAGTGGGCAGGGGGGTGGCGGCGGAAAAAGGGGAGGTGTTTGGGGGGAGGGGGGTGCTGACAGGAACAGTAATTACCTGGGGATTACCGTTGTAATAAGCGAGTTCAGTTCGCCGTGGTTCGGCACGAGTCCTATGAGAGAGAAGGGGTTCGGGCAGTCAATAAAATGTGTGTCCGATCAGAGGGAAGGCAAGGGGGCAGCATCGAAGTGGAGAGCCCGGGGGTACTAACCTTAGTGATCTCACGCCGCGCAGGAACGAAGCCTGTAGTCTGGTGAACGGGATCGCTAGTGAGAAGCTGGTTACTTCCGCGTCTAGGCGGGGCTTGGGGAGGACAAGGGTGGATGACGGCTGGGGTAAGGGGCGTGGTTTAGACTGGGGCGGGCCCCATGTGTCATACCCTGGAGAGGGAAGAGAGACTAGAGGCGGGTAGGGGGTAGGCCAAGTTGGTTAAGGAAGGCAGCGGGATGGTTGACTCAGTGACAGTGTATCGGGAAACGATAAATTATACATGGTAAAATTACATAGACGAATGCTGCCCCCTTCCCTTCCCTCTGATCGGACACACATTTTATTGACTGCCCGGCCCCCTTGTCTCTCATAGGACTCGCGCCGAACCACGGCGAACTGAACTCGACCGTCTGGTGCTCCCTGCTGGTCAGTAACACGAGATGTCTTTTTTACTTAACTAGTTTGAACGTCCATGCATGTATAGCATATGATACCCTCTATTTCCATTTTAGTGCTCCCACGCAGGTTTGGAAACAATTCAGAGGACCTCCCTCGGTCGCTTATTACAACGGTAATCCCCAGGTAATTACTGTTCCTGTCAGCACCCCCCCCAAACACCTCCCCTTTTTCCGCCGCCACCCCCCTGCCCACTGGCCTGATACACTCTTGTTCCCTTGCAGCACTCCCCAAGTTGGACAACCCTGTCCTGATGACGATCCTGACTTACATGGATCGAAACGCCGTCGACTCCACAGCTTATTAATAGGCGTACTCCTCTAATTGTGGTTCATACAATGGAAATAAATCGTTTTTAAATCTATGATACCACTCAGTCACATGATTTGAACCACTCACTGTACATTATTTGCACCAGAGTCACAGTGCGCCGTTTTCTGCTGTTCACTATTGCACTTGCGTCGCCACTATCACCACAGTCACCTTTCTAGAGCACCAATTCCTTTTTGGTTGTCATTTAATTCAATTTATGCAGTGCTGCCTTTAACTGTATATTACCGACCATGAATGCATTATAAAAGAAGATGATTGAATATCTTGCTTTAAAACAAAATGAGTGTTCTCCTTTTCTTCCCTGTTAGCAATGCGATGTGCATGCTTGATTAATTGACTATATCATTTTTACCTATTGGGACATTGTTTTTTGTATATACCTTCCTTATCCAGTCCTAATCGGGTATATGGGTCACACTCCTGTAAGTCTTTACTACCCCTCCTCAGATGGCTGACTCGCACATCTAAACAAATAAAATAAAAATAGGAGAATGGACTATTCAACCCTCCCCAACTCAAGGAAAGAGCAATAGACTTCACCAGACACCACATCGGTAGAGTTTCCTGGATACTGTTGTTCAAATGATGGGCTGCTCTGCCTCGCCTCCACTGTAGTTTCTGTGGTTTGCAGGCCTCACATGTTACTATACGCCTCTCTAGACAACTGTAGATGGAGTGACCTGTTATATCCCTCCATGGAATTAGAAAAAGGAGACAACCTATGGTCAAAGAAGATAACAACCATCTTGGATTGATCAATAATTTGACACTTCCCTCATTATTTAGTCCAACCATTCACAGCAACAAGATGCAAATGTGAAACCAACATCTCCTCCCACATATTCATACAGAGCCTGAACTCTCAGCCATTAAATATGCACCCGCCAAACCCCACCTGGAACTCTAAACTTGTGCATTATGGACCCAACTCATGGTCCATAAACTACCCAGAAAATCTGACCAGTAATGCTAAAAAGAACCTAAAGCACAGTACCATAAAACAGCACCCGGAAACACTTATAGTAGACAACTACCACACCACTACTAACGGCAACACGAAAACTAACTTCATCTTTGACGCAAATCGCCCGATTAAGTGGAAAAATACCTTCCTTCTTCCCTTTCAAGTCACCAAATCAGTTAATATTCCCTATGGAGAAAAAATCTCCACAACAGTCACCCCTACCTTTAAAGGGGAACTCACAATCTCTATCTTCAGAACAGGAAACATTTTCGTACAGGCCACTGACATGCACCTCAATATTTTTGATCGTCACTTCCCAACATTACTCTCCTCTCTAACTCACCAATTCCATCAAACACAATCCCCCCCACCCCAACAAAAAAAACAGAAACAACCCAATCTCCCTCCCTGGACAACCCAGGCTACAACTTATGAACATCGACCATCACTAAATATAATCTCACTACTCCCATCATTACACTCTGCCGCCAAACACCCTCTGCAATGGCCTCAACCGCTACCTCCAGGTCCAGCAAATAAACAATGCAAGGTTGAATTGGAGCTAGCCAGATCGGACTCTAACGACTTTCTTTCCGTGACTGAATCTCCTACAGGCACCCTCCTTGACCTCAGGAGACCCAACGCTACCCTTGCAATCTATCTCCAACTCTACTACTGCCCCTACTCCGCCTGTGCTAACCATCTCCGTACCCAACGTCACAGTTAATCCATCAGACACTGACTTCCCTCTAGCCGCTACTAACTCCTCCCCCTGACCCACCACCTCATGCCCTAACCACTCCCACTGCTAATCACACTGCCAATCCCCCAGACACTGACTTACTCATTACCCTTTCTCACTCCCCTCCCTCGGATGCAAGACCCACAACACCTCCTCCTAACCTCTTGACCGGAAGCAACAACGACCTAACTCCTCACTTCCAATCTATCCCCACTCCCAACCCCAATGATGCCACTCAATTCCACAATCCAGTACCCTCTCCCTCCATAGACCCTGGTCATACACTGCCCCTGACGAAGATATCATGCCCTCTAAGCACACTTTCCCAGGTACTGCTCCAAATGGAGTAGAAAATAAACTCCCTAGCAGCAGATATCCTACACATTCATCTAAGCCTCCCCAACCAAATTAATCCTCTTTGCTCACACACTGCGGGTAACTACACACCTTCCCACCATACCGCCTCTTCCATGGCCCCTGCTTGGCACCTCAATGGCCCACCAATCCTATGAGGAATCAGGCACATCGTCCCAGCCGAGTTCTCCGACCCATTTCAGAACGTGAAACAGATGATATAATTGACTCTTACCTCGAAATTAGCCAGAACTCGGCCGCATTGACAATCCCAGTTTTAGTGAGCACTAATAGAATCCCTAGACCTGTCCTCTTGCCCAGACCCCATGCTCAATACACTTCCATACATACAGCACACACCACCATGGAGGCGCTCTGGTCTCTATCGTACATGCTCCTCCTTGTAGATCAGCAGTACAACACGCCACAGACATTGCTGAAGTTATACTTGCGGACGTATTAGACATCGCATTCCTCACAGAATCCTGGCTCAATGACCCCTCTACCCCCATCCTAAACCTTCTCACCCCCCCAGGCTACAACATCATCAGACACGACAGACTGATCAAAACAGTTGGAGGCCATGCTATCATCCATAAATAAGGAATACAGCTTACCAGATTAAAATCCACAGAATACCTGACTCTTGAGTACCTAGGTGTCGAACTTACAGCCAAAGGCACCACTCCGATCAAATTTCACACCATCTATCATCCTCCTGGTGAATGTACCCTCTTCACAGAAGAACTAACTGACTAATAACTCGTATCTCCCTTATGGACACGGAAGACGTGTTCCTGGGTGACTTCAATATCCACTAGAACAACCAAGAAGACACTACAACCCAGAACCTCTGCACCTGCTTGAAATTGCCAACCTGAAACAACTCTGCAATGAAGCAACACACATTAAAGGAGCAACTCTGGATACGATCATTACCAAAAATGAGCTGGTCTCCTTGAGATTTCTCCCATTGACTGGTTCAACCACCACGTCATACTGTTCAATATTCACTTGCATGTCAGAAACCAACCAATACGACCTGACAAACCTAAGCACTGGACCAGGAACATCAAAGGAGTCCCCATAACTGACCTGGAATCCAGGATTCATGCCCATCTACAACCCCAGCCTTCCACTATGATGACCGACGACCTCACAGCCCACTTTAATTCCACAATGACAGAGGTATTAGATCAAGTAGCACCACTCAAACTCAAACATTTGAGATCTACCAAATCTAAATCTTGGTTCAATATGGATCTGAATAACAAAAAAAGACAACTCAGACAATTAGAATGAACCTGGAGACTAAACCCTTCGAATCTTCACCTAGCACAAATTTGGCCAACCCGGTCGGCATATAAAAAACACATTTTTAGAGAAAAGCCCACTTTCTTCCGCAGTCAACTAGACCAGGTGAAGAATAGACCAAGAGAACTCTTCAACATTGTCCAGCGCCTTGAGACCCTATGGGTATGTAGCGCGCTTTATAAGTGTCACTGATTGATTGATTGAAAAGTCAAAAAAACAGCACAACCCCACTAGAATTAAAAGTCACCAAAGATCAATAGGAAGAAATCACCTGCTTCTTCACTGATAAAGTCACAAAAATTGAGCAATCCTTCACCCAAACCTCAAATCCTCCCTCCCTTGCAACCTGCCCCCCTTTAAGCATCCCAGACCATACAGATTGAAATCCTACCATGGACAACTAGACCCACTTCCAACTGAAAAATTAAACTAAATGGTCGAACTACGAACCCAGGTCGGTAATCAAAGTCTTTAATATAATTGCAAGCTTAAAGCCTTCTTTCCACACTACGGACCCCCTCCCATCCACAATAGTAAAAAAACTCAACCATATCATTGCCCCTGTTTGGACAAAAATCATCAACTCATCTGTCACATCAGGTTATGTCCCAGACTCCCTTCAGCTAGGACAAATCACGCCCTTACTCAAGAAACCAGGGGCCGACCCCAACAAGCTCAACAACCTCAGACCTATCTCCAACCTTCCGTTCCTAGCTAAATCTTTGGAGAAGGGCGTTCTCCAACAACTAAATAAACATATAGACAACTTCAACCTCCTCGACACCTTTCAGTCGGATTTTAGTAAAGGATAAAGCACCGAAACAGTGATACTCAATATTGCAGATGATATCTGCAGAGCCTTAGATGAAGGTACTGCCTGCCTCCTCATCCTTATTGACTTATCAGCAGTATTTGAAACAGTAAACCATCAAGCTTTACTTGAGACTCTGAAGAGCCGATGTGGTATTAATGGCACAGTCCTAGAATGGTTCACTTCCTTCCTTCAGCACCATTCGTAACAGTTTAAAATCAACTCCTGCCTCTCTGTTACCACCACAAACTTGGAGTCCCGCAAGGAGTGATCCTATCACCATCCCTCTTCAATCTCTTCTCTTCATGGAACCCCTTGCAATTCTTTTGAAACAAGCAGGGGTTCATTACCACCTATATGCTGATGTCACACAAATATCCTACAAAATCAAATCGCCCAGTGATATCCGACACCTCAATGTCACGCTTACCAAGATCTAAACCTGGTTAAACACAACCACTTAAAACTGAACCTGGACAAAACGGAATTAATACTGTTCTCTCCGAAAAGTAACCACCAACCAATTCAAGTCTGGCTCAAGGAGCTGGATGCTCTAAACTGCTCCCTCATCCTATCCAACTCAGTAAAGTCATTAGGCATTACCCTGGACAAGAACATGTCAATGAACGACCGTATCAAGAACTCTGCAAAAAGTGTGCTTTACACCCTAAAACACCTCAAGAAAATTAAAGCTTTCATTCTTCAAGATAATATCAAGACAATTGTACAATCCCTAGTCCTTTCTAAACTGGACTATGGAAACGCCATCCAAACAGGATCACCGAAAGCTCACCTAGCCCCACTGAGGTCAGTCCTTAACATGGCAGCCCGACTCATAACTGATGTAAAAAGATTTAAACACATCTCACCAACCCTCTACATACTCAACTGGCTTCCCATGGAAGGCAGATGTATTTTCAAACTGGCCTGCATCACTCATAAGACCCTTCACACCCAATCCCCAAACTACCTAAACAGCAAACTAGTTGAAGCAGGGAAATCCAGAACTCTGATAAGCACCAACTCACTTCTGCTCATCCCTCCGAAGCTGAAAAAGAAAATTACCCAGTACTGGTCCTTCCCTGGCAATGTACCCAGGATGACCCGATCGAACTCAGATGCAACCCCTCCTTCTCTTGCTTCAAAAGGACCTGAAACTCTTTCTTCTCAACCAATACTTTACAGCCCAAGGCAACCGACCCAGGCATCAATAACTTATTAGACTCCCCGCTCACTTTGACCTTCACGGATGGTGGGGGCATATTATCAAGAAAGGGCGTTACATTATCGCCGCTTTTATCGGCAGGAAATTGCAGATAAAGCGGCGATAATGTGCTTGATAATATGTTCTATGAATTCCAATCAAAGCCCACGTTAGAAGGCCCACGAAGATGTTCTTGATAATATGCCCCGTAGTTTTCTGACTGTGTCAGCCACCTGCGTCCTTCTGCCCTCTCTGGATACATAAGTATTATGTCTTTGCTTTTGTCTTTATGAATCCTCATGTACAGCGATGTTATGCAATTCTTTTTCTTTTCCTTTGTGTATGTAAAGGTGCTTTCTTTTCTCTTTTCGCGCCAGGATACTCCGGCAGTAATTGAGCGCGTAATAAAACAGCATAATAATAATAATAATAATAAAGCGCTCTGGTCTAGCTAGCGCTATATAAAACTTTATAAATAAAAAACAGTACTTCAATGGTGCAGACATGCTCATTGTATGCTTGGAAAACAATCATGTTTCAAGTGTTTTAATTTTTTTCCACGCAAATGCTTGAAATATGTTTAAAAAAAGGATGTGGATCATCAGTTTTAGAGCAATATTAACTGAAGACAGAGAGGGCATCAGCCCCTTGTTTATTTGTTACCTTAATGCAGCTACTTAAATCATCTCTTTGGCCCACATGCATCAAGCATTTTTGGAGTCGCAAACGGTGCGATTCCTTAAAATCGGCCGTTTGCGATTCCAAAAGTGCTTTTTGGGTTGCATGAAGCAATTTTAGAATTCGTAACTTGTTTGCGAGTTCTAACATTGCGATTGCTTTTAAGAAGTCGCAAATGTGCGATTTCTTTAAAGCAATGCATCATTACTTTTAAAAGTGCGAAATCAAAATTAGGGTGTCAAATTTACCGAGTAGTTGAACCACTCGGTAAATGTGGAAAAAGTGATTAAAATGCTGAAAATGCTTTTTTTTCAACATTCATGTTACGGACACACATGTCCTTAGGACATGTGTGTGTGAAACATGATGCGAAAAATACATTTCAGGGGTGCATGGGGGGTCCTTTGGACCCCCCCCTGCACCCATGAAATTTTCAAAGTGCCACTCGCAATTTGCTAATGCCTTCCCATTGACTCCTATGGGCCTTTTGGCCCATAGGAATCAATGGGAATTGCGAAAATTAACTTAAGAATTCGGTATTTATTTGGGATTCGGTAAAAATTGCGATTTTTACAGAATCACAAATGAATACCGAAAAAAATGATGCATAGCATTTTGCAATTCTTAATTTGCGATTCGTTATTTTTCGCAAAATTAAGAAGTGCAAAATGTCTCAATGATGCATGTGCCCCTTTGTTCTTTACTAGTCGTTAAATCTTGTGCTTTAACAGTGGTCTGTGGAGGCAATCGATGACCTCAGCAGCTCTTGTATGTGTTTCTCCTAGATGGAGGGATTTACTTTTGTTTTCTTTAGGCACAATTAGGGCCCTTTTGGGCCATATGCTGTAGTGTGGCTTAATTTGTGCAAATAGACTGGAGCATTTGAAAGCCTCTGCTCTGCCTGTAGACCACATGGCCCCAGCCACACTGCATTCTCCCTTTGCAGTACAGTAAGTACTGATACCAGAGGACCTGATGCAATGCTGGACCATTATCTAACCAATCATTGCTTTCAGGTGTTAGTTCAACTGTTAGTTCAACTGGATCAACTCAGCTGACCCAATACTACACATCCCAGAATACATATGACCGTCAGTCAGTATGGTAAATGTACAGTGGAGGCTGCCTCATCACCACACCTGTCTTCGCCATAAATTCATCCCGTCTTTCCGAATCCTGTTCCTGATTTTGTCCCTTGTCACTCTTACATATTTCTATGTACGTAGTTCGGTGTACTTGCAAAACTTTCTCACAGGGAACTTTTTTTTATTTCACTCCTAAGCCTGTCGTACCCTTCTAGGTTTTCTCTGGGCCTCTTCTTCTAGTCAGAGCAAAGCCTTTCTCTTATCTCTTCTCTGTTCTGTATTACCGGACATCTTTAAAAATCTCTAGCCTGTCTCGACGCATCCCCCTTTGTTGAGAGGGGCCGATTTGACCTCCTGGGCGGTCAGCATTGTGTGATACCATGTTCCATTATTTAAAATGGATGGTGCCTCCTTATTACCGTTGTTTACTGTTACCTTGTAAATTGTTGCGCTACACTCCTATGAGAATGCATGTGACATGTTTGCATGCTCCCCGGGTAATTACCCATTGTTCATCAATACTCCCCGTCTCTTCTCAGTCCCATAGTACACATCTTCACTAAAGCAACAGCAGACATACATGAAATAAAAGAAGGCGAGTTAAAGTGTATATTTTTTGGTGGTGAACAAAATGCACAACTCTAGCTTTGCTGCCATACAGAATAAGCTGTCTCCAAAAAGGCGAAGGAACCTTCGTTTTTCAGTACAAATGGGCACCGTGCTATAGGTCAATTACCACTACGTATATGACAACATTTCAAAAACCAGCATTTGCAGGTCCCACATTTGAGAGCAGTGCGTAAACATGCACTTTGTACTTCTAGTCCTTGCTTACAAGAAGCAGTAAAAGAGGCACAGTTACTGTCAGCCTTGCTTCTTGTAAGCAAGGACTTGCGGCCACATGCATCAACCTATTTAGGAAGTGCAAACGGTGCGAATCGGTAAATTCGGCCGTTTGCGCTTCCTAAATAAGTTTTTGGGATGCATGAAACAATTTTTGAAAATCCGCATTTTTTTGCAATTCCTAAAAATGCGAATGCATTTAAGGAATCACATTTGTGCGATTCCTTAAATGCAATGTATGAATTTGTAAAAAAATGCGAATTTTGAAATAGGAAGTGCAAATTAACACGAGGTTGACCCTCGTGGTAATTTGCAAAATTCTTTAAAAAAGCACAAAAATGCATTTTGGAAAGTGTCATGTTACACACACACATGTCCTTTGGACATGTGTGTGTGAAACTTGCACTAAAACAAACATTTCAAGGGTGCGGGGGGGGGTCCCTCAGCACCCTTGCAATGCATCAACAAAATGTCATTGGCAAAAATTTTTTTCGCAAAAAGGCATTAATTCCTATGGGCCTCTAGGCCCATAGGAATCAATGTAATGCCATTCCTTAATTGCGATTCGAAATTAAGGAATCGCAATTTCCGAAAATTAAGAAATCCTAAAAAGTTTTAGGATTTCTTGATGCATAGGATTTTGCAATTCCTAAATTGCGATTCCTTGATGATGCATGTGGCCATATAAGTACAAAGTGCGTGTTTACGCACCGCTTGCAGGATTTCAAAACACATAAATAAAAGGCATTGACATTTACAATGCCAATAGCTCAAACTCTCGCATATGCGAGATCTATTGCATTGCAAATGCTTGTTACACTTGTTGGCTATTTGATCTTCCTTGGATGTAAAGCAAATGGTATAACTAAGTGAAATAGTAAAGCTATTCATAATGCATATAGTGTCATAACGTTAATCAAAAACTCATATACTCCAAAAGGAAGGGGATGTCTCTTATTAAACATTCTCCTTCTTTTGCAGTTATGAAATGATGTGGGGCATGCCCACTGGCCAGCATCACCCTCAGAGGAAATCTAACAGTGTGTTTTACTCAAATGGACATTTAAAGGAATAAAATACCTGTGCATTTTATCCCAAGAATGTGAATCAGAACATTCTACAGGTTTCAGACAAAATGACATTAGACTTTGTACAGTGGCATTTCTTAAAAATATCACCCATTGAGCAGTATGGACCTTATTACAGTATCTGTTGGCAATCATTAAATGACTCTAGAATTAAAGATCTCAACTGACCATATTTAAGCACAGATTCACTAACACTTTGTGGCGGGAATATTTTACTTTTGTAACGCCAGCCACGGCCCGTGCAGGTAAGAGCGGTAGGGCCGGGTGGGGGGTATTTTGATGGACGATAACGAAGAAAAATTTATTATTTATTTAATTTCCACTCGTCTACATCCATTGTGGAGTGGAGAAGTGTGGCTCAATGGTTAGAGCGGCAGACCCTGATGCAGAGGTCTAGCCCGGGACCAGGGTTCAATTCCCCGCCTCGGCGGGTCTTGAGCTCAAAAATTCCATGGACCTGATAATTCTCGCCTCGGTGCCTATTCCAATCATGGAGTCCCACTCTGCAACTCTGGGCAATAGCTTGCTTAATCTCCACAACGGCCCCCACAACGCTAAGGATGCCTGGCCTCCACCTTGGGGGTGCCCAGGAGTGGACACCTCACAGGGAAAGCCAGGATGGGTTCCACAGCGGTATTCGTACAAGCGCCTTGAGACCCTTGCGGGTGAGTAGTGCGCTATACAAGTATCAATTTATTATTATTTAATGTTACGCAGTTGTGTAACGCAAACCCGGTGCTACGTGTTGTGGTGCTATTTTCTTTCCAGTTCAAATCAGACTTTGCAACATAAGAAATACCCTGAGCACAGAAAACCAAAGCTCATAAAACACTATTTTATGAAGTCAATGCGGTATTCAATGAGTGGAACAGTGCATCATTCAATATTTATTTTTCATATTCATTGCTTGTATTGAACAAGTATATAGCATCAGAGAACGCAGGCAACTGACACGTGTTTTCATCCTAGTGACTTTTTCAGGGCTGTAAAAACATAAGGAGACCTAAAGCATACAGAATAGTTCAAGGTCAAGAGAAGTCTCTATTCTGATCTGTATTAAGAAGGTGTATCGCAAGACTGTAGTTCAGCAACTTGGAATGTTAGTCAAAATGCCTCTCTATATTCTGAGAGTGCACACCTGCCCCATGTCAGTACTGGGAAAGGTGAGAAAAAGAAGTCGAAGAAGTCTTATACAACAATGAAATCAGTATGTCTGCTTCAGTGGACAGTTTGCTGGATGGTCCTGAAAAACCTGATTATTTAGGTACTCTGCGTTGCTAAGTAAAGTCCTCCAATCAGGATTTGCATTAGCAAGTTGGCCAAAGTCAAGCCAAGTAGTGCTATGAGCTACTTAGCACTAATTGCTTCAAGGGGGTATTTTCTGGGTGGTACATGGGTGTTCCCATACAGCAATCAATTGGATTTTACACCCATCCCTCTGTGCAAACAATTGCAGACAGGGTTTTGCTACAAAACCTTATGCCTCCTTGAGGCAGGCATAATGGAGGAGATATGTTTTAATTTCTCCTCACCTGCCAAACTTTGCATGTGCGCTTCATTGTACAGCACACATAGCAAGTGGCAAAAGTATTAAAGCCTGTTACATAGAAA
Source organism: Lissotriton helveticus (assembly GCF_964261635.1). Lineage (NCBI taxonomy): Eukaryota > Metazoa > Chordata > Amphibia > Caudata > Salamandridae > Lissotriton > Lissotriton helveticus. The sequence continues at coordinate 353,501,822 of NC_136063.1, read as the reverse complement.
GTGGCAAAAGTATTAAATCCTGTTTCTGTATTGGAAGGGTCCGGTTCAAGTACAAAAAACATACTTTAGAGAATGCACACACCCTTGCACTGTGGCATAATGGGGTGTGCATTGGATCATCGGAGCCTAAGGTACAACAGTTCTGAGGGAAAGCAAAACAGTGGCTATCTTATTAGAAAAGTGTTTTTTCACCCAATTGTTTATGCATCCGCAATGTAGCAACTTGGTTCTGGAATGGTGACGTTTCACAATCACCTACACACACCATATGGCACGATCTAAAATACTGAATTGATAGCTGATCCTTTAATTGGAACCAGCAAGACATAAACAACAAATTCTGCATCTGAGACAACATTGAAGAAGGGACGGCATTTAATGTTCAGTCCCTACAAGATAAACACACATTTCGAAGAACAGGGCATTAGGGATATATTGTATCACGCACTTGTTTTTGTGACCTCTCCAAAAAAGGGGTAATGCCAAAATCCCTCCATAGTATTACACCAGCCTAAACAGGGACAAAATTAAGGCACTGCATCATCACTATGGGGCATATTATCAAGAACGCCGTTAAAAATTATCGCCGGTTTAGCGGTAGAAAACTGCCGCTAAAACAGGGATAATAGGCTTGATAATATGCCCTTGAGAATTCCAATAGAAGTCCATCTTCTATTGTGAACATGGGCTTCTATTGGAATTCTCAAGGGCATAATATCAAGCCCATTATTCCCGCTTTAGCGGCAGTTTTCTGCCACTAAACCGGCGATAATTTTAACACTGTTCTTGATAATATACCCCTATATTCGTTGTGTGCAGCAACGACTGTACAGTCACCATTACGTTACAAATTAGTTTTCTTAGAATGTCTCAGGATCCTGTATCATTGTCATAAAAAACTATAATTATAGCTTTGTGAAAGTTTCAATAGTGTTGTGGGAAGATTTAGATGGTTTATTTGACATAGTTGTACCTGCAGATTTGTGGACAGAATGTAAAATGACAGTTGATTGGCCAAAATAAGAATATCCAGAAGATGCTAAAACAGGTGCTCCAAGTCCGGAGGTAATGAGGAAATATTATCAAGTTATATCCTATTTGAAAAATAAAATTCCTCCAAAAGAAACAGATTGGGTAAAAATTGATAGGACACTTCAAAAACCTAAAGAATATGTACATGCTCACGATGAAAGATTGTTTCTAGTTATTAAACAATACAGTGGATATGAGAAGTTAAGTGATAAGGATATGAGGCATTTTGTATATAGGTTTATGTTTGGTTTAAGACCCGAAATAGGTGAAATGATAAAGCAACATATGATGTGTTGGCAGTCCAGTTCAGTGAATGGCATGCTAAGATATGCAAAGTACTGTAGTGATGAAATTGATGCCAAACAGCGAAAACTTAAAGAAAAGGCTATGTGGGTACAAGTAAATGTTGCAGAACAACAGGAAGTGCTGTTATATAATCAAAATAATGAAGCGAGAAAAAGCAAAAATGAAGGGCAATATGAATAAAGGGAAAGGACAAATTAATGTAGATGAAGCTAAAAAGAAATGGCTATGTCATAATTGCGTCAAGATAGGGCATTGGAGGAACGAGTGTAAGTTACCCCCAAAGGTTAATCCTGAAAATAAATCATTGAATCCACAGGTGCAGAATGAGGAAAATCCACAGTCATCGCCACAGCAACAGGTAGTTACTCAACAGAGTGTTAATCTTCAGAAATACAGTGCAGAGACAGAATTCTACGGAGGAGAGCAGGTAAAAAGATTGCTGCGTGCAGCTGCAATTCCGCAGTTTTGGTTGAGGTCGGATGGAAATGAGTCAGATGAGAGTTATTAACGGTGCCCAGGAGAGGAAGTGGAGTGCGTGCTTGGCGCAACTCTGGAGGTAGATCAGTCTGGTTCTTTTGTGAATGGAAAGGTGAATGGTGTAAATATTACTTTCCTAGTGGACACAGGTGTTACCCGTTCTACAGTTAGATCAGTAGAAATTCAAAACCTTCCTCTCTCAGGTGAGCATATCCAAGTTGTAGGTGTGACAAACAGGCATATTAAAACACTGTCACACAACCCGTGGAGGTGGAAATTGGAAATTTTAAACAGATGCATCGCTTTGTAGTATGTGATAGCAGTCCTGTTAATTTGCTTGGACGCAACATACTTTGTAAAATGAACTGTGCAATTTACTGTTCACCAGATGGCATTGCTTTCCAGACAGCAGATGATGATATTCTGTATAACATGACCATGTTGATAAAAGATTCAGAAAAGAGTGAAATGTTTCCTGTGTTTGACAAAGAGAAAATCCCAAATGAATTAAAATAAACAGTCAAAGAAAAGGTGTGGGACTTTACAGGAGAAGAGTTAGGTCTAATGAAAGGTGTGAGTCCTGTAAAAAGTTCTGTAAAAGGAGCTATTTATGCGAATACCCCACAGTATAAATTAACACCAGAGATAATTGAAGGAGTAACCCCTGTAATTGACACAATGATTGAGCAAGGAATCCTGAAAGAAATAATGAGTAGCCCATGTAATTCACCTTTAATGGGACTGAAAAAGCCAAACGGAACTTTTAGGATTGTGCAGGATTTACGAAAAGTGAATGCAATTGTTGTCCCATGTTGTCCAATTGTACCAAATCCAGCTGTGAAATTGTATCAGATTCCACATGATGCCGAATGGCACACAGTCATTGATTTGTGTAATGCAGTCTTTACAGTTCCATTACATCCTGAGAGTCAGTCAGTTTTTGCGTTCAGGTTTGGTGAGCGTATTTTGCCATGGTGCCGAATTCCTCAAAGGTATGTTGAAAGTCCCTCAATTTTTAATCAAATGTTGAAGAAATCATTGGAAAGTCTAATAATGCCTGAGAAATCTGTTTTGGTTCAATATATTGATGACCTATTAGTGGCATCAAGGACCAAAGATGCTTGTATTTCTGACACAATTGCATTGCTGAATCATTTGGCAGAAGGAGGACATAAAGTGTCTCCATCAAAATTACAGTTTTGCCAACAAGAAGTACAATATCTAGGTCATAATATTGGAAAAGGGACGAGACAAGTGACCTCAGAAAGAATAAAAAGTAATAGAGGAATGAATTCCCCAAAAACACAGAAGCAGGTGAGAATGTTTCAGGGAATGGTTGGTTATTGTCAACAGTGGATCAGTGGATTTTCGTTAATTGAAAAACCCTTACAGCGCTTAACAAAAGGAGATGTGAAAGACCCTATAGTGCTGAATGAAAAAGAGATGGAAGCATTTGAGCAGTTGAAAACTAGCTTGTGTGAAGCACCAGGATTAGCAATGCCTGATTGTGAAAAAGAGCTTGAACTGTATTGCAGTGAAAGAGATGGGTGTGCATTATCAGTTCTGATTCAGAGGCATGGAAGAATGAGAAGACCAATTGCCAATTGTTCTGCAGTTTTAGATCCAGTAGCTAGAGTATTGCCTGGATGTTTGAAAGCAGTTGCTGCCACAATTGTGAGTTTGGAACAAAGTGAAGGTTTAGTGATGGGGTACTCAGTGAAGTTATATGTGCCACACTGGGTTGAAATCCTCCTCATCAGGACAAAAACCCAATACATCACAAATAGTAGATTAACCAGATACGAAAAAGTAATTCTGGGTGCAGACAATGTGACAGTTGCAAGGCGTGTAAATGTAAATCCTTCCACTTTGTTGCCTGATACATTGGATGTGGGAGTCAAAAATGACGTTGATCACAAATGTTAGGATGTGATGAGTACTCTACAAAACCAAGACCTGACATTAAGGATGAACCTTTGGAAGAATCAGACTATGTGATGTTTGTGGATGGTTCATGCCTGAGAACAGATGAAGGTGCATTGAGTGCTGCATATGCTGTATGTACAGTGGCAGATGTCATGGAAACATCTTTCTTGAAAGTAATACGTTCCGCCCAAGTGGCTGAGTTGATTGCTTTGATTCGAGCATGCAAACTGGGAAAAGATATCCGAATGACCGTAGTGACTGACAGTCAATATGGATTCGGACTTGTCCATGATTATGAGCAACTGTAGTGTCTCAAAGAGGATATATGACTTCTGCAGGATCACCTATCAGAAATGCTGAGTTTGTGAAAATGTTACTTGAGGCTGCCTAAGAAGATTGCTGTAGTGAAGTGCGCAGCTCGCAAAAATGGAGATGACTATGTCACTGAAGGTAACAGGTTTGCAGATGCAATTGCTCAGTACTGTGCTAAAAACACAGCCTCTATACATTGGGACAGAGAAAAAGAACATGTTTCAAGTCCTTTGATGCTTACTAACATATTTGAGACTTGGCAGGAAGTGAGACAGTTGCAAGAAGGGGCAAGTGATGAGGAAAAAGATACATGGATAAAAGCATGTTGCAGGCAAAGAGAAGAAGATGAAATTTGGGTGTACAGAGATGAAAGACCAGTAATGCCTGATAGCATGATCTCTAACATGGCCCGAATGTACCATGGTCAAGCACACATTGGTCGAGATGCAATGATTAGACTTTTAAGACAAACTTGGTATAATCCCAAGTTCCGTATGATTGCAGAAAGCTTATGTCATAGATTCTTAGTGTGTCAACAATTGAATCCAGGACGAAAAATTGTTTTAAGTCTGGGAACCATAGGACGGGAGGGAGGTCTTTTCACCAGAATGCAGTTAGACTTCATAGAGATGCAACCGTTTGAGATATGTACTAGTAATGATTTGTTTGTTTTCACGATGGATTAAGGCATTTCCCACAAGAAGGAATGATGGAGTTACTGTTCTTCTTCTAAGAGAAATCATTCCTCGATTAGGTTTTCCAGTGACTATTGAAACAGACAGAGGAAGTCATTTCCAAAATGAACTGATACAATTGATTTGTGAAGCACTGGACATAAATTGCATTGTGCTTACAGACCAGAGGCTTCTGGGGTAGTTAAACAATCAAAAACAGACTGGGGAAAATGTGTTTGGCCACAGGACTGAAATGGCATGATGCTTTGCCACTTGTTTTAATGACCTTAAGGAGCATACCAGATAGAAAGACAGGGTTGAGTCCTCATGAAATACTGATGGGTCGAGTAATGAGACAAGCGTTTGCACCAGTTGACAAATTGTTAACTATAAATGATGATATCATACTGGATTACTGCATGAATCTGTCTGACATGGTGACTTCTGTATTTCACAAGTGTTCTCTACAGTGGTGGGGAACACACTCCCTGTTACCCCGGAGCCGCGTGAGGGGTAACACGGAGAATTTATCCTTTTGGACTTGCAGCAAACTGGCATGACCAACCCCCTACGTTCTGAGGCTCATGAGGTGGACTAAACTGATTGATCAAGGTATGCAAATGGCAGAGAACCTTGAAACAAATACAGTAGGCACACTATAGCCTGCATGCACCTTCAATTTTTTGTAATCTTCATATATTTTTACATAGAAAACGTGAGTAAGGTGGGGAGTAGTGCACCCTGTCCTGAAGAAGGAGTTGATCTCCGATACATGTTGATGCACCCAAGAGGTATTGTTCGTAACACGACATAAACACCTTTGTCCTCACCATTTTAACAGAACCAGCCTGGGGGGCGATAAAAACTTTTTTTGTGTTTCCCCCACGAGCCAGGTACATTTTTAAATCACTCATACACAACCCCACCACTCACTCACATCCAACCCTCACACACACCACGCATAGTCTTTGTCAAAGTGCTCCCGCGTAGTCGTAGGTAGAAGCACGCCGCATCTTGTAGAGGGGTGCGAAGACCCCAATGATGAAGCATGATACCAAGGGTCCTTTTGGTGTGTGAGGGGTATTTAAAAAACACTGTGTTCCCCACCACTGTAGAGAACACTTGTCACTTCTTTGTGGATTCTTTTTGTTTACACATACAAACCAGGGAGAAGGAATCCTCGTGATATTTCTCTCTCTCCCTTTTTTGTTATTTATTGACTTCTGTATTTCACCAGGTTGGGATTGATGCGAGTACAAAGGAAAAGGATCCAGCTCACGATCTGAGTCCTTTAGACTGGGTTCAGATAAAAGTGCACAGAAGGAGAAACTGCTTAGTTCCATGCTGGGAAAGACCAAAGCAAGTAATCCTGGTCAGTACCACAGCAGTGAAGTGTGCAGGTGGGAAGAGATGAGTACACGCTAGCCACACAATTCGAGTACCAGAACCTGAAAATCAGCATCTGGAAGAAGCAATTACTAGTTCAGACTCTGACACAGAGGGTCAAACAGACCAAACTCCAGATCCTGAAGCTCAACCTGTATGTCGACACCTGGAGATATCAGACACAAGTTCAGCATCTGATGCAGAGAATGAGATCATTGAAATTCCAGATCCTGAAGCTCGACCTGAAAGTCGAGATCTGGAAGTACCAAGTACCAGTTTGGACACCGACAAAGGGCAAAATAAAACTGGTAAAAGTAAAAGCTCTGAAGATCAAACAGAGAATTCTGAGGAAAGGAACATAAATCTTGAGACTGGTGAAAAGGAAATAACTCACGATGAGGATGAGGTTCCAAGTACCAGCCATGGAGAAGTTCCTTGCAAAATAACTGAACTGACGAAAGAAAACCCAGATTCAGTTGGTGAACCAGAAATCATAAAATTCAAAATAAGAGGAAGCGAAGTAAGGTCTGAAACAGAGTCTGATGACAGTGAAGGAGAGACAAAACTACGAAGAAGCTCCAGGAAAAGAGCTTGGAGAACTGAACGTGGAACCATAGAGCCTGAAATAAAAAAGCCAAGAAAAGGAGACAATTGGCCTAAAGATATTGAAGGACTGAAGTTCAAATTGATAAATATAAACCGAAATCAAGTGGAACAAGTGAATGAAATTACAAGTCTAAAGGATCAAATAAAAGAAAATAAAAAAACTGTGCAAAGGCCAAAAAGAGTAAGGAGTCCAAATCAAAAATACACATCACCTGAATGGACTTACATTTCCTTGCCTAATATATAGGAAGTAGAAAGTAGTCAAGAGAACCAAGACACTTTGGGTGAGTGAAAAAGGAGAATAATGAAAGATTGTGTTTAAACTGGAAACTGAAAGATGACAAATTAAAGAAAGTTGGGAAATTTGAAAACAAAAGTGACATCACAGAAAAGAAAGATTTTTGAGGACACATATTTTTCATGTGCAAGAGGTAAAAGAGACATTAAAAAGAAAAGGAATGAAGGACATTTGCTATAGTGTGGAAAGCGTTTTGAATAAATAAAATGTCGGTTAACGTTATTAAAAGATCAAAATGTGCTATTTTTGGTAAATGGTGTAGAATGTGGTTAATTTGTACAGGTTTATTAATGTTTGTATGGCTTATTTTAGCAATATTGATTCCTTTTAGACCAAATTTTGAACATGGGGAACAGAATAATAGTAGAAGTGAAAACATTCATGTTTTAAAGAATGATATGAAACCTGTGGATAACACTGAATTGCACAGAGATAGATCTACTAATGATTTTTCAAGAATGCTTTTACTAGACTTTTTATGAGTATGCAGAAACTATGGACATTTGGGACTGCAACATCTGCATGCAGTTACCAGCATCTGTATCAGAGGTATGTATGTCGTTACTACGCAAGCCTTTACGACGCAACTTTTACAACGCAAGTCGTTTCAACGACTTGCGTTGGGGGGCGCTGGATAGTGAATAGTTTAATTTACTATTATTATTATTATTATTATTATTATTATGCGTTCTTATATAGTGCTCGATTACCCGTAGGCATCTCGGCGCTTGCCTTGGGAACCCGTCCTGGCTTCCCCCAAGGTGAAAGCCAGGCATCCCGCCGCGGGGGAGCCGTAGTGGAGATTAAGCAGGCTAATGCCCAGAGCTGCAGAGTGTGAACCCATGATTCGAGTAGGCACCGAAACGAGAATTATCGAGTCCGTGGATATTTGGGCTCAATACCCTGCCGCGTCGGGAATTGAACCCTGGTCCCGGGTCTGACCTCTGCTTCAGGGTCTGCCTCCTCTAACCAGTGAGCCACACTTCTCCACTATTCCAACTCCAGTCCCCGTGGATAGTAGGGAAGGAGTTGGATAGTAAATTAAACTATTCCCTATCCTGGAGCGCCCCCCAGCGCAAGTCGTTGTAACGACTTGCGTGGTAAAAGTTGCGTCGTAAAGGCACAGCGTTGTAAAAGTTGCGTAGTAAACGCTGTTCCTCGTATCAGAGGGAGTAACATACCATCACCTTCCTTTGACTAATGGAGTAACATGTAGTGCATTAGCTAGTTTATTTTACAAAACAGGTAAATTAGAATATTATTATTCTGATTCAGATGATACATTTGCAACTTTGTCTAGTGACAGAATGTTCTAATAGCCTTATAGCCCTTCGTAGATGGGCTATACCGCTATTAAAGTCTCTCTCCCTTGTTAACACTGGAGAGGGCCTTTAATAGCCGGTATAGCCCTACGGCGGGCTATAAGGCTATATTAAAGAACATGAAACATGTTTTCATTGAAATTTAGTTGGGGTGATTGGTGGTGATAAAATCACCAAAGGGGGGAGTTGATGGTGCAGGGGAGAGACAAACATTTTTGTGTACTCCTTGTAATGTCAATCCCTCAAAACAGTAACATGCATTAAACGTGTGGAGCATGAGAACTAATCGACCAAGCATACATAGAATAAAATTACAAGTGGGTAAACTAACTTGCTGATTTGCAAAAACTAATTTACTAATAAATTGAAGAAGTCATACTAATATAGAGCTGTGATATTTTAAAATGTATTGGATAAAAGTGTTATTTGTGCTTATATTAAATGTTTGTGTGGCAAAACACTGTAATTGGTAAGTAAATGATGCATATGTGTACACATGTAAGATTACGGTATGAGAAGATTAAAAGTGCAGCAAAATCTCTACTTTTGGATATTTTTAAGAGAAGTAGAATGCAAAATCCGCAGCAGAGACACAGAATAGGGAGTTACTTAATCATTGTGGGAGTAGTTGAAGGGAGTTTATGACTGTAACAAATCTTCGTTTTCTGAATGGTCATCCCAGATTCTGTCTACTTTTCTGGACACTATTTTTGCTGGTTTTCGATGTTTGTGCACTTTAGCACTGCTAAACAGTTATAAAGTGCCCATACTCTCCTTCAAAAACATGTGCTGTACATTAGATCTCCCTAATTGGACTGTTTACCTTCCCTGTGCATCCATTATCAGAGGTGCTTAAAGTGCACCTATGGCATGGAAAGGTAAATGTCATATGTGGAATGCAGAGTCTTACTGCTCCACCCATGTGTGTGATCAAATGTATGTTTGCTAGGAGCAACCTTATGTTCTCCCTGAACAGCAGCAGTTTAAATGCACTGCAGCAACATGTGGCAGCAAAAAAAATTATTTGCCATGTAGGAAGAATCTATTTTTTATACTGTATACATCACTACTAAAGTGTGTCTTGTAAGCCCACGTGGCAGGGTGTCAATATATAACAAATATTGGCATAGCCATATGTCTCGCCTTTGGAACATTATAAGTGTTTAGCCATTCAACAGTTGATATTGCACCAAGGATATTGTGCTGCATAATGAAATACTTATAAGGTTCTAAAGTTGAGACATATTGTCTCTGCCAATGCTTTTTGTGTTTGCTTTCTACCTCTTCCTGTTTAGTTAATGTAGTGCAACGCCCTCTCTTCCCTTTAGTTTGCCCGTGAACCTGAGAGCTGCTAAATTAAATAAACAAACTGTGCAGTATTATACATTTAATTTAGAACACAATCCCAATGAATTACAGCCAATGTAATCACTTTTGTGTTTTTTTGGGCCATTATATCAAAAGCAGTTTACATTTAAAAAAACGAAATCCAGGACCTTATTTACAAAAATAAAAACTAAATAGGATGAAGCCTTATTGAGCTTATCTCATTGGACACTATAAGATCTCTGTGCAGCACATTCAAGCGGTTAGCTGTGTCCCTCTCATATCACTGCTGCCTTTCTTGTTTCTTATGCCAAGCTTTGCAAACAGAGTACAGAAGGGCTGGATTCACGCCAAATATATGGGTAGCTTAATAAGCTAAATTTAAATGTAATCTATTTATCAGTCATTTAATTTATCAGAATGTATCCTTAAAGTAAAATAAAACATACCATTAGGTAAATGAAAAGGTTTTAGTACACACAGATCAAACTGATGCTCGGGGCAGACATTGGCTCTGGACCATGGTGACAGAAAATGGGCTGTATCGGTCGAGTGTATGTAAGGCAAGTGTTAACTGCTGCCCATAATGATGATGTTTTGAGTTGGTTGCATTGTTAATAAGGAGAGCAATGTGAACCTCTTAACAATGCTTTTATGAGCATGTTGGGGGGGTACAGCGGGAGCAAAAATAGAGAAAGGGCTGGCGCTTTGGGGGCGGGGCCAACAACCAACCCAAAGAACAAAGCTGCTGCTCTGTGAGTACGCAAGCGAATAAGGGATACAGAGGGCGGAGCGAGTGAGTGGCCAGAACATGTGGGCGAGGGGAGAGAGGGAGATGTTGTAGGGAGCAAAAGGTGAGCCGAGAGTGGCGCACTTGGGAGAGCAGTCTTCACTTTTCATGCACAGCACTTGTGGCGCACCTCTGCTCACTCCTGCAAGGTGGTAACCGCCACAAGCACGAGTACAGTGCTTCAATAGTTAAGACCGTTGGCTAAAAGCCCTTCCAGATAGAGCATGCGCGCTGTCTAGGCGAGACCTAAAAGTAAGGGACACTATGTTTTGTGGTTAGTGTGCCCTCTAATTGAAATAGACCCTGACATATTTTCACTGAACAGACCTTGTGGACATTTCCCTAGGTAAATTTAGATGGGATTAAAATCTGAATTCCAATCTCCATTTAGGGAGAAGCTAGAGCAAATGTCAAAGTTATTTCTTATTTGGTATTTAAAATCTGATTTTATAGAGAACTAATATTTTTCATAATTTAGGTAGAAAAGTAACTTTATAAAAAATTTACTTTAGGCTGTGTGACCCATAACTGGTGATGCAGCGCCCATATAGAAAAACTGTCTCAACAACGCTACCCAACACCACCACGAGTCCTTCAGCACGTTACATCCAACTGGAATCGGAAAGCGAGAGGTGCCCTCCTGTCCATGGTAACAATTTTTATACCTTTCTGACTAGCTAAAGTAACTAATCTTTGCATTCTCTTCTGAGAATCCAAACTTGTCATTGGCTGAGTCCTGTCAGTCCACCATTAGGTCATTCACTCCTGACCAAGTCCGGGCCTCATCATAAGCCCCTATTGTTCTTAGATTCTCCATCCTTTCAGGTTCCTCGAAAATGTTACATTCGCTCAGGCACAAAACTTTACTTCCTAATCTTGGCAGGCAATTCGAGCTTCCTGTCCTTGGTTTTGTTTTCTCCAAGAACACATTCAACTCGACCAAAACGGCTTTAATGTTGACTGTTCAGCAAAAAGCTCTTCTTTTCTGCGCATGAGTGAAACCTTCACTCTGGTCAAGTTTTCTTATTCTTTCCAGCACTGCCAGCCATTTCTTAGGTCCATTCGAAAACTATTATTTAAACAAACACAAGACAATAATTAATTAAAGAATTAAAACTTATTCTGTTTCCCACCCCCTTCGCTAAATATTAACCCATTAATATATGTTACCTAGCTTAAGCTGAAGCACATAGAGTTTACAAACTTATGCCACATAAAAAAAAGACGAAAAGACATAACATAAGCACACAAAATAAGCACATGCCATTAATAAAACAGCCGCTTTTAATACTGACAAAGACAATAGACAAGGTTAATTTATTATTTTTCACAAACCTGCAGTTTGCAACATAAAGCACATGAATTAGTCCCTTGTGTCGTGTATGCGTTTTTAATCTAGGTTGATTAATATTTCACCACAAATCAGTTAGTACATTTATTTTTATTATGGAAGTTTAACTTTGCGAGTCAGGACAAAATTCTATTCTGAACCTCGCTCCATCAACTCCCTCATCTGGTGATTTCAAAATCACCAAACTACACCCAAAATGTTTAGCAAAAATTTAAACCCTTGAACATGTTTTGACTTTTTTTAGTGTTTCTAAAGTTTTGATTCTGCTGTCTGCTTGTAACTCTCATATTGTGATTTGCAAAACTCTTCTACTTCAATTTCCCTCTCTTGTTCTTTTCTGATCTTATAAATCCTCTTCTTTTCCCTTAGGTATTTCTTTCTCTTGTGTAGCATACAACTAATTTTCAACAATAAGATCACAAAAACTATAACTAGTAAAGGAGTCAGTATTTTGCCCAAAATTGAACTCACTATCTCTTGAAACCAGGTTTTGATTGCTGCAAATCTTTTGCCCAAGCGTTCCGAAAAATCTTCATCTTCTAAAGGAACAACTTCTGAATGAAGCTCTGTAATGTTTCTAATGTACATCTCAATATTCTTGCTCTTGTCAGGAATATATGTGCAGCAATGCTGGACATGTAATATTCCACAAACTCCTCCCTCTTTTGCTAGCAGAATGTCAAGGGCAAGACGATTCTGCATAACCATGGTTCTCATGGCAATAATTTCAGTATCCACTAACTGGAAACCACCAGCATTGTTAGTGGACAATCTGTCAACAATTGTGGACAATTTTCTGATTTTAACTGCATTCAGGGTTATACCCACAAAAGTTATTACTGCACCAAAAATATCTCCCAATATTTCAGAGAAACTTTCTCTTCTGAATCTACTCAGATGATTGCTAATTTCAAATGAACCTTTTTCATTTCTGTCTACATGAAAAATCTTTGGAAAAACTAAACCAACATAACAAGTCCCATACCAGTGGTCAGGGAGATTGTATTAAGCCTTGTCCCCATATACAAAATAAATTCCAGGAAAAATTGGATCCTTGTCACCTTTAAATCCCCATCCACCCAAGATTTGATAAGTATCCTCAGGTTGGCTAGCACCCACAGTAATTGTCAAAAAGCGTGTTGTCTCTTCTAATACAAAGCTTCCCACTAACTGGTTTATCTATGTGAATTGCATCATTTTCTGATGATCTATCATTAAACTTTTCATCCTCTATTTGCCAAAACTCAGATTTGGTTTGTTTCAGCATTTCATTCCTCTTATAAATCGCTCTTCTCTCTTCAACTAAATTCAAGAAAGACTTCTCCTCAGCTCTCAATTTGCAAGTTAAATTGTTTCTAAAAGCATATTCATAAGTTAGTTCATTTGTTACAATGAAGAATTCCCTCATCAGTTTAGCTTGTTTATGCTTATTCAAGCTTTTATCAACCTTTAAAGTTGCAAAAATCTCGTTGTGGTTACAATAATAGTACTCTAAACGACCTGTTTGATAAAACAAACTAGCTATTACGCTGCATGTAATGCCATAAGTAAGGGGAAGCATGTTATATGTCACCCCCTCAGAAACAAAAGCAGGTAGTTTCACACAAATGTAGCAGTCTTTTACATCCATAACCCTAACATATTCAGAAAGAAGTCTTGAAAAGGTATTACTAGAAAAATCACCAACAGATCTATCTTGGTGGATCTCTGGCATGTGATCAATAACTCTGTTAGTTTTGCCTGCTGTACCATGATTATCTTGTTTAGCCATAGCTTTGCTTGTCATGTTAGGTTTGTACATTTCCTTGTCAATTCAAAAAGAGAAAATGACAGCTAGAATTAACTAAGCATGGGCGGATTTTGCGGATTCGCAATCCGCGAATTTGCGTATTTGCATATTTGCGGATTGCTAAAATCCGCGAACTCTCGCGGATTTGCGGATTTTTTTTGGGGTGTTTGTTCGCACGGGTTTCTGCAAGTTCGCGAGGGTTTTGTACAATTTCGCAAATTGCGAACTTACTTGTCGGGTCGCCAGTTTTGCGAACTTGTTGTTTCTACGTGCCCAGCCTGTTTGCAAGGCTTTCTTCATCACTGCCACCCTCTGTCACCACTGGCACTCTCTTTGGTCACCCATGCCACCCTCTGGCTCACCCATGTCACCCTCTGTGTCATCACAGCACCCTCTGGTTCACCAGTGTACATTATTGGGGCAAAGCAAAGCACTGCCATCCTCTGTCTACACTGGCACTCTGGTTCACCCATGCCACCCTCTGGCTGGCACACCCATGCCACCCTCGGTGTCATCACAGCACCCTCTGATTGACTAGTGAGTGTACATTATTGTGGCAAAGCCAAGTACACCTGCACTAAGTTTTGCAAACAACAACACCTGCCCTGCCCCAACTGACATTAATGAAGGCTGGCACCTGCTTTTCTGCTCCCTTTCCTTTTTGTTGCAATATCAGGATGCAATGGCATACTTGTAACTATTCTGTGACTGTCAGAGCAGGGTCACACAATAGTTGCAAGTAGGCAACCGGATTCTGGAGGGCCCCTTCAGGAAGTACTACAGGTAAATGGTTACAAATGATGAGGTCGAACTTTTGCACCTGCTCGTTGGTTTTGCTTTTGCAAAACTCGTTTTTCGGTAATTTCGCCCTATTCGCGAGGCGCGGCGTCGTGCGAACTCGACCGTGGAAGACGCGAACTCGTGCGAGTTACCCCAAGGTTGAGTATGGGCGCCGCCATTTTGTTTGCGTGACGTATTTCCATTTCCGCCCGCTATGTGTAATCTCGCGCAATGAGCGCCTTGCGAATGCAAGTTCGCACGAGTTCGCGAGAGAAATCGCGTGCGAACTTACACGCACGTGTTCGGGCCGCCATCTTGTTTTTCATTCATTCCTATGTGTCTGGGCATGGTGTTTCTATCCTCTGTATATCTCTGCCATCCTTTGCTTGTTTTAATATTTTTTTGATCTATTTAACTTTTTTTCTATCCCTCTAGTTTTCTAGATCTATATTTTTGTGTTTTAGGCTACTTTTGTTTACTTTTCAACTACTTTTTTAAACTTTTATTTCCTTCTGCCCTACTCTTATTCTTTTTCATTTTGTCTTTTTCACCTGCCCAGAACATGGTGAAGACAGCTGTCAAGCTGCCCAAGACGGGCACCGCAGCCCATGCCCGGCTCCCGTGTGGCCGCTTGAGGGCGGAAATGGTGGTGCCCCGGGAGATCTTCAGCCCTGAGGAGGTGGGCGCACTCGTTTTTTATGTGCAGCGCCGTCTCCCCAGGACCATCGCGGCAGGCGGCAGGATCGCTGCTGGTTATACCAACAGCCAGGAGCGACGGAAGCGGTGGGGGCAGGTGTGTCGGGCCCTTTTTAAGATCACGGGGGTCCAGCGCACCTACAATCAGGTGACCCACCGCTGGACCGATATCCTGGACCGGGAGCGCGACAAGACCTGCTGGGAGTGGAGGTCCCCGGGCTTGGTGAGTAGTAGTAGCAATTTTTTCATCACTCACTACTCTGTTTTTTCTCCTGCTCTGTGTGTTATATTGCAAATGTTTGTTTTAACTTTTTTACAAAGAGCAATAATGCTGCTGATTACATTGATAAGAGAGGTAAATTAATATTTCAAAATCTTCTGTGCATTTCAGGTGCACTGTTCTCCTTCTCTGTGGCGGTGCCACTGCTTATTTGTTTTCTATTTTGTGTTCATTTAATTGGGCTGAGTAATGTATGAGTGTATTTTACAGAACTGCGTAATGCTAGACACAAAGGGGCAGATTTACAAGCCCCTTGTGCCACGTTTACGCTGCCTTACCTGACGCACAGCGACGTAAACGTGGCGCATCCCTGCGAGTCATGTACAACGTGATGCATCTAAGGAGATGCGCCACGTTAAGGCCTGTGCCTGCGCCACAATGGGTGCGTTCCCACGCAGGGGGTGGGGGGTGGGGGGTGGCGGTCAGGCAGCTGTGCGCCTCGCAAAAGTGGCTGCGTGAAATCTACAAGATTTAACGCAGGCACTTCCGCGACGCTGCTACGTCAATTCTTTATGCCTGCTTGCTTGAAGCAGGCGTAAGGACTGATGCGGTATGTTGAGTATTGGGCAGCCCTGAGCATTGCTATAGTTGCATCGCGCCTGTGACGCGACTCTAGAGATGCGCCTCTCTTTCGTCACGAGATGCGTCACGCATCTGCCTATCCTTGCGCCAGGGTTTGCCGCATTGTAATTGCGGCGCATCTGCCGTGACGCAAGGTTAGTTTTGCGTTACGCATTTGTTGTGGTGCACATCTGGAGGTGTCCAGCTCAGAACTCGTAAGTATGCCCCTAAGTGTCAGATTAGCAATAACCTGCGCATCCCTGCAAAGTGTGCGGCACGCCAGCACCACCCATGGTGCGCCGTATTTACAATGCGGCACACCATGGTCCCAAAACGTCACCGAAGCGTTACGCATCGGTGCCGTAAAGGCGGCTCATTGATGGAGTTGTGTTGCAACGATGGCGCAGCTCCAGCAATGCTGCGTCAAGCCGTAAGTCTGCTTCATGCAGGCGCAGGGTTTCAGTGACGCATCATTGTCCTAAATGACTGATTGAAATTTTATATATTCCCCATAGCCACTTTTAGCATGCGTTCCTGCGCAGGAACGCCCTCCCTTGCGCTGGAACGCTCTCTGATGGCGCAGGGCTTTAGAATGGGATGGATCTCCCATATGCTTCACGTTGTTAATATACGCCACACCATGGCGCCTCTCTTGTTGTGGCGCTGCGTCACAAAAGTGACGCAAGAACGGAGCAAAAGAGCTGCAAGGGGCTTGTAAATCTGCCCCTAGAGTAGAGGCTCAGGTGCAGTCCTTCCTTTGTAGCCCTCTTTTTGGCTGAAATAGTTGGTTCTTGTTCTTTCTAAATGTTTGATTTGGTTGACAAGGACATCGGCAAGCAGCAATCATCAATGTTTTCTGTTCATTCTTTCATGTTGTACGTCAGGTCCGCCCAGGGGCAAGCGGACGGAAAAGGAGGATGCTGTGGCTCCAAAGGAGGAGGATGCAGGCCAGGGCGGCGAGTGCTCCTTTGCTGGCCCCAGTAAGTTTTCATTTAAATATAGAGGACCTATTGTTGTCCAAGCGTTCCTAATTTAATTTTTTCGAAATAGTGTTTAGATAGGAGCAAAATCAATAATACTACTGTTGCAGGGACAATTCTCCACAAACCGAACTATGGACATCAAAGACCAGAGTAATAGTATTTCAGAGTGGCGTGTTTGGCACACTGTATAAACCTGGTAGTGTCAGCGGCACGGACTCCTCCTTGCAAAAATTGCAAAACCTTTCGCTCAGTCACTCTAGTCTGGAGGACCAAAAACCACAGAGTCTATTCAAGTTTAAAAGCTTTATTAAAAGTTTAAGTAAACACATATATTAAAATAAAGTTAGTTGGAAATGGAAAAGTGCTTGGTGCTGAGTTGATGAGTAATGGAACACATTTCTTGTGGTCGAGCCGAGCTTTCACCTGGTTTGAAGTTGATGTTGCTCTTGTCCTTAGAAGTCCAGTTTCTGTCTGTTCAGAGAAAAATGGTGTGTGTTAAAATTAATCAAGCATTCATCAATTATGACAAATAAATGCAGCAAGACAACAGCCTTCCCTGGAAGGAGGGACATTTTTACTTTAGACTAGAGTAGACAGTCAATTAATTTTTCTGTTTTCACATTTCTTCATTCATAGACCAAATACTAGTGAGTGGTGTAATCTAACATTCTTAAATCTACTTTGTAGGTGGAACATCTGGTGGCGGGGCCAGCTCGGATGTGGTGGTGATCATTGACTCTGAGTCCGAGGATCACTCTGGGGAGGAGGCGGCGCAAGAGGAGTCGGACCAAGAAGTACAGACTGTGAGGAAGGAGACAGTGGCGAGTACAGGTAAGCTGGATCATGGTACTATCTGACTCTTAGGATATGATGTGTATGCAGTGGTGGCCCAGTGACAAATTACAATATGGTAATTACAGCAGGCTGGGACCGACAGACAGATAGAGGCAGAGACAGAGAGAGAGGAAGACAGAAGGAGAGAGAGAGAGGGAGGGAGCCAGAGGGATGGTGAGGGAGGGAGACAGAGAGAGAGAGACAGCGAGGTAGAGGGAGACATAAAGAGGGAGACAGAGAGAGAGAGAGAGAGGGAAACAGACATATCGCCTGGGCTTCTGCCAGATCTCTTTCATATGAAAGAGCATCAAACCAAGGATACAAGTGAGTTGTGGGAAGGGAAATGGTGATTCATGCGCCCCCCCTTGCCCCTCCCTGCGGACGCCCATGATACTGGCCTGAATAGTTTTGTACTGCGCTGGCTAGTTGCTAGTTGTACTGTGACACAACTTCCTGCTGAATTATTTTGTGTTAATCATATTCTTAAAGAGAATTGGTTACATATTATGTATTTCTTTCTTCATATAGTTGGTAATACTAAAACCTCAAAACCGACGAGGAGTATGCTGGCTGTACTGGCCAGGCAACGGAGGCTGGAAGCAACTGTTGCCCAATATTGGCGGCTGGTGGAATTGGAGGGGGACGACACGCAGTCCAGTGCATCAACATCTGCATCCTCCTCCGTGACCCCACGTTCTGCCGGTAAGCGCAGTGCTCCAGCCAAACGGAGCCGTGCTGGCAGACGCCACCGCCAAGCAGCAAAGGCTGCACCTCACAGCAGTGTAAAGGCTCGCTTGCGCCGAGCACTCCGCAGAGTGTCCGACCTAGAGGCGGAGGTCCAGAAATGGAAAGACTATCAGAATGTGGTGGAGGGCCTCCGCTTAGATCACGCCACCCTCCAGGAGAAGTTTGATGCCCTGGCCCTAAGGCATGATGCCCTGGAGGCCAAACTTAACACTGTGCATCCCTAGAGTGTCCCTTGCCCCTTTTTTAGAGACTTTTGGGGGGTGGGAATTGGGAGTTGGGTTTTTTGGGGACTTTTGAATGACTATTTATTTGTTGGGGTTAGGGAGGGTCTTGCGGGAGATTATTTTGTTAGGGATATAAAAATATACTTTTTCAAACTTTATCTGAGCATATCTGTTTTTTTACTACTTTTGAGCTTGGTGGGTGGTGGTTTTGCAGTAAGTTCATTTAACTGAACACTGTCATCGTGCT
Source organism: Lissotriton helveticus (assembly GCF_964261635.1). Classification (NCBI taxonomy): domain Eukaryota; kingdom Metazoa; phylum Chordata; class Amphibia; order Caudata; family Salamandridae; genus Lissotriton; species Lissotriton helveticus. Next base: position 353,482,875 of record NC_136063.1, on the reverse strand, counting down.
GGTTGACGTGTAATAGGCCAAATGTTTTCTAAAGTAAATGCCTGTCACAGAGTTTGTTAATTCAAGAGCCCTAGGACTTTACTACTAGTACCGCTGTCACTCTCTCGCCTCTCCGAATACTCCATTATACTACCTCCCATCCAAACGCTTATCTTACCTGTAATTTGTGTTTGAGGGCTGGCTCCACCTGGAATTCACAGTGTCCTAAGGCGTTCTGCAGCAGGGCCCCAACTGGAGTTTCCCGGCGTGGATTTTCTGCAAAGCAAAAGCAATAAACATTAGAAATATGGCAGCGGTGCTCACAGACCCCAAAATCCTAGAAGCCCCACAGACAGCACCCCTAAGACAGGCAAGCGAGCAATAATAACGCCTAAACGTTCACGTGTAATAGGCCAAATGTTTTCCAAAGTAAATGCCTGTCACAGAGTTTGTTAATTCAAGAGCCCTAGGACTTTACTACTAGTACCACTGTCACTCTCTCGCCTCTCCGAATACTCCATTATACTACCTCCCATCCAAACGCTTATCTTACCTGTAATTTGTGTTTGAGGGCTGGCTCCACCTGGAATTCACAGTGTCCTAAGGCATTCTGCAGCAGGGCCCCAACTGGAGTTTCCCGGCGTGGATTTTCTGCAAAACAAAAGCAATCAACATTAGAAATATGGCAGCGGTGCTCACAGACCCCAAAATCCTAGAAGCCCCACAGACAGCACCCCTAAGACAGGCAAGCGAGCAATAATATCGCTTAAACGTTCACGTGTAATTGGCCAAATGTTTTCCAAAGTAAATGCCTGTCACAGAGTTTGTTAATTCAAGAGCCCTAGGACTTTACTACTAGTACCACTGTCACTCTCTCGCCTCTCCGAATACTCCATTATACTACCTCCCATCCAAACGCTTATCTTACCTGTAATTTGTGTTTGAGGGCTGGCTCCACCTGGAATTCACAGTGTCCTAAGGCGTTCTGCAGCAGGGCCCCAACTGGAGTTTCCCGGCGTGGATTTTCTGCAAAACAAAAGCAATCAACATTAGAAATATGGCAGCGGTGCTCACAGACCCCAAAAACCTAGAAACCCCACAGACAGCACCCCTAAGACAGGCAAGCGAGCAATAATAACGCCTAAACGTTCACGTGTAATTGGCCAAATGTTTCCAAAGTAAATGCCTAACCAATTTCATCCCTTAATAGACCTTGCCAGCAATGGCCCAGCCAAGACCCGTAAACCCAAGCGCAAACAAGTTTGACACCCCCCAAACAGCCAAAAAGCAAATCGGGGAAAAAAAGTCACACTTAGCAAAATGTATTTAAATGAGGACTCACTACTTCCAGTCCCTCTCTAGGGGACTCGTCAACGTAAGTTTCTTCATTGTGCAGATTCCAGGCATCAGCATTACGGGAAATGGATAGGGTGAGTCTGGAGGAGGAGGATAGACGACCAGGACTGAGTTCTTGTCAACTAACTGTTGTGAACCTGAGGAATGCTGCGGCATCAAAATCAAGACAGTTCTGCTGATGGGCTTGTTGTTGCTTGTGATGGGGTGATTACAGTTTTGTTGTGAATGTGATCAAGCACTTGCTAAAAAAAGAAAGACAGACACACAGGAATAAAAGTGAATGAGGACTAATGTTAAAGTTAATTAATTATTGACTCATTTTCAGAACTCGCTGTCAGGGAAGCAGAACTCGTCCTCATACTCTGCAAATTCAGTCGGTAGTACTTCTGGTAACTGAGGAGAACTTTCCTCAGGTAGGTCAGTGTCCTCTTCTTCCTGCGTGCATTCTCGTACTTTGTAATCTGGTGGTATGAAGTGCTGGTTCATCTTTATCATGGTGAGCCGCTCCACATTTGCGGGCAAGAGGCGGGACCTTTTGCAAGTCACAATGCCACCAGCAGAACTAAAAACACGTTCTGAAGACACGCTTGCTAGTGGGCAAGACAAGTAATTGATAGCCAGGTTGGTGAGCTCTCGCCATATGTTTCTTTTCCCATGCCAATACGCCAATGGGTCCTCAGTAATATTGACCGCTGTGGAGTCATCCAGATAGGCCTGCACCATAGAAACAATGTTCTCCCGGATTCCTGTACTTTGCACTTCTGTGTCCTTTCTGGGACAAGGAAACCCTAGCTCACTTAGCCAATCCGCTTCAGACATATCGCCTGGGCCTGGTGCAGATGATACGGTTGCTGGTGTGGTTAACGGCTCAGAGGAAAAGTTACTCACTTCAGCCACAGGCACAGAAGTGTTTTTTTGGGACGCCTGATGGCCTGCTGATTCACTAGTAGTACTGTCTTCAAGTTCTCCTACAGTTTCCTTCCGCTCTCTTTCAAAACGAATGGCTGACTGAGCTAGCCAACCTTTGTACTCATTTGATGTTTCAAAAGGAATTATTACTTTGCCAAACAATGGCTTTTTGTAACGTGGATCCAGAATAGTAGCACAAATGTAGTGCTGTTGTTTCTTGATATTTACAAGCCGTTTATTGCTAACTAGGCGATGTAATAATCTCTGCGCCAACTCATATGCTTCATTCTTTCCAGCATCTTTTAATTCTGAAGACACCACCTTGACTTGGTGCTCAAGCTTCAGCAACAATGGGATAGCTTTGCTCAAAGAACAGTCCTCCCTGCTGACGTCACGCGTGAAGACCTCAAAAGGACGAAGCATGTCTGTCAGGCTTTTAACAAGCTGCCATTGCTCCACCGCTAGCATCATTTCTGTCGTATCACCACCCAGGTTGTAGAAATACTCATTGACTACTGGAAACAGCTCATGCAGACGCTCAAGCATGTAGAAGGTTGAGTTCCAACGTGTTGCCACCTCCTGGATAAGTGCTTTCACTGGCATTCTACGTACATTTTGCTGGCGCCTCAGCTCCTTCCGGGCCTTAAAAGAATGGTTGAAGTGTGTGCATATTCTTCTGCAGATGGTCAGTATTTGGTCGACTGCAAGTTCTTTTTTCAAGAACTTTTGCACGACAAGGTTCATACAGTGCGCCAAACACGGCACTCTGAAATAGTAACCGTCCTCCATGGCCCTAACTACATTGCTGCCATTATCAGTTGAAACATAACCAACCTTGCAATTTCTTGGGGGTAGCCATTGCGAGACCTTTATGTTAAAGTCATCCAAAATGTTGACTGCAGTATGACTTTTCTCCATGCCAAACATGGCTAATGTTGCATGTTTACGAGCACCCTTAAAAATGTCGACCAAGTCACCACCTGCATTTATCTGTTGTGCAACCCCTGAAAAAGAGACCCAGTGTGCAGTGATGCACATGTAATCAAGGGCTTGGCAACTGGTCCACATGTCTGTTGTCACGTGTATAGTGTGAACAGCACTCTTCTGCAAAGCTGCCCCAACCAACTCAAGCACCTCTTTATGTAGTGCTGGAACAGCAACCCTGGCAAAATAGAACCGGCTAGGAACCTTCCATTTAGGGGCCAGTGTTGCCACGAGTTCAAGAAAACCCACATTTTCGACAAACGAAAAAGGGAGAAGGTCCACCGCTAGCATTTTAGCCAGCTTAGTGTTATACAGGCGTACAATTGGGTGGTTGCGTTGAAATTGCACATCTGAGGAGAACATGGCTGAAATGGTGCGCTGGACAAATTTACTGGATGATGATGATGCCTTCTTCGACCCACTTCTGCTCAGTGTTGACATTTTCCGCATTGGTGTGTCTCCCAGACTCTCAGTGTGCCTCCTATGTGTTCCAGAGGGTGTGGTGCTGCCAGGGGTACTGGGTGCAACCGGACAAATGTCTGACGCTTCTTCTACCTCCCCGTAATCTTCAGATGAAACACCTAATATGGGTATATTTTGGCCACTTGCCCTTTGGGATTGCTTTCCCCTGATGTTTGCTAGGTGCCCAAACCATTCGATAGCGTGCCTTCTTTCAAGATGACCTATCTGGCCTCCGGTTCCATAGTTGGTACCAGTCTTACCACGGCTAACTCCAGTCTTACAAATGCAACAAACGGCTATGTTATCATACTTTGCATGGACACTAAAAAAGTTCCAAACTGGGGACTGGAAACTTCTGGTTTTGCCGCACGAGATGATACTGCCAATGCCAGATGAAGCAGGGGTGGATGAGCCTTGCAGACATCTACTGGGTTGTGCAATTATTGCAGCAACCCTACTTGAGGGAGTCAAGCTGGATGGAGTCCCCCTCTGGGGAGAAAATATGGGAGCTGTAGGTTTTGTTGAACTTGTTGTACTACTTGACTGCGTTGGTGGTGCTACCAGTGCCACATCGCCAGGGTCATGCTCAGCATGATGTCGGGATAGGGTATAAATGTCTGTCTGCTGCATGGCCGGTGTGGCTGGAATGACGTGTGTGATGACTAGGTCATTGCTGTCATCCTGTTCAACAACATCAGAATGCACCACTTCATCAAGTCCTACGTTCGGGTCCATAAGTATGAGCTTTCCGGGGCCCTTCCTTTTAACATTTGATACCTTTCGCTGCTCATGGTGTGTCTCCCTCTCAGACGCCAGAGAAGGTTGCCAATCTAGATCATCATCTGATGGAGCGGGGCTTGAAGAGGAACTTCTACACACACTCCTTGATCTTTTCCTTGGTGGGGAGCTGGGAGAAAATGAATCATCACGAGGAATGCCTTCGTCTTCCTGACATGATACCCCGGCTCCAAAGTCAATTTCCTCCTGTGCCCCTACTTCTGGAAGAACAACCATTGTGGGCACTTGCACCGCTCCATGCGCCGCTACATGGGCCTCTTCACTGACCTCTACTTGCAACTCTCCATGGACCTCTCCTTCTCGGCCTTCTCCTTCTCGGCCTTCTCCTTCTCGGCCTTCTCCTTCTCGGCCTTCTCCTTCTCGGCCAGCTCCTTCTCGGACAGCTCCTTCTCGGACAGCTCCTTCTCGGACAGCTCCTTCTCGGACAGCTCCTTGCGCATGTACTTGTGCTTGTACTAGTAGCCCATGCAGTTGTTGTTGCGGCTTTGGTTGTTGAATAGTACTTGTGAGATGAGTTACAACCTGTGTTGATGGTGTGCTGCTACTTTCTTGCGATGAGCCAACATCACTGGTCGTTGGTGATTGAACTACTAAACTGGCTACCTGTGCAGCACTCATGGTGGGCCTTTTTTTTTCCCCAAAATGTAGTGGTCGAGCCACCAGTCTCCTTGGTAAGTGGTGCCACTTGCTTCTTCTTCTCCTTAGTAGAGACATTTTACTTGCAAGAGGAGCTACGGGCACCTCTTTTTGGAGCCATCTTCTTCAGAGGTCGGAACAACAGGCCGCAGCAGGACTTCTTCCTGTCACTGATGCTCAACGATGATGCGGAGTTATTGACTTTGTGCACCTAAAAGCAAACGAAGACAGAGGAACATCAGTAAAGATATGTTGCATATGTAGCGCTTCAATAAATAGTTTGCAAGTAGGCATTTATGAATACACACATGCACACCACACAATATGGAAATTTCAAAATTAGGATTTGCTAAATTTTTGGGAAACAGGAATTTAACATTGCTCCAAGAGAGCACACACAGAGAGGGTTATAGTTTCATGTACCACTGACTCCCCCTGGGCTAAATGGGTGAAAGCAAGGCAAAATGGGTGCAGGCCTATGGCACAAAGCTCACTGCCTGCCTTCAAAATGGCCACTTAACCCCCATCCACATGGCCAGGACCATGCCTCAAAATGGCCCCCACCAACATAGCCAGCCCCCAACCCCTACTCCAAAAAGTCAAAAAACACAACACCAATCAAATCACCACAATCCAATGCCATCCATCAAGTTTCAGAAGGTTTATGCTGCCTGCTGGTGGTTTTCTGGTGCGAAATTGCAATTTCGCGAGTGCGAGATTGTTGCTTCATGACGCGAACGTGGCGAATAACCAGCAAAATCCGCGAACAGACGGATTCTGGGCCCCCTGGGCATGATAAAATCACAGAACACTGGGTGCAGGCCTATGGCACAAAGCACACAAACTGGCTTAAAAATGGCCCCTAAACCCCCACCCATACGGGACCAGGCAATAAACTGGCCCCCACCCACATAGCAAGCCCCCAACACCACCCCAAAAAGTCGTAAAACACACAAAAATCACAACAATCCAATGCCATCCATGCCCTGGCCAGAATAATAAAGAAAACAGTTGTATCATGCATGCACCCATAACTAAGCCTGGTAGTTTTCAATTCATGTGCAGAATTGTAATTTTTACAATTTCGCGAGTGCGAGATTGTTGCTGCGCGGGACGCGAGCAGTGCGAACACAGGCAAACATTTTTTTTTAAATCCGATTTTCTGGTAAGTTAGAGGCCCCCTGGGCATAATGAAAGGAATCAGAGCAGACTGGGTGGGCATAGGGCACAAAACACACTGCCTGACTTCAAAATGGCCGATTGACCCCATCCACATGGCCAGGACCTGCAGGACCATGCCTCAAAATGGCCTCCCACACATAGCCAGCCCCCAAACCCACCCCAAAAAGTCAAAAAACACACACAAAAATCACCACAAACAAACAACATCAACTTATCAACTTACTTGTAAATCAAATTTCTAATCAAAAAGTAATCCAAAAGGCCTCAAAGCCAAATGTCCAGCAGCATCCACAAAAAGTAATCCTTCCCAGTCAAGATCGAATTCAAAGTGGCCAGGAAATGGACTAAGCAATGGGAGGAGCTTGCTGGACAGGAAGAGGAAGTTGGAGACTGGGTCACTTCCTTCAACCCTCCCCAATTGTAATTTTTGTAATTTCGCGAGTGCGAGATTGTTGCTGCCCGCGCCGCGGCCCGCGAGCAGTGCGAACATAAGCAAAAAATCCGCCGCGCGCGGATTTGCGTATTTTCGCCACATCCGCGAGGTTCGCGGATTGCGGATTTACCGAAAATCTGAAAAATCCGCGAGCGGAACGGATTTTGCGCCCATGCTTAGAATTAACCAGACCAAGATTATTAAAACCACACAAATTAGAGACATTTTACAACATCTCCTCAGAATGGAACACCTTGAATTATAATTAACATAAGGCATCTTTTACTCAGAACAAGAGCCTTTTAAAGAAAATCAAAAATCTAAAATTTAAAAATCACTAAATATACCCCTCTGTTTTTCATTTTTTTTTTAAAGAAAAACTCTACTTTATAACAACTTTTCTTCGACCTTGCGTCTTACATCAAATGTATTTTTCAGCTAACACAATTTCTTCGACCTTGTGTCACCTAACACAATTTTTTCAGCCTTATGCCAAAACAAATCCTCAAAATTTTACAGAAATCATTTTAATCATTACCACTTGTGTCATCTAATCTTCTTGACTACTACTATTTACCCCCACTACTGGTGGGATTATAATATAAGTCCACTCAGGGGACTTGCATTTCTGGCTAGGTTTTACAACTCTTTTTGCTCTACTGCTAATCACTTCTATTTTCTTTACTGCTTGAATTTTCTTATCAGAGTCATTTTTCTGACTAGAGACTTCGTTCACCTGCTCTTTTGATCTGTTACAAATTTGAATTTTAATCCCTCATTTTCATTAGGCCTTTTCTTGGCAATTTCTTCTTTGGTTCAGTTGTGTTGCACTCAGCTCTCCAAGCTCTTTTTCTAAAATTTCTTATTTCAGAATCTTCATCACTTTCATCTGAATCTGTTTCTGATATTTCAATTCTAAATCTAGGCTCTTCTTTACTCGGCAGTTTCACTCTGTTAGGAACATCATCCTTATAGCTGGTACTCGGAATTTCGTCTTCTTCTTCTTCTGCAATAACTTCCAACTTCCCAGTTTCAGGAATTCCGTTCCTGCCTTCAGAGTTTCCAATCTGCTTTTCAATACTCTCCTGATTTAGAATTTTCACTTGATCAGACTATTCTGCTTCTTTTTATAGCAGATTTTCATCATCTTCTGAGTCTAGTATCACAATTTCTTCATTATCTTCATTCAATGCCTCATTCGCAGTTGAATTCTCCAGATGTCGACCTTTTTGTCGATCTTCAGGATCTGGATTTCTTTCAGGTTCTTCTTCAGAATCTGAATCTGTTGTAGTGTCAGGATTTTCAGGTGTTGGCACACGAATGGTGTGATTAGCATGAATCCACCTCTTCAATCCTTTACACTTTACTGCATTAGTTGTAACAAGAATCACCTGTCTTGCCTTTTGCCACCTGGGTACTAGATAATTTATTCTCCGGTGTATTTTTGTCCTTACCCAGTCTCCTGGTAACTGATCATGAGCTTTTTCTTTGACTCTTGCAATTACATCAGTTCCCACCTGATGGAACGGATCACTGACAGAATATCGACTGTCAAAATATCGACAGTCAAAATATCGAGGTAAAAATACAGAATGCCAGAATATCGACCTCCTATCTACAAACAGGTAAGTACAAAAATATCGACTCCAAACTATCGATAGGAAAAAATATAGACAGTCAAAATATCGATTTTTTAAAATATCTTAAAAGTAATTTTAAAGTACTATAATAATAAATATAACTATTTTAAACATACTTAAATAAACTTAAAATTAATAAATAATTATTGTAACTTAAATTTTTTTTTAAAACACACATATATATATATATATATATAGAAATGACTTAAAATGTCCTTAAGACACATGAAAGTGTTTTTTTAAAGCCTTTGCAATTTTTTTGGGTCACTTTTAACATGGCTATGTGACTCAAACAGTCAAAATCTAAATTCACCATGCACAGGTGGGAGCATATTTACAAGGAATGTGCTCCATGGGGAAAGGTCTTATAATGTAATATGGGAAAAATGACATCAGAGACAGTGAAATGCCTTATAAAGAAGCATACACCATTATGTCCTTGTCATAAATTTACAAACCATTCCTTTTCCCTAAAAACGATTTTCAAATCAAAATTTGAAAACACTGCACATGTGGAAATGACTTAAAATGTCCTTAATTCAAAATTTGCTATTCCTTTTTTTGCGATTGCACTGATGTATCAAACAAAAAATATGCAAAAAATGCCATTAAGGATTTGCAAATTACCACCAACTTCTAGTTGGTGGTAATTTGCGAATTCTTTTCAAAAAGCTTTTTTTCCAAAAAACAAAAGGTGACATATGACGCCCATACATGCCCTTAGGGCATGTATGTGTGCCATATGCCCCCAAATTTCTTTTTCAGGGGTGCAGCAGGGTGTTCTTGAGACACCCCTGCACCCTTGGAAAAATTCCTAATTTGCGATGAGCTAATTGCTAATCGCAAATTGCACCTTCATTCCTATGGGCCTCCTGGCCCATGCAAATGAATGGGTAATTTGCAATTAGCAATTTGCTCATTGCAAATTAGGAATGGTAAAGAATCGCTATTTATTCCTTAAAATTCGCTATTTAGGAAATGCAAAATAGTTTGATGATACATATGGCGGTTCATCTGTAACAAGATAAGAAGCTTAGGGATACATTTATGATGACTGGCGCAATGAAGTGGACATTACTTACTTCATTGGTAGGCCTTTACATGTATTATCTCCTCTGTATTCTTCATCAAGCGTAACTTTAATCTGCAATCCTGAGTAGGCCTCACCTTAAACAAACCTCTGGATAGGCCACACCTTATCGTCATCCTGAATTAATCATTTAAAATGCTAGGGACAGATTTATGATAGGTGTATGCCTCTTTTGCGCCACTGTGCGTCACTTTTGTGATGCAGCGGCGGTGCAAAAGATTTGCTATGAGGCGACAAAATTACAAATTGATGCATTTAGGCAGATGTGTCATGGTGTAAAAAAAACGTGCCACATGAAACCGATGCAGCAGTGATGCAAAAGATGCACCATGTTGCAAGACAGGCCTCACTTCGGGCCATATGTATCAAGCTAATTACCATTCGGAAAGATCAAAATTCTGCGAATTTCGGCCTTTGCGAATGCTAATTAGACAAATGGTATGTATCAAACAAGTTTGATGCAAAATAAGGAATAGAAAAATTTGCTATTCCTTATTTTGCGATTGCACTGAAGGATTTGCAAATTTTGCGATTCCTTAAATGCAATGTATCAAACAAAAAATATGTAAAAAATGACATTAAGGATTTGGAAACTACCACCAACTTTTAGTTGGTGGTAATTTGCGAATTCTTTTCAAAAAGCTTTTTTTCCAAAAAACAAAAGGTGCCATATGACGCCAATACATGCCCTTAGGGCATGTATATGCGCCATATGCCCCCAAATTTCTTTTTCAGGGGTGCAGCAGGGTGTTCTTGAGACACCCCTGCACCCTTGGAAAAATTCCTAATTTGCGATGAGCTAATTGCTAATCGCAAATTGCACCTTCATTCCTATGAGCCTCCTAGCCCATGGAAATGAATGGGTAATTTGCAATTAGCAATTTGCTCATTGCAAATTAGGAATGGTAAAGAATTGCTATTTATTCCTTAAAATTCGCTATTTAGGAAATGCAAAATAGTTTGATGATACATATGGCGGTTCATCTGTAACAAGATAAGAAGCTTAGGGATAGATTTATGATGACTGGCGCATCACCAGGGATGTGCCAGTCATCCTGCGCCGCTGTTCCGCCACCCATGGTGTGCTGCATTTACAATGCGGCGCAGCATGGGGCAAAAATGGCACAGATGCGTGACGTATCTGTGCTGTAAAGGTGGCGCATTGCTGGAGTTGTATCGCAAGTGCGATGCAGCTCCAGCAAGGCTCAGGGGTGCCCCATCTCCACAATGTTGCATCAAGACCTATGCCTGCTTAAAGCAGGCGCAGGGTTTTGACGCAGCTTTCTCCTATCTGATTGTAAATGTGGCACACCATGGGTGGCAGAGCAGCGGTGCACGTTAACTGGTGCATGCCTGGGGATGTGCCATTTAACATAAATCTGCCCCTTTACATTTAAGTATGTGCAGGGGACACAGAGTCGGTGAGGCTTATCCAAGGTTAAGAAGAGATGAGTCCTGTTCACTGAAAAATTAGACATAGGCTTCACCTGCTCAGCATCGCTGGACATGGCTAAATAATAGCTGCAAAATGTTACTCTTGTTAAACAATTTTACTATTATAATCTCTGAGATTTGTCTCTTACTCTGCAACATCTCATTGTTGTTATCTTTCTTTAAAGATAAAGACAACATCAACATGAGCGACAATCAGCAATCAGTTGATTTTGACCTCATCATTGAACTTGTAATTGAAACATCAGTGGATGTTGATCCCTTGGATGATTTAAATCCTGAGGATGAAGAAGAACGTGATGAGGATGCAGATTTGTCCGAATTATATGACATAGGGTGGGAAGCTGACCTGCTTGATCCTATGGAACTATAAACATTTATTTTTAAAATTTATATTAAATAAAAAGTAAAAATGTAAACCGTTTAATTTAAAAATAAAGACACCTTCAAAAACAGGTTATGTGTAGTGTCTTCAATAAAATATTAAAATATGCTCATAAAATTAGATCAGATTCACATATAAGATAGCACAGGTAACATGAATATAAATTCCATTTCTTTTCTGCTATTTCTGTATTCTAAAATTGCCATGCACTAAAAAATCTTATATGTAAAAATGTAAAGTAGTGTTTTAAGTTTTTGATTACTGTTATTGATGTACTGTTGGGTAATAGTGGTTAATAACATTTTTTAATATATTTTACCACAGATTCAACTGCAGATCATTTCAACATTTCACCATGCCAACGAAAGAAAGACTGAGAAAGGCTGCAAAACGTCAAAGACAGCAGGTGATTGAAAAAAAGCAGCAGTCCTCTAACAAAAAGATTTGTCAAGTCAACAAGAAAGCACCGGGTAAGAGTACAAAAACATTCATAAGAAATATTTGCAGTAAAAAAATATTACTACAGAAAATGTTTCAGTCCAGAAAAAGAGAAGCAATTCAAATGGAAAGGAAAGGCCAATCAAAAATGTTACTGCTAGAGCAAGAGATAACTCTGTGCATGATAGTAGAAGGAAACAACAGTTTAGGGACATTCGTAAACGAATGTTCCGCAACAGGATAATTGGCAATTTGTTAAAAAATATTAAGAAAGGTCAACAGAAAGTGGTTTTTTATAAGAGAAAAAAAAAAGTTGAGAAAGTTATTGATCAGGCATTTGAAATTAAACGTAAGTTATTTATTTTGATAATCAATAGAATTAGGAAGCTAAACAAGGCAATTTATGATTTCAAAAGAAATAGTAGATGGAAGAGAATAGTTAATCGTAGTAATTTTTGTGAAGTTTTTTTCTGGAGAATGGATGCATAGTTCAAGCTGTGAGGCATTTTTCAATGAGGAGAGTTATTTCCAGGATAATGATTTGGTGCATGCAGTTGACACCAGTGGTCGTACTTATGAAGTGAAAGATGGTTGTCCAGTTGAAAAAGAAAAACTTGTGACAACAGAGGCAGAAGAGGTGTTAGGTAATGAGGTTTTAGGAAGACGTGCTAAGGGTCCTGTGTACACCTGGAAGTGTAGTAGTATTTGCAGTGTGCGACAGGATTCCATCAATTTGCTTTGTGATTTTGTACGGTCATTTAATAAGAAAAGTTTGAAGCAGAAAATAAGGTTGTTGCAAGAATTAGATCCTTGCAGAGTGAGAGAAGTGACAGGTTTGCATGGTCATTCACTGGCTTGTCTTTCCAGGAGAGTATGCCAGAGTGTTTTTCATCATTTCAGGATGCTAGCAGTGCATCATAATAAAGTGAGGAAATTAGTTAGAATGTTGTATTATGCTAAGAGTCCAGCAATTATGCTTAAAAAATTATGTGCTGCTCTTTTGCATGGTTCTGAAATAGATGTGAAGAATATATGTGAAGAAATTGAGTTTTGTTACTTTGGAAGTAAAGAGGAGAATGTTGAAATTGACCAAGAAGAAGCGGGTGATGTGGAAGATAGTGTACAGGTTTCCAGTACAGATAATTTCCAGAGGGAAATTGCCACGTTTCAGGTCAAATCAAGTGAGAGGCCAAATTTCACTTGTGTGTGTTGTCGACGCACTTATTATAAGAATCAGACTAAGTTAGTGGATTTATATGCAAAAAGTGAAAGGGAAAATAATAGTGAATGGAAGGATTTCGCAACATACTTGATGGTAGAAAATTGTTTTGATTTGGGATTGGCTCAACGTGTGTGTACTTATTGTTGTTGCAAATTAAATCAAAACCAGATGCCTGCTAGAGCAGTTCATAATAATCTGGAATTGGTTGAGATTCCTTCTGAATTGAAGGATTTAAATACTTATGAATCTATTTTGATTCAAAGTATCCATCCCTTTCAGGCTATTGTAAGAATGGAGCCAAAGACAGGGAAATTGCCTCCATCAGATTTACAGAGAGGATTAAAGGGAAGAGTTGTTTATTTGCCTCTAGATTTGAAGAAAAACATTAACACAATTGGAGTAGAAAAAGTGGACGAGGAACCTCTGGTTATCTTAGTTAATGGGGTTCCGACAAAGAATAAGAAAATATGGCAAGATTTAGTAGATGTTAGGAAAGTTAAAAAGGCAACATTGTATTTGAAAAAAAATAATAAATACTATAAGAATGTATATGTTGCAGAAGAGGAAGTAAGTGAGGAAGAGGATAGCGATTTGTGTGCTGGTCAAATTGAGAAAGTAGAAACTTCTACTAGTGAAGAAATATATGAACATTATAGTGTTCATCCTTTGCATTCCAAGGAAGTCATGGGGAATGCTATTGAGTTGTTTCAAATGAAACAAGCCAAAGGGAGTCCCATTAGTGTTTGGGAGGAAAGTTTGGAAGCTCGGTGTTTCCCACAGCTTTTTCCAACAGGTCAGGGAGGAAGATATGATGAGCGACCTCATCAAATTCCTGCTTCTGAATACTGGACTTTGCGATTGTATGCAGGAGATGCTAGGTTTCGACAATGCATTCCTTATTTGTTTCATCTCCTGTTTGAAAGCGATCTGTCTGGACTGTCATATGCAGTGAACCACATCTTGAAAAGTGGTATACACATGCAAAACATCTCGGCAAGTGACTTTATGGATAAAGTCAATGTCCAAGACAGTATTTTGGATTCTCACCTGATTAATCTCATGGCGTGTCAGCGTGGTACTAATGAGTACTGGTACCGTTGTCATGGTGATTTAAAATGTATGCTGAGGAACTTAGGTACTCCCACATGGTTCCTCACTCTGAGCTGTGCCGAGTATGGCTGGGAAGACTTACTTGAATTTCTACGAGAGGCAAATGCTAACGTAGAAAACATCGAATTCAAGACACCCGGAGAACTGTGCTCTTTGGATCCAGTCAATGTATGTAGGTACTTCAATCATAGATTTGAAGCTATGATGTCTTTCATCATGAATAAGAAGAATCCACCTCTTGGAGAGGTGTTGGATTTCTTCTGGAGAAAGGAGTACCAAGCAAGAGGTGCTCCTCATATACATATGTTGCTGTGGATCAAGGATGCACCTAAATTTGGATCGGATCCAGAAGACTCAGTGATGAGTTTTATACAACAGTATTCTACGTGTGCTGTTCCAAACGCAAAGGAGAAGAAAAGCCTAAGAGAAAAAGTTCTGCGTTTCCAAAGCCATCGATGTGGAAAGTACTGTCGTCGTAAATTCCGAAACAAGGACAAGTTCTACACCAAATGTCGTTTCGGCTTTCCACGACCGGTGATTTCTAAAGGAAGAGTAAACAGTTTGATGTCTTCGCTGCGACATAATGTGATGAAGAAATCACCTAAAAACACATACAATTTGAAGAGGAACGAAGACTCCAAGTACATCAACGACTACAACCCGGTGATTTTGTCCATGTGGAATGCTAACATGGATATACAGTTTGTGGCTGATAACTGTATGGCTGTGGCTCGGTATGTGACGTCTTACATCACCAAAAAAGAGAAGACAGAATTGAAGGATATGTGGGAGGACATTTCCCATGAAAAGAGCCTCAGCAAGAAGTTGTACAGTTTCAGTCTGAAGATGTTGTCGCATCGAGAAATCGGAGCGTACGAATGTTCTGACCGGTTGTCTTCAGCAAGTCTCTATGCCAAGTCCAGGAGTATCATTTGGGCGAGTCTTGGTCTTGCTGCAACGCGTAATCGAGTTCTCAAACCTGTGCGGGAAATTGAGTATTTGGCGGAAAAGGAGCCAAACAGTACCGACATTTTGAAGACCAACATGTTGGATACATATTATCCAAATCGAAGCATTCACCTCGAGAATGTTTGTCTGTATGAGGTTCTTCAAAATTACATATTCAAGATGAACATCAAAGAAGATACTGAGAAAGGAGTGTATGCTGTAATAGGAAGTGAGGGATGTCTGGTCAAGCAAAGAAAATGGCACTTGGTAAACCATCGAAAATTGAGTGGCGAATCTCCTGAAAAAAAGGAGTTTTTCTATTTAGCACTTTTGCAACTTTTCAAGCCTTGGCGTGCAGAAGAGGAACTGCTTGGAGATTTTCTCTGTTACGAAGACTCTTTCAATGCCGCCAAGGAGACCATAGAATGTCCTGCTTTTCCCAAATATGTACAAATGTTGAATGCGGAAATTGAGCAGGAAGCAATGATTGCAGCCGAGATTGCCAGAGACAGTTCTCAGGACAGTCAGAGTTCTGCTTCATTGAGTCAGGATCCACTAGGAGGACCTGTTATCGAAAATGAAGCTGCCACTGCTATGAATGAAGTGGAAAGAGCCATGGCACATGCTCAGGAGGATGCGGTTAACTTAGAAGAGTTGGAAAGACAACTCAACGTTGAGCAGAGGAAAATATATGACGAAGTTACCATGCAAATTGATCATGGATTAAGTCATGACAAGAAAGAGTGCTCATGTACGTCGTTGAAGCCTGTCCGACTGTACGTGAGTGGAGAAGCGGGAACTGGAAAAAGTTTCCTCATTAAAGCAATTTCATGCTATTTGCAGGAAAGGACAGAGTCATCGCTGTCTTGTGTTGTCACCGCTCCAACTGGACTGGCAGCACATAACATTAAAGGGATTACTTTACATCGTTTACTGATGCTGCCAGTGGAGCATGACAACAAATTACAATATCACAAGCTATCTGGAGATGCTTGTTTTGAAGTTTCAAGAATCTTGAGGAAAATGAAACTTCTTATCATTGACGAAGTAAGCATGGTTTCCAATGTCATGCTTGCCTTTGTGCATTTGAGAATGCAAGAAGTTCTCAAAACAGAGTATGATGTGTTATTTGGTGGCAAACACATCATTCTTTTCGGAGATCTTCTGCAGCTGACACCAGTGAAAGGGCAACCTGTGTTCAAAATGCTCACGCATGAAGATACCAGGAAGTGCCTAGGCAGCATTGGCAACGTCAATATATGGTTAAACTTCAATTATGCTGAACTGCATGAAAATATGCGTCAGGCGAAGGATGAAGTTTACAAAACTATTCTACAAGATGTTAGAATTGGAAAAGTGACCGAGCATGGGAAAGAAGCTTTACATGCACGATTACTGTCAAATTTATATCCAGAACAAGATGTTGTGCCTGAGAATATTTTTCAGAAAATTACTGAGAAGAAATCTGGAATATGTTTGATGCCAACTCTTGCAGAATGTGCTAAATTCAACAACAAAATGTTGCATTTAGAAAAGCAAGAGATTGTGAAACTGGAAGCTATTGACAGAGTAGAGCATATGGGATCAACAATTATTTTGTCTGAGAATCTGAAAACAAAATTGGATTCATTAGAGAAGAGTATATCTAAAACTGCAGGTTTTGAAAAGACTCTGAATGTGTGCTTGAACTGCCGTATAATTTTAAGAAGGAATTTACATGTTGAAAGAGGTCTGGTAAATGGATCAATGGGTAATGTTGTTGATTTTGTAAAATACAGAAATAGAGATGGAATTGAATTTTTAAAAATTAAATTTGATGGCATTGAGGAAGTACAGCTAATTGGTCGTTGTTCTGCTAGATTTTTGCTTGTAAAAGACTTATATGTTCGCCGTAAGCAGTTTCCTGTTTGCTTGGCATATGCGGTGACAATCCATAAATCGCAAGGTTTAAGTGTAGACAGTGCATTGGTGAATATTGGCAGTTCTGTGTTCAAGGAGGGTATGGCATATGTGGCATTGTCACGAGTTAGAACTTTATCGGGATTGTACTTGATTGAGTGTGATGTCACAAGCATTTGTGCGGATCTAGATTGTGTTAAGGAATACAATAGGTTAAGAAGAGAGTATGCGCCACATTTGCCTCAATATCCTTTGTTTGAGAAACGTGTGGTAGGCCGGAAACGAAGAAATGTGACCAATACTGGGGAGGTTGTAGCAAAAAGACGAAAAGTCGATGAACCTGAAATTATAAGCAGAAACAAAAAGGATTCTGTTGAAGATGTTGTTGGTTTTCAATTTGAAAACAGTTCTGGTGTCAACTGCTATGCTAATGTAGTGGTTAATGTTTTGTTTTCTCTAGAAAATGTAAAAGAAGAGATTGTGGTCAATTCTGATCAAAGATTTTGCAGTTTGTTAAATTCTGTGTTAGAGAAATGTAGCACTGATAGAATAAACATAGAAAGTGTGTCTGAAATTCGAAATCTGTTAGACAGATGTTCAGGCCAAACACAATTCTCTCAAAATATTCAGCAAGATTGTCAGGAGTTTTTAATGTATATGCTTGATGTATTGCATGCTGAAGGTGTAGATGTAGATCAGCTGTTTGGGCTTTCTTATCAATGGCAGCATGACTGCGAGAACTGTATGGTATCAAGTACTACTAGTGTAGACTCAGAAAGATTTATATATTTAACTTTGCCAGACAGTAAATCAGTCTCCTTTAATAAGCTAGTAAAAGCAGCTGATCACAACATGGAGTGTAGCCAATGTAAATCTGAAATGATGTCCACATTATTTATACGAACATATGGCCAGTATGTTATTTTAATGTTCCAACGATGTAGGCCTGATGGAACAAAATTGACAACTTTGATTAAAAATTTTGTGGCTTCACAGTTGTCAATATCAGGAAGGACTTTTGTAACTGTAGCAATTATATATCATGACGGTCCTTCAATAACATCAGGACATTACACAGCTTATTTAAAGTCTAGAAATGGCTGGTCATTCTGCAATGATTCTGTTTTAATTTTCAAAAAAAAATTGCCGTATGACCTTAAAAACTCTTACCTGGTGTTTTTAAAACCAAAATTTTAGGGAAAGAATCTCGGGATGTGCTCTGAGGAATTTCAAGAAGTTCTAATGGCTCCTACACGATTTGGCCTTGAGGATAAGTGTAGTTCAGAGACATAACTTCTAACCATAAGACTGGACGTCATGGAGAAATAAGTGCACTTTGAATGAGTTCAGAAAAACTATTTCTTTTTATAAGCTAATTGAAGCAGCCAATCAAAACATAGAGTAGAGGGAATGTAAGTCTGCAATGCTGTCTACTGTTTTACATTGCTTTGTGATTAAAAGTGATGTAGAGAATTAAATAATTGTAGTAGTCATAGAGGTAGTGTAAGTCTGCTTCATAGTAAGCAGTATCAGTGTCATAGGAAATGTAGAACATGACTGAGCAAGAAGGGGAAGATATTACTATTCCAGGATTGTGAAAATGATCTTCAACATTTTAATTCTGAAAGTTGCAGAAATGCCAAATGACGGGATTGGCTTACAACAAATCCAAGAGTTATAAATGGCTCTGACAAGATTTGGCCTTGTGGAAACTTGTGGTAGAGAGCAAGAAGTCATTTATTGCATGTAACATGTTTTTAAAAACGATGGAGGTTTTCTTTCAGAAAGTGGCGGGCTGAAAGTAATAACAGCACAACAGAGTGTAAGCTGTTCATAGGACATCCTTTGACGTCATGGAAAGTAAGTTAACTTTAAGGAGTTCTGAATTCTGATTTGTTATGTTGTATGGGTTTTTTAAACACAATCATTTTGATTGTGTTTTTTTTTCCCCGCTGTTATATGATGAATACCTTCAAGTCACTGTTTTTAGTGAATTTTGATACATTCTGAGAACAGCAAAAATAAACCATTTAACATGTATAATTAATTCTGTACTGTTTGCATTTATGATGTATATGTAGAACTGTGTAGGAGGCATGGAGAAGGTGAGGCTTCTGTAAGTGTCAAAGTTGTTGCATGCAGTGCTGCACTTCTGCGTACTCTTTCATATGCTGGACTACATCTGCACAATGAGATACCTAAGCAAAGGAAACACAAGTGATGTGATTGTGAAATGAGCAAAAGAAATTGCACGTATTTCAATTACATCACCTGTGTTTCCTATCATTACGAATCACATTGTGCAGATCAAGTTTAGGTCTGTCCAGGGAAACAGAGGAGGTTTGGCCTTTGTTCAAGAGTGCAGTGGACATGACTCACTTCATTGGTAGGCCTGCAAATGTATTATCTTCTCTGTACTCTTCAACAACTCTAAATTTCATCTGCAACCCTGAGTAGGCCTCACCTCAAACAAACCTCTGGATAGGACACATCTTATTGGCATCCTGAAGCAATCATTTAAAATTTTAGTGTCTTGCGACACTTTTCTGAGACAACAGCAATGCAAAAGATGCACCATGTTTTAAGATAGGCCTCACTTCATCTGCAACAAGATACTGTTAGTTTAAAATGTATATCTTTAGGACTGTGTAGGGGGCCTGGAGAAGCAGAAGCTTCTGTAAGTGTCAAAGTTGTTGAAAAACTGTTTGTCCTTCAATCTTTTCCCTTGTCTTTTGTAATTTTTAAATACATGTTTTAATATTTTTCAAATGTTTGTTCTCTCTTTCACAGATTGAAAGTATAAAAACAAAAAGTGAGTAATTTAACGACAATTATAAGGTAAATGTTTTGTACTCTTTTCGTTACATTTCTATCACATTTAACTTCTATTAGTTCCACTGCTTCATTTCTTTAACCCTCAGTTTCCTGCCTTTGCTACTTCCCTCATTCCTTTCTCTATTACCTACTTACTCAACTCCTTCCACTCTTTTTCTCAGTCCCTCTCTTCTCATAGTTCCTCACTCTTGTTCACTCACTCCGTCTCTATTACTCTTAGTGTCTTTGACTGATCACTCTATCACTACTTGTTCATAATGCTTTCTCTGTGTAGTTGAAGCACACTAAGGGGCATATTATGAACACAGCCAATAAAATTATTGCTGTTTTTATTGGCAGAAAACTGGTGCAAAAGTGGTTTTAGGGGCAGTTTCCTGCCGCAAAAGCGGCTTTAGCGACACATTTCTGCCGATAAAAGCTGCAAAACTTTTATTGCCTATGTTGATGATATGGCTCTATGTTACTTACATTTCTTTGCTGTTTCAATTAATCTTTTTCTGTTATTTTTTGTTTTCTGTTTTCTATTTTTTCTCTCTGTTATTCCCCATGTTTTAATCTTATTTTGAACATTCACTCACATTCTCCAAGAAACTCTTCTTTGTTATTGTTCTACTCTCTTTTTTTTTCTTTCACTTCCTTATCTATTTTGTTTTTCACAATTATACCCTCTTCCGTCTTTTCTTCGGTAAATAGATCTATTAAACAGTATCTCTTCTTTACTCCCTATAGCTGTCTTTCTTTTAACATCACTCTCTGTTTACTTTCCTTATACTTACTCTTTTTTTTTTTTTTTTTTGGTTAGCTCCCGGTCCGTGTACCGGGAAGCTAACCGGGAAGCGAACCAAAAGAAATAGAGCTTGCCAGAGTGCTAAACATTCTAGCAATTTTTTTTGAAAGGGGAGGTAGTTCTGAAAAGAACTTTTTTTTTAATGTTTTTGTTGTTTTATATATTTTTTTTATTTTTTGAACATTTTTTGTTTTTTTTGTATTTTTTGAACGATTTTATATTTTGTTGGTTTTTTTTGGGGGGGAAACAACAAAAAACAGTCATTGAAAAGGGCTCAACAGGAGCAAAAAAATAAATAATGGGGGCGGTTAGGGCAATTATGATTGTTGTAAGCTAAGTTTATTGAATTGATACTCATGTTGCCACATGCTATCAACGCACCACAGTGCATACAAGTATGTTTCATGTGGCCAAAATTCTCTTGGATGTTTGGCACAGTTTCCCGTGCCTCTGCTGGTGTCAATGATATTGACGATCTTGACCTGGCCACAGGAGTTGATGTTGGATTTTCTTCCATATCCCGTATTTCCGCCCGGCTGTAATTGAGTGGATGCTTCCTGGTCATGTGCCTATGCATGGTATAGTTCCCATAACTATACTTTTTATCAGTCCCTCTTGATAATTTATCTTTGCAGATGAGGCAGGTGACATACCTCGCATTCACTTTCTTTTGCCCTGGAGGGATTGAATAAAACTGCCAGATGAAACTGGCTTTCCTATGGGAAGCCCGGGGCATCTCTTCCAAGAACTGTGGTTCTTCTCTCTCCTTTTCCTCTATTTCTTCTTCTTCCTCCTCTGTGTTGGTCATGACCTGGGGAGGTGGTCCTCTCTTCCCATGAGGAGGTGGAGGTGGTGGTGGGGGTGCACCAGCTGAAGCAACTACTGAAGCCATTTCTCAAGTATTAATAAAGGTCTTCCTCTCACAATGATGAACGTCAGAGTGAGGAAAGAAGGAGGGGTTTTCATCATTTGGGAAAAACAATAGTTCTCAACCAATGAAAAGTGTTATTTTTAGGTCACCTGACCTAGCCTTACATGATTATGAAACCAAAAGTGAAATGAACCAATGAAAAGTGTTATTAACAAGTCACATGACCTGTTATGCTTACGTTACGCGCTCCGGTCCGCGCCCCGGATAGCTTCCGGGTCGCTGCGCTTCGCGCCTCGGTCCGCGCCCCGGGGCACTTCCGGGTGCGCTAACGCGGTACGTCATAAGACGCATTACGCGGCAACGCGTTATGTCGCGCTTTCGCGACGCGCCGCGGATCGCTTCCGGGGAGCTGCGTTTCGCGCCTCGGTCCGCGCCCCGGGGCACTTCCGGGTGCGCTAACGCGGTACGTCATAAGACGCATTACGCGGCAACGCGATACGTCGCGCTTTCGCGACGCGTCACGATGTTGATTTCTAAAGCGGCAGTTGCGCAAACAGGACGTTTACCGGTTCGCGGACTGGGTCGCGGCATCAAGATGAGCTAACGGGAAGCTTCCCGGTTCGCGGACCGGGAGCGAAACAAAAAAAATATTTAAAAAAAAATTATTAATAAACATATAAAATATATTTTTGGATTTAAAGAAGAATACATTTTACAGCTATAGATATTAGCTTTTAAAAAACCAATGAAATTCACTGAAAAAACCATAGGTTATAGACCATATATAGTTAGGAATTAGCATTTACAAAACCTTGAAAATTCACTGAAAAAACCATAGGTTATACACCATATATAGTTAGGAATTAGCATTTAAAAAACCTTATTTTACTCACACAAAACCATTGAAATTCCATATATAGTTAGTTGTACTAACTATATATCGCACACCCGCAATCCACTGCTGATCATGTCACATATTACATCATTCATGACATGGTCAGTGACATCACTGATGACATCACTGATGACATCTCAAATGACATCACTGATGACATCACTGATGACATCTCATTTGACATTACTGATCACATCACTGATGACATCATTCATGTGATAATACGATGAAGCTCTTCAGACTCTAATATAACCTTAGATACACTCAGTGTAAACAGACACTCACAGACTGTCACTCATCCATGGAGTTACTCACACACCTAGTCAGTCATGCAAAGAATCAATCACACCTCCATTTCCTCAACTGTACAGTTATACACACCTTACTTATTCAAACATATACTAACACATATTTACTCTCTTATACAATCCCTGATACAAGTTCACAATGATCCATACAGCCACTCACACATTCACTGGCTCTTTTGCACAGTTATTTATATATGTCGACTCTCACATGTACTGTGTTTTACATATGTACTTACTTTGACATGTAGCACTGAGATATCCATTCACTCACCAATACACTGATGCACACAGTCAACCGCCCATACAGCAGTTTCCACATGCACTTTTGAACCCATACATCTAGTGAATCAACTGCTCACACATCTATGCACAGAGTCATACACCTCCCAGCCACCCACACACACACTCAGTCTCCCATACAAATACTTGGGCAACCAATCAATAACCCATATAGTTACTCATATAGCTACTGAACAACACATGCAGCAGTTTTCAGAACAACAGACATAATGATGCACAAATTAAGACAGTTTAGTCACTAACCCATGCACTCAGTGAGACACATTTAATCACTCATTCATACAGTCAGTCATGCACCTACTAAATCCTTCATCCAGACACTTATACATCCACTCATTCTTAAATATGTAAGACATATTTTAACTTTACAGAAAAATACAGTCACTGGATGTTGTCATCAGTGATGTCATTTGAGATGTCATCAGTGATGTCATCAGTGATGTCATTTGAGATGTCATCAGTGATGTCATCAGTGATGTCACTGACCATGTCATGAATGATGTAATATGTGACATGATCAGCAGTGGATTGCGGGTGCGCGATATATAGTTAGTACAACTAACTATATATGGAATTTCAATGGTTTTGTGTGAGTAAAATAAGGTTTTTTAAATGCTAATTCCTAACTATATATGGTGTATAACCTATGTTTTTTTCAGTGAATATATATATATATATATATATATATATATTACCTACTGGCGGTCACCAGTAGGTAGTTATAGTTAGGATTGATTTCCATAGCGAAATCGCAACATTCTATTTGGAATAACTTTGGCGCCGGTTGAGGAATCAGCCTGAATTTTTCAGCAACTTTGCCTCGCGGCTCTCTGCTCCTTCCCTGAAAGTTTGGGGGGATTCGTCAAGCGGGGGCCGAGATAAAAGGGGGGTCCCAAAACGTGTTTTCCCCATGTTAATTTCCATAGGGCGGTCTGTCGCTCTTTTAGCTCGAACGGCTGAATGGATTTTCACCAAACTTGGCAAAATTGTAGGGACTGGTAGCCCGATGTGCCTTTGCTATGTCTCCAGATATGTGCTCCAGAGGATTTTGAGTAATTTAGGTTCAAAAAAATGTATATATCTATGGCAGCGCCCCGGTACGCGTACTGGGGAGCGCTCCGGGCGCGCCACGCGACTTGCGCACGGCAAGCTGATTGGTTCTTGGGTGTCTGTAAACATTCGAAACAGTCCCCAGCGGCCGCCATCTTGTGTCTCGGTAGGATTGAGACACAAGAGGTGGCAAAAATGAAAGGGGGAAATGAGCAAAAGGGGGCAGGGTACACCCCCCGACCCCCTAGGTTTGATGTGAGGGCCATAAAAGGGTCCCGCGAGACAAAAAAAAAGTAATTTTTTTTTTATTTTCGCGGGGGGAGCGCCCGGTACGCGCACCGGGGAGCGTACCGGGGAGCGTACTTTGGTGAAAAATAGTGAAAATAATAGTGTAAAATAATCATTTTGAGTGATTACAGGTAGGGTAGCTCTGAAAAGAGCTTTTGGGTTCTGTGGCTGTTTTAGGTACCTACAAGTACGTCCCACACACACCCATCTGCACACAACCCCACACCCACACACTCCCCACACACACCTCACACATGCACACCTCCACCCACACCCAAACACCCCACACCCCCACACCGAGATGTCAAATACACATTGGAGATAATATATTGGGAGAAAGGAAGTATCTATGAGCAAAATTACTATGTAACATAAAAAAGTTGCACAGTATACTATAAGTCTGACTTTACATTATAATCAATTTGGTACTAGTTTAAGAATTACATATAAAAATGAATAATGTCTCAAACAATTTTAGAATTATTAAATATAAATTTATTTTTGAGATTCATTTTCCAAATTAAATATAACGTCTAACATTTGACTGTCCGAAATGTCCTCTTTTTGAGTGAACATAACTTCCAACATTTGACTGTCAGAAACGTCCTCATATTGAATTAACAAATCCACAGAGTCTACACATTGTAGAAGTTCATGGTCCCGTGATTCATCCATGAATTCCAAGTCATTGGGTTCAATGATTTCTTCATTGTTCATCTCTAGGACAATTTCAAAGGAAAAGTTCTGTTCTCCTTCCATTTTTGTGCAGAAATTTGCATTAAAAAAAAATCAGTAGAAATATGGCACTGTTGGGTTTAAGTTCAGACAGGTAGTTTTGATTTTTTAACAGTGAAGTTAACTTTGGGCAGTGTATGGTAACAGGCAGGAAGTAGAAATATAAAAAAGTGCCTGTGAAGAAACGTAAGTAAATTCATAATTATAGCAGAGAAGCCTAACTCAATCCATAAATATAACAGAGGAGCCTATCTCAATCTATAACTATAGCAGAGGGACAGTAAATAACTATCAGAAAACATTTTTACAAATTAACTTAAAGTGCCCCTTACAAATTATCAACTTACTTTACAGAGAGGTGAAGAAGACAAAATGCGAAAATCCTTTCGAGATGTACCTCAAGTAGTTGTAGTCAAAATGGCCGTGTTTCCCTCTCATTTTTCATTTATATTCATGTACATAACCAATCAAATGTCAGGAAAAAAAAGTAGAAAATGAAAGTAACATTTTAATTGGTTGTAAATTCTAACACTTCAGATGTGTTTTTGTGAAGTAATTTACCACAGGGTATTTAGAGAGGTCTACAGGCTAAATGGCTCAATGGAATTCCATTGAATTTGGGAAAATGGTAGGGATTGGTATGTGGTATGAGTTATTCTATATTTGGTGAAAGTGTCTCCAGTGGTTTTTATGTAAATTAACTTTTAACATTTTTTTTTAGCGCTACGGCAGTCCTCAATTTTGTTTTCGGTAGATTTAAGACAGAAAATGGAGGACAAACAACGTTGGGAATGGGTATAAGGGGGCATCGTAGGCACTCCTTGACCTTCTATGTTTTGTGAGGGGGTCTTAGGAGGCCCAAATAGGCAAAAAAAAAAAAAAACATTTTTTTTATTTTCCGCGGGGGGAGCGCCCGGTACGCGCACCGGGAAGCGTACCGGGGAGCGTACTATGGTGAAAAATAGTGAAAAAAGTTTGAAAAAGATAATCATTTGGAGTGATCAGAGATAGGGTAGCCCTGAAAAGGGCTTTTGGGTTCTGTGGCTGATTTAGGTACCTACAAGTAGGTACCAATGCACAGTCTTAAATTCAGGAGGAATATTCTATTCCCCTCATCTGAAAAGTGCACACCATCTCCCCTGTAGATATCTTGCATGTTGTAACGCAAGTTATTATTGTATATTGAACACATTCCATAGTCTCTCATGTAAGCAGAAACAGATTTATTAACATGTTTCCGTGCTTTCTCAAATTGTGGACAAAATTGATTGGACCACTTCCATTTCTGTCTTTGGCATATATTGGAATATACCAAGGCAGTTTGAGGAAAAAGTGCCATCAATTGATCAAAGGTGTCCTTTAAAAGCATTTCCAGACCTACCCCAGTCAAAGTGCCCAAGTCATTTCCTCCACAGTGCACAATTAAAAGGTCAGGGTGGCAAATGCAAAAAGTTTTTCACCAATGGTATCAATTGGTGACATTTCAATCCTCTCTGGCCAATCCATTTAATCTTCACATTTGGTAAGTCAAGGTTGTGAAAATTTCTGGTGGCTGCATACCTTTGAGCCCAGTGGATATAGCTATGTCCAATAATCCAGACAGAATAAACGGTGAGAGGAGATTCTGATGCAGTCAGATGAAGTGTGGAAAAGAAATGGCAGTTGGAACAATAGGAGTTTGCAAAAAAAAACCTGTGGAGTTTCAGTGCTCTTGAATCACAAGCAATGATTGGTAGAATGAGATAGTTGAAAACTGAAAGTTAGGGTGCATGGTTGTGTTCTGTGTAAGAAGTAATTTGAATGGTTAAAAAAAAGTCATTTAAAGAAACCTTGCACCAGAAAAGCTGGTGTATTCGCAGGTCAAACATCCTTGCTGAGGTGATTTGCAACATTGTAGAATAAACTTTTAACCCTGGGAGCTCAGTGAGGAGGGAGTTGCTATGGTAAAAGGGAGAAAGGGCTGAGGGGGGAAGGGTGTTGGTTTGAAAATACAGAGGGAAGAGATTTGATTGGTTACCATGAGCAATATGTGTGTAGAATTAGAGGTTTTCTGTGCCTTTATGGTTTGCAGTGCCTGGAGAACATACCTTTTGCTCTGCTAAAGAAATAGTGGTGTGTGTATCTGACACTGTTCTGAATCTCCTAAAATATTTGTAAAGGTGAGTTATGATTCATTTAATATACATAGAGACTTGTATACTCTATGGAGAAGATTTGGAAGCAAATTGTGGTTTTGTAATGTTGCTTTGTGTCATGCTTTTTGATAATGCTTGGTAAAAAGTTTTTACTGCATAGAGTAATTGTATTTTATAAAATTGTGAAGTTTTAGTAGTGACATGGAATGCTTCTACATAGGACATGTGCTGTGTTTTTAAATGTGATGTCAAAAACGATTTTGGGAAAGATGAATGGCTTTTACATTTTTTAAAGGAATAAAGAATGTGTGCATGTTTAAAGAAATACATTTGACTCTTTACAATGATGTTACCTGTGTTAACTCAGTGTAGGAAGCATATTGAGTTTGTTTGCATAGAGGAATTGTATTTTGTAAAATTGTGAAGCTCCATGTGAAAGCGTTTGCCTCAGTCTTATCCCTGCTGTGAGGCAGATGTTTGTACATAGGATCTGTGCTATTTTGTGGAAAATTAATGTTTTTTACATTTTTGAGTATAATGTGGTGCAGAGGTTTAAAAAGTGACGCATCTAACTACATGCGTCACTTTTTAAATATGGTGCAAAAAGGTACATGTTTGGACTTTCCTGGGGAGCGTAGGATGTGAGGCTTGTATCTAAGAGTGCAGTGGACTAGGCTCCATTAAGCCTATCCCCGTCTGCATTCTTAGACACAGGTGTCAATTTGACTCTTTACAATGATGTTACCTGTGTTAACTCAGTGTAGGAAGCATATTGAGTTTGTTTGCATAGAGGAATTGTATTTTGTAAAATTGTGAAGCTCCATGTGAAAGCGTTTGCCTCAGTCTTATCCCTGCTGTGAGGCAGATGCTTGTAAATAGGATCTGTGCTATTTTGGGGAAAATGAATGTTTTTTACATCTTTGAGTATATTGTGGCGCAGAGGTTTAAAAAGTGACGCATCTAACTACATGCGTCACTTTTTAAATATGGTGCAAAAAGGTACATGTTTGGGCTTTCCTGGGGAGCGTAGGTGGTGAGGCTTGTGTCTAAGATTGCAGTGGACTAGGCTTCATGAAGCCTATCCCCGACTGCACTCTTAGACACAGGTGTCAATTTGACTCTTTACAATGATGTTACCTGTGTTAACTCAGTGTAGGAAGCATATTGAGTTTGTTTGCATAGAGGAATTGTATTTTGTAAAATTGTGAAGCTCCATGTGAAAGCTTTTGCCTCAGTCTTATCTCTGCTGTGAGGCAGATGTTTGTACATAGGATCTGTGCTATTTTGGGGAAAATGAATGGTTTTTACATTTTTTAGTATAATGTTGCGCAGAGGTTTAAAAAGTGACGCATCTAACTACATGCGTCACTTTTTAAATATGGCGCAAAAAGGTACATGTTTGGGCTTTCCTGGGGAGCGTAGGTGGTGAGGCTTGTGTCTAAGAGTGCAGTGGACTAGGCTTCATGAAGCCTATCCCTGACTGCACTCTTAGACACAGGTGTCAATTTGACTCTTTACAATGATGTTACCTGTGTTAACTCAGTGTAGGAAGCATATTGAGTTTGTTTGCATAGAGGAATTGTATTTTGTAAAATTGTGAAGCTCCATGTGAAAGTGTTTGCCTCAGTCTTATCCCTGCTGTGAGGCAGATGCTTGTACATAGGATCTGTGCTATTTTGGGGAAAATGACTGGTTTCTACACCTTTGAGTATATTGTGGCGCAGAGGTTTAAAAAGTGACGCATCTACCTACATGCGTCACTTTTTAAATATGGCGCAAAAAGGTACATGTTTGGGCTTTCCTGGGGAGCGTAGGTGGTGAGGCTTGTGTCTAAGAGTGCAGTGGACTAGGCTTCATGAAGCCTATCCCCGACTGCACTCTTAGACACAGGTGTCAATTAGACTCTTTACAATGATGTTACCTGTGTTAACTCAGTGTAGGAAGCATATTGAGTTTGTTTGCATAGAGGAATTGTATTTTGTAAAATTGTGAAGCTCCATGTGACAGCTTTCGCCTCAGTCTTATCCCTGCTGTGAGGCAGATGTTTGTACATAGGATCTGTGCTATTTTGGGGAAAATTAATGGTTTTTACATTTTTGAGTATAATGTGGTGCAGAGGTTTAAAAAGAGACGCATCTAACTACATGCGTCACTTTTTAAATATGGTGCAAAAGGGTACATGTTTGGGCTTTCCTGGGGAGCGTAGGTGGTGAGGCTTGTATCTAAGAGTGCAGTGGACTAGGCTTCATGAAGCCTATCCCCGTCTGCATTTTTAGACACAGGTGTCAATTTGACTCTTTACAATGATGTTATCTGTGTTAACTCAGTGTAGGAAGCATATTGAGTTTGTTTGCATAGAGGAATTGTATTTTGTAAAATTGTGAAGTTCCATGTGAAAGCGTTTGCCTCAGTCTTATCTCTGCTGTGAGGCAGATGCTTGTACATAGGACCTGTGCTGTGTTTACTAAATGTGATGTCATAAACGATTTTGGGGAAAATAAAAAAAAATAGATGCGTCTCTTTTTAAACCTCTGCGCCACATTATACTCAAAAATGTAAAAGCCATTTATTTTCCCCAAAATCGTTTTTGACATCACATTTAGGAAACACAGCACAGGTCCCATGTACAAGCACAGGCTTCATGAAGCCTAGTCCACTGCACTCTTAGACACAAGCCTCACCACCTACGCTTCCCAGGAAAGCCCAAACATGTACCTTTTTGCACCATATTTAAAAAGTGACGCATGTAGGTAGATGCGTCTCTTTTTAAACCTCTGCGCCACATTATACTCAAAAATGTAAAAGCCATTAATTTTACCCAAAATCGTTTTTGACTTCACATTTAGGAAACACAGCACAGGTCCTATGTACAAGCATAGGCTTCATGAAGCCTAGTCCACTGCACTCTTAGAAAAAGCCTCACCACCTACACTCCCCAGGAAAGCCCAAACATGTACCTTTTTGCGCCATATTTAAAAAGTGACGCATGTAGGTAGATGCGTCACTTTTTAAACCTCTCCGCCACATTATACTCAAAAATGTAAAAACCATTCATTTTCCTCAAAATCGTGTTTGACATCACATTTAGGAAACACAGCACAGGTCCTATGTACAAGCATTCCATGTCATTACTGAAACCTCACTATTTTACAAAATACAATTCCTATAAACAAACTCAATATGCTTCCTACACTAAGTTAACACAGGTAACATCATTGTAAAGTACATAACACTTGACAGAGGTATAATGTGGCGCAGATGTTTAAAAAGTGACGCATCTACCTACATGCGTCACTTTTTAAATATGGTGCAACAAGGCACATGTTTTATGCCGCCAATGAGTCACAAAAAGTGACGCATCAGTAGCGCAAAACTGACGCATGACTTTATAAATGAGGCTCATCTTTTTCTTGCACACTACTCCAGTTTAGTCCTGTCCACTGCACTCTTGGACACAAGCCGCACGTTTTGTGCTCCCCTGGAGAGTCTTCATCTCATCTGCACTCCTGCTTAGGTGTGAGAATCGTATCACATGGGGAAAGCCCCATGTGAAAGCGTTTGCCTCAGTCTTATCCCTACTGTGAGGCAGGTGCAAGATTGTGACATAACAGTTTCCTAAAAGTGACGCAGTGAAGTTTTATAGATTTCACTGTGTCAATATTACGAGGCTTTTTGCAGAGAAATGCCCCTCTCTGTACATCACACTTGACAGAGGTATAATGTGGTGCAAAAGGTTTTAAAAATGACGCATCTACCTACATGCGTCACTTTTTAAATATGGTGCAACAAGGCACATGTTTTATGATGCCAATGTGTCACAAAAAGTGACGCTTCAGTAGCGCAAAACTGACGCATGGCTTTGTAAATGAGGATCAATTATGTCATCTGTGTTACCTGAGATTAGGAAGTAGATTGTGCAGATGAGGTGAGACATGTCCAGAGGGACAGAGGAGGTGAGGTTTATGATCAAGACTGTAGTGGGAGAGAGGGCTTTCCCGGGAAGCATAGGTGGTGAAGCCTGTGTATAAGAGTGCAGTGGACTTAGACAAAGGTCTCATCTTCTTTGTACCTGTGGACAGAGCTGTCTTCCACTATACTCTTCAATACAGGCCTCACCTTTTGTGTACCCCTGGAGAATCCTCACCTGATCTGTAACCCTGAATAGATCGTTTGCTTTTTGTCATTGCTTTGTTGTTTGGTAATAGTGGTCTATAATGTGCTATTTTTTTCTTTAACACAGATTGAAATCAAGATTTCAAGAGTAAGCAAACATGCCCACAAGGGAAATGACAAGAAAACAACATAACCGAGAAAAATCAAAAACAGCAACAGAATTACAGTACTCTTCCACAACAAATACTTCAAAAAACAGGAACCAAGCTCCTGGTAAGACAACTAAGTCTTTTATTCGGAACATATGTACTTTAAAAAAAAATAATGGACAGCATGTAGAAAAAGAAAATGAGAGAGTAAATTTGAAAAGGAAGGAGAGAACATCAAAGAATCCTACAACTGGAGCAGGAGAGTATAATATGTATAGGATTGGAAGGCAGAATCAGTTTAGAGACATTCGTAGACGAATGTTTTGCAATAGGGTGGTTTTAAATTTGTTAAAAAACATTAGGAAAGGTAAACAGAGAGCTGCTTTTTATAAGAAAAAGAAAAGTGTAGAGAAGATTGTTGATCAGGCTTTTGAAGTTAAGAAAAAATTATTTATTTTAATAATCAATAGAATTAGGACACTTAACAAGACAATTGATGTTTTCAAATCAAACAGTAGATGGAAAAGAGTAATTAATCGGACTAATTTTTGTAAAGTTTTTTCTGGAGAATGGATGCACAGTTCAAGTTGTGAGCCATTTTTTAATGAGGAGAGTTACTTCCAGGAGAATGATTTAGTGCATGCAATTGACACCAGTGGTCGAGCGTATGAAGTGAAAGACGGTTGTCCGATTGAAAAAGAGAAACTTGTGCCTAGAGAACCAGAAGAGGTGTTAACTGATGAAGTTTTAGGGAGACGTACTAAGGGTCCAGTGTACACTTGGAAGTGTAGTCGTATTTGTAGTGTGCGACAGGAATCAATTGATTTGTTTTGTAATTTCTTATGTACATATAGTAAGAAAAGTCTAAAGCAGAAAGTGAAGTTGTTGCAAGACTTAGATCCTTGCAGAGTGAGAGAAAAGACAGGTTTGCAAGGCCATTCATTGGCTTGTCTTTCTAGAAAAGTCTGTCAGAGTGTTTTTCATCATTTTAGGATGTTAGCAGTGCATCATACCAAAATGAGGAAATTAGTGAGAATGTTGTATTATGCAAAAAGTCCAGCACTTAAGCTTAAACAATTAAACAGTGCTCTTTTGCACGGATCTGAATTAGATGTGAAGAAGATTTGTGAAGCAATTGTGATTTGTTATTTTGATAAAAAAGAAGATAGTGTAGAAATTGACACAGCAATTCAAGGTAATGTGGAAGACAATGTACAGATTTCAAGTACAGAAAAGTTTGAGCAGGAAATTATCAGGTTTAAGGTGAAATCAAGTGAAAGGCTGAATGTTACTTGTGTGTGTTGTCGATGAAGTCATTATAAGCATCAAACTAGATTAGTTGATTTATACACAAAAAGTGAAAAGATGAATAATTTCGAGTGGAAGGATTTTGCAACTTATTTGTGGGTGGAGAATTGTTTTGATTTGAGTTCTGATCAGCGTATTTGTAAATATTGTTATGATAAATTAAATCAAAACAGAATGCCTGCTAGAGCTGTTCATAATAATCTGGAGTTGGTAGACATTCCCCCTGAATTGATGGATTTAAATACATATGAGTCTATTTTGATTCAATATGTCCACCCTTTTCAGGCAATTGTTCACAGGGATCACTGAAATATTATCGACGGTCACAATATCGACTTGCTAAAATATCGTTGAAAAATTATCGACTACAAAAATATCGACTTTGTATACTTATTACACCAACTACAAAAATATCGAGTCAAAAATATCGACTCTTTAGAATATCGAGTACATAAATATCGCCTTAATAAATATCGACTACAAATATATCGTTTTTCATGAAATTACCCCTAACACTACAAAATTATCGACTACTAAAATATAGAGTACAAAAATATCGTTTCAAATAAAATATCGAGTTCTTTTTTGTACCCTTTCATGTCTAAAATACCATATTAATCGTCAATAAAAGTCATTGCTCTATACAAAAACATTTTACATATAATACCTGTTACTTTTATAACATTCCTATTTATCTACATTTGCTATACATTCTATTAAATGCGTTCTATCATTTGAAAAATATTCTTTACATTTAACTAACATTTTCATTATTTTTTTTCACTTACACATCTATTTTATTTAACAACTAACCTGCTTTAATGCGGAAATCACCACATACCACCATTCTCACATCAACAAACACACCAATTAACAAAAAAAAATTCAAACTAGCCTATACAATGCTTCATTTCATCCTACAACCAATCAAATCAAAGCACACAAAATAAACATACTATAAAAGGGATACATGCATTCTACCATTTGTTGCTGCTAACTCTATAGAAAGAAGATGCCAACACTCTGAAGATTTTGTTCCTGAACAAACATCTTTAAAGATCCAGCTCACTAGCTAATTATTCAAGTAAGTTACAGTGCATTATTTAGAAATCTAAATTAGTAGTCTACTATTTTACTTATATCTCCTAACTATTGCACTTATTTAATTTTTATCTCCTCCTACATTTCTGATAGAAAGTACTCCAAATAAATTCCTAATACATGCTCCTATTTCTTCACCTGGAAAATCAGATAGTAAGTATATATTAATGCTCTGTTATACACCAACTGCTGTTTTTAAACACTATTTCACAAGATTCATTCTTTATTTTAAACATTTTATTCACAGATATTCTGAGATTTTCCTATTTCAACACTACAAATGTATAAAACTACACTAATTAAACATGTAAGTATATATGTTTTTGTTAGTAAACACCCAATATTAAATATGCTAATTTCTAAACAGCCGTACCCCATGTACGATCGGTGTACGAGCCGTACCCCCATCGTACACCGATTGTACAATGGGGGTACGGCTCGTACACCGATCGTACATGGGGTACGGCTTGTACACCGATCGTACATGGGGTACGGCTTGTACACCGATCGTACATGGGGTATGGCTCGTACACCGATCGTACATGGGGTACGGCTCGTACACCGTTTGTACAATGGGGGTACGGCTCGTACACCGATCGTACAATGGGGGTACGGCTCATACACCGATCGTACATGGGGTACAGCTCGTACACCAATCGTACAATGGGGGTACGGCTCGTACACCGATCGTACAATGGGGGTACGGCTCGTACACCGAGCCGCGAACTCTGCTTTTACGGCTGTTTTCAGCTCCCGTAGAAAAAGGGTCGTACGGTGCGTACTCGACACGTATCGTACTTGCTGGGTCGTAAAAACCAGCCGCGAACCGTACAAATGTCGCATACAGCGGGTTCCGAGGGAGAATCGTACGGAGATTAGAGTCAGACGGTGTCTTGTACGACTCGTACGGAGTACGGCTCCTGGTACGAATCGTACTTCGTAGTACGTACGGGAGGTTTACAGGTACGATTCGTACGGGGAAAAACCGCTCCGTACGACGATTCGGAGCGCTTTTTACCGGATCGGAATCGACCCCCAAATGTACTACTAAGCAAAATAGAAAACTGCTTTTTCCTAGGAAAAACGTTTGTTATGTGTAAACATTAACTTAGCATTACTATATTTTCATACCAACAGTAAATAAAGAAATACATACAAGAAAATCCTTCAAAATACAGTTCTGCATTTGTGATTACTACTTTTAGTAACTGTAAGTATAAAAACATCATTAATTATGTTTACACCACAAAGTGAAATATATGTTTTTTGATTTTGTTTCTTTCTACTCTTTCCTAGAACAAGTAAAACAAAATGACAGAAGGTGCAGAATTTGTTATGTCACAGAAAAAAAATTACTGTTATGTTATATGGGTTATGTTTATAATCAGGAAAGACAAAGTGGTAGAAAAGTTTTCTGGAAATGTACCAAATATTACTCAAACAAATGTTATGGAAGGGCTACTACTGAGGAAACTGATGTGTTATTTACCAGGGAACACAATCGTCCCCCCAATGTCACAGAAATTGAAATAAGAGATGCTTTAGAAAGTATAAAAACTGCTAGCACACAAAGTGATAAACCAACAACACAAATCCTTAAAGTAGAACTGTTAAAAGTCCCAGCCCATGCTTCAGGTCAACTACCCTCTATTGACTCCCTTAAACGCACAATTGCATACACTAAAAGACTCACTACCACAACCCAACCCAACCCTACTACTTTTGAGGAAATTATTATTTCACCAGAAATGTGCATCACACACAATAAAGACAAATTTATCCTTTTTGACAATGAAAGCAGTACAAACAGAATCATAATGTTTGCAACTGCAAGTAATTTAAGAAAAATCCAACAGTGTCCCCAATGGATGATGGATGGAACATTTAAACCATGCCCAAAACCTTTTTATCAACTATATTCCATCCACGGTTTATACCATAACTATAACATCCCTTTCATTTACTGTTTGCTACCTAACAAACAGCAAAACACTTATACAGAATTATTAAATGTTCTCAAAAATGAAATCAATAATTATTTTCCACAAAAAATAATTATTGATTTTGAATTAGCTATGATTAATAGCATTTTGAAAACATTTCCCCACACAGCAATCCAGGGTTGCTACTATCATTTCAATCAGAGCATATGGAGACATCTCCAGAAATCAACTTTAAGTATTCTATACTCAACAGATAGCACCTTTGCCTATCAAATTAAAAAATTGATAGCACTGGCCTACGTTCCTGTTACCGATGTAGCGGAACACTTTAATTTATTAATTGACAGCACATATTACAAGAGGAATGAAGATAAACTAACCCCATTACTGGACTATTTCGAAGATACTTGGGTGGGAAGGTTGCATAGATCTGGACATCGACGCCAACCCAAATTCCAAATCCCTTGGTGGAATGTCTATCTTAGTACTTTAAACCAAGAGGCTAAAACAAACAACAGTGTAGAAGGGTAGCATAATGCTTTCCAAGCTACCGCAAGCAGAGCCAAACCCACATTCCATAACCTACTAGAAGCTTAGAAAAAAGAACAAAGCTATCAAGAACTAAGAATGGAACAATCTGTGACCCAAATTGGTCCAAAACTAACTAAACAAACTAAACAAATGTTCCGACTACTGCAAAGTCAAGTCACACTATATCCTACAACTAGAGGATTAGAATACCTGTCAATAATAGCTAAAAGCCTACTATAAAAATGTCTACAAAATATACTAATGTCTTCTTACAATAATGGTAAATATAAAAATCATAAACATTTCTAAACAATTATAAATAATACATATTTGTTTAAGAAACTTATCAAAATTTGGGACATTATTTCTGAACAAATATGCAATATTTATAATTACATCACACATACACATGACATAAAGATCGACATTTCCCACCCAATAAAAATACTACTTTAAATACTTACAATTTTTGTAGATGAAAAAGACGTAATGAAGCAAAATACAATCCATACAATCCATTGCAATGTAGGACAATTCCAATATGGGAAACACTCAAAAACCCGAAAATTATGTAAAAATGAAATAAACGCTCCAGGAAATCCCGAAAACAGTAGTGTGGACACTTTAGTCTTTAAAGTGATATACACACAACTTTTAAAAAACGGTCACGCATATCAATGTATCAATCCAATACGAAACCCTCCAAAAACCCGAAATTTTTAAAAAAATTTAAAATCCGCTCCTGGCAAACACGAAAAATAGGAGATACATGTCAAAATATAACCATAATAAGTCATACATTAGTTTCTCCGGAAAAAAACACGCTTCCTTCCATGTAGTTTTCATGCGAGGAACCGGAACCTGGAAAAAAACATACATAACGAAACCCACCCACAAATAGCCCATAACATTTGTAAATACACTCACAATTAACATTAACCATGTAAGAAGACATTTCCTAACACTAAAAATAACACTAGAACTAAAACATACACGACGCATCTATAACGACGACATTTCACCTTAACGCTACATAAACAATTCATACATACACACAAAAACACTACACAGTTCGAATATACCCTCAAACATTACCACTCAGTTATAAATTGTATGTAAAATTAACCTTACCTCTCTCCACGCGAAGCAACTCCCAACCGCGAGCTTCTCCAGTCCTGAATGAAGCGCAATAACCTTACTCGGTAAAAAAGTAGTCCCCTTAAACCATTTTTGAAAAGGTATCATAGAAAATACAATGTTATAGTAAAAAAATATAATACATACACATTGTTATTTAAACAAATTAATACACTAGACTCATTATAATTTAAACTGTTTGAAAAATATAAATATATTTAATATTAATTAATATATAGTAATTATTATATATTAATAATATTAAAAAATTATGTAACACTTGAAATAATATATGTAAATAATATCTTATTGTGTACATTTATTGGAATAACTTTGTGTTTGTTTATAACTAAACATTATAATTGTTTATGGTAATTTATTTATTGTTATTAATAAAAAAATTATAAC
This sequence comes from Lissotriton helveticus, assembly GCF_964261635.1. Taxonomy (NCBI): domain Eukaryota; kingdom Metazoa; phylum Chordata; class Amphibia; order Caudata; family Salamandridae; genus Lissotriton; species Lissotriton helveticus. Next base: position 353,445,058 of record NC_136063.1, on the reverse strand, counting down.
CATTTAATATATAAACAATGCCCTGAAATAATGTATTTTTATTTCTCTGAATGTATGTTTTTCAGAAAAGAAGAGATAAATGATTATGTTTATTAATTATTAATAATAATAATAATACATATAATTGTTATTATTTTTATTAATTATTACAACATGTTTTATAATAATTTCTAAGTATTATAAAAGTATATAATTGCACAAATAATCTTTTGCCAATACCAGATATTATTATAAAACATATTCTTATCCTATACAGTTATAAAGTTTACAACATAATATATTTATATGTTTCATTTAAAAACAACATTGTCTGAAATATGTACCAAAAAAGTCTTACTTTGTATTTCCATATCTTGAGCAAATATAATAATTGTCATGTTACTTTACTTTATAAAAATGTAAATTTAAAAAATAAATATTTAATAATATTAATATATAATATTAACATTATTAAATATAAATGGAAGAAGCTGAAAAAACTGGTTTTTTATTTATTTCAATATAAATACTTGTTACTCAAAGTTAATGATGATAAATATGTTTATTTACAGAAAAGATGTTGTAAAATAATTTTGTGTTATAATGTACAACATGTACATAAATGATAATGTGTTATTCTGCAAATACTACAATTAATAAAAATGTTATGTTCTTTTTGATTGTGATTGTATTGTAGTACACATAAAAAAATAAAAAAAATGTAATAAAGTTTTGTGAAAACATCCATTTTGCATTATTTTGTAATATAATAACACGGTAATGTACAATTATATGCAAATGTGCTGCACACTGACCAATTAATATTTACTATTGCTTCTCCAGTCAAGCTAATATCATGGAAGGTGCTGTACACTGACCAATAATTATTTACTATTCCTACTCCAGTCAAGCTAATATCAGGGAAGGTGCTGGATAGTGACCAATGATTAATTACTATTCCAACTCCAGTCTAGCTAATATCAGGGAAGGTGCTGGACTCAGAAAAAAAATATATTACTATTCCAACTCCAGTGTAGCTAATATCAGGGAAGGTGCTGGACACAGAACAATTATTAATTACTATTCCTACTCCAGTCAAGCTAATATCAAGGAAGGTGCTGGACACTGACCAATTAATAATTGCTATTCCTACTCCAGTCAAACTATTATCAGGGAATTTTTTTTTTTATAATTTCATTTCATTGATTTAATATAAAATTATTTTATATTTACCCTGTACGCCTGTAACCCAAAAACCCAATACTGACCCTGAACCCTAAAAATATCCCTGTACCCCAAAAACGCAAAACTGACCCTGAACCCTAAAAATACCCCTTTATCCAAAAACCCAAAACTGACCCTGAACCCTAAAAATACCCCTTTACCCCCAAAAAAACTGACCCTGAACCCTAAAAATACCCCTTTACCCAAAAACTGAAAACTGACCCTGAACCCAAAAAATACCCCTTCACCCAAGAACTGAAAACTGACCCTGAACCCTAAAAATACCCCTTTACCCAAAAACTGAAAACTGACCCTGAACCCAAAAATATACCCCTTTACCCAAGAACTGAAAACTGACCCTGAACTCAAAAAATACCCCTTTACTCAAGAACTTAAAACTGACCCTGAACCCTAAAAAATACCCCTTTACCCAAAAACCCAAAACTGACCCTGAACCCAAAAAATACCCCTTTACCCAAAAACTGAAAACTGACCCTGAACCCTAAAAATACCCCTTTACCCAAAAACTGAAAACTGACCCTGAACCCAAAAATATACCCCTTTACCCAAGAACTGAAAACTGACCCTGAACCCTAAAAATACCCCTTTACCCAAGAATGTCAAACTGACCCTTAACCCTAAAAAATACCCCTTTACCCAAAAACCCAAAACTGACCCTGAACCCAAAAAATACCCCTTTACCCAAAAACTGAAAACTGACCCTGAACCCAAAATTATACCCCTTTACCCAAGAACTGAAAACTGACCCTGAACCCTAAAAATACCCCTTTACCCAAGAACTTTAAACTGACCCTGAACCCTAAAATATACCCCTTTACCCAAGAACTTTAAACTGACCCTGAACCCTAAAATATACCCCTTTACCCAAAAACCCAAAACTGACCCTGAACCCTAAAAATACCCCTTTACCTAAAGACTGCAAACTGACCCTGAACACTAAAAATACCCCTTTACCCAAAAACCCAAAACTGACCCTGAACACTAAAAATACCCCTTTACCCAAAAACCCAAAACTGACCCTGAACCCTAAAAATACTCCTTTACCCAAAATTAATTAATATTATTTAATTACCAATTAATTATTAATTAACAATAACAAAGAAGTTAATATATTAGCACATTAGCTGTAATTAATGTAATGTAATAATTCATATTATTTTTTCCCAATTAATTAATTAACAAGAACAAAATATTATATATAAAAACATAACTCTAATTAATGTAATTAACTAATTAATATTAATTAATTACCAATTAATTACTAATAAAAAATATGTACAAAATTATATTAATTAATTACCTAATTAATATTAATTAACTAATTAATATTAATTAACTAATTAATTACTAATAAAAAATATGTACAAAATTATATTAATTAATTAACTAATTATTATTAATTAACTAATTAATATTAATTAATTACCAAGTAATTACTAATAAAAATATGAACAAAATTATATTAATTAATTAACTAATTATTATTAATTAACTAATTAATATTAATTAATTACCAATTAATAACTAATACAAAATATGTACAAAATAATATTAATTAATTAACTAATGAATATTAATTAACTAATGAATATTAATTAATTACCAATTAATTACTAATAAAAAATATGTACAAAATTATATTAATTAACTAATTAATATTAATTATTTATCAATTAATTAATAATTAAAAATATTTACAAACATATATTAATTAATTATTTATTTTAAATTACTCCCCACCCTTATCCCCTATTAACCCAACATCCCGCTCCTAAATATTAACTACAATTTATAACAATAACAAAGAAGTTAATATATTAGCACATTAGCTGTAATTAATTTAATGTAATAATTATTATTATTTTTTCCAAATTAATGAATTAACAATAACTAAATATTATATATATATAAAAATTACTCTATTTAATGTAATTAAATAATAAATATTAATTAATTACCAATTAATTACTAATAACAAATATGTACAAAATTATATTAATTAATTAACTAATTAAGATTAAATATTTACAAATTAATTAATAAATAAAAATATTTACTAACATATATTAATTTATTATTTATTTTAAATTACTCCCCACCCTTATCCCCTATTAACCCAACATCCCGCTCCTAAACATTAACTACAATTTATATTACTATTAATACATTTTATTTTTTTTTATACCTTTTTTCTACATATTATCGATATTTTTTACTTTGACTATTTATCGATATTTGGTCTTGTCGATTTTTTTGAGTCGATATTTTTGTACTCGATATTTTTTTATCATTATTTTAATCGATATTTTTCTCCACGATATTTTTGTTATCGATATTTTATTATTGTCGATATTTTTAACTCGATATTTTGTCCATTCGATATTGTTGAGTCGATATTATGTCTAGTTACCGTTCACATGGAGCCTAAGATAGGGAAATTGCCTCCTACAGATTTGCAGAGAGGATTAAAGGGAAGAGTTGTTTATTTGCCTCTAGATTTAAAAAAAATATATTGATACAATTGGTATAGAAAAAGTAGAAGAGGAACCTTTAGTTATTCTAGCTAATGGGGTTCCGACAAAGAGTAAAAAAATCTGGCAAGATTTAGTGGATGTTAGGAAAGTCAAAAAGGCAACGTTGTATTTAGTCAAAAACAATGAGTATTATAAACATGTATGTGTTGCAGCAGAGGAAACAGCTGCAGATGAAGACAGTGATTGTTCAGTCGGCCAAATTGAAAAAGTTGATGTCTCTAGAAGTGAAGAAATATATGAACATTATACTGTTCATCCTTTGCATTCCAAAGAAGTAATGGGGAATGCAATTGAATTGTTTCAAATGAAAGCAGCAAAAGGAAGTCCCGTTAGTGTATGGGAAGAAAGTTTGGAAGCTCGTTGTTTTCCACAGCTATTTCCAACAGGTCGAGGTGGACGATATGACGATCGACCACTTCAAATTCCTGCATCTGAATATCGAACTGTAAGATTATATGCTGAAGATCCAAGGTTTCGCCAATGCATTCCCTATTTGTTTCATCTACTGTATGAAAGTGACTTGTCTGGGCTTTCTTATGCAGTAAACCATATACTGAAAAGTGGAGCACATCTGCAAAATGTTTCGGCGAGGGACGTTATGGAGAAAGTGAATCTGCAAGATAATATTTTGGAATCTCATCTAATCAATCTCATAGCATGTCAGCGTGGTACAAACGAGTATTGGTACCGTCGTCATGGGGAATTGAAATGTATGCTAAGAAACTTAGGAACTCCTACATGGTTCCTCACTCTTAGCTGTGCCGAGTATGCATGGGATGACTTACTTCAATTTCTACGAGGGGCAAATGCAAATATACAAAATATAGAATTCAAAACACCTGGAGAACTGTGTTCTTTGGATCCAGTAAATGTATGCAGATATTTCAATCATAGATTTGAAGCTATGATGTCTTTTATTACCAACAAAAAAAATCCTCCCCTTGGAGAGGTTTTGGATTTCTTTTGGAGAAAGGAGTATCAAGCGAGAGGTGCTCCTCACATACATATGTTGTTGTGGATTAAAGATGCACCCAAATTTGGAACAGATTCGGATGAGACAGTGATGACTTTATTGAAGAGTATTCAACATGTGCTGTTCCGAAAACTACTGAAGAAAACAGTTTAAGGCAACAAGTTTTACGCATTCAATCCCATCGTTGTGGAAAGTACTGTCGTCGAAAATTCAGAAACAAGGACAAGTTCTACACAAAATGTCGTTTCGCCTTTCCACGACCAGTGATTTCTAAAGGAAGAGTAAATAATTTGATGTCTTCTCTGCGACATACTGTGACGAGGAAATCACCAAAAAATACATACAATTTAAAAAGAAACGAAGAGTCCAAGTACATCAACGACTACAACCCAGTGATTTTGTCCATGTGGAATGCTAACATGGATATTCAATTTGTTGCTGACAACTCTATTGCTGTGGCTCGATATGTGACGTCTTACATCACAAAAAAAGAAAAGACAGAACTGAAGGAAATGTGGGAGGACATTTCACATGAAAAGAGTCTAAGCAAGAAATTATACAGTTACAGTCTGAAGATGTTGTCGCATCAAGAAATTGGAGCACATGAATGTTCTGATCGATTGTCATCAGCAAGTCTATATGCCAAATCTAGAACCATCATTTGGGTGACTCTAGGTCTTGCTGCAACACGAAATCGAGTTTTGAAATCTGTAAAAGAAATAGAGTATTTGGCGGAGAAATAACCAGAAAGTACAGATATTTTGAAGACCAACATGTTGGATACATACTATCCAAATAGAAGTAGTCATCTTTAGAACGTTTGTTTGTATGAAGTTCTGCAAAACTATATTTATAAGAGAACCTTCAGAGTAGATATTAACAATGGAATATATGCTATCATTGGGTGTGAAGGATGTCTAGTGAGACAGAAAAAAGGCCATTTGATTAATCATCGAAAATTGAGTTGCGAAAATCCAGAGAAAAGGGAATTTGACTATTTAGCTCTTTTGCAACTCTTTAAGCCATGGCGTACAGAAGAGGAACTACTTGGAGATTTTCTCTGTTATGAAGATTCTTTTAATGCAACCAAGGATACCATAGAATGTCCTGTTTTTCCAAATTATCTGCAAATGTTGAACGAAGAAATAGAGCAAGAAGCCACAATTGCTGCAGAGATTGCTAGAGACAGTTCTCAAGACAGTCAGAGTTCTGCTTCATTGAGTCAGGATCCACTTGGACGACCAATTATCCAAAATGAAGCTGCCACTGCCATGGATGAGGTGGAAAGAGCTATGGAACAAGCTCAAGATGATGAAGTTAACTTAGAAGATTTGGTGAAACAACTAAACCTTGAGCAAAAACAGATATATGACGAAGTCACAGAACAGATTGAACATGGATTCAGTCATGAGAAAAAAGAGTGCTCATGTACATCATTTAAGGCTGTCCAACTGTACGTGAGTGGAGAAGCGGGAACTGGAAAAAGTTTTCTGATTAAGGCAATTGCAACTTATCTGCAGAAAAGGACTGAATCATCGCTGTCTTGTGTTGTTACCGCTCCAACTGGGCTGGCAGCACATAATATTAAAGGGATTACTTTACATCGTTTACTGATGCTGCCAGTGGAGCATGATAACAAATTGGAGTATCACAAGCTATCTGGAGATGCGTGTTCCGAAGTTTCGAGAGTCCTGAAGAAAATGAAACTTCTTATCATTGATGAAGTAAGCATGGTGTCAAATATAATGCTTGCTTTTGTGCATTTGAGAATGCAAGAAATTCTTAGAACAGACTATGATGTCTTATTTGGAGGGTAACATATTATTGTGTTTGGAGATCTTCTGCAGTTGACTCCAGTGAAAGGACAACCTGTGTTCAAAATGCTCACGCATGAAGATACCAGGAAGTGCTTAGGGAGCATTGGAAACGTTAATATATGGTTAAACTTCAAATATGCAGAACTGCTTCAAAATATGCGGCAGGCAAAGGATGAAGATTATAAAAATATTTTACAAGATGTAAGAATCGCAAAACTAAGTGAGCAAGGGAAAGAAGCTTTACATGGACGATTAATTTCAAATTTGTACCCAAATGAAAACATTCTTCCAGAGAATATTTTTAAGAAAATTAACGAGAGGAAATCTGCCATATGTTTGATGCCAACTCTGAAAGAATGTTCCATGTTCAACAACAAAATGTTAAATTTAGAAAATGAAGAAATAGTGAAACTGGAAGCTACAGATAAAATAGAGCATATGGGAGCAACAATTGTTTTGTCTGAAAATTTGAAATCAAAATTGGATTCATTAGAGAAGAGTATATCTAAAACTGCTGGTTTTGAAAAGACTCTGAATGTGTGTTTGAATTGTCGTATCATTTTGAGAAGGAATTTAAATGTTGAAAGAGGTCTGGTAAATGGAGCAATGGGTCATGTTGTTAGTTTTGTGAATTACAAAAATAAAGATGGAATTGAAATTTTAAAAATTAAATTTGATGGCATTGATGAAATAGAACAAATTTGTCGTTGTTCAGCTATATTTTTGCTCGTGAAAGACTTATATGTTCGCCGAAAACAGTTTCCTATTTGTTTGGCATATGCGGTGACAATTCATAAGTCTCAAGGTTTAAGTGTAGATAGCGCTTTGGTGAACATTGGAAGTTCTGTGTTTAAAGAGGGTATGTCATATGTGGCATTATCACGAGTCAGAACTTTATCAGGATTGTACTTGATTGAGTGTGATGAAACAAAGATTTGTGCAGATCTAGATTGTGTTAAAGAATACAATAGGTTAAGAAGAGAGTATGCTCCACATTTGCCTCAATATCCTCTGATTGAAAAACGTGTGGTAGGCCGAAAAAGAAGAAATGAAAGTAGTTGCAGTAAGGTAGTACCAACAAGACAAAAAGTAGATGAAACTGTAATTGTAAGCACAAGGGAAAAGGATTCTGTTGAGGATGTTGGTGGATTTCAGTTTGAAAACAGTTCTGGTGTCAACTGCTATGCTAATGTAGTAGTTAATGTTGTTTTTTTTCTTCAAAATTTACAAAAACAGATTATCGAAAATCGGGAACAAACACTGTGCTGTTTATTGAATTCTGTGTTAGAGAAATGTAGTAGTGATAGAGCAAAAATAGAAAGTGTTTCAGAAATTAGAAATCTTCTAGACATATGTTCAGGTCAAAATCAATTTTCACAGAATATTCAGCAGGATTGTCAGGAATTTTTAATGTATATGTTTGATGTATTGCAAGATGAAGGAGTAGATATAAAAAATCTTTTTAACCTTTCTTATCAATGGCAACATGACTGTGATAACTGTGCTTCATCAAGTACTACTAGAATAGACTCTGAAAGATTTATATATTTGACTTTACCAGACTGCAAATCAGTGCCTTTTAATAATCTAGTTAAAGCAGCGGATCACAATATGGTGTGTACCCAATGTAAGTCTGCAATGCTGTCCACATTATTTCTACAAAATTATGGTCACTATGTCATTTTAATGTTCCAACGATGTAGACCTGATGGAACTAAATTGACAACTTCTATTAAAAATGTTGTGGCTTCTCAGTTATCGATATCAGGAAGAACCTTTACAACTGTAGCTATTATTTTTCATGACGGTCCTTCTACAACATCAGGGCATTACACATGCTATTTAAAAACTTCTAAAGGTTGGACCCAATGTAACGACACTCATTTGACTTTCAAACAACATTTGCCTTTTGGCTTTATAAATTCATACCTAGTGTTTTTACAGCCAAAATGTATGTAAAAGTAATAGGCAAATGAAGACGGGAGCAGTTAATAAAGGTTATTTTGCTGTTTAAAAAAATATTCTGAGTAAAAGTGATCCAGGCAATATAAAAAATTGACTTTTCATATAGGTATTGTAAGTGGATCTCATAGTAATTGATATTATTATTATGCAAAATGATGAACATGAGTGAGTCAGAGATGGTTTTACAAATACTTAAATATGGTGAAAATGTTGTAGAGCCTTTCTTTCACAACATCGGGAAAAAGGTCATTTCAGAGTGCCTTAGAATTAATTTGTACATATACTCATACATCTGACACTATTTGGCCAAATGGAAAGGTGCAGGAATGAGTAAAGAGTCATGACTGAAAAAAAGGAGTATATGAAAATATCGAAAATATTTCAAATGTTCTTGGAGCTTTTCTTATAGAAAGTTGATGAAATGGATTTTTAAGTGAACAGCAAAGTACTTTCCAACGAGAAAAGGACCACCATGATACAGTATTTGGCCTCAAGGAAAAGTAAGTCAATCTAACTTTAGCGTACATTTGTCATTTGTCAGTATTTAAGTTTTTTTTTTAAAACACAATCTTCTAGATTGTGTTTTTTTTTTCCCGCTGTCATATGATGAGTAATTTGAACTCACCGTTTTAAGTGAAATTCGATATATTCTGAGAACAGCAAAAACAAACTATGTAACATGTTGTACAAGTTATTTTATACTTTGGATTGTGTAAATTAAATTGTATTCTCATTCTCTGACACTTATTTTCGTTTTTCCATCCTCTTTCAGCTCTTTTTACTCACTTATAATGTCTTTCTCTCACTCTCTGTAACCCCCGTTCCCTTACTCCACTTCTTTCACAACCCCTCATTTTTATTTTAACTGTGTGTATCCCGTCTCTCCGTTGCATAACTTTTCAGTTTTCAGTCTCTCTGCTTTACTTCTCTTTTCCGTATTTTCCTCCTTTGCTCTTTTAGTAATTCCTGTTTACTCACTCAGCAGTATTATTGCACTCTATCACTATACATCACCCACTCTCCCTAGCTTATCTTTGTTTGCTCCTTACTTTTGACCTCTTCTCCCTATTTTTCGTTCACTACTTCTATGTCCTCAGTGTCTCACTCTACTTGTGTTATTTTCACTTGTGTTTATCTACCTTCTATCATTTCTTTTACAACAACTTCACTGCTCCTCTCTCATCGTTCTTTATCCCATTTCTTTTACTCTGGTTCCATTACTATCCCTCATTTCCATTCTTTCAATGTCCTTCTCTTTACTTTCATCACCAAATTATTTTCTCTCAGTACCACTGTTTTAGTCGTCTTCTCCTCTCTTTCCTACTTTTTGCTTCCTTACTCATTTCCTTTTCTCACTCATTGTACTCCACCTCACTCAGTTTTTTCCTTAGTGTGTCTACCTACTAACTTCCTCAGTCCATTTCCCTCAATCGTTGTATATTATCCTCTCTCCCTTCATCCTTTCACTCTATGACTGTTCTTCACTTACTCTCAGTTATCTTCTATTCCTCATTCTTCTAAATGCATCCTTAATTAGACTGTTTTCTGTCTCAGTCATTATCTTTTTACTTACTTCTGTTTCCTGATTTAGTTTTGCTAACTCACATTGTTTTAGTATCTTTCTTACCTTCAGTTAATTTCTCTGTTCTTCTCTCTCTTTTTGTCAGTGAATCTTTATCCTTACTCTTTGTAATTTCCTCTTCTTCTATTTCTTTTTCTCTCTTTTTGTCCTTCTACGTTACTTTATTTCCCTTTCTGTGTCCTTCACTCTAACTTTATTTCTAAATAGAGTGTTATGATTTTTAACCTCTTCATTTGTATCTTTGAATTTAAAATACATATTTTACTAATTATAACTTATTTTTTCTTCTCTCTTTCACAGATACAAAGTGTGGTAAAAAAAATTAATTAAAGTTACATTTATTATATGGTAAGTATGACTTATAAAAGTGACGTAGTGATATCTCATAGATTTTACAGCGTCACCTCTACGACCCTTTCTTGCGTCAATACGTCCATTATGCATACATTACACATGACGTAGGTATAATGTGGTGCAGGGTTTACAAAGTGACGCATCTACCTAGATGCGTCACTTTGTAAATATGACTGAATAAGGTGCATTTTTAACAGCACTGGTGCGTCACAAAAAGTGACGCACTGGTGGCGTAAAAGTGACGTATGGCCTCATAAATGAGGCCTTCAGTCTTCTACTCATGCGTCATATTAAATATATGACGTATTATTTCGCAAGTTTTTGCATTGCGGGAGAGTGTCACAAAAATGATGCAACTCCAGCAATGCATCTTTTCTTACCCTTCCACACCCCCGTTCCTTTTCTACATTTTGTTTGAATAACCACATTCCCCATGTTCACTCTCTTTCTCCTTACTTTCGTTCCCAACACTCACCTTCTTTCAGTCCCCCTACTTCACTTCCTTTCTCCCCTCATACGTTTCTGTTCTTTCATACTCATTTTCCTTTCATTTATCAATGCACTCCACTTCACTTACTCTTTTTCATTTTTTTAAGAATATAAGAATATAGCTCTTTGATGAGAATTGGAGGTAGTCCTGAAAAGAACTTTTTTTTTCTTCTTTTTTCTTTTTTTAGAACTACAACAAAAACAGGGAATGGAAACTGCTCAACAGGAGCAAAAAAAATTTATAATAATTAGGGCTGGTAACGGCAGTGATGGTTCTCCAATGCTCGAACCATGAGTAGAACACTTTGCTCCCCACAGGAAAGTAGCTGATCACAGTATCTGCATTTAAGGGCGCCTTTGTTAAATGCAGGCTGAATGTTCGGAACCTGCTCTTGTGATCTCCCCCTCACCGATGGTGTTCGTCCTCCAGTTGATGTAGAGGCCCCATCACTGGGAACCTTTTGTGCCAGAGCCCTGACACTTTCCCGGGCAAAATTCTGGGGGTGCCTTCTCTCCACATGGCGAATCATTGTGGAGTTCCCAAAAGAATATTTTTTATTGGGGTTACCCCGTGACAGGACTGTGTGACAGATCCTGCACTCCACTTTTGGAGCATTTACCTTTTTTTGACCAGCAGGTATGGAAAAAAAATTCCAGATGAAATGTTCTTTTATTTTTGGCTGAGGAGGCTCTTCATTGATGAATTCTTCGGAGTCATCTTCACTGCTGGATGGTCTAGCAGCCATGATAATTGAAGATATCTAACAAAGAACCAAGTGCAAAACAGGCAGGTCTTGCAGTCACACAAGTGAAAGAAGAAGTGAAGGGAATGGGTGGGGATTTCATTCTTTATAAAAAAAACTGTTAGCAACCAATCAAAAGGTTTCACACCAGTTATAGTTAGGAATTAGCATTTAAAAAACCTATTGAATTCACTGACAAAAACATAGGTTTCACACCAGTTATAGTTAGCTGGAAGTTTTACTCGCATAAAACCATTGAAATTCCCACGTTATAGTTAGTTGGACTCACTATAACTTGCGCGTGCAATGCACTGCTGATGATGTCACATATTACATCACTCATGACATGGTCAGTGACATCACTCATGACATCACTGATGACACCATCCAGTGAATGTGTGTCTTTCTGAAAAATAAATATGTTTTATATATGTATATGTAAAAGTTGATGGAAGAATAAATGTTTAAATAAGTGTCTAAATGGATGGTTTTTTAATAAAAAATTGATTGGTTAACTGGCTTATAAAGTGTATCTTAGTGAATACATATATTAGTGAGTAATGTTTAAATATTTAAATATATGTATTAGTGTTTCACTTTGTGTATAAGTGGCTGCATGGGTTGGTGAGTAGCTACATGTGTAGGTATATGGGTTATTAGATGTTTTTCTTAGTATCAGTATGAGTGCTTGTATGGTTTGGTGGGGGTATTACTTAGCACATAGATGCATGAATAACTGACTCTCTCTTTGTATGTGTTTTGAAGACAGCATATGTGCAGGACTGTATGGGTGGATGAGTGTGTATATGTGTGAGTTAGTGAGTGAATGACTGTCTCACTAGTGTCTTTATCAGTAACTACATATGTTTTAATCTAGTATATGTGAATATGGATGTATATAAGTGAGTTTATGTGAGAGTAAGAGATTGTAAGAGTTCCTGTTTAAATAAGTATGTGTTTCTATAAGTGATTGTTTAAGACAGTAAGTATGTGTAAGTTTCCTTAGAAGTAAGGTGGTAGTGTGTGTATAGCTGTATATGCAAATAAATGGATGTTCAATAGTTTACTTGCATGTGTGAGTATGTGTGAGAGTAACATTTGGATGACTGTCGGTGTGTAACAGGATGTATGGGTGTATCACTACATATGATGAGTGAGTATATGTATGAGTGACTATATAGAACTGTTGGTGAATGGGTGGATGTGTATATAGATGGTGGAATTATTGAATTGGTTGTTGTAACTGGTATGGGTATCTCAATTTTTTTGAAAATTTTAATTTCTATTTTTGAATATGTGTTTCAAGGGTTACATTACAGTGAAAACAGGTCTGTCACTCTGTCACAAGGATGGTGTCATCAGTGATGTCATGAGTGATGTCACTGACCATGTCATGAGTGATATAATATGTGACGTCATCAGCAGTGCATTGCACGCGCAAGTTATAGTGAGTCCAACTAACTATAACGTGGGAATTTCAACGGTTTTATGCGAGTAAAACTTCCAGCTAACTATACCTGGTGTGAAACCTATGGTTTTTTCAGTGAATATATATATATATATATATATACATATTATTAACAAAACATATACAATATTTTTTCCGTAAGATAGCGAGAGTTTTAAATTTACTATTCCAACTCCAGTGAGTGCAACAGTAGGGAAAGCATTGGATAGCGTAGGGTTAAAAATTACTATTCCCACTCCAAAGAGTGCAACAGTAGGGAAAGCGTTGGATAGTGTAGGGGTGAAAATTACTATTCCCACTCCAAAGAGTGCAACAGTAGGGAAGGCGTTGGATAGCGTAGGGGTAACCATTACTATTCCAACTCCAGCGAGTGCAACAGTAGAGAAAGCGAAGGATAGCGTAGGGGTAAAATGTACTATTCCCACTCCAGCTAGTGCAACAGTAGGGAAAGCGTTGGATAGCGTAGGGGTAAAAATTACTATTCCCACTCCAGAGAGTGCAACAGTAGGCAAAGCATTGGATGGAGTAGGGGTAAAAATAACTATTCCAACTCCAGCAAGTGCAACAGTAGGGAAAGCGTAGAATAGCGTAAGGGTAAAAATTACTATTCCCACTCCAGAGAGTGTAACAGTAGGGAAAGCGTTGGATAGCGTAGGGGTAAAAATTACTATTCCCACTCCAGTGAGTGCAACAGTAGGGAAGACGTTGGATAGCGTAGGGGTAAAAATTACTATTCCCACTCCACAGAGTGCAACAGTAGGAAAGACATTGGATAGCGTAGGGGTAAAAATTACTATTCCTACTCCAGTAAGTGCAACAGTAGGGAAAGCGTTGGATAGCGTAAGGGTAAAAATTACTATTCCCACTCCAGAGAGTGCACCAGTAGAGAAAGCATTGGATAGTGTAGGGGTAAATATTACTATTCCCACTCCAGAGAGTGCAACAGTAGGGAAAGCGTTGGATAGCGTAGGGGTAAAAATTACTATTCCCACTCCTGAGAGTGCAACAGTAGGGAAAGCGTTGGATGGCGTAGGGGTAAAAATTACTATTCCAACTACAGCGAGTGCAACAGTAGGGAAAGCGTTGGATAGCGTAGGGGTAAAAATTACTATTCCGACTCCAAAGAGTGCAACTGTAGGGAAAGCGTTGGATAGCGTAGGGGTGAAAATTACTATTCCCACTCCAAAGAGTGCAACAGTAGGAAAAGCAATGGATAGCGTAGGGGTAAAAATTACTATTCCCACTCCAGCGAGTGCAACAGTAGAGAAAGCGTTGGATAGCGTAGGGGTAAAAATTACTATTCCCACTCCAGGGAGTGCAACAGTAGGGAAGACATTGGATAGCGTAGGGGTAAAAATTACTATTCAAACTCCAGCGTGTGCAACAGTAGGGAAAGCGTTGGATAGCATAGGGGTAAAAATTACTATTCCCACTCCAGAGAGTACAACAGTAGAGAAAGCGTTGGATGGCGTAGGGGTAGAAATTACTATTCCAACTCCAGCAAGTGCAACAGTAGGGAAAGCATTGGATAGCGTAGGGGTAAAAATTACTATTCCCACTCCAGTGAGTGAAACAGTAGGGAAAGCGTTGGATAGCGTAGGGGCAAAAATTACTATTCCCACTCCAGAGAGTGCAACAGTAGGGAAAGCGTTGGATAGCGTAGGGATAAAAATTACTATTCCCACTCCAGTGAGTGCAACAGTAGGGAAAGCGTTGGATAGCGTAGGGGTAAAAATTACTATTCCCACTCCAGAGAGTGCAACAGTAGGGAAAGTGTTGGATAGTGTAGGGGTAAATATTACTATTCCCACTCCAGAGAGTGCAACAGTAGGGAAAGCGTTGGATAGCGTAGGGGTAAAAATTACTATTCCCATTCCAGAGAGTGCAACAGTAGGGAAAGCGTTGGATGGCGTAGGGGTAAAAATTACTATTCCAACTCCAGCAAGTGCAACAGTAGGGAAAGCCTTGGATAGCGCAGGAGTAAAAATTACTATTCCCACTCCAAAGAATGCAACAGTAGGGAAAGTGTTGGATGGCGTAGGGGTAAACATTACTATTCCAACTCCAGCGAGTGCAACAGTAGGGAAAGCATTGGATAGAGTAGGGGTAAAAATTACTATTCCCACTCCAGAGAGTGCAACAGTAGGGAAGACGTTGGATAGCGTAGGGGTAAAAATTACTATTCCCACTCCAGAGAGTGCAACAGTAAGGAAAGCGTTGGATAGCATAGGGGTAAATTTTAATATCCCCACTCTAGTGAAAATAAATTAATCTAAGTCACATGATTATAAATTAATCAATTAATACATTTTAATTACCAATTAAGAATTAATTAATTACCAATTAAACATTAATTAACAATTTATTTAAAATAAATACCAATTAATTAATTATCATGTTTAATTAATTATATTAAATTACTTCCCACCCTATTCCCCTATAAACCCACAACCCGCTACTACAAATAAAATAATAATATTCACATAATTATTAATTAAAAAATTATTTACAATTAATTATCAATTAAGAATTAATTATTTATCAATTAAAAATTACTTAACAATTAATTCAAAATAAATACCAATTCATTAATTAACATATTTAATTAATTATAATTAAATTACTTCCCACCCTATTCCCCTATAAACCCACAACCCGCTACAGAAAATAAATTACTAAAATTAAAATAATTATCAATTAATCAATTAAAAATAATTACCAATTATATTTCAATTAATTACCAATTAATAATTAATTAACAAATAATTCTAAATAAATAACAAAAAATAAATTAACATATTTAATTAATTATAATAAAATTACTTCCCACCCTATTCCCCTATAAACCCACAACCCGCTACAGATTTATATTACACAAAAAGAAAAATTAATATTAACTTACCTAAATTTCGATATTTTTGTTGTCTATATTATGTCTAGTCGATATTATGTCCATTCCATATTTTTGATTCGATATTATGTCCATTTTATTCGATATTAAAATGTTCTAGTCGATATTTTTTTAGTCTATATTATGTCTAGTCGATATTATGTCCATTCTATATTTTTTACTCGATATTATGTCTATTCGATATTAAAAACTCGATATTTTGACTCTATATCGATGGAACACAGAAGTCACGACGTCAAAAAGGTTATTGCAATATTCCAAAATGACGCTATCATTTATACTCATAAGTTTTCCAACTGGTACAAATGCTTGTCTCATGACTCTACCCATGACAATATCATGAGGACTTAAACCTGTCTTTTTATCAGGGGTACTTCTCAAAGACATCAAAACAAGTGGAAGTCCATCTGTCCACTTAACTCCTGTAGCTAAACACATCTTAGGTATCCTATTCTTAATTGGGCCATTTACTTGCTCAACAACACCTGATGCTTCCGGTCTGTATGCACAGTGTAACTTTTGTTTTATATTCAATGCTTCACAGATCATTTGCAATAGTCTGTTTTCAAAATGTGTGCCTCTGTCAGTTTCAACAGTCACTGGAAAACCGTACCTTGGTATGATCTCCCTTAAAAGCAACTTTGCAACAGTAACTTTCCACCTCGCGTTTCAATTTTCTTATCAGGTGTAAATATATTTTTCAATTTCTGAAGCCATGTAAGCTTCTTTTCCTCTTTCTTGTAGTAATAACTTATGTTTTTATACAAATTCACTTATTTCTAAATTATCGTAAGTATTTCCTTGTTGTTCCGCGAACCCAACCAATCCATGCGCGAAACTCACCAACAAGCCAATCAGGTTAAGCTACGTCACCACCTTGCTCAACCAATAGAAACACTGCTTTCAGGATAAGCCAATCAGCTGTCAGCTCGGCTTTGTCACGTGAGCCAATCAGTGCGCTTGCTGTGACGTATGTTAGCCAATCACAACGCAGACCCTGTGACGTACACTGCCGCTGCAGCTTCTCTTCTCTCACTCCTAGAGCTCACCCCTCCTTCACAAAATATTTTCACAGCGCCATTTTAAACCAAACTTTTCAATAAATTTCAATTAGTAACTCCAGAAAAACAAACCATTTGTCTGTTTCACTAAAATAAAGTGATACTTTTACAATCATACAAGTATTCCTTGCGTGGAATAGACGACGCTATTCTCACAGAATATTCATTTGTTGATAAAGTAAGACTACTCTACCCTTCCAACAGGTAATAACGAACTCGACTCTCTCTGAATGCACCTAAGGTGTCAATTCAAAGTTTAACTTAAACGTGATTACAAAATCATTTTCGCACATTCAGACTAAGAAAACCCTAAACAAGCATACATAAATCTTGGTAGGACTTTAACCAACCAAAGAAATCTACACTCGCCAGTAAGAATAGACGTCACTACCTTACCCTTCACTCAAGCTTGGATAAATTCTACTACTCTTTTCACAGTGAGTTTTAAAACAGGCTCCAAGTCGATATACCCGAAAGCTACCATTTCATAGGCAATCCTCACTATACATTCTACCTAGCACACCCCCATACGAATCGTACCCGTAGGCGTCCCCGTACGATTCAGCAAGTACGATCACAATCTAAAGCGTCACTCCGCACGGCTTGTAAAAATCGCCGTACGAATCGAAAGTCCATACGAATTGCAGTCGGCTGACGCTCGACGCTTCGTCCGAACGTAAAAAGAGCGCGTCTCCCGAACCAGGAAGTACGATCCGTGTAGAACACACTCTGTACGGCTCTTTTTCTACAAGAGCTGAAAACTACTGTAAAACCACACTCCGGCTGAACCGCACCCCGGTACACAACAAGCAGGACATGAACGCCATCGTCCGTCTCAAATCTATCCTGTACGGCCACCACCTCGTACTTAAAAACCAACGACGGCGCAGAAGGCGAGTACAACGAAGTCCAACATACCTGTACGTGTTGCCACATGCGCACATCTCCATTGCACGACTGTAATGTCTGGGTACGTTGGTCCACACACTCCCGCACTTCACCAGTGTAATACGAAGACGTACCGCACCAATGTCATCGAAGTACGTCAACGCACTTCACCAGTGTAATACATGCCGCATGTACGTCATCCAGCTCGGGGTACGGTACGTCATCGACCTCGGGGTACGGTACGTCCCCGCACAACACCAGTGTAATACGGAGACATGCCGCACCTATGTCATCGACCTCGGGGTACGGTACGTCACCGCACAACACCACTGCAATACGGAGACGTGCCGCACCTACGTCATCGAAGTACGTCACCACACTACACCAGTGTAATACGTGCCGCATGTACGTCATCCAGCTCGGGGTACGGTACGTCATCGACCTCGGGGTACGGTACGTCACCGCACAACACCAGTGTAATACGGAGACGTGCCGCACCTACGTCATCGAAGTACGTCACCGCACTTCACCAGTGTAATACGTGCCACATGTACGTCATCCAGCTCGGGGTACGGTACGTCATCGACCTCGGGGTACGGTACGTCACCGCACAACACCAGTGTAATATGGAGACGTGCCGCACCTACGTCCTCGAAGTACGTCACCGCACTTCACCAGTGTAATAGACGTGTGGGACATATGTCTGCTATGTCATTGTAAGTGTAAGTATCAGAGTGTGTGTGTATACAACACCCCCACCAGTGCCCACCAGTTCCCAGCATCAGAGTGTGTGTGTGGCTGAGACCCCCACCACTGCCCACCATTGCCCACCAGTGCCCACCAGTGCCCAGCATCAGAGTGTGTATGTGGACAACACCCCCACCACTGCCCACCAGTGCCCACCAGTGCCCACCAGTGCCCAGTATCAGAGTGTGTGTGTGGCTGAGACCCCCACAACTGCCCACCAGTGCCCACCAGTGCCCAGCATCAGAGTGTGTGTGTGGCTGAGACCCCCAACACTGCCCACCAGTGCCCACCAGTGCCCAGCATCAGAGTGTGTTTGTGGCTGAGACCCCCACCACTGCCCACCAGTGCCCACCAGTGCCCAGCATCAGAATGTGTGTGTGGACAACACCCCCACCAGTGCCCACCAGTGCCCAGCATCATAGTGTGTGTGTGGCTGAGACCCCCACCACTGCCCACCAGTGCCCACCAGCGCCCAGCATCAGAGTGTGTGTGTGGCTGAGACCCGCACCACTGCCCACCAGTGCCCACCAGGGCCCAGCATCAGAGTGTGTGTGTGGCTGAGACCCCCAACACTGCCCAACAGTGCCCACCAGTGCCCAGCATCAGAGTGTGTGTGTGGCTGAGACCCCCACCACTGCCCACCAGTGCCCAGCATCAGAGTGTGTGTGTGGACAACACCCCCACCAGTGCCCACCAGTGCCCAGCATCAGAGTGTGTGTGTGGCTGAGACCCCCACCAGTGCCCACCAGTGCCCAGCATCAGAGTGTGTGTGTGTCTGAGACCCCCACCACTGCCCACCAGTGCCCACCAGTGCCCAGCATCAGAGTGTGTGTGTGGACAACACCCCCACCAGTGCCCACCAGTGCCCAGCATCAGAGTGTGTGTGTGGCTGAGACCCCCACCACTGCCCACCAGTGCCCACCAGTGCCCAGCATCAGAGTGTGTGTGTGGACAACACCCCCATCAGTGCCCACCAGTGCCCAGCATCAGAGTTTGTGTGTGGCTGAGACCCCCACCAGTGCCCACCAGTGCCCAGCATCCGAGTGCGTGTGTGGCTAAAACCCCCACCACTGCCCACCAGTGCCCAGCATCAGAGTGTGTGTGTGGACAACACCGCCACCACTGCCCACCAGTGCCCACCAGTGCCCAGCATCAGAGTGTGTGTGTGGCTGAGACCCCCAACACTGCCCACCAGTGCCCACCAGTGCCCAGCATCAGAGTGTGTGTGTAGACAACACCCCCACCAGTGCCCAGCATCAGAGTGTGTGTGTGTGGCTGAGACCCCCACCAGTGCCCACCAGTGCCCAGCATCCGAGTGTGTGTGTGACTGAGACCCCCACCACTGCCCACCAGTGCCCACCAGTGCCCAGCATCAGAGTGTGTGTGTGGACAACACCACCACCACTGCCCACCAGTGCCCACCAGTGCCCAGCATCAGAGTGTGTGTGTGGACAACACCCCCACCAGTGCTCACCAGTGCTCAGCATCAGAGTGTGTGTGTGGCTGAGACCCCAACCACTGCCCACCAGTGCCCACCAGTGCCTAGCATCAGAGTGTGTGTGTGGCTGAGACCCCCACCACTGCCCACCAGTGCCCACCAGTGCCCAGCACTGCAGGGAGCATGTGACACACATGACAACAAACAGACATGTACCTACCCCCTTCTTGCTGCTGTCCCTCCTGCAACTGCCTATGGAGGTCTGGGAACACCACTTCCAGGACCCGGAGCATGTGGGGGGTGAGGTGGCGGGTGCCGCCATGCCTGCGTGGAGCTTCCAGCTTCAGCTGTACTCTGGCGATGCGGCGGGTCCAGCACCGGATGTCCTGCCACCTCTTCTTGATGTTTCTGAGCCTCCTGCGAGGCCCCCCCTCACTCCTGACAGCCCTGGCGATGTCCACCCAGATTTCACCCTTCTCATAGGCAGATACCTGTCACAAATGTAAAGTTAAAGAGCATCAGTACACCTGGTACATGTTCTAAACACACACATAGGTGCACAAAATGCTTGATGACAACAGGGCATCGTAGGCTCAACACATTAGCATCATTGTCCAGGAGTGTGTGGCCTGTGAGCAAACACTACTGCATTACATGCCATTGAAAGGCTACAGATGACATGACGGGTGCTAAACACTCTTAGAGCATGGCACTCACAGAGCAATGTATGCTACATCTGGGTACACTGCAGCACGTGACACGCTGTCACACACCCCACTACAACAAATAACCCTCTTGAAACAACACTGTACACACTATCACTCACTCCTAACAACATTGCATCGATACACTATACATACACAGTGGCTGAAATGTCACACACACAACAGGTGCACACACCAAGGTATTGCACACATCACTCACCTGATCCCCTGGTCTCCCATATAGCTTGCTGTAGTTTGGCAGGAGGGCATCCAGCAGGGCCTTGTTCTTAGCATCAGTGAATGCAGGAACCCTCTCCATGCTCATCTAATCAGGGTCCAGAGGATTCAGAGACAGCAGCTGTGGTTAACACACCAATGTTCTTCAGGCAAGTGCCCTCCCACAGCCACATGCTGCCTTATATCTGTGCTGCAGAGGGTCTGTGAGTCCAAGGAGTAGTGTGTGATAGGCCACCATAGTTAGCATCCTATGTTGTATCCAATCACATCACACATAAGGCCATTACACACATATGCATGGTTTGAAAACTGAGCCTGAGCTGAACAACAACATTTGCAACATTGTATACTGTTGCCCAACTGAATTTACTAGAACACCTGTAGGAGGCTCAACAAACTCTGTATCCATGACAACCTGGTTGCATTTTGATCAGTACACTGTTCCCCTAGATGTTGCCTATGTATTTATTCAAATACCCACACAAGTACGGTGACATTGCCGTTGCTTATGCAACCCATTCAATGGTGTAACGAGGCGTACACACGCACGTATCATTGGGGTACACTAGGCACGCATATGGCTGAAATGCAATAGGAAAACTAGGCGAACACACGCACGTACCATTGGGGTACGCTTGGCTCGTGTATGGCTGAAATGCAATAGGGAAACGAGGCGTACACACGCACGTACCATTGGGGTACGCTTGGCTCGCATATGGCTGAAATGCAATAGGGAAAAGAGGCGAACACACGCACATACCATTGGGGTACGCTTGGCTCGCGTATGGCTGAAATGCAATAGGGAAACGAGGCGAACACACGCACGTACCATTGGGGTACGCTTGGCTCGCGTATGGCTGAAATGCAATAGGGAAACGAGGCGTACACACACACGTACCATTGGGGTACGCTTGGCTCATGTATGGCTGAAATGCAATAGGGAAACGAGGCGAACACACGCATGTAGCATTGGGGTACGCTTGGCTCGCGTATGGCTGAAATGCAATAGGGAAACGAGGTGAACACACACACGTACCATTGGGGTACTCTTGGCTCGCGTATGGCTGAAATGCAATAGGGAAACGAGGCGTACACACGCACGTACCATTGGGGTACGCTTGGCTCGCGTATGGCTGAAATGCAATAGGGAAACGAGGCGAACACACGCACGTACCATTGGGGTGGAGTGCGTCAGACATGCTCAATTGAACGATTGTGTAGGCTGCGTCCCTGTCCTCCTCCATGTCACCATTGGGATAGTGACTCCAGGAAATCACATAGCAGGGATATAGTCTACACTCATGTCGAGGATGTGGATGCATACATCAGCATTGCATCCATACATCAGCATGCCCCAGGTGTGGCAGACATAGAAGAAGCACAGGGACTGTGACCTTGTGACTCAGTTGATGTGTGAAGAGCTGGCGAGACATGTCATCAACCATATTGCACATGTGCATCACATGCATTCAACACTTCACACCGTATTGTGATGCACATCAACACTGGAATGGCACACCATTCAGTACAGGGAACTGGCAATTGATGACAGCAACATGCCCAATGTCACAGAGGTGTAATAGCCGCACAGCATGACCCTGTGTGACCACGTCATGTGTGTGCGATGTGCAACATTGTGCATGCTGTTAGCATATGAAATTTACAGGTCAGTATCATATTACTCACCTTTGAATATTCCCAAGTGTCATCCTGGATATGGCAATTTCCGCTCAGCACAACACTTGTGTGTCGGTAGGCATGTCCTGCGGCTCAGCATGTGTTGTTGGCGTTGTGTGTGCCGTGATGATGTTGTCTGAGTTCTCAGACGTCACCTCTGCGTGCACACGTCAGGTACTCTTTTTTCACAACACAAGCGCTGGTCCCGTATGAGTGTAAGCTTACTCATGTTTGCACCAAAATCATAGTACGTTCACTTCTGACTATTTCACTAAGATTGTCTGACTCCGGACGGTGCCAATATGGATGTCCGTTTAAAAGCATGTGAGGAATGCAAACGACTCATGTTGGTGACTGACCCTCACTGTTGGTGTCTCCACTGTTTCCACGTCAAGCACAACAACAAGAGCTGCTCCGACTGCCGGGAACACACATATGAATCCAGGTGTGATTGGACCCACAAGCCGCTCAGACTCAAGCAGTTGGCCCTGCACCACTATAGCTCATGGTCTGGACGTAGGACGAGTGCCTGGGCGTGGGTGTTGAGACATCAGAGCCCCTGAATTAGACATCAGTCCTCCAGGGCTGAGTCGTCAGGTATCCCAAATAAGTCACAGATATGTCATCGCACTTCCAAATCCCCACAATGCATGTGCAATGCTGCATGGGATTCGGGTGACAGCGACCACGCGGCTCTGTCAGATTTGCAGCCATCGTAGCCTGCACCACGACCTCCGGGCCCTGCCCTGCATGTGATGCAGGAGGAGTAAGTGCACTTCCTCATGTCCATGATGTCCCTCACCCCACCAACGGCCTACGCGTCGGCTTCTGGCCCAGCATACCCGTCTGGGGGCACGAGCGCGTCTGGTGAATTGCCCCTGACGCCTTCAATCGCTTTGTCCCTGACGCAGGCGGCGCATACATCCCGGAACCCCTGGGACAGACAGGATGTGAATGGTCATCCTGGTCCTCGCTGGTTCACCTCACAACCTCACTGGCAACTGTCCCCCAGGTGTCAGCCTTGGTGCCGTTCTAGGGTGGTGCTGTCCCCGATACCACACACTGTACGGCTCCAGTGTGGAAACTGTGCGGCAGAACACCGCTATTAATGCTGCATGGGGAGTAAAACTTCAATGAGCCGGGCACAGCTCATTACAATGGGTGTTAACGAGTATTGGTAGGGTCATGAAGACCCACTGGCACGTGAGTGTCAGTCCCAAGACGACAGGACAGGTGGACTGGGGGATGCGAGTGGTCTGGACACCTAGCCTGACACTGGTGATGTCTCTACTCCAATTGTGTTTTTGGATGAGCGGGCAACGTACAGTGTAGTGTTTATGTGGCCGGCCGGAGCCTTGCCCCTTCATCTCCCCGTTGCCGCCGTGAGGACCAACCTCCTCACTGAGGTCCTTCAACTCCACTCACGGTCTGCTGAGCCTCTGCAGGCCTATCTTCAGGAATGTACTGTATCTATGTTGGCCAGCATGTACAGGCACGCTGCAAGTTTGGCTGTAGATAGGCACATTGTCAGACGCCCACACCCCTCCCCGGACTGACCATGTTCCCTGCCCTCCCACCCCACCCCAGAGAGCATGGGCATCCAGTCCCCCAAATCACAGACCACATTCCCGTTAGCTCCGCTGTAGAGGGTATCCAAGAGGTATGAGCACAACGGAAACATGTCATCATCCTCCCTGAGTCTGGGAGTGGGGTCTTCCAACATCACATGCCTCTTTGTCCACTACCCACACTCTCTGTGGGACATGGTTGTGTAACTGCTGGCAGAGTGTGCGTTGTAGGTATGGGCAATACTTGGCCATGCCCTTGTAGGATGCCAATCAGCGACACTGTCTTTTTTTCCGGTGTGGCCTGGATAGCCCCAACTCACTGGGCAGATCGATGGCGTCCAGGGAGGAAAATTTGTCAAAAGCTTGTCATGTATTCAAATTTGGGATTATGCTACTAACTACTGTTCCTTACTGATATTTTGTTACAAAAGGTAAGTAACTAGTCCATACAGTTCAGTACATCTGCTGTAAGAGCATCTATGTAGTGTCCTTGGCGTGATGACCTGGTTTCTAATGTACGCACACCATGCCACGTTTGTTAATTACCCGCTCATATGTGTGATGGCATCACAGACCATTTGTCACAAATCAAAGATTTATGATGTATGATGATGGTCATGTAATAGTTAGGGAAAGTACACACCGCAACATGACTAAGGCAGAACTGTGTAAATGATGGCACATGTGGTGTGTGTGTGTGTATTGCTGTCAGCTGTCTGGATGTGCAGACAACCTCCTACTGACATTCACATGACGTGTGTCACTGACATGATACACTGTCAATGCTCACTAAGACCTTTCCATCCGATCATTTGTATGCATGTCATATCCATTCCACACACCACAGGTCTTTTACTTTTCACGGAGGAGTGGCTGGGAGCTGGCACATGTTACATCAGTTTATATCCCACGCCACACTCCAAATGGTCTAGATTATTTGAAGCAGTGTTGCTTGTGCCATGTACATTGTTATTGTCGTAGTCAGACAGTTGTAGACATTTTCGATAAATTGTGTATTGCAGGGCACCCCCTCTGGAAAGGCCGTTGCCTGACTTGGAAGCCATGAGGAAGCGGAATTGCATCCGTCGTTATCGCTTCAACAGACAGATGATCAAGGACCTGACGGACAGGCTGGAAGCTCACCTACAACCACGCCACAGGTATCCAACTGCGCTGACACCCAAGGAAAAGGTGATGGCAGCCCTCCATTTCTTTGCCACAGGTACGTTCCAATTCACCATAGCTGATGTGGGAGGGATGTCTCAGACAATGTTTAGCCAGTTATTGGGTGATGTATTGGCAGCTATGTTGCTGCACATAGATGAATTCATTACATTCCCTACTCCAGAAGAGTTGACAGATGTCAAGGGGGAATTCTATGCCCTGGGCCGCATGCCACATGTAATTGGTGCAATTGTTGGTACACATGTTACTCTGGTGCCACCACAGGCTCAGGAGCAAGCGTATCGCAACAGGAAACACTACCACTCGATAAATGCCCTGGTGGTGTGTCTTGCCAACATGATTATCTCACATGTTTGTGCACATTTTCCAGGATCGTGCCACGATGCTTTCATCATGAGGCGTAGCAGGGTACCACAGAAGATGCTGCAGCTGCACAACCACCGGGCATGTCTTGTTGGTGAGTATACTCTGTCAGCTATGTATGTCAGTATGTCACAACTTCATGATCTGCATCATATTACACACTCATTTCCATGATGTCAATTTGCAGGAGACGCTGGTTATCCAAACATGCCGTGGTTAATGACTCCACTACGCAACCCCAGGACAGCTGCAGACCAGCGGTACAACAATGCTCATGGGAAGACCAGGCGGGTGATCGAGCGAACTTTTGGACTCCTGAAGAGCCGGTTCAGGTGCCTGGACAAGACAGGCGGAGCCCTCCAATACAGCCCACGCAAGGTGTGTGACATCTTCACCGTGTGCTGCATGCTACACAACATGGCAGTGGAGAAGGCCGTGCCACTCTACCTTGATCCTGATGAGCTGGAACATCCGCCCGTTGAGGATGAAGGCCTTGCCCAGGATGCCAGCGACGATGAGGGTGAAGATGATATCAGGAGTCACCTCATCCGCAACTTCTTTTCATAATGGTGAGTCATAGCAGCTGTAATGTGAAACATGTACTATAGAGTTGCATGGGTAGCATGCTGTGTATGCAACAGGCTGTATGCAAGGTCACTTGGATGTTTGTTGTGCAGTGTCACACAGGTGCAGATGTAATGCAACACACTTACGTGCTATGTGTGTATTTGGAATGTACAGGTGTACTACAACATCTGGATATTCTACAGGACATTGTCAAAATGACATTATACAGAACTTGACCCCTTGTGTGCCACTCTCATCCACAGCTCGCCATGCCTGTTGTCCGTTGGGGTCATCGTGGTCATCCTGCTATTGCTCATAATGATTGCAACGTCAGCCAAATCAACGGAGCATCCATGGACATGTGGAGAAGTCAATTTGGGTAAGGACTCATATGAGGCTGTTTAGCGTTGGTATGTTTTGAAACGTGTGGTACATGTTCATGTGCATGTAGTGAGACCATGCATACATGCAACAACATAATGTTACTTATTACATGTATGCCCACTCCCATGACAGGATAGTCACCCCATCTGACTGTCATCTGTTGTAGTTTGAGACTCTGGTCAATGCATCTATGTGTGTAGACATTGACACTGCAACATTGCATATACCATGCCTTGACATTGTGTCAGAGGTCACAACCACGGACTCTGTGGGGGATTGCAGCCTCACTGTGTGTATTAGAATGTGAGTGGATCCTCACCTCCAGCTTGTGGGCCAGTACTGTTTGATTACCATCAAACCATGTGGTGTAGGTGTGGCCCAGTCTATGTTCCACATGTTAAGATAACTGTCCTGTCATTCTGTTTACATGGATGCATTGCCCCTTGTTGCAGTATATCATGTCACTATCATGTCGTTACCGCAGTGCAGGTTGAAAATACTGCTACGCCAGCCTTCACAGTGAGTAGCAGTTCTGTTTTGATTCACATGATGCCATGAATGTTTAGCATGAGAAATGACAATGTTGGGATGATGCATATGTGATTTATTGTGTTGCACCAGTGGAGTGCGGTCATTCACATGAATCTCTAGTCCCATGCAGCATTACTGTGCAATGCTAGGGTCTCATTATGTGGCTTGGATCAACATCACTTGCACTTTATATTTCTTCAACCTGCATATCATGTTTAGCATAGTAATGCAAACTTGACAGATCAAAAGACTGGCTACTGAGTGCCTTCATTGCATGTAGATCATTAGCTTCCTCATCATATGTGATACTTACAGCTGTTGTGGGTGAAGTCAAGTTTGTGTACATGGCCCTTATGGGTACCCATAATCACATACAGACATTACAGTTAGCGTAAGTAGCATTGCCATTTGTTTCCATTTGTTTGTAAGGTCCACCTCATCTGAGCCAGTGAATGATTTCTAACAACATAGATCTCATTGCATGGTAGCTCACTTGTGAGCGTTACACATGACTCTAATGGATGACAGACTGTTCTAGGTTTTATGTGTCCATGTCATAGCATCGGATCTCATGTGATAGCATGATTACTCATCTAAAATTGTCTCCAGCCAGTACACTTCACAGGTGTGACGGGTACAGTGTAGCAAATGATGTGTTTGAAGTGTCAGTGACATGAGAATGTACTCCTAATGGTTATTTGCCTCTTTTTCAGGTCTCCCTCCCATCAGTTCCCATCCTCTCCCTCCCTCGCCTGATCACCCTTTTGTGTCTGTCATTTGTACTCAGACCAAGGGGCTCTTCGGAGTTGGAACCCTTTGAGCATCACACCACTCTGATGAAGAACGGTACGGCCAGTCCTTGACAGGCTTGTAGCCAATAGTACTGCTGCATTACAGGTGACATCATTAATAGTGTTATTTGGAGTTCTTGCCAATGCTCATGTATGTTTGATAATGCTCTATGGGCTCACAATGTTAATAATCATGTTGTGCATGACGTCTGACTTCTACAGAATATTGTGCCGCCTTGATGTCAACGCACATGTCCTTCTAATGTGCATGTATACTATTTTGCATGAAGTTAGCTTATTCTTGTCATGTGTTTACCTGTAAAGTGACCACACGCATGGTGTTGGGGAAGGCTAGAATACTATGTTGTGTGTGAGGTAGATGGCTTTGTAGCTGCTGTTTATCTTTGAACACACTAGCTGTAGTCTACACCTGCTGATGCTGTGTGTCTTGTGCCCCACTTGTCCGTAAAGGCCCTGATCCAGTGACTGTGATCTTTGGTGATTACTGTGCCATTGTATTTGCAGTGACCCTGAGTGAGGCAGACACTCCTGCCTTCACATACACATGTCACTTTGTGGCTTGCCAATGCCCTTGTGTTATGTGCTTGTTTTTCAAGTTATCACACCCCTCCTGCCTTCATGTCTTCAATCATTGCTGCTGCTGCATACACAGCCACCATGCAGCGCATACTTTTCAGGGACACAGAGACCTACAGGATGACCCTCCTTCCATCCATTTATAGAGCATGCTCCTGCCACCCTACACACAGACAACACCAGACATTCACACTCCTGCTATCACAATGCTTCAAACTCAGCCATTGCAGCTGCTACGCCTGTGTGTGCAACACATACTGGCACGACTATGGCAGATTCACATGTACCACCAGGTCATGTGCCGTGTACAGCACACACACACCTTCCATAGGCACAATATTGTACAGTGTTACCTTGTCAACGCCACAGCAGCAAAAACATAGCTGTCACAGTCAGTCAAGTAGCCACAGGGGACACACACCATGACCACGTCTCTTGGGTGTGGTGTGATTTCCCCGTTCTGGTGTAGGTATTTGTCAGATGTGGGTAGTTGTTCTGTATGCGTTGCTCCCATTACAGTAGTATAGTACTTGTAGCTACATAGGGGTAGGTCACATATTCAGGTGTGCTTATGTAGAGTGCTACAGCCCATTGCCCACAGTCTGTCCTGCCACCCTTGTCCTGTGCGCCATTCATCACATCCACAGTACTGCATCATGCAGATGATAGTTCACATACCTGAGGACACAGTTGTAGGTACTCCCTACGTGGACAACTAGTTTTGTCACACTGATCTGTATACCTCAAAGTGACTCTCCTGGGCCTGCCTTAGATAGCAGTTTTGGGATCCAAACCCCCCTCCAGCATTTACTATCCCACACAGGTGTGTCTTTCCATCCATGTATCTAGTTGTTAGGAATTTCTGACCGATGTGTGTCCGCACTCAGATTCTGAACCAAGTGTGTGGTTGGCTGCTGTTTGTTGGAAACCCTTGCATTTCATATATTTGCACACACATATCAATTTATGCTGTGGTTCAAAGATAACTCACCACATGCGTATGAGGATTAGTATATTTATTGGGAGATCTTGTGCAGGAAACGTGAATAGGTGCTGTACAGAAAGGGGTGGAATCCAAAGTTCACTCCCGGAGATGAGATGCCTTACTGTTTCAGTCAACAGAGTCCAGGCCACAGTGCTTGGCATCATTGGGCAGACTGTGACCAGCAAGTCCATGTGGGAGAGTCTAATAGGGGATGCTGTTGCACCCAGGGGCAATATGCCAGGTCCAGTGTCCTGGGAGATGTGCATGGCCCACTGCCCCTCAACGTCTTAGCCGTGGACGACCCACCTTCCTTGGGGGACCCTCACGTGCAGGCCTGGACGATGCATGGGATGCTACGTCAGAGAGTTCCTCCTCCTCCTCCTCCCTCCCTGTGGCTGGTGTCACACTTTGCCGTGATGTTGCTGGCCTTGTGACACAGGGAGGGTGCTGCATGTTGGCAGCTATCTGACGTAGCGATTGGCTCATTTCCCGATGCACCGTCAAGAGCTGAGCCAGACTTGCCTCCAACCATCCATAATGTAGGTCTTGCCTGGCTATTTGCTCTGCCTGCTGTTCTTTCACCTGGTTGAGGGCCTCCTTAAGCTGGCTTATCTCCCTGGTGTCCCGCTGGTATGCCTCCAGGATGTTAGTGAGTTCAGGCATACAGGGTGCTGCAGCTGACTGGCCAGAATCTCGTCTCCGCCTTCCGCACTCCCATCACCCTGACCCACACGAACACGGCCTGCGCTTGTGGGCACATCCGATCGACGGGCCCCTGAGTGTTGCCAGGGTGGAGGTCATCAGCAACCTCAGGGGCGCCCGACAAAGGGTGTCCCTCATTTTCAGACTGGCTCTCTTGTGGATCATGGGCAGGGCTGTGACCTGTCTGCTGGGATGTGGTGGGAATGGGTCCGGTGGTTGGCTGAGATGTAGCTGGTACAGTTGGTGCAGGGGTTTGGGATCCAGAGGAGCCAGGTTGGTTGGAGTCATCCACAGTGCGCTGAGTGGCGTCGCTGTCGGTGGGGTCTGGGTCCTGCTGAGCCTGGGACTGGGGTCCTTCTCCCCCCTGGTTGGGGGGGGCGCCACACGTTCCCCTGTGTGTGGGAGAGACAGACACTGTTAAGGCACTATCAAGTGATATCTTGTTTAGTTATCCATTATGAGCATCACAGTTCCACAAGCTTTACATTGTTGACATTGTTCTGTTTTGTATGTAGTGGTAGTAAATTGACATGTACTCTGGGGTATTTTCATTCTTCCATTCTCTTGACAATGACTGACACAGCCATTGCTGTGTCTTGTATTGCCGGCACAACACATGTAAAGCATTGGTCATGTTCACGCAACATCCAGGATACAGTGTAAATCCTTATGTCTGCGTCAAGCATGCACGGAGTTTAGATACAGCATGTTGATGTAAGAGACAGAGCATCATTAATTTGCATGACATCTACTACTTTGGATGTCTTTTGCTGTACCGTGATGGCCAAACAATGCCAACACCCCTGGACCTGTACATACACTTATAGATCATGGCTTTTGAACTTGGCACTTCTGTAAGACGCATAACCTTGTCAATACACATTTCCATGTTGGTACTTCAGTGCATCCACAACGTTCATGAGATGGGCACGTGCATTGTTTGAGCGGCACAATGGACTTGAGCATCTGCAATGTGCATGTCTGAGTAGTATGCGTATTCATATGAGTGAGTGTTTTGTTGTGGTACATGACAATTGGGACAGTGTTGCACTCCAAAGCCTGTGCCCAGGGGATGAGTTTCTGTAAGGCGGGTGTATGATAGGCCATGCTAGTAGTTTGCGTGTGATTTGAAAGCGTCCATCGTTCATGATTTGGCTGCCCCCTGATGTAGCATGCTGGCATAATTGTGGTTTTGTGTTCATTCACAGGATGTGTGACCTTGTCCTGGTGTTTGTGTTTGCAGTGATCACAGGAGGGACTTGTGCTGCCCACACCTGTGCCCATTGTGTACTACAGAGCTTTCCGATATGTGTGTCCTGACACAGTACAGTGTTGCCAGGAAATGGTGTGTGTGTTGCAGGCACTTAGTAGATGACTGCTGGTAATTAGGAGACATCCCTAAACATTCTGCTCTATGGTGTTTGTAAGGCCTGCGCAGTGCTTGGGTGCAACTGTGTGTGTGCCCAGGGAGATGCGGTGAGGTGACAGAGGGAGGGAGGGCGACAGAGGGAGAGGGCGACAGTGGGAGAGGGCGACAGTGGGAGGGAGGGCGACAGAGGGAGAGGGCGACAGTGAGAGAGGGCGACAGAGGGAGAGGGCGACAGAGGGAGAGGGCGACAGTGGGAGAGGGTGACAGTGGGAGGGAGGGCGACAGAGGGAGAGGGCGACAGTGGGAGAGGGTGACAGACGGAGAGGGAGAGGGCGACAGAGGGAAAGGGCGACAGTGGGAGGGAGGGCGACAGTGGAAGAGGGCGACAGTGGGAGAGGGCGACAGTGGAAGGGAGGGCGACAGTGGGAGAGGGCGACAGAGGGAGAGGGCGACAGAGGGAGAGGGCGACAGTGGGAGAGGGCAACAGAGGGAGAGGGCGACAGGGAGAGGGCGACAGTGGGAGAGGGCGACAGAGGGACAGGGCGACAGAGGGAGAGGGCGTCAGTGGGAGAGGGCGACAGAGGGAGACGGTGACAGAGGGAGAGGGCGACAGAGGGAGGGGGAGACAGTGGGAGGGAGGGCGACAGTGGGAGAGGGCGACAGAGGGAGAGGGCGACAGAGGGAGAGGGCGACAGTGGGAGAGGGCGACAGTAGGAGGGAGGGCGACAGTGGGAGAGGGCGACAGAGGGAGAGGGCGACAGAGGGAGAGGGCGACAGTGGGAGAGGGTGACAGTGGGAGGGAGGGCGACAGTGGGAGAGGGCAACAGTGGGAGGGAGGGTGACAGAGGGAGAAGGCGACAGTGGGAGAGGGTGACAGAGGGAGAGGGCAACAGAGGGAGAGGGCGACAGTTGGAGGGAGGGCGACAGTGGGAGAGGGCGACAGTGGGAGAGGGTGACAGAGGGAGAGGGCGACAGTGGGAGAGGGCGACAGAGGGAGAGGGCAACAGAGGGAGAGGGTGACAGTGGGAGAGGGCGACAGAGGGAGAGGGTGACAGAGGGAGAGGGCGACAAAGGGAGGGGGAGACAGTGGTAGGGAGGGCGACAGTGGGAGAGGGCGACAGAGGGAGAGGGCGACAAAGGGAGAGGGCGACAGTGGGAGAGGGTGACAGTGGGAGGGAGGGCGACAGTGGGAGAGGGCGACAGAGGGAGGGGGCGACAAAGGGAGAGGGTGACAGTGGGAGAGGGCGACAGTGGGAGGGTGGGCGACAGTGGGAGAGGGCGACAGTGGGAGGGAGGGCAACAGTGGGAGAGGGCGACAGAGGGAGAGGGCCACAGAGCGAGAGGGCGACAGAGGGAGAGGGCGACAGAGGGAGAGGGCGACAGTGGGAGAGGGCGACAGTGGGAGGGAGGGCGACAGTGGGAGAGGGCGACAGAGGGAGAGGGTGACAGTGGGAGAGGGCGAGAGTGGGAGGGAGGGCAACAGTGGGGGAGGGCGACAGTGGCAGAAGGCGAGAGTGGGAGGGAGGGTGAGAGTGGGAGAGGGCGACAGAGGGAGAGGGCGACAGAGGGAGAGGGCGACAGTGGGAGAGGGCGACAGAGGGAGAGGGCAACAGAGGGAGAGGGCGACAGAGGGAGAGGGCGACAGTGGGAGAGGGCAACAGAGGGAGAGGGCGACAGGGAGAGGGCGACAGTGGGAGAGGGCGACAGAGGGACAGGGCGACAGAGGGAGAGGGCGTCAGTGGGAGAGGGCGACAGAGGGAGACGGTGACAGAGGGAGAGGGCGACAGAGGGAGGGGGAGACAGTGGGAGGGAGGGCGACAGTGGGAGAGGGCGACAGAGGGAGAGGGCGACAGAGGGAGAGGGCGACAGTGGGAGAGGGCGACAGTAGGAGGGAGGGCGACAGTGGGAGAGGGCGACAGAGGGAGAGGGCGACAGAGGGAGAGGGCGACAGTGGGAGAGGGTGACAGTGGGAGGGAGGGCGACAGTGGGAGAGGGCGACAGTGGGAGGGAGGGTGACAGAGGGAGAAGGCGACAGTGGGAGAGGGTGACAGAGGGAGAGGGCAACAGAGGGAGAGGGCGACAGTTGGAGGGAGGGCGACAGTGGGAGAGGGCGACAGTGGGAGAGGGTGACAGAGGGAGAGGGCGACAGTGGGAGAGGGCGACAGAGGGAGAGGGCAACAGAGGGAGAGGGCGACAGTGGGAGAGGGCGACAGAGGGAGAGGGCGACAGTGGGAGAGGGTGACAGAGGGAGAGGGCGACAGTGGGAGAGGGCGACAGAGGGAGAGGGCAACAGAGGGAGAGGGCGACAGTGGGAGAGGGCGACAGAGGGAGAGGGTGACAGAGGGAGAGGGCGACAAAGGGAGGGGGAGACAGTGGTAGGGAGGGCGACAGTGGGAGAGGGCGACAGAGGGAGAGGGCGACAAAGGGAGAGGGCGACAGTGGGAGAGGGTGACAGTGGGAGGGAGGGCGACAGTGGGAGAGGGCGACAGAGGGAGGGGGCGACAAAGGGAGAGGGTGACAGTGGGAGAGGGCGACAGTGGGAGGGTGGGCGACAGTGGGAGAGGGCGACAGTGGGAGGGAGGGCAACAGTGGGAGAGGGCGACAGAGGGAGAGGGCCACAGAGCGAGAGGGCGACAGAGGGAGAGGGCGACAGAGGGAGAGGGCGACAGTGGGAGAGGGCGACAGTGGGAGGGAGGGCGACAGTGGGAGAGGGCGACAGAGGGAGAGGGTGACAGTGGGAGAGGGCGACAGTGGGAGGGAGGGCAACAGTGGGGGAGGGCGACAGTGGCAGAAGGCGAGAGTGGGAGGGAGGGTGAGAGTGGGAGAGGGCGACAGAGGGAGAGGGCGACAGAGGGAGAGGGCGACAGTGGGAGAGGGCGACAGAGGGAGAGGGCAACAGAGGGAGAGGGCGACAGTGGGAGAGGGCGACAGTGGGAGAGGGCGACAGAGGGAGAGGGCAACAGTGGGAGGGGGAGACAGGGATGAAGACAGGTTGTTTGTACTTGCTCACTTGCTACACTGCCTTACTGTGTCACAAAATATTGTATCTCTGGAAGGTGTGTCCGCAACATTAAATTGTTTATGAGCTGTGGTCTACTATCTTGTGTGATATTTCCCTATCCCAGTACATTGGGCATGGTGCCTGGGTGAGGCCCTGGGGCATATGGGATGAGAACAGCCTCCTACCCTCCACCTTCCACCATTTGTGGCTCCCACTTGCAACAAACCACTTTTAGTTGTGTCCTGCTAGGACTCATGGCCACCCACCCCATGCTGCTGGGCACTGTTGTAAGTCCACCCACGTAACATGTATTTTTTGTACACTCACCAGACTCAACGGCTCCTTCTATTCCATGTACTCCCACCGGTGGCAGCAGGGCCATGACTCTCTCCTCCCAGGGATGGTATACAGGAGGTCTGCGGGGACCACCACCTCCAGTGTAGTGTGCAGAGGCGTAGTCTTGGTCCATTTTCTTCTTGACCATCCTCCGCAGATCATACCACCTGGACTGGCATTCCCCCTGGTGCGCCTGATGGGTGCAACAGCATTGACCCGGTCTACGATCCTCTCCCACAGGCGTGTTTTTTCTGCCATGCTGGTCTGTCTGACCAATGCACCAAACAGGTGTGGCTCGACTCTGATGACTTCATCTGTAAGTATCTCCATCTCCGAGTTAGTGAACTTTGGATTCTTGGGTGTGGTCATGGTGTGGGGTGTATGTGATTGAGGGGGTGATGGTGTGTATGGATGAGGGTGTGTGGTTGTGATTGTGAAGGGGATGGTGTGGGTGTAGATGTGATAGGGTGTATGTGTGAAGGTATGTGGCTGCAATTGTTGGTGTGCTCTCTGTTTCTTCGCAAGAATGGGTATGTATGTGTGGACCCTTTGATTGGTCAAATAGTGGGTGTGGCTTAATTTGAATTGGTTGTGTGTGTGTTATATGGGGTGGGTGTTAGTGTTGACCTCTGTTTGGCTGTGACCAGGGCATTGATTCTGTATGGTGTGTAGACAGGAGACATGTTCAGTGTTGTTGTGCGACTTGTTTGCAAAGTCCTTGAGCTGGTTTGGGTGTTGGCGTTATGTGTGCGTGTTGTACTTGTGCGTGCGATTGACTGGTACGGGCCATTGGAGGGTGGGGGTGTTCGCGTGGGCTTGTTGGGGGGGTGTGCGCGTCGTACTTGTGCATGCGATTGACTGGTACGGGCCGTTGGCGGGTGGGGGTGTTCGCGTGGGCTTGTTGGGGGTTATGCGTGTCATACTTGTACTTGCGATGGACTGGTATGGGCCGTTGGCGGGTGGGGGTGTTCGCGTAGGGGGGTGTGCGTGTCGTACTTGTGCGTGCGATTGACTGGTACGGGGCGTTGGCGGGTGGGGGTGTTCGCGTAGGGGGGTGTGTGTGTCGTACTTGTGCATGCGATTCCCTGGTACGGGCCGTTGGCGGGTGGGGGTGTTCGCGTAGGGGGGTGTGCGTGTCGTACTTGTGTGTGCGATTGACTGGTACGGGCCGTTGGCGGGTGGGGTGTTCGCGTGGGCATTTTGGGGGGGTGTGTGTCATACTTGTGCGTGCGATTGACTGGTACGGGCCGTTGGCGGGTGGGGGTGTTCGCGTGGGCTTGTTGGGGGGTGTGTGTGTCGTACTTGTGCATGCGATTGACTGGTACGGGCCGTTGGTGGGTGGGGGTGTTCGCGTAGGGGGGTGTGCGTGTCGTACTTGTGCGTGCGATTGACTTGTACGGGCCGATGGCGGATGGGGGTGTTCGCATAGGGGGAGTGCGTGTCGTACTTGTGCGTGCGATTGACTGGTACGGGCCGTTGGCGGGTGGGGGTGTTCGCATAGGGGGGTGTGCGTGTCGTACTTGTGCGTGCGATTGAATGGTATGGGCCGTTGGCGGGTGGGGGTGTTCGCGTAGGGGCATGTGCGTGTGGTACTTGTGCATGCGATTGACTGGTACGGGCCATTGGCGGGTGGGGGTGTTCGCGTGGGCTTGTTGGGGGGGTGGGTGTCATACTTGTGCGTGCGATTGACTGGTACGGGGCGTTGGCGGGTGGGGGTGTTCGCGTGGGCTTGTTGGGGGGGTGCGTGTCGTACTTGTGCGTGCGATTGACTGGTACGGGCCGTTGGAGGGTGGGGGTGTTCACGCGGGCTTGTTGGGGGTTGTGCGTGTCGTACTTGTGCGTGCGATTGACTGGTACGGGCCATTGGCGGGTGGGGGTGTTCGCGTAGGGGGGTGTGCGTGTCGTACTTGTGCGTGCGATTGACTGGTACGGGCTGTTGGCGGGTGGAGGTGTTCGCGTGGGCTTGTTGGGGGGGTGTGCGTGTCGTACTGGTACGTGCGATTGACTGGTATGGGGCGTTGGCGGGTGGGGGTGTTCGCGTAGGGGGGTGTGCGTGTCGTACTTGTGTGTGCGATTGACTGGTACCGGCCGTTGGCGGGTGGGGGTGTTCGCGTAGGGGGGTGTGCGTGTCGTACTTGTGCGTGCGATTGACTGGTATGGGCCGTTGGCGGGTGGGGGTGTTCACGTGGGCTTGTTGGGGGGGTGTGCGTGTCGTACTTGTGCGTGCGATTGACTGGTACGGGCCATTGGCGGGTGGGGGTGTTCGCGTAGGGGGGTGTGCGTGTCATACTTGTGCATGCGATTGACTGGTACGGGCCGTTGGCGGGTGGGGGTGTTCGCGTAGGGGGTGTGCGTGTCATACTTGTGCGTGAGCGAGGGGTACGCATGTGGTATGTGGTCACGCTGCTTAATGCGAGCCGAATATTGCCATACGAATCATTATTCAAGTGCGATAACTTTGTTCCGTACAAATCGCTCTCAGGCTTCTCGTACAGGATCGTACTTGTGTGTTTGTATGGGCTGGTTATGAATCGTACGGTAGGATTCCCGATGCATGTTCGTACGGATCATCGACTGTGATTCGGACGGTTCGATGATATTCGTTCGGAAATCGACGGGAACGGATCGGAATTCGCAGGTCGGACGTAAAGTTCCCATTCGTTCGGAATCGGATACGAATGCGATTCGTACGGCGGAATATTTTACTGGATCGGAATCGAGCCCCTAGAGTCCCTAAACTTGTGCTGTACGTCCACAACACTAGTGATATATGTCAATACCATTATTTTGAAACAGAACAAATGCACTGTGTAACTTCACTTGTCACACTACTCTTATGCCGGCACAACTAGGAATTTTCACACTGCTGGAAAAAACCTTTCGACTACATATAACAACTTAACAAACTTGACATATGTTAAAACATCGATCCTATGTAATTACCATGTAGCATGTCCGTTACCATAGTAACCGTAACTCTGCTACCAAGAAATTGATGCAGCGCCCCTATAGAAAAACGGTCTCAACAACGCTACCCAACACCATAATACTCACCATTAATCATAAATCACTCGAAAGGCCCATAAACTAACGAGACAATTTTTGGGCAACTGAATCATGTGACCTAATTAATCACAACCTATTCACAAACTATTTACACATTTATATACATCTGCAGTTTATCATCTCTTACCATGGTTTTTACGCAAATACCATTTTAATTAAGTCACTTAGGTAAATGGATCAACTGATGGTTACTAGACCATAAATGAACAAGACCAGCTTGTTGTTTCAAAATCTAATTTATTAATTTTATTCTTCAAAGAAAAGCATCTTCTTTAATAAATCTTTTTTATTAGCAATTTAGCAGCATTTAATGAGGTAAAGGCATATTAGACTGACATTTTAAGTAATCATCAATAAGCATGAATTAAAGCAAATAATCAGTTTCTCAAACCCTAAGTTCTATTTTCCCTGTCTAAAACTCGCTTCATCTAAAAAGAAATAGTCATTAAGGCCTACTATCCTTACGTGCGCCAAAGTCCTTCAGCACGTTACGCCCTTCTGGAATCGGAAAGCGAGAGGTGCCCTCCTGTCCATGGGAACAATTTTTATACCTTTCTGACTAGCTAAAGAAACTAATCTTTGCATTCTTTTCTGAGAATCCAAACTTGTCATTGGCTGAGTCCTGTCAGTCCACCATTAGGTCATTCACTCCTGACCAAGTCTGGGCCTCATCATAAGCCCCTATTGTTCTTAGATTCTCCATCCTTTCGGCTTCCTCCAAAATGTTACATTTACTCAGGTACAAAACTTTACTTCCTAATCTTGGCAGGCAATTCGAGCTTTCTGTCCTTGTTTTTTTTTCTTCAAGAACACATTCAACTCGACCAAAACGGCTTCTGCATTAAATGTTGACTGTTCAGCAAAAAGCTCTTTTTCTCTACGCATGAGTAAAACCTTCACTCTGGTCAAGTTTTCTTATTCTTTCCAGCACTGCCAGCCATTTCTTAAGCCCATTTGAAAACTATTATTTAAACAAACACAAGACAATAATTAATTAAAGAATTAAAACTTATTCTGTTTCCCCACCCCCTTCGCTAAATATTAACCCAATATTATATATTACCTAGCTTAAGCTGAAGCACATACAGTTTACAAACTTATGCCACAGAAAAAAAAGACGAAAAGACATAACATAAGCACACAAAATAAGCACATGCCATTAATAAAACAGCCGCTTTTAATACTGACAAAGACAATAGACAAGGTTAATTTATTATTTTTCACAAACCTGCAGTTTGCAACATAAAGCACATGAATTAGTCCCTTGTGTTGTGTATGCGTTTTTAATCTAGGTTGATTAATATTTCACCACAAATCAGTTAGTACATTTATTTTTATTATGGAAGTTTACCTTCGCGAGTCAGGACAAAATTCTATTCTGAACCTCACTCCATCACTGGTTTAAAACCAGTTCTGCAACTCTTCACACGTCCAGAGCTGGAATGCACATCATTGACTGGGAGAGTTAACAACTGTAGCACAGACCTCTAAGAGCAAATAGGTGGAAACTGCTGTCCCAGATAGTAGGGATTAGCTATCTGGTAGTGGACATGACTAGGAGGTGTACCAAAGGGCAGTTTTGCCACTTCTTCTTCTGACTTGATGATACCAAGGACATCTTCTCCTATTCATTGCTGGACTCTTCCAAGCAAGCCAGTCTCCAATAAAAGTAGTAGGGAAAACTAACTTTGTCCCTGTCAGGTGGGATGGGAATTTGCTGAGAGGGTTAAGACAGGACTTCTTGGAGACAGCTGTGTTTAGCCATCTTGAAACAGGGCTCCTGGGTAATTTTCGAGTAAGGCAAAGAGAAGTGCTGCTAAAAGAGGAGGGAATTGTGAAAAATAAGTTAGGAGTGGTGGAATTTCTCCAATCACTTGTTAGTGACAGGATAAATCTGGCACCAAAATCACCACCTCTTCAGAACATTCCTGGACATGGGAAACTCAATCAAAAAAGAAGTGCCTGCAGGAAGCAGACTCTTAACTCCTAACTCCTGCTAAAAGAAGAGGACCCACTCAAGGACTGCTAACTCCAGCCCATGCCAAATTCTCTGTGGGCTAAGTGGTTGACCTATTTTCTTCCTACTTCAGGGACACAAAATGCAGAAGGATTTCTGATCCCATGAAGCCCAGCTAGAAGTCTGGCATGAGGAGCTGGAGGTTGCAGAACTAATCAGGAGGAACTTTCCCAGAACTGTGAAAAGTTGAGACTCTCATATTTTCTACCTGCAGAGAACTAATATAAAGGTGCTAAAGTGTGCCTAGAGTTGTCACTGTCAAGGCAGGCAAGAAACTGAGTTTTGCCCTGCTCTGAGCTTTTTTTGCAGTGTTGAAAACTGATTCAGCTGGACCTTGTGGCCCAGGTATCCAGTATTGCACTTTTAGATGATTTTAACTTCTAGAACAGTCAGTAAGTCCGAGAGTAAATCTTCGGACCTCGAGGAACCTATCATCTATTAGACTCACTAAGCAACATCTTTGGCCACAAAATCTAGGTGTGTCTTGCTAGTAGGTTTTGGTGTCAAACCAACTGCTTCAGCGGGAGCGTCACAATGATCGGTCTGGTGGCTTAGTCGAACTATGCGTTCACCGGGGGGGCCTGTGTTCGACTTCCTGGTCACAGGTCCAAATGACATCGGGTCCACTCAGCCTTTCATTCTTCTGAGGTTGATACAATGAGTATCATTCAGTTGGGTAACCATAAGCATCTGTTATTCAATGCCAAGATACCCTTTGGTGAACATGCGCTTTACAAATACACATGTTATGTTATAAATCACTATCTGTCACTAGCCACAACCTTGAAAATGTTGACTTCCGTAAAAAATGACACAAAAAACAGGTCATAATGTAAATGCTTTAACCAGTATGGCTTACTTGTTGTATTCAGCCTCCGCTCTATCACTGTCAGCCTGAAATCACTCTAAAGTCTTAGTCAACCATAAGAAGTACTTTTACTTGCTGCTACTCTGCTTTTTGTCTTTGAATAGTTTGAGCTTATTGTCGTCTTTACATTAAAGTAGTTGATACTGTTTGAACTGAATGCATATTTCTCTGGACTCTGCCTGGTTCTTGAGCCCTAACAATGGTTGAGCAGAGATTCTTGCACAACTGTGTTGTGATGTAAACAGAGTGCTTTTATTAGGTTGTTGGGGTTGTCATCCTCAGAAATGAACTACCCACCTCGAGGAATAATCACACCATTTGTCACGGTGAACCCTCAAATTCACAAAATTAACCTGAACTCGATCACCTGGTAGCCATTCCACAGAGAAGGTGGGCTTAAATTCCAATTCACCACAGGAGTACATGTCTAAATCCCTCCAGGACCTCAGGGAAAGTCCTTAGAGACTCACAGGATGTCAAGCGGTGGCCAATGGTTAGCTGGGCAATTGCAGGAAAATGCCTGCTTTAGCGTTTAGTAACCCTGTCTCTTTAAAAGGAGATCAGCCTTTGACCTTTGGAGTCGACTTCTGGGTTCAGGGCACACAAAGGAGCTGGTCCAGTCCTTCAGGACCCACCCTAACCAATGGGGTAAAAGTTCCTAGGGCCAACCCTACCTAATTGAGGCATTTTCGAGATGGACAAACATTTCTGCCACACTCAACTTGAGCTCTGAGGGCTGCGGGTGTGTGGTGTGTTTTCTATTTTAATACTAACATCCTCCCACATTTAACTCTGTACCTACAATAAACCCAGAGCCAGAAGTCCAGTAGAACAAACGTAGGGCTTTCCAGCAACCAGAGATTGGATACAAAAGAACTGTTTAGGTATCCTTTTCCATTCCTTTTCAAATGTGCCCCTAACATTATATGTGAAATCCCAGAGACAAAAGTCTAGTGGGAGAAAGCAGGTGCTTCAGCATACAGACAGTGGAAACACAAGCCATATCTTGTCATCCTTTTCTCTACCTTTTAAGTGTGCCCCAAACTGTTATATGTAAACCGAGCAGATCTCTGAACCAGGCCTTGACACTCAAGCAGAATTAACTATTGTGTAATGTTAAACAGGATGCTTACAACCCCCACACTACTTATTTTAGCCTTTCAGTGCCGCTCACTCATGAGATGCTTGTATATCTTTTTCACACCTAATCAAATGCTAAATATATTTGACATATTTTAGCATAATTTTCCCCCAATAAATCTAAGGACTCTCCCTGTACAAATGGGAGCAGAAAGCCTTCAAGCTGAAATATCAAACACACTGGACCAATGTTCCCCCAGATCTGTTAATAAACCTACTAGGAGAACACCATCTGAAAAATGGTATTCGCATGAACTCAAGGTACTAAAAAGAAAGTGCAAAGCACTCTAACATAAATGGAGACTATCCAAGCGAGATAAGGGTAGATGTCTATACAAAGCCGAGCCAAGAACCTAAAACAATGCCATCAAAAACACTTAAAAGAGCCACTTCGCAAATTGGAAAAATGATAACAGCAATTCACCCAAAGAGCTCTACAACATAGTGAAAGAGCTATGTAAACCATCGAGTCTGTCCCAAACCCTGCCTCTATCGAAAGATTGCTGTGAGAAAATCAACCAATTCTTTGCTGATAAAATCTCTGAGATCTACTCCTCATTCCGAAACAATCCCCCCTTAAAAGTTATTAATTGGGAAACATTGAATCCTCAGCCTTAGACTCATTATTACCTCAGCAATTGTGTTCCCTTCACAGAAGACCAGGTAGCCAAATCAATGGCTGAAGTCAAGTCAGGGTCCCCGCTAGATTCTTGCCCCCAATTTATTTTCTCTAGGATTATACCAACCTTATGTCCTCACGTAACCCGCCTATTTAACAATTCACTGGATACTGCTGTATTCACAGAGACCTGGAAAAAAGTCACGGTTTCCCCGTTCCTAAAAAATGCGGGCATGGACATTCATAATCTGGCAAACTACCGACCTACCTCTCAACTCCCATACCTATCCAAAGTAATGGAGAAGCTGGTTAATAAACAGATGTCCAATTACCTTGAACCCAATTGGTTCTTGGATCCCTCCCAAACTGGTTTTAGAGCAACCAACAGCACGTAGGCTACCCTCCTGGCAGTCTTGGACAATATTAGATCCCTAATTGACCAGGACAAGGCTGCCATCCAGATCCTATTGGACCTGTAGGCGGCCTTCGACACAGTATTGCATGACCTATTGCTGAACACCATACATGAAAAAGGCTAAGGAACATAAAACAAACAGTACAAATGGGACCTTTACCTCCACCCCAAAAACCATTACCTATGGCGTCCCACAGGAAGCTTCCCTAAGCCCTACCCTTTTCAATGCCTATGTATCGTCTCTGGCTAAAATCAGCAAAAAATGGGGATTTAGTATCTGTTCCTATGTGGATGATACACAGCTACTGATAGCCCTTGAAGAGACACCTGAGGACACCAGGATTAAACTAACTAACTGTCTCTCAGAAATGGTGATATGGATGTCACACCACTGTCTAAAACTAAATGCTGATAAGTCACAGATCCTACACTACAGAGAAGACCAACAAATCTGGGATGCAACCTGGTGGCCCAAATCAATTGGACCTGCACCCACACCCAA
The DNA here is from genome assembly GCF_964261635.1 of Lissotriton helveticus. Lineage (NCBI taxonomy): Eukaryota > Metazoa > Chordata > Amphibia > Caudata > Salamandridae > Lissotriton > Lissotriton helveticus. The sequence continues at coordinate 353,401,240 of NC_136063.1, read as the reverse complement.
ACAGGTCACAAAAAACCTGGGCATTTTCACTGACAATGCACTAACCATGCATAATCAGGTTAGTGTACTATGTGGGAGAAGACTGTTGTTATGGATCCCTCTGGAGTGCAGGAAAACCATCATACAGGATTTGCTTATAAGTAACTGGACTACAGGAATGTGCTCTCAGTGGGCATGGCAGACTATCTCTTCTCATGTCTGCAGGTGGTCTAGCATGTGGCTGCCAAGCTGGTGTGTACAAAAGCAGGTACAGCTCAGCCTCCAAATGTCTGAGAAAGCTCCATCTGTTGCCTGTTCATCAAAGGTCAAAATTGAAGCTCCTGGTTCATGCTCACAAGGTCTTATACCATCATGGCCCTAAAGTCCTGCAAAATAAAATACAATTCTATGTTCCAACTCAGAATTTAAGGTTGTGCGATTAGGCGCGGGCAAAAACAGAACGCATTAAGAGGGTGAGAGCAGGGGGCCGCTCTTTCTCTTATCTGGCAGCAACTCATTGGAATGAACTTCCACTGGGAATTCATCTTACCAATGACTATATGTCATTCAGAAAAAAGCTAAAAACCCATTTGTTCCCTAGGGTTTAATTAAACAACTAGAGTTTTTGAGTTTTACCTTACTCTTATTTTAAATGTTTGCTTTCCTCGCGTCGTGATATCTCGGTTGAATGTTGCGCTTACAAATAAATAAAATAAAATAAATAAATAAATACAGGGCTGCGAGAAGTTTAGGAACAAATACAAATTAGCTTCTAGGAACTGCAGGCAGTGCAAAGGTAACCTTCTAAAAGTTAACTTTCCTTAATATTTATTAAACATCCAACTTCATTATTGAATTGGATTTTGAGTAAGTATTGGAAATAGTTGTTTAATTGTTTTTCTAGCTAGTCCAAATCCTAAAATATGGTATTATGATTGATTGTAATATGTACTCTGGTTTTCCATGTAGGACTGTTATTCATGCCCCAGTAAAAAATAGCTTTTGGGTACTAGAAGCTGTAATGGCATGTTAACATTAATGGCCTCATTACGATGTCTACGATTCAAGCCTAGTAGGCCACAGCTCAAATATAAGTAAAATAAATAAGTATTCCACAAAATAAATAATTAAAATCAATTAAATAATGAATTAACAGTTAACAATTAATTACAAATGTATTGGTACCTGATTAACTTCCGACCCTATCTTCTACAAACCTAACAGCCTGCAAATAACATATAACACAACTAAATCAGTATTACATGATTTACATAACACATACCAAATATATAATTAAGTAAAATGTATTACACAATTCATAATTATTATTGGTTAATTACCTTTTCACCCTTTCCCCCTATAAATACAACAACCCGCTAAACCCAATAAATTTCTATAAAAAATTAAATATAAAATTCTAAATCACTTAACATTACAATGTATACTTTAAAGAACAAATAAACAATAGTTCACATACAATTAATATATCAACTAAAATACATTCAAATAATTTAGAAAATGATATTGTTTAACCACTATCTTATTGAAACCATAATTATCAACATCAATATTATTTAAAACGATATTATGTACTCAAAAACTAAATTCTTGTCAACAATATTTGTGCATTACAATATTGGTGTATCACAATATTTATTTACTGATATGTCTTCCTTCCGATATTCTTAAATCAATATTTTGTACAAACTTGTTCTATTCAGCGGGGAAACTTCAAGATGTGGGTTTGTGGACTGCTAGACAAAATATGTAGGCTGGTGGGAGCATGGATCTCTCTTATTTTTCTTTTGCTCTCTCAAAAGCGATAACTTTGTTCTATGACTCTATGCATCGTCAGGTCTGTGTAGTTGGTTGAAATTATCTGCCTGGAAGTATTTTTCTATAATAAGGGAACAGGCAGCATCAGCTTTCACAACGTATAATAGTGTAAGTACCCCAACAAACACAATACTGACCATTGGCATTCATGTAACACAATGTATAATATGAGGTGATGGTCTCAAGATTGGCAGAGAAATTGTCTACACTTCATCTACAGCAACAATTCTAGAAAATGGGATTCTATTAAACATCACAATGTCATCGCACATTCTAGAGACGGCCTTCCCACAAATAAATTCTAGAGTTCTGAAAACTTCACATCATAAAATACGTTAATGTGACATGCGTCAAACTCTGCATAAAGAGGTGAGGACACAAAAGACATTTCTTCTTGAAATAATAGAATTTTTTCTTACAGATTTCATTAGGAAATGCATGACTGTGAAGCTCGACCTTGTTTTGTAACATGCTGGTTTTATGCTGACTGTCTTAATAGCTATGTGATAAAGGCATAAAGCCACAAAGGCATCTGTAACTGACATTTCACTGTGCACACAACACATCAGTCTGATTATTAGCAACATCAAGTACATTTGCGCTGTAATAATGCTGCTTTTACTGATTTGTGCCAGATGGATGAAGATAAAGGAAGAATGACGGTTTTACAAAAGGTTTTGAATATCCATACAATTGTACTGCATTGTTTTTCGAAACAATGCCGTACTCATATAGTAGTCCAGAGCTTTAGAATGAAATAGCACATCCCGTGGCAGTGTCACATATTCACAAGAATCTCCCACTCACCTCAAATATCCATGCACACTGATTTGCAATCAAACAAGATCAGAAATCTAATCATGTATCCAGGAAATAGATGTCCATGAAATATGCTGTTCCACTGTGGACTGAAGGCTGAAGCAGTAATATTGTAATTTTGCGGTCTAATTTGCTTAAATAGCTCCACAGTATTCATTGTCTCCCTTCAGTGAATAATTATTAATATTCATAATAAAAGTGCACAGTAAGAAACATCTTTGCACCTTTCTGTTCATGCTCCCTTATAGTTTGCCTACTACAGTGGTGAAAAAAAGAAATATTCATGATGGCTAGGTAGAACAAAGCTGATATTCTGGTTCCCAAACAGTAAATATCCTGAGGTTTGTGGTGTAATGGTTCATAACTTTGTTTTACCAGCCACGACTGATGTTGAAACAGTGCTGTGAATGTAAATGTGAATGTGCTTAGTGTAGTGCATATGTTGATGTCTGTGCATGACCTTTTACAATTCTGAGTTCCATATTAAATTCAGGTAGGGGGCAATACACTGAGTGGCAGCTCGTAGGGAATGGTGGCGGGGGAAAAGTGGGGAGTAGGCAAAAATAAAAAAACTTAACAGCTGGTCACCTGCCTCCTGATGCTGCCTGTCTCTGATGCATAAACATTGAAGCACACAGGCTCCCGACTACCCTAGCCAATCACGATGCTGTGTCACAGCAGTATTGTGTTCGGTCTGAGCGCTGTGGTTCGGCGCTCAGAGAAGGAGTGGGAGGTTGAGCATTACCTCCTCGTCCTGTCTCCCCGTCCCATTCCTGATGAAGTGAGCAGCTAGTCTGCTCTACAGAACCCCTACCTAGCTGAGCTGTTGGCACTTCCCCCTAGGATGACGTCACCATCACGTGACTACAAAGGAGGAAGTGCCGGAAGAATCATCCTGTTTTTTTCTTTCTGCAGTCTGCGACCGCGTTCCTGGCTGTGCTGTTTGGAGTCTTCCTGTGTTCTGGTGAGTCTCCATGCTGTTTTGTTTTGTATTTGTGGCGGCCTGCTCTAGCGGCCGCCTGTGCTTTCTGCGCTGCCGTTTCCCCCGCGCTGGCTCCGTTTTGGGGCTTCTTTGTTTCACGCGGCTCACGTTAGCGGCCGTCTCTGTTTTCGGGGCACTGTTTTACACGCGGCTCGGGTTAGCGGCCGTTTCTGTTGCTTGTGCTTGCTGGTGCTCACCTGGCTTGGGTTGGCCTGCTCCAGCGGCCGTTCCTGGGCATTCTCCGGTCCGTTTTTCGCCCTGCTCTAGTGGGCAGGGGCTTTTATGAGGAGTTTGGTGTCCTGCATCCTTTCAGGGGGCGATTTTGGCGGCTGGCTGGGCTTCTTATACCGGCCCAGTTTTTTTCTCCTCCCACAGGTGTTCGGGTCCTCGGCTATATCTGGGGTCCTTGTTGGGATGTTTTTTGTCCTTGTTTATGCCTGTTGGCAGTGTTGTTTGGACTTTTTGCTTCCGCGATGGATTTGGATGCTTCTTCTTCTGCGACCCCTCTGGATGCCCTGCGCCTCATTATTAATGAGGCTGTGGCTGCTGCTTTCCTGGCTAGGGACGCGGCTGGGCCTCCTCCCAAGGTGCCTCTTGTTTCTTTAGATGCGCAGGCTGCTCCTGTGGATGACTTTGGTCCTGATGAGGATGAGGGTGTCCGTGGTCGTTTTGTTCAGGGTGCTGAGCTCGCTGAACTGTTTGCCCATGTGAGGTCCAACTTGGGGTTTTCTCCTCCTGCGGATGCTGTTGTTGAGGATTACTTTTTTTACGCAGTATGTCCAGCCTGCTCCGGATTCTTTGCCTTTGCATAGTGCAGTGCGCAATGTGCTGTCTCACGAATGGAAGGAGGTGGACAAGTCTTCTTTTCCTCGTTTCCTGTCCAGACGTTACCCTCTTGAGGGTTTTGCTGATGAGTTCCCTCAGGCTGTGAAAGTGGACAATTTAATGGCTGGCCTTTCCTCTCAGGGTTTGGTTGTTTCTGAGGACGCCCTTCCTGCGGACGCTGTGGATAAGCGTGTTGAAGGGGCGGTGAAGCGTTCCTATGCTGCTTCTAATTTCTCTGTCCGGGCGACTGCGTATTCCAACTATATGGTTCAGTCGCTCCTTAAGGACTTCCAGTCTCTGTCTGTTCTGCTGAATGACGGCGAGGATGCCACGCCTCTTCTGTCTTTGATGGAGTTGCAGGTGCGTTACCTGTCGGATATTTCCTTCGACATTTTGGGGCGGCGGCCGCTGCTTCTGGTGCCTCCATTGCTGCCCGTCGTCATATTTGGATGCGTCCTGGAAGGCAGACTCTTCCCAGAAGTCGGTTCTCCTTAGGTTGCCTTTTGAGGGTTCGAAGGTGTTCGGTTCTCAGCTGGAGGGCATGGTCAAGCAGTCGGCGGAGAACCGCAAGCTGGTGGCCCCGGTCCGTCCTCCTTCTCGGGGGCGTGGATTTAGTTATCGTCGCGCTTTTGGGCCTCCTGCTCGTGGAGCTTCTCAGCCCTTTCGAGGCAGGGGTCGTGGCCGGGGGGCCCCTGGAAGTGCCAAGCCCCGGGCCGCTGCCGGTGTTGCCGCCACCGCTTCCTCCTCTTCTCAATGACTGTCTGCCTTTGCCCGTTGGTGGTCGCCTCCAGTGCTTCCGCGCCCAGTGGTTGTCGGTCCCAGATGCCTGGGCAATTCAGACTGTTTCGGAAGGTTGCCGGATCGAGTTTTCCTCTCCTCCTCCTCCGGGTTTTGTTCAGACTCCCCTGCCACGTCTTCCTCTGCGCAGGGATGCTTTGTTGGCAGGCGTGCGACTCCTGTTGGAGAAGAGGGCTATTGTGGAGGTTCCTCCTCTGGAGAGGGGCAGGGGTTGCTATTCTATCCTCTTTCTGGTCTCGAAGAAAGACACTTCAGATCTTCGTCCTGTTTTGGATCTGAAGCGGGTCAATCGATTCGTTGTCCATCGTCCGTTCAAGATGGTGACGCTCCAGTCCATCCTGCCTCTGGTCCTGCCGGGGGGTTTCCTGGCGTCCCTGGATCTCATGGATGCCTATCTGCACGTTCCTGTATATCCGGAAGACCAGCGTTTTCTCAGATTTGCTGTGGGGGCCCTTCACTATCAGTTCAGGGTTCTCCCTTTCGGCCTTTCCTCGGCGCCCAGGGTGTTCACCAAGCTCTTGGCCCCTCTGGTGGGTATCCTTCATTCCAGGGGTCTTCTGGTTTTTCCATACCTGGATGACTGGTTGATTGTCTCTCCTTCTTTTTCACAGGCTCTGTCGGATGTGGACCAGGTGTGTCTTCTGCTGGGGTCCTTTGGGTTCCTTATCAACCACAGGAAGTCCCCCCTGGTGCCCTCCCAGTCCCTGAAGTTCCTGGGGGCCCTCTTCCGCATGGACTTGGACATGATTTTTCTCTCGCAGGAGCGTCAATTGACTTTGTTTCGTCACCTTTCCTGGCTTCTGTCCCAGTCCCGGGTGTCTGCCCGTCTCTGGCTGCGGAGTCAGGGGGAGATGGCTTCCACTCTGCATCTCCTTCCTTGGTCCAGACTCCATCTGTACCCCCTGTTGCATCATGTCCTGTCGCACTGGGATCCTGCCTCCTTGGACTACGAGACTCTGATCCCTGTCACTCCGGGGATTCGGGCGGATCTCCAGTGGTGGTTGTCCCCTCTCTCTCTTTCCCGGGTGTTCGATCTTCTTCCTCCTCAGTCTGTGGTCGTTTTGTCCACAGATGCCAGTGCTCTGGGGTGGGGTGCCGTTCTGGGTGCCTCCAAGGCTCAGGGTCGGTGGTCCGGCTTCGAGTCCCTCCAGTCGTCGAACTGGAAGGAGTTGAGGGCGGTTTGGTTGGCTCTTCTTTGGTTCGCTCCTCTCCTTCGGGGTCAGGCGGTCTCTGTGCAGACCGACAATCAGGTGGTTTGTGCTTATGTGAATCACCAGGGGGGCATGTGTCATGCCCTGTTTCTCCTTTCCCGGGAGATCGGCCTGTGGGCCAAGTCGAATCTCTTGTCTCTGACGGTGGTCTATCTTCTGGGGAAGGAGAATGGGCCTGCGGACTCTTTGAGCCGGGTGTTCCCGTCCTCGGTGTCCATCTGTCTGTCCTCGGATCTGTTCGATCTGATTGTCCTCCGGTTCGGCCTTCCTTGGCTGGATCTTTTTGCCCGGAGGAATCCGCCCTTCTTCCTCGGTTTTGCAGCATCGTTCCCTCTCCACTGGCGTGGGCCACCGATGCTTTCTCGATTCCTTGATCGAGGGGTCTGCTGTTTGCCTTCCCTACGTTTGCCTTAATTCCGAGGGTCCTCCGGAAGATTTGTTGGGATCGGGCGGAGGTTCTCCTGGTTGTTCCGGAGTGGTCTTGGCGGTCTTGGAACCCCCTTCTGCTGGCCTTTTCTGTTCACCCTCATTCGCGGTTTCCCTGTGTCCCTCCCCTCTGTGGGTTCCTCCTCTCGGCTTTGCCTCCCTGCGTCGCCTCCGGCTGGGGGTTTGGCACTTGAGAGGTTGAATTTGCTGGATGTGGGTTGCTCGGTGGAGGTTGCCCATTGTCTTCAGCTTTCTCGGCGTCCTTCCACTTTCAAATCATATGCCCGTCACTGGAAGAGTTTCTCTTCTTGGTGCCTTGGGAAGGGTCTCTCTTCTGCCTCCTGTGAGGCGGTGAGGGTGTTGGACTTCCTGCGGGATGGTTTCCTCCTGGGCCTTGCTGTTTCTTCCCTGCGGGCTCAGTGGGCTGCCGTTCTTGCTTTTCGGGGTTCCTCCGTTGTCTCTATCTCCCCGTTGGTGGCTCGCCTTCTGCGGAGTTTCTTGCTTCAGCGTCCTATCTCCCGTTCTCCTGTGCCTCCTTGGGATCTTCCCCTGGTTCTGCGGGCTTTGACGGGTCCTCCTTTCGAGCCTTTGGACTCCGTGGCCCTGAAATTCCTTTCTGCTAAGGTTATTTTCCTGGTGGCCATTACTTCTGGCCGGCGGGTTGGTGAGATTGGGGCGCTGATGGCTTCCCCGCCCTTCTTGCGCTTTTGTGTGGATAAGGTGATTCTACGCCCGAGTCAGTTCTTTCTCCCTAAGGTGGTGTTTTCCTTTCACTGTCAGGAGGATATTGTTCTCCCTGTGTTTTTTCCGGATCCTGCCTCTCCTGAGGAGGTGCTCCTCCATTCTTTGGATGTGCTGAGGGCTCTTTGCGTCTACTTGGAGCGTACGGCTGCGTTCCGGAAGGTTGATTCCCTCTTTGTCACCTATGGCCTCTCGGGGCTGGGGCTTCGCCCTTCTCTGTCCACCTTGTCTCGTTGGGTCAGGGGCGCTGTGGTTTCTGCTTACGATTCTGCCCAGTGTCCCCTGCCTTCTTCTGTTCAGGGTCGGTCGACTCGGAGTGTTTCTTCCTCCTGGGCCATGTTCAAGGGGGCCTCGTTGAGGGACATTTGCAATGCTGCCACATGGGCTTCTCCCCACACTTTTGTTGCCCATTATCGTCTGGAGTTGGGGATGGCAGCCTCTGCTGCTTTTGGGGCTTTTGTCCTGTCTGCTGTACATCATTTGTGATTTGTACTTCTTTTTGTGGATTAAAATGGACCTGTTTCTTGCATTGTTCTGGTCTGTTTTTTTCTTACAATCACTGTGTGCTTGGGTATGGGCTCACTTCATCAGGAATGGGACGGGGAGACAGGGCGAGGAGGTAATGCCCGGTTACTCACCGGTAATACCCATTACTCCGAGTCCTGGTCTCCCCGTCCCATTCCTGAGCCCTTCCCTCCCTCCCTGGTTTGGGGTGTCTGTGGGTGATTGTATGTGTTTCGTTCTGTTGTCTTTGGTAATTTCAGGATGATTCTTCCGGCACTTCCCCCTTTGTAGTCATGTGATGGTGACGTCATCCTAGGGGGAAGTGCCAACAGCTCAGCTAGGTAGGGGTTCTGTAGAGCAGACTAGCTGCACACTTCATCAGGAATGGGACGGGGAGACCAGGACTCGGAGTAATGGGTATTACCGGTGAGTAACCGGGCATGTTCTACAACCAGATGGTGCAATAAGGTCGGGTGGAGAACATGTTAACTGCCAAACCATCATGTGCACTTAAGGTGCAGCAACCACGCCTCTTTCCTCTGGGTCATGGGAGCACGGACCCACCCCGCCCTAACCTAGCCTAGCTGCAATCGCAAGCTCGATACTAAAAATAAAAAGATATTAATGTTTTTTTATTATCATTTTGTTTTCACTTTGCACTGCTCTTAAAGCAGTGAGGCAATGCTTCTCGGCCATATCGGAGGATCTGCTGCTGCATGCAGCTTACTTCACACACCTCGTCTCAGTTTGTCTATATGCCTCTGTTTAATTACAAACCAAATAGGAAGCAAGCGTTTTCCTAGTTTAGAAGCGTGGGCTGGTAATTATTTAATTGTGGGGTATGTGTATGTGTGGCAGTTGTATTTGTAAGGTGTGTTTGAAAAATTGGGGTAATATTTGTGAGGGGTGAGTACCCACCCCAAATAACAATAATCACAGTCCTTGTGAGGGTGAACCACTAAATTCACTGAATTAAATTGAGCTCAAGTCCCTGGTGGTGGCTTTGGCACAGAGCACATAGACGTAACTAGAGGCAATGTGTAAAGTATCTATGCACTACACAAACAGGAATACAGTCAAAATACAACATAAACAAATTTAGAAAAATAGAGAAAAATGTAATAAGTAAAATGAACCAGAATTAAGAAGTTTTAAAGTTCAGGATTGAGAAAAGCGTCAAAAAGATTTAAGCGTCAACTGTTGTTACCTGGTTGTGCTTGACCGGAACACAGGGCAAGGGTTAAGGCTGATGGAGATGGAGCGTGGGTTAAAAGCAGAGGCCAAGTTCATCCTGGTGAAAGGCTTTCAACTTTGGACTTAGCCTCTGGAATGTAATTCAAAAATCTTCACTAAAGAACCCCAGCAGGCTATGGCTGAAGAGGGCTCCACTTCATGAAGCTAAGATTTCCGTGAAAACGCTATATTTTGGGGGTGGGGGGAATTCTTAGGAGACATTTGTTTTATTTTGTCCCAGGCAAAGGCACTCGCCAGCCCGATATTTTCCACACCTTGCCTGGTGAAGGTTTCTAACATTGAATGTAGTCACATTTTTGGAGAATGGATTTTTCTAGTGGGGCAACTTTGCAGGCTATAACTCAGAGGGCTTAATGAGGCTGAATACCTTCTCCGTCAGGTCCAGACGAAATAGATTTGCTGCTGTGGAGAAGAATGTGGTAGGCAACGTGAATTGATGGCCATGCAGTAACGCACCTTTGTCAGATTGGCTTGGCAGGTTGGTTCTGGTCCCTGACGGTTCTCAGAGCAAAACATTTGCAAGTTTCAAAAAAGTTTAGGATGGAATAAAGTATGACACCAGCCAAGGGTCTAGGACTTTGGGGAGAGCATTTACAGGTCAAGATTCACTTCTGTAAAAGCCAGTAGCACAGTCCACAGCAAGTGCAGGTGGAACATGAAAGCTGAAAATGCAGGAAAGGGTCATTTTAAAACTGTTGTATCCATGTAGTCCAAACAGGAGGTCAGCCTTGTGGCCCTAGGAGTCCATGTCCTTATCCTTGGCACCAAAGGGAGAGCAGGTCTAGTCTTCATGGCTCTTCTCAGGTTAAAAACAGTTTGTCCAGTCCTCTTCTTCTCCTCTGCTACAGGTCCAGAAGTGATCTGAGGATGGTACTTAAGATGGCACATTTATGCCCAGTGCCTACCTATGGATGAGGGTAACTCCTGGCCACTTCCCCAGCTAATGGGATAAAAGTTCCCAGGGGTCATGCTTCCTCCTTTTATGGCACTTCCTGTAACAGTTTTTCCAAACAACATGCCGCTCTCTACCAAAGACTAACATGGCAGAGCCTTTCTTCCCCTGTGCAGTGCTCCTGAGCCCTCATAGTGATGTGGCTAAGGAAATGAACAATCCCTCCTCTACGGTCACTCAAATCCAGTTTTGGAGTCTTTTCCCACTAGGCGTGGTACCTCACTGGCTGTGGAGAAAAAGTAAAGAGGCAATACAGGTGTTCACTACAATATTCTGAGACGGGGTAGGCCCATTTAAAGTTAACTAAGTTCCTGGCCATGAACCTGATGATCATCCAGCCAGAGAAACAGAACACCTCCTGACACCTAATGCCTTTGTCTCAGGTCTGGGAGCATGTCATCACCTTATCAAGAGAGCTATTCAGTTTATGGGTGACAGATGGAAGCTCATACAAATAGGCTTATTTCTACTGGATTTTGGCAAACAACAGAAATTTTTTCAAAAGTAGACATTAAAAAAAGTATATTTTTTAACTATTTATCACAAATCTTAATTTAATAATGAATTAGGTTTGTAATCAATATTTTAAAAAATCCAAGAATTAATTCTGAAGCTGTTTGCTATGTGGAGATGGAAATATTACATTATTATCCCACCCCAAAACGTTCCTGTGAAACAGCTAACCCTGCTAAAGGGAAACTAACCTTTTGGTCCTTTTCACTTTAAGGAAATGTTTAACATTAAATCTTTAAATGTCCATATTTTCCTTGTAAGGTTAAATATGCAGTACTGGAATTGAACACTGTCAAAACACCAATGCCAGTCTGCAAAAGTAAGCAATAAAACATCATCCTTTAATATCATTCTTCCATTGAAATGGCCGGGATGAACTCCACCTCTGCCTTCCAGCTACAATGCACTGCCTGTGTAATGATTGATAATATATATTCAGCAGTCACCATGTCAGGGTCATCTCCGTAACTATGACTACTTTTAGTGTTTTTCAGCATTAAAATGTCTGATTGGTTAATCAGGATATTTGTGAATCTTTAAAGATGAGAGCCCTAATAATAATTCATTTAAACCTCGAGAATGCACATAAGAAAATCCAAACTGGTGAATTCAAACAAGACAAGGTTCAAATTGCAAACAATGAAGTTTTTTTCAAAATGTAAGTGTCATTATAGAAGGTAGAAATATATTGGTTAGTCAGTCAATTCAAAAGAGGAGAGGAGTTGGCCTAACGGCTAGGGCGATCGACCTCAAATCTGGGGAACAGGGTTCCAGTCTTGGCAACGACGCTGAACATCCTGTGATTCTGGCCAAATCGCGTAATCTCCCCGTGCCTATCATAAAATTAATGTGTCCTCATGTAATGCAACTGGTGCTATGTAAAGCACTCTGATACCCGATTCGGGTCAAGTTCGTGCTATATAAAACTCTCTTAAAAAAAAAGGCTTGAGCCACAAATACATATGAATGCGCAATGGCAGTGGAGGATGAATATTATTCTACTCAATAGCTAGAATCAAATACAATCTAGCACAAAAGAAGAAAACAGAAATGAACAATCTGTCATTAGGACTGCTCAGTGTAACATGAGATGAGGAACATGAAAAATATTCTTAAAACAGATCAGTAAGCCAATTAACGTGCAGTCTCCTCTTTAAGGAGACCGGGAAGGAATGTGGCTCTTATACCAAGTGGAGCCCTCTAACATGTTTAAGACAGAGAAATTGTCCCGTCACCTTGGAATGATGCATAAGTTACAATGAGCTATTCAATAATGAAACAGAAAACACAGCACAAAATTAAAAGGATTTTTCGCTCGTGTATTGAATGATGCTGTATTATGTCCTACAACAGAAAATAAAAGCGTATTTAAAGTTCAGTTAGGCCCTAGGAAATGGCCTTCAGTTGATAACAGCTGTACTTCTTTTCTTCCTTCAGGTACATTATGCACACATAAAAAGAAACTCTTTCACAGACACAGTGCAAGCAGGATGTAGGAAAGTTGCCCTTTTTGCATGGTTACCCCCCACTTTTTACCTGACATCTAAGGCAACCTGAATTGATGTGCCCTGGGTGCCTGCCAATCAGGCTCACAGTGCCTGTGTTCTTTCCCAATATTTGTATCAACAATTGCCACAGCCCTGGGCCCAGGTAAGTCCCTTGTAAAATATATTATAGGGGCCAAGGGCATTGTGACCAGGGAAGGTCTTTGGGGGTTGTAGCACCTATTGTGCCACCCTAGAGGCCCTGCACTTTAACACACACACTGACACTGCAGGCTGCATGACTTGGTGCAGAGAAAAGTGAAGAGTCGACATGCCACACAGACTTGTGTAGCATGACTGCAATCCACTGCCTGAGGCCTAGGTAAGTCACCCCTCTAGCAGGGTGCATTAGCCCCAATGTGATGTAACAGAGGCATGAGCCCTGCACCCCAACAGTGTCTAAGTCCATTCTTAGACATTTGAAGTGTAGTAAAGCCATAATTAGTATATGGTCTGAGAGTTGGTCCTTATGAACTCAACTGCTCCATAATGGCTTTGCTAAAAACTTGGAAGTCTGGTATCAAACTTCTCAGCACATTAAACCCACACTGTTGCCAATGTGGAATGTAATGTAAAAAGTACTCAGAGGGCATCTCAGAGATGACCCCAGAAAATCAACTGGCCCTGGTGCAGTCCTGGAATGGCTGCCCGCCATTTGCCACCATCAGGCTTCAAAAAAGAGGCCAAGTCCTTTCTCATGGGTAAATTCCTTGGCTAAACTCGTTCCCTCAGCCACCTGAGAGACTGTTGCCCTATCCTGCGCCATTGTACATCACTGTATTTGACTTTTTGTATTATTTTGTATAATATTCATTGTACTTTATTTATCTTTGCTGTATAGAGTCTCACTTCCCCCAGGTACAGTACCCGTCTGCTACCCTATCCCACCTTCATCCCCATGATTCTCCGATTCTCCTTTGTACCAAGTTTCTATCGTTTATCGTGTGATATGACCCTGTATTACTCTAACGTATCTGTAAAGTGCTCTGATACCATCACGGGTCATGTTCGCGCTCTATAAAACCTTAAAATAAATAAATAGGCGGTTTCTAGACCCCTGGGGAGAGAGGCTCCACTCTCTGGGTCCAGAAAAAAAGCCCATCCTGGGCAGAGGTGTTATGCCTCCTCCCCCAGAATGGGCTGGGTCTAAGAAAGGGGAAGCTTCAAAGGCCTGGCACCTTTGGACGCTGTCCCTGCCTTTTGCTGCCCCCAGCAACTGACTCCCACTGGTTCTGGGCCCCCCTTAGGGTAGGAGAATCTACAGAAAATCTAAGCTAGGAAGAGAGGTGTGCCCACCTTTGCCAACCACACCCCTCAGGTGGGGGAGGTGAGGTGAAGCACACATCTCAGTCCCCTCCATTTTGAAGAAGCAGGGACTCAGCCAATTAGGAAGGGTGGCATAATTGGGAGTGTACCCACTCCAAGGAAGGGACCCATTGGTCCCAACCTGCACACCCCTTTCACACCCCTAAATCTGGTATTTAGTGGCAACCCTGAACCTTTCCTCCTCAGGTTCGAGGAAGAAAGAAGAAGGACCGAAGTACAGTTCTGACCCCGGAAGGAGCAGAGGACACCAACTGCTTTGGTCCCAGCCCTATTGGCCTGTCTCGTCTACAGCCTGCCTACAGCAAGAACCCGAGTGAGTCCAGTAGCCAGTAACTCTCAGAAACTGGAAGACCTACCCTGTTACGTTCCCACATGCTCTGTCTCCCATAAACACCGGATTTGCTCAACCAAAGACTCACCTCAAGAATCTGGATTCCGTTGCGTCCACGATTCTGCACCACTCTGCACCCAACGCACATGGCCCACGTTTGAGGGACTCAACACCCCAAGGAGGTCTCCCAGGTGATCCTGACCTGGGATCTTGTGATCCCCGGCCTCCCTCTGAACTCCCGATGACGCCTGCAGCTTCAACCTGAAGGGTACCCGCAACGGTGACCGGAGCTGGTAAGAAAAGCCGATGTTAGAAGACACCCCTTCAGCTGACGGCCTACGGCCTTGGATGGCCCAGCCAATGGTGTCCCGGCATCCCCCAAGATCCCAACTTACCTCTCCAGATGGTGCTTGCTTTCAGGATGTCTCGCTGCCCGAGTCTGCAACATCTTTCTGAAATCGAAGATCTCCATTGGTAAGCACAGGGTCCCTAAAGTACGTTTTGCACCCTGCATCCAGCCACCCAAGTGCCGCTTGTGGTGCTGCTCCTGTGCTGGTCGTTGGCCCCTGCAGTGTTACCTTACCCCTGGAGTTTGGCTCCCACGACCGATTGGCCTACTCATCAGCAGTCCCTAACCGAAGGCCGCCTTAGCCCCATTGGCTAACATTAGGCCCCTGCACTCTGCACCCAGCTGCCCCAGTGCAGTTGGTGGTGAAACTTGAGTGCCCATCTAGACCTTGAGAAACCTTGGTCCTAACCCCCAAAGCTCACTCTCGTGAGTTGAGTACTTACCTCCAAAACTGAAAAACATTTTTCTCCCAGAGGAACCCATGTTATAACATTTTGGGCCTAAAGTGGAACTGCTAATCTATGGAGAAAAGTGAACTCAATTGCAAAGTATAAAAAGTTGTACTTATCTTGTATGCAGAGATCCTAAGGTGTGGTATCTAGACATGCTACCCCCTGTACTAAAAGTAATCCAAAGTAACTCAAAAGTAATCTGAAAATACTTACTGTATGATACATACTGCATTTAAAAGTGATACATACTTGTAACAAGTGTAATTTCAAGTACAACTGAATTACCTTGAACAGTGGTACATTTTACTCACCTATGCCACGTCCTGCTTGGTTCTAAAACCAAAACACGAGTATTTTTATACTTACCTAATTGGCTGGATTCTGTCTCTGAGTGTATGTATCAGTCCTTGATTGAGTGAATACAATAAATGCTTAACAGACCCTCTCGATAAGCCTAACTGCGCACCCACACCACCACAAAGAGAGCTGTTAGTACTTACCTAATTAAGCCTCTGCTATACCTCTGGGGACTCCTTGGACTACTGAATTTCATGCAAGTATTAACAAGCAGTGAAAATGCAATAGGTCTCTCCTTTGATTAAGTTAAAGCCATTTGCTTTGCTAATGGTGTTGTATAGCAAAGCAAATGGCTTTAACTTAATACCATCTGGGTTTTCAGAGCTGAAGAAATTACGACCTGTGCTTTCAAAGGTGCTGGAGCTACAGTAATTACCACTTAAACATTAGGAGGTATAGCATTTACCACCTGCCATAGCACCAAGTCTTATAAGCGGTACTACAGTGATAACAAGGACTCTAAGTCAGGGTATAGTGACATTTGATGCCACCTGGGCTTGCATGCTGAATATAAATTACCATCAGCAATTTTACGTGATGCAGCTACAGTGATTACCACCTCAGAGTTTATAGGCTGAAGCAAGCAGCATTTCTTGTGTCGTAGATGACAGGGTGTGATCTTCAGCAAGCACTGTTAGAAGCCTCCCTCCTCTCCCACATGAAGTAATATAAAGACACGTGCGGCAGGTGCAGGTGCACCAGGGCTTAGAGTAGTGAAACAGGGGGCACATTTCACCCAAATGAAGGGTGCTTTTTACAACAGATATCTTGACGACATGCTGGTCCATTACAAACCCAAGTATGGTTACATGATTCTACCTTGCACTTTGTACCTGTCGTAGTGAGCACACTTGTCCACGTAGAATAGGGAGGAAGTGTACTCCCAGTTCTGAATGTCCGAGCTGTTACCAAGTGCCGAGACACCGTAATTATCTGCTATACTCACCTCTTCCAGAAGCTTGTCCAGGGAAGAAGATGCTATGCAGAGGTGGTTCAGCAGGAAGTGTTAGTGGGCCTCTCGGACTGTCTGACGCAGGGCGCCCTCATGCCGCGCCTCAATGCCCATGAAGACCAGGGCACCCAGGACCAGGAACAGTAGGTAAAAGGCCAACAGCAGCCGGTAATTCCAGACGGTGGAAGCTTCTGAAGGTCCAGGGAGACCATGCCAGCGGCTAGCACGCACTGACGGGCTTCTGGGAGTGGCAGGAGCGAGTCCAGGTCTAAGGTTACTCAAAACGACCAGCCCCTGGCAGAAGACATGAATCCCACAGTGCTTTTGTGTCAAGTTTGTGATGGGTGCTGAGGAAGCACACCCTGTGCAGGCAGGTGAGGCGCATTCAGGGCTCGAGGGCAGAGATTAGAGCAGAGAGCTTTGTGGCGCTCGAACTCAGAGCAGCGTGAGAGAGAGTACTGGGCAGAGAGCCCTACCTGGGACAGAGCCTTCAGAGGAGTAGAAAGGGCAGAGTCCTGACCAGAGGAGCACGCAGCACCAAGGACACACGGAGTCCCCAAAGTGCTTCCTCATTGAACCGCTGACTTCAGGGGCCCACCGCACTGGGATTGGACCCAACTGCGGGCATTGCCTGGTAACAAAGAGGCTTGTCTGGCGAAGCAACGCTGGGATTGGAGGAAGTGCTGGCCGTCTCTCGGCAACCAGACCTCCGCGCATCCCCCTCCGTCACCGCACAACACTGTATCTGGAGCCGGGGAGCAGCGAAGGAAGAAAGCTGCTTAGCCCGGGGCCGGCAACGACAACGGAGACTCCATTTTAAAAGTAATTGGAGCCGAGTGGCATTTCAGGGGCTGACAGTAAAGAAGTAACAGTCACGATGCGTACTCGCGCTTGGGGGCAAGGAGAGTTTTTGGTCAGCGCAATGGGGAGCGCACACTTGCAGTCAAGCGTCATATTTATTCCTCCACGTTGGGGCAGTGATTTGCGATCTGTTAAGTGGGCCAGTTTACGCGGTCCCACGCGCTGGTTGCCATGACAATGGCACAAGCAAAACAAGATGGCGTCGGACTTTCCACTGTCCGTACATATGCGTGCACGTACGTGTGCATGTTTACCTTTGGCTAAATGGTGAGGGCAGCCATTTTTGTTCACCCGTACGAGCTTTGGCTGAATCGATTGCAAAAGGCACCTGCAATGGCGAGAAGAGCGCATGCACGCTGCTAACGCCAAGCGAGACCTAAAAAAACTGAAGGTCATATTTTAGGATCCTTGCTGCAGAGGCATATAAAAGTGCAATTAAAAACTCAAGTAGACCCACTCATGTCAACTTTAACTAATTTGTTATATTTAATACACTATAAACATTACATTGTGTCTCCTCTACAGTAATAAAATACATAGTTTTATCATTTGTGAAATTTGTTTCACATTACCCTGACCCACCTCTCAAAAAACGTCAATACACTCTTTAATTCGACCCATAGTTCCATATAACCAAACGAACCTAAACTTGAAATAATGATTCAGTTTTTCATTCACTATATTTGAATATTCATTGTTTAAATGTCTAGAACATGTCTATATACTGCTAAAAACATAAGTCAGTGATTTGTCCTGTCACTCGGGTCAAGCCTGTCAAGGCAAACTGAATTATGTATTTACCAAAGCCATTTTCGATTGCGCTAAGGATGCTTAGCAACAGACCTGTTAACCTTGCAGATGTTGTTCATATGATGTTGATGTTCATCATGCTTCAAATAAGATGCATTAGCATTGTTCTTCAGCCTTTTGAAAGTATTTATTTATTCCTCATGCCTTGAAAATTGACTCCTTAATGTATTGTTGAAAAAGACATGTTTGTCTTTTTCACTTAACCTTTCCGCTTTTCAATGATATGGCATTTTCTCGTGTCAATGAATTCACTGACAGTCCAAATATTTCATACTTCAGCTGCCCATTAACAATTGAACTATTTTCACTTATTGTGAAACGGGTAAAACTGAAGTAAGTTTTAACACTTTTTTTTTAAAACGTTTACAATTTACTTTGTATGTGTGTCTGCAATGTTTAAAGATATTTTACAAATGTATTTTTTTGAGTTTTTGCTTTTCTGTAGTATCATTGGAATTGTAAAAATTATCCGGAGAATACCATGAGTGTTAAAATGTTATCAAAAGTTACAAGCGGCATGGTGTTTGTGCATCTGGAAGCAATGTTCATATTTGGGTGCTCACACTACACAAACGACACCAGCATTCACAGAGGTGTGTTACGTGAGTTGATTGGAAAACCAGTCTGTAAGGGTGGCAGTGGAGCTTAAAAAGGAACAAGTGATATCAAGCTTCTTTGTGTGTCTAAATGACACCATGAGTTTCAAGAAGATGGCATGGGACAAGCTCTATAATATGCCTTTTCCAAGATAATGGTTGCAGGAACATGTATCTTTTTGTAGCGATCACATCCATTTCTTTTGAACTATTGTTGCTGGCTTCTTGACTGTGGACTGGGACTCTGCTAACCAGGCCCAGTGGATGTATTTCGATCCCTAAAACACATAGAAATTGGTTATACTCCTTATTGGAAAGGTTTCCTTACATATAAGTCACTAGCATCTGGTACAAAGTGTACCCAGAGCCTGTAAGTTCAATGTCACTAGTGGACCGCAGCACCCAGTGTGCCACTCACTACAGTGACTGTGCAAACATGACTGAAGGCCTACAATTGTAGCCTGACCATGCAGTTTTTAAAATTGCAAATCAACCTGTAACAATAACGCCATTCGAGAAAGGCCTAACCACTTCATTTTAAATATTAATAAGTCACACCTAAGTATGCCGTACTGCCAGCAAAGCAGGGTATTTTGTATTTTATACATAGGACATGTAAAAGTTTAATATCCTCACAGTCAAAAAGGCCCAGACGCTTTTTCACTCTGGCAGGGTTGGCTGTTCCATGGGAAAGCATTGGGATACAATATTACGTTTAATACTGTTATCTCCAGCTAGGCAAGAACTACAACATATGAGGAGACTAGAAAGGCTGGACCTTCTCCCACTTGTAACTAAGGCAAAGAATTTGAATCCAAAGGTCAGTTTGCTGAGCACCTTTTAATTCATTTCAGTTTCAATAATTTGGCAGTTTCGGTAATTTAAACCTGAACTCAACTCTTGGTACCTATGGCACAGAGCAAGCAGTCTTAACTTAAGTCAATGTTTAAAGCATTTAGAAGTACCAAGAATATAAAAAAAAGTCTAGGAACACAATTCAATACAAATCACACTCAAATTTATTAAAATAGAGAATAATTCAATTAACAAAATCAAAACAACTGACCTTCAATAAAGGGAACCGTAGATATGAATTTTTACTTTTTAAATAAAAATAACGACAAAAAGAGTTAACCACAACCAGAATCATCTGGTTGCACTTGACCAGGTCCGGGAAGTTATTTAAGGCTGACCACAAAGGAGCACAGGTTTGATACGGAAAAGATATTCCACCCAGTCAAACGTCAAACTTGACTTTTGGAGTTAAAGCTTTGAGTGGAAGAAACCTGAATCTTTGGCCAAGCTATGGAACCTTTTTCAAATAACCTTCATAGGTTTGTTGTGGTTCTCTCAAGGTCTTATGAACCGAAAAGTTTCTAAGTCCCAGGTTTTCACAGGTGGTAGGAGAAGTCCAGTCAGATGCAGCAAAGGATTACAGGACCTCAGGAACGACACTTGAGAGTCAGGATTACACCAGAGGAGGCCAACAGCAGGGCACAGGGCAGATGGAATTGGTCAGCTGGGCAGTTGCAGGAAACACTTCTTATAGCATGTTGTGTCTCTGTAGCCTAAAAAGGAGGTCAGCTGTGTGAACATTAGAGTCTGCCTCTCTGTCCTTTGCACAAAAAGGAGCAGGTCCAGTCCTTCAGGGCTCTTCTCAAGTCACAAAAAGCAGCTTCAGTCCTCTTCTGATCTTACTTCATTACTGTAGCATTCTGAGGACCGTACTAGGAATGTCACAGTTATAGTTTGCACTTGCCTGTGGGTGGGAGTGACTTCTGTCTCTTCCCTAACCAATAGTGTAAACGTTCTCAGAGGTTACCATTACGGTGGGTGTAACTCACGTAATTTTCTCTACCATAATTACGCAAAGTTATAGCGAAAATATGCACGATTACACAAAATTGTGTGAGGAGCATTTCCCCACATATAATGCTATTTTCTAATTGCAAAATGCACCCATTTGTCCCAAAAATAGCTGAGGATGCATTCTGCGCTAGGAAAATAGGGCTAATTGCAATAGAACATGAACAGTAGCAGCTTGTATTCTGTGCCTGTACCCTTGCTGTAGGCATTTGTGCTTTATATTACTCTGAATTAAGTGAGGAGGCATAATGGCAAATGTTTTGGTAATTTTGCGTCACACAAGTAACACAAAATTACTGAATTATTACTATTACTTTTGCCTAGTTACCATACCCACTTTTGCGGCACTTTATGTGCTCTCTTACTGCACACAATCCCACAGTTGACTCTCTCTGCTTAAATCCAAGACGGTCAAACACTTCTCCCTTTGTGCACAGCATGTGTGCACACTCCAGAGGAGTGGCCAGGGATATTAGCAACCACTCTTCTGTGGTAACTTCAAACCAGTTCTGAGGGGCAGCCCCCTCTGCGCTGGGATGTGTACCTGCCTGACAAAGGAACAAAATAATGGGCCTATCCTGGTATTATCTGACACACTTTGAAGTTAATTATATTCCTGCCTACTGCCCACATGGTCCTCTTGACAGAGGAACAGAACCATCTCCCCACACCTCATTTATGGCTTGAGCACTCAGAGTGCTGCAGCTGAAGTTTCATGCAACTTAACCTCCAGAGGCTTTAGGCAGCAAAAAGGTAACTTTTCCTTAATATTCAACTTAGCCAGTGATTTGGGCATTTAATAAATATTACAAAGGAGCCGGAGAATTACATTTTTATTCATTTCCTAGCTTTTGATGCCATTAATAAATGTAATAGTGGATTCTATTGTTTCTATATGAAACAGCCAGCCTTGCTGCAGTGAAAATAGCCTTTAAGTGCTAGTCATTGTAAGGACATGTTTAACATTAACCTTCTACACGTCCTACTTTTAAAAACCGTACACCCTTCCTATGGCCTATAAAGCCTTCTTGAGGGTGACATATTGAAATCTAAAAGGAAGGCTTAGACTGTCAAAAGGTTTCATTCTGATGAGTCGGATTGCAGTCTACAATTGTGAGCCTGAAGTCATGTCTGCATCGCCACTGTAATGAATGGCATAACAAGGGTTGCAGTCCACTAGTGGCTTTTAACTTATAGGCTCTGGGTGCTTCTTGAACCATGTATTAGGGACTTATATGTAAGTTAAATAGGCAAGTTCGTGTTATGCTAATTCAACTGTGTTTGAACGGGGAACACAGGCACTATACTACTGATTACCA
Source organism: Lissotriton helveticus (assembly GCF_964261635.1). Lineage (NCBI taxonomy): Eukaryota > Metazoa > Chordata > Amphibia > Caudata > Salamandridae > Lissotriton > Lissotriton helveticus. The sequence goes on along the minus strand of NC_136063.1, from coordinate 353,379,637 downwards.
TAAGCAAAGTTCACGGAGTTCTACCACTAGAAACAAATGAGACTCCACAAAATGGCCAAAAAACAAGGGTGACCATACAACCACCTGCAGTGGTTTATCCATTAAAACTGATCTGTAATTTCCAACTCAAGCTGCCACAAGGGTTTACCTGTGATGCCATTTACTGTTTAAATCATTTTTAAGGAGGCATCTACAGATGACGGATTTGTTGCAACATATTCGTTTCCTCATTTTTGTTATCACCGTTTTTGCTCATTTGCTACACTTGACATTTTTCCCATGTGCTATTTACTGCTGGGTGGCACCAGGGCTACTGAACGGATTTACGCTTTCCTTCGACAATTGAGAAAGTACTTCAACAAACCTTCTCAGCGGTGAGTACCTGAAAAATGTTTTCATTTTTTGGGTGTACAATTTTGTGCTGGTATTGTCCCTGTGTGTAAATATATGTATGTGGCATTTATGTAGAGCAAACTACGCGAAAATGCAGCGGAGCGCTGTACATGACCAAAGCCAATCTTACAGTTGGCGAGTATTAGGATAGTAAGCTGAGTTGTGGAAGGGTAATCAATTTAAATGCAGATTTCTTTAAACAGGTGATTATTCATCTTTTTCCAAAATTGGACCACACTGTTCCAAATTCTGGGTCCTTGGAGTTAAAAGGCCTTTTGTTTTCTTTTTTCTTTTTTATACTGCTTAGGCAAACAATCAAGCAATCAATGAATTCTTTATTTCACATTTAGAAACAAATGCATAAAAAGTTCAGATATAAATATACAAACATATCAATAAGTTATCATAAAAAGGTTGATATCTAAAAATGTATCCTAAGACCCCTAGAAACGCATATACATCGCCTCACTAGTTCATTTGCTTCTTAATACATTTAGATTTGTTCGAGCAGTGCATATTATACAGGTTTCTAACATTTTATCACATGTTTGCTAATCTGCATGTTTTTAGTGCTATACATAAAAATGAGGCCGCCTTCAGGCAAACATATGGAGTCTCTAATTTTACCATAACTGACAGTGCTATAATGTAATTACGCAAACAAAATTTCTTCAGAAAAGGGATGATAAATCTTTTCCTCTCTGTTTCATAAAAATGGCAGAAAAACAGTATGTGTATAATTGATTGTTTTGATCGGGAGTCACACGGACATCATCCTAGTTGTGTCTGAGAGGACACATTCGCTGGGAAAACCAGCATTGAAGTTCCATACCCCAACCAAAACCTTATTAAAATAAAACAATGCCAATTATTGATCACACAAGCACCAAAGGGGTCTCTTATTATATGCAATTACTGTGGCCTTATCTTTATTTTTCTGCTCTCTTTCTTGTGCACATTTCTCTATAAAAGAATTTATTAGGTTCGCCTTTGAAAAGGATTCACATTGCCCGGGGTCATCATAAAGGGCTACCAACCCCAGAGAGTCCAGAGTGCACCTAATATAATTTAGCCAATGGTATTTTATACCCATTAGCATATTTCATGACATCCTTTATAATATATCGTTTTATCTGTACTGCTTAGTCTGTGGTCTGATGGTGTCCTGGCTGTGGGCATGCCAAGAACTAAAAGAGATGGTGAGCTTGTTTGCAAAATAAGCAAGGTGTGGTTCTGATGGCTTTGTAAATAATGCTGGTAGTTTTCAAACGATGCAGGCCAGCTTGAGGAGCCCATGGAGTCCCAACAAAGGGGAGAGGGGGGGGGAGGGGGGGATTGATGTGATCGAATGTGTTCAGCTACTGGATTAGATATGCTGCAGAGTATAGAATGCCCCTAAGCAGTGACAGTATGGAGTCTGGGGGATGTATGACGTTACAACGCATACATTTACAATGTGGTACATTACATCGCAGTTTTTACAACACAATTCGTTACACCAACTTGCGTAGGAGGGCGCTGGATTTAATAGTAGTATAATTTACTATTCCAACTCCAGTTTACGTACAGTAGAGAAGGTGTTGGATAGTAAATTATACTATTACTTGTCCTAGAGCACCATCTAGCGCAAGTCGTTGTAACAACTTACGTTGTGAAAACCGCGATGTAATAGCATCGCGATGTAATACCTGCGTTGTAAACAATGTTTTCCAGTCTCTGAGGCCTTCCAGATGTAAGAGCACAAGAGCTTGAACAGCAGTTCTGAAGTTGCTTTCTTGAAGAAACTTGTTGACGTTTTTTAAAAGAGATAACTAATACCATGCCAACTTTGTTTTTTGGCAACATGTTCTTTCGGGAAAGGCTGGTGTCCAGGATGAATCCAAGTGATTTAGCTTCCGGTGAGAGTTGGGATTCAAATCTATGTCATTGAGCCAGGTTTCTACTTAATGTACATCCAGTTTTGAATGATGTGCAAGCAGTTTTTGAGGCATTGGATGTCTGAAGCAGAGGAGACTCTCAAGTAGAGTTGTGTATTATCGGCATACTGGTGAGTAGAACACAAAGTGGCTCCATGTAAAAGGTTGAACATGACAGGAGACAATATAAAACTCTGAGGGAATTCACATGTGATAGGTATCTATTATGGCTTGGAGGTTCTGATGCAAACAAACTAGTGTTGGTTGGAAAGTTAGGAGGAGAACCAGTGAAGAACATTGGTGATGAATCATACTCAGGACTCAAATGCGTGCATGAGGGTGGGATGGTTCACTGAGAGGAAGTAAGCTGAGAAGTCCAGCAATAACAGGATGCAGGGATTATCTTCATCCATAATCAAGAAGACATACTCCATGATGTGCAAGTTAGCTCTCTACATGCTGCAGTGTGACCTGAAGCCAGACCATTAGACGTACAGGAGATGGTCAGCATTGATGGGATATTGAAACTGACCATAGAGTGCTTTTTCAATGATCTTGTCTATGAATTGTAGGCAAATGATGGGGAGTAGTTGGGAAGATCATGGGGGTCTAGTTTGGGTTTCTTTGGGAGTGGGAATATCTGTCCAGTCTCAAGAACATCTGGGAAGATGCCTTTCGAGAGGGAAGCATTGACAATGGTAAGTATGGGTTAGAGAGAATCCCCAGCAAGAAAGATGATTGTAAGACATCATCTTCATAAAAAGTATATTTGAGAGTCAGCCAGATCTGGGAGAGATAGAGCTTAGAAGGCTGTTCAATACAGAATTCAACAAGAAAGGGTGGATGTGAGAGATGAAGGAGGTATGCTAATCTCTACATGCTTTCAGATCTTCTCACTGTAAAAGAGTGTTATGGCATTGAACGTTTCTGAACAGTGATGAATAAGTGGGACTTGAAAGTGTTTGATGTAGTGCTTGATTGTTTTGAACAGTGTTCTGTTGCGGTGGAATTCCAGAAGTTGGGGTGTAGTACTTTGCTTTCACTGATGTGATGAGCTGTCTGTGTTTCACGGAGGGCCTACATTATCAAGAGGACTTTTTAAATTATTTTTTCTTATTTTTTTTCTTCCATTTATTTCCCTGTTTGTGAATTTATTGTCAGCAAGATCTTTAGAATGCCAGGGTTCTGAAGGCTTTGGCTAGCAGTTGCATGATGTAATTGAGGCTTTGATGGTGAAATAGGTTTCCAAAAGATTGTTGACATGTTTTTTGAAGGATGTCAGACATTAGGTTGATTGAGTGAGAGATGAATTTCAGCATTAGGTTGTCTGTGGAGAAGGCTTTGAAGGATCTGAAGATTTGTTCTTCTGTTTTGTGTTGATTTTGACTTGTTGGTAGTACACTGTGCAGGGAGATAGGGATGGTAGAGTGATAAGTCCCTGCTTGCATTGATTTCTGTTTAAGTCTCTGCCTAAACATAGATGGGTGCATGTGTGGTAGGAGACGTTTCAGTTTTGGAAGAAGTAGATGTGAGCCTGTTTGGGCTGTAGTACTACTTGTGGACATATTGGCATAACTGATGTAAACTGCAAATGACTTAAATTATTGTAAGCGTGTTATTTTATTTTATGTGCATGGTCCTTCCTCCTCGCCACCTTTATTTTCTCCTTTGTTCCTTCCACTTTGTAGTGGATGTTCCCCTTTTTCCTGCCACTCCTCATAACCACTTTGACATTTACACCTAAAACGTAGATCTACAATTTACGGAGGACACAACATAAATAAAGTATATTTTAGATCTGTCATCCTTGGTGTGGCTTTGCCCCAAGGGTGTTGCCTTCACCCCTCCTGTTTTCTGCATTTCATTTTTGTTGGAATTAAGACACTGTCCACTTTACCATTGCTAACCAGTGCTAAAGGGTTTGTGCTCACTCCTTAAAACATGATACTATTGGCTTACACCTAATTGGCATATTTAATTTACTTATAAAGTACTTCATGCACCCAGGGCCTGTAAATGTAATACTAACAGTGAGCCTGGAGCACTTATTGTACCACCCACTTAAGTAGCAAAATAAACCATGCTTCAGGTCTGCCATTGTGGCCTGTAGTACAATTTAAACTGCCATTTGACCTGCCAAAATTAATCTTTTGCCATACCTAAACCTTCCTTTATAAAACAAATTAGTCACCTGTAAGGTAGGTCCCACTGCCATAGAAAGGGTTCATTGTAATTCAAAAGTAGGACATGTGTTTTTTAGTTTTACATCTCCTGGTATTGAAAAATGACAAATTAGTCTTCACTATTGTAACGCCTATTGATCTCACTGGATATCATTAGTTTACATTAGGACATTTAAAAGTGTTAATGTTTGATTCGGAACAGATAAGGGATGTCAAGTTTAGACTCAAATGAATTGTTATTTAAAATCCTCTGTAATGGCAAAGTTGGATTTTAAGCCACAATTCTGAAAATGCCAGAAAAAAAGAAAAATATTGTACATGAACAATGGTCCCTTACAATTTTGATAAACAACAATAATCAACACAGTGATACAATAAATACTTTGTTATAGAATTTCTGATAAAAAATTAAATACTTTTATTTACATTATGAAAAAAGAAACACCGAAAGTGGGATAGCAGTTAGTGAGAGAGATTTGAAGAACTCATGTGTGGCCACAATACAATAAACAGTTAGGCCACAAGAATATGGAAAGCACCATTGCACAAGTGTACAGTAGTTGTATGAACAAATATATGTCAAAATGCTAAGGTCAACGGCGTTTCTATCCCTAACGTAATATTGAGATCATCATCAGGACAAGGAATTATTACCTGAGAAGGATGCCTGCTCATCCAAGCATACAGCGAGAGCAACCAAATTGCTGGATGGGAGAGTAGAAAAGACCACAAGGGTCCACAGAGGAATTAGAGGTAGGTCTGGAGACATGATAGGCTAAGTCCAACTGTGACGGAGTCAGGCGCCAGAGGTGACTCAGTACGTGTCCAATGGCAAATGATTTGGGAAAGGACAACCTGAAGGTGTAGGAGATTCCCTATAATTGGTCCAGAAGCATGTAGAGGGTGAGCGGCCCTGCTGGGGATGGGCGGAGCATGCGATCCTCAAGCAGGTCAATCAGCGGCGATCTCATGAATTACAGATTCACTGCAGTCTGATGTGGAGTGCCGAAAGCTACCATTCATACATTTGGTGCCTGCTTCCAGTGTCCTGGGTCACATAATTGTGAATAGCCTGGCAGTTTACCTTTGTGTATCTCTCGCAGACAATGAGACAAAGGGCACTGTGTGTCGCCGGGATGGACTATTCTGCTGTTTACTGCCCCACTTATATTTCAGAGGGCTGCATCCACCACACACATTAAGGAATCTGATGTCAGCCTATTGTCATCCTGGACTTTTTGGATCCTTGGCAGGGTAAAGGAATACATTTCCAGAACCAGATATGCGGGTAGTCAGGATGTCTCTCCACTGCAAAGTTTGGTACCGGGTATAAATATAGGAGCTCCTGAACCATCTCTTCATTACTGCCTTGACCTATACTTCCAGAAGACTTCAGAAGGACTGCTTGTACTCCAGAGGACTGCCCTCCTGCTTAAGGCTTGCCTTGTTCTTCACAGGATTACCCTGCAGCTTCAGGCCTGCCTGGCTGCTTGAAGTAAAGAGGACCATCTTCATGAACCCAGAACTGCCAATGTGAATCCAAGGGCTAGTTGGATGGACTCCTGTGTGAGCTACAGGAACATAATAAGCTCCAGAGAACGTGAACCCTTCACCTTGCCTCTGCCTTAGTGAGTCCTAAACTCACAAGTGGTGCCACGTAGGTCCTAAACCTCTGGAATTTGTGTCTGAGGTGCTGGTGCTGCTGCCTCACCATAAAATCTGGTACTTAGGAAAGAAAAACTCTGACCAACAAGTGCCAGAAGAATTGACAGAAGACCAAAAACTATCTGCCAGCCGATTCGCCCAAGGTGCATCGCTGTTCAGCCTGACTTCATGGTAGTTTCTGCTACATTCTCTGCAGCATCGAATCCTGGTCACTGGGAATTCTGAGTAATGGTATCTTACCTTGTAAAGCTCTCTTTGGTTACAGTTTGCAACTTTGACCTAAGGTCAAACTCCTAACTGGGCAGGATGGTAGTCAGCTTCTCATCGATGATGATGAACTCCTTAGCCCAGAAATCAGGCTTCTTCTGCCGCCGTCGGTGGCTTCACTGAGGCCTCATCCAATGCTTCCTGGAGATGGCAACTCATCCTCAGACACAGTCTGATGTCTTTCCCAGATGACTTCTACATTCTCCTGGACTTTCCTTCAGAATTTCTTGTGAATCCAAAGGTAAGCCAAGACCAGGCCCAATCCACCTTGTGTATCTGAACTATGCTCTATTGTGTTCAGCCTTCACTTTTGACTTTAGTCTGGTCTTGTGCGACTAGATACCCATAGTTTGGGCTTTGGTCATTTAGGCAATATATTCAAACAACAAAATAAAATCATAATTCTGTATCTACTGAGTGGATTTAATTTCTTTATGAGTAATTTTATTTATTAAAAATTTCTCTATTTTCCTAAATTGGTGTGAGATTTTTCTTGTATTGTGTTTTCACTTTATTACTGTTTGTATGCTAGATCATGCCAGAAACCGCCCCAGAGAACTCTTTAACGTTGTTAAAAAACAAACCTCCTCTGGCATTCCCAAAATACTAGCCACTATTGAAAGATGTGAAGAAATAGCAAGGTTCTTCTCCAACAAAGTCAACACGATCAAACTTTCCTTCGCCGCCACCCCCTTCTCACCTCAACCTCCCCTCAAACATCACCCCCTCCCTATCATTCATAGCACTAGCTCGCCCTCCTCTCCCCCGTTTCAAGACAACTCCCAACCACTCTCAGTTCCCCCCTCCCAGTCTCCACTCTCATACACCACCAAACTAAAAACAATGCCTCCTGGAGCGAATTCTCCGCTGTCTCTGAAACAGCTATCATCAACATCATCTCGAAACTCAAACCATCCTCTCACACTAAAGACCCTCTTCCCTCTTACCTGGTCCAAGAATTCAAGCACATCATTGCCCAGCTTTGGACCAACATTATCAACTCCTCTCACTCCATGGGCTGTGTTCCTGCCTCGCTTCAGATAGGTCAAATCTCCCCAATCCTCAACAACTCCTCTGCCGACCCCAATGACCTCAACAACCTACGCCCCATCTCTAACCTTCCCTTCCTCTCAAAAGCCCTGGAAAAATGTGCCCTTTCCCAACTAGATAACCATATCATCTCTTTCAATCTCCTTGACATGTTCCAATCAGGCTTCAGAAAAGGATGCAGTACTGAAACGGCCATGCTCAATATTACTGACGACATTCACCGCCCTCTAGACAGAGGTGTATCCTCTCTACTAATCCTCCTTTACCTTTCAGCGGCATTCGATACTGTCCACCATCCCAATCTTCTTAACACCCTTAAAGTTTGCTTTTGTCTTGAGGGTACCGTAATCAAATGGTTCTCCTCGTTCCTTCAAAACAGATCCCAACAAATTAAGCTCAGTCAATGCCTCTCCAAACCCCAACCGGTCTCGCTTGGCGTTCCACAAGGCTCTATCCTCTCCCCCACCCTATTCAACCAAATCATGAACCACTCCCCCTCATTCTCAAACCAGCCAAAATATGCTACCACCTCTATGCCGACGACACCCAACTTTACTACAAGATCAAATCCCACAATGACATCCTTCACCTCAATGACACATTGAATACATTTCAAGCCTGGTTCCACCTCAATCATCTCAAACTGAACCCTAAAAAAACTGAAATCATCCTATTTAGTCCCAAGAGCAACTCTCTCCCTATTCAACTCTGGATCAACGATATCACAGCTCTCAACTGCCCCCTCTCCACCTCGAATTCTGTCAAATCCCTAGGTATCAGTATTGATCTAAACCTAAATCTCATCCCACACATTAAAATGCTACCAAAAGTGCCCTTTTCACCCTTCATCACCTCAAAAAATTGAAACCTTTTATTCCAGCCGATGACTTTAGAATCGTTGTCCAATCACTTGTCCTGTCTAAAATTGATTATGGTAACGCAACACTCGCTGGCACCCCTAAAATCCACCTGGCACCGTTTAAATGTGTTCTCAACCTCGCCGCCAGACTTATCTCCGATTGTAAAAAATTCGACCACATCTCTCCTGTCCTTAAAAACCTCAACTGGCTCCCAATCAAAGGAAGATCCACATACAAGATTGCATGTATCACGTACAAAGCCCTCCACCTAAACACCCCCTCTTATCTTGCTGACAAACTACAAAAAGCTGGGTGCTCTAGGTCCCTTAGGAGCACAAACTCCCTTGTCCTAAACCCGCCCAAACTCAAATGCAAAAAAGCCCAATCTTGTGCATTCTCTGGTAATGCCCCTATGAATTGGAACTCTCTCTCCAAAGATCTCCGTTGCAACCCCTCCTACCCTCTCTTCAAAAAAAGGCTCAAATCACTTCTTATCTGCAAATATTGGGGCACCTAAGGTCTCTGATTCGAGTACTGTCCACTCCTGCTCCCCTGCTATCCCCTCACCCCACCCCTTTTCTCACCTCTCTTACACCCTCTCGTCCTGTTTCTCACCCCCATTTCTCCGATTCTCTATACTCTCCATCCTCTTTTTGATCTCCTTGTCTCTCCTCCCCACTTTTATCCTCCATGACTATTTGCACTCTGCTTAAGTCGTCTTATATGGCTACCTCCTATCCATGTGAATGTAATGTTTTGGATCTTTCATGATTAATGCACACGGTGAACTATTTCGTGTATGTATACCGACCTTGTAAAGCGCTCTGATACCCTCGGGTCCAGTAGCGCTATATAAAACTCTCTAAATAAATAAAATAAATAAACAATAGATAAATAAATAATGAACACATTGCCTCTAAACATTGCCTCTAAGTTAAGCCTGCCTGCTTTTGTGCAAAGCTACCAGTTTGTTAAACCCAGGTTAATTTAGTGACTTTTGCGGTTCACACTGACAAGGATTGTGGTTTTTGTGTGGATAGGAATTCCACCCCCCTCAAACAATAACCCAATTTCTTACAGTATATGATAAACAGAAGTATAGATCCACATTTGGACCTACGTGAATTGCATTTCTGAGCAAGTTAAGTAGTACCACAAGAATACTTCTACACAAACTCATACATTGCTTTGTGAAGAACCACATATTCTTCATCATTTTACTCCTCCAAACCTACACAATATCCAATTCAGTGAAGTCAGCTGCTTAATCATCTCCACAATTCTTGCCATTTATTTAACCCTGATGCAGATCACACAATGCGTCTTTCCCAGATGCCTCAGCACCTGAACAATCAACCATACATTCAAACAGGTTCAAGAATGCACAATATTTATACAAGCGTGGATCATTAACTGTAACCTGTAATGTTGTCCATGACAATGCAGTGGGAAACGGCCACTACAACGCGGCCATTTCCATGGAAACCTTTACCACGCATGCATTACAACGCATGTGTGGTAACAACGAGAGGCTTTACCACGCATATCTTTACTACGAAATACGTAGTTAAGGTATGTGTGGTAAATGAAAAAAAAGGGGTTTGGAGGGGGGGCTCCCCCCCAAAAAAAGCACTAACCTGAAGTGAAGATCAAGCAATCAGCATCGTTAAAGAGGAAACGGAATTCAACTTCCGCTTCCTCTTAACTACGTACGGCCGACGTAACCAAGAAGAGATGGAGCGGAGACGAGTAAAAAAGGTAAGGGGAAATGTAATTTAAAAAAAATGAAGGATTAAGGGCAGGGGTAATTAAAAGGAGTAGAGGCTGGGGACGTGTAAGGGGAGAGGTGTAACCTTTACCAATAATATGCCCTCACTATGCATAAATTAACAACGAAAAAAGTTGTTAATCTATGCGTGGTAAAGGAATATTAGTGGTAAAGGTTATGCGTAGAAAACGAATTCCGTTGTAACGCATGTGTGGTAAAGGCATGCGTTGCAACGGAATTCGTAGTAACAACATATAACCCAATGCAGTAAGTGCCAGGCCACTAATCCAATAGACTTTATTTCCATGATAAGTATGGAACAGTATTGGGTAATGTAGCTAACATAAAATGTGCCCTTCATGTTTAGCAGTGCTGCATCAAACGATGAGTGTGTTTGTTAAATCTGTGATGTAGATTGTCAGAACATATGGACAGCTGGAGGAGCTGGTTTCGGTACATTGTCCAGTTCTAGTTTGACAAGTTAAGACAATTCGTATGTTCTGCAATTTATATGTTATGCAATACTGACATAATGATTCATAATTCCCCAGTAGATTGGAGCATGTTGTGCTATTTGTTTAAATTAAGCAGTAGTAATCCCCAGCAACAGATTCCATTGTGTTGCCAATTATTTGTATCTAATGTAGCAGGAGTGGATTTAGTCCTATTTCTCCTGTTATAGGTGAAATTGTAGTAGCAAGATGTTAGGTTGGTAGTCATTTCCATGTTGATCACTGGATGCTAATGGGCAGTCCTTTCAGACCACTTATGAGTGAGGAGTGTTCTATTACTAAGTAGGATTCTGTTTTCAGCTAGTGGGAAGCAGAGTGATGAAGGTCTGCCATCTTTGTTAGGTACAGTTGGGTAAAATTCAGCATCCAACAGAATTCCATGTTATTGTTAAAGGCTTGAATCTCTCCTAGCAGTGAGTTCAGTAAATAATAATCATATTCAAGCCAGAATTTTAGGGACATATTTACAAGCCCTGTGTGCTGCATGAATGTCACTTTTTGTGATGGTCTACTGGGGCACAGGGCTTAACCATGTCCACAAGGCCATGTAAAGCCACCCTGCATGGCTTTTCATGGATTTGTAGATATGGAGTAAGGCAAAGCAGTGCAAGTCACTGCCGTGCCTTACTCTGTAGCAAAGAGGCGTTCCATGAGTATTGCTGGTGGAGTTCCAACGCAACACCCATGGACTTGCGGACGCAGATTTGCAATATCTCATATATCTGGTGCAGCACCAAAACCTTGCGCCTCCCTAGATCAGGCATTCCAAGGAGAAATGTGTACATTTCTCCTTGTTTTGTTCCTAATTTTTTTCCTCTTTCCACATTTGCTATTTTAATTATTTTTGTGCATGAAGGTTTCCCTTCATGCCTAAAAACAATCCTGCAACAACACAGACACCCTTGAAACATGGTGCAAGGGTGCCTGCGCTGTAGCTTGGCTATAAAGGGTGTGCCAGTGCAGAGATAAAGTACAGGAATGTACCCTATTTTCTAAATACAGTGCATTCCTGCCCTTTCAAATCAGCATAGGGCATCACAGCAAAATGACTTGCGGTGCTGCCCTACGCCAATTCTTTGTAAAGATATTCCTTTGTTTTTAATGCAATGATATGAAGATGGTTACTTAGCATCCAGTGATCAACAGCTTTAAAACAATGCCCATGGTTTGAAAGTGTAAGGTCATTTGGTTTTGTCAGTTTAAGGATTATCCGTGATTCAGCTGCATAATTGTGCCATGAGGGTGAAGGATTACGAGCTTTTTTGGAGTGAGGTAATGTAGATGGTGTAGTCATGAGATAAGAGAACCTTGCAGAACTCATGCTTTGGTACTGCTTGGTGTAGAGGTGAATGAATAATGCTTGTTCTGTATATAAATTAGGAAGAGATGTAGTTGAGACTTATTCCTTCAATTTATTTTGCTGGACTTTAGATTTCAAAGAACCACATTGCACAGCTAATGGTTTTCTGTTTTCCTTAGCCCTGGGAATATTTGCAACCAATCTGGGAGTCTGTTTTGTGACATCAAGGGTCAATTGTTGACATAAAATGGGTAAAAGGAAGGCAGTCGAGAAACCACATGGAGAGACTGAACCTAAAAAAGCCAATAAAGTTGCACCTCCATAATTGTACCCTGAAGTACACAGTTGTTTTAATGGAGAAAGTAGAATCCATCTCTTATTCTGTGAAATTGCAAAACTGTTTGGAAAGAAGGATGCATGTAGAGTTTCTGTAAATCTATAGATAACAAGGAACCTTCACATGAGAAGGAGCAGATAGTAAACAATAACACTCAGTTATTACCCACAGTGCCTCACATTTGTTTAGAACCTAATGTGATTTGTAACAGCAGGATACATCCTCATCAATCGCCAAGACCTAACCAGATGATCAGGGTTAAAATCGATACAATCAATAAATGTTAGGACCCCAAGACCATTCTAATGTATCCACTCTGACCAGTATAGAATATTTTGATTTTAGAAAAAAATTAAGGCATAAAACAAAGGCTACTTACATCTAACTTTCCTGCTTAAATTGTAAAGCCTGGTGTATTGTAAAATGATAAGGGGGTAAATACAGCCAGCCATAAAAGGCCAAAAGTCCCCAACTGTCTAAGGGTTGAACTTGATTCGAAAAGCTTACCTTGGAAACCTAGTTTCAGTATTACTCATTGAAGAAAGGCATTACAAGAGAGAAGAGAAAGAGACCACAGCCAAATATCCCTCCCACAGAATAATACAGGAGAATGCAATTACTTGACTCAAATCAAGGTAGGGAGGGATGCTTCTCAACACACCCTCAATTACTGCTGGATCAGGCGTTTTCTATGAAAGATTGTATGGCTCCCACATGTGTTCTGATATCTCAAATACCACATGACCTTCCTCCTTCCGAAATCAATATCATTGCATCAAACCTTTGCTGAAATCAAAGAAATTGTTAGATGGGCTAGTAGCTTTAGATGCTTGCACAACACCCATGGCAAGTTCCCTGATACATTTCAAGTGCAACCTCCTAGCATTATGTCACAATGTTAATCATAGAGATTTACCACCAAAATAGGAATTGTAATTGCACATCAGGGATTCTGATCTAGCCGGAGTGGATTGCATGAATGACACAAATAAGAAACAGAAGCAGAGGGAGGGTGGTAATATAAAACTGAATAATAATTCTACTTTGATGCCTCAACTCACGAGAGATGGTTATAATACTACACTTAGATATGTTGGCTAGTGAAAATATGATCAAAACCACAGTGCCACTTACCCTTGATAGATCTAGGAACATTCTTTCCTTAGTTGGAATATTTCAGGTATGAGGTCTATGATCCAGGATAGTGAGCGGAGACAGTTTATTCATAAACAACATTTTGTTTATTTCAGGTGTCAAGGAAAAATACAAAACTGGTCAAAATAACAGTTAGCATTGTGATAATGCAGCAAGCCTGTACCATAAAGGAATGTCCCTAACCTAATTGAAAATGGAATAAGGCAGAATAAGTTGTCAGTTCAGATACTCAAAAAAGAGTTTTGCTTGTCAAGCTTGAAAGTATTCTCAGCTATAAATCTGCAGACATCAGGGAAATAGGCTAAGCAACCTCTCATGTAGAGAGATTTAAGAAACTCAAAGATGAGTCCCCAGCCATATGCTCAAAGAAAAATCCTTCTTAGTATAAGCCAGGGATTTGGGAAAGGAATCTGGCCACTACTCTTGGAACATTCACTAATATAAACACACACCATTCTAGGTGGCAACATATTTTCTTTCATCTGCTGCAACCTCTACTAGGATTTCAGTAAACTCCAGTGACTAAGCAAACTCCCCGCTTTCTCATTGTTGTAAAATGGTCCATACACGTTGAAAAGGTACTTCATTCACATTCTGCTGTCCAGACTATTCTTCACAAGACTCATTTTCCCTGTTGCCTCTATCTATCAGTTGTCTGATCGAAAACAAATGCTAACTAACAGAAACTTCTGGAAAGTTACAACATCTGAAGGAAAAGAAAAGAAAAGAAAAGAAAAGAAAAGAAAAGAAAACATCATGTGGAAAATAATGATTAAATGTGAAAATTGGTCTATGAATGTTAAAACAGTATTTTCAATACACACAGCATCGACAATGTAGCTAGGTTAAACCAGCACTTCTTTATATCACTTGCAGGCCTATAACATTTAATTATGATTGCCTACTACAGCATTTTGTGTTTAGTATACATGATATTTAAACATAGGCTTTTACACATTTTTAATAGAAAGCTTTTTGTTTGCAAATCAAATTCGCTATTGCGAGGACAGTAGGATGCATGTGCAGATTGGGTTATAAAGATCATCATAACTCAAAACCTGAGTGTTTTGTGGACACTGCTGAGCTGTGCTTATAGGCAGAAACATCACTCCATTGCTCAATAAAAGATGTCGCTGTTAGCTCTCTAGACTTATTGGACCTAAGGATCACCTTGAGAGAAGAAAGAACATTTGTTTTACTCAACGTTTACAATAAACCAGTATAAAAATGTAATTGAATACTTTGAATACTTTTTCTACTTTTAGATGGCATATTAAAATGATGTATCAAGGATTTGCTTATCATCATTACAGGAGAGTTTTAATGCAACATTCGAACCTTCACTGTTAACTGTGAACCTGGCTAAGGATGAAGATATCAAAGGACCACCAAAGAAACAGCTCTCCATTTCATCTTTACAACTTTTTGGTATTACACTCTAACATGGCCTACTTGCCTGCTGCAACGGTAGATCCCCTTCAGATGCCAATGCAGCTCCTACTTTCAAAAGGGGTTCATATGGAATCAATATATTCTGCGTGGTCTATGACTCCGCTCTCCAAGAAGCCAGACGCACCTGAAGACATCTGGAGAAGAACTGGAGAAACACCAAGACAACTGAAAACCACACCACCTACAAGGACGCCATGACGGACTGCCACAACCAGATCAGAGACACCAAGATGAACTTTGTCCAAAACAAAATCCTGGCCAACTCCACCACCTCCAAGGAACTTTTCAGTGTCATTCAAGAATTCACTAACCCCCACAACGAAGCCACAGATATCACCCCTTCCCAAGACATCTGCGACAAGCTTGGAACCTATTTCCACCTCAAGATCAAAAATCTCTACGACAACTTCATCAACCATCCACCAGGTACAACTGATGCCCCCCGCTCCCAGAAACACCAGCTAGCCCACCATCTCCAACTGGACACCAATCACGGCCGAAGACATGACCTGGACCATGAAAAACATCCACTCGAGGGACCCCATGATCCCTGCCCCCCTCACATCTACCGCAGAGCCGCGGCCGCCATCGCACCTGTACTTCAATGCACCATCAACACCACCTTCAAAACAGGCACCTTCCCACATGACTGGAAGCGTCCCGAAATCAGACCTCTGCTCAAGAAGCCCACAGCTGACCCCACAGACCTCTTGAACTATCGGCCCATCTCGCTTCTCTCCTATGCCGCCAAAGTTGCGGAGAAAACAGTGAACAGGAAACTGACATAATTCATTTAAGAGAATGCCGTCCTCCACCCGTCCTAATCCGATTTCCAAAGCAACCACAGCACAGAGAATGCCCTACTTGCCACCACAGGTGACATCCGCACCCTCCTGGACCAAGGCCACTCCACAGCCCTCATTCTACTCGACCTTCGACACCGTCTCTCACTGCACACTAGTCACCAGACTACACGATGCAGGCATACAGGGAACAGCTCTGGACTGGATCCGATCATTCCTCACCGGGAGAAGCCAAACTATCAGACTCCCACCCTTCCTCTCCGACCCCATGAAAATCACCTGCGGAGTCCCACAGGGTTCATCCCTGAGCCCCACCCTCTTCAACATCTACATGACCCCCCTCGAAGCCATCATCCAACAACAGCCTCAACATCGTATCCTACACCGACGACACCCAGCTCATCCTCTTCCTCACCAAAGACCTCACCACTTGCAAACACAACTTCCAGAAAGGAATGCAAGACATCGCAGTCTGGATGACCAACAGCTGCCTGAAGCTGTACGAAGAGAGGACAGCAGTCCTTGTCCTCTGTATCACCCCTTCTGCATGGGACAGCACCTGGTGGCCGACCACCCTCGGAAGCCCACCTACCCCCTCAGACCTTGGCAAGAACCTCCCTATCGTACTAGACTCATCACTCACCGTGAACCGACAGGTCAACGCCGTTACCTCCAGCTGCTTCAACACCCTCCGCATCCTCT
The DNA here is from genome assembly GCF_964261635.1 of Lissotriton helveticus. Taxonomy (NCBI): domain Eukaryota; kingdom Metazoa; phylum Chordata; class Amphibia; order Caudata; family Salamandridae; genus Lissotriton; species Lissotriton helveticus. The sequence continues at coordinate 353,363,274 of NC_136063.1, read as the reverse complement.
GCACCTTCAAGTGGATCCCCCCTAAGTCAAGAAAGACAGTCACATCACGCACCCATCACCAGCAGACTGGAATATGGAAACGCAGTCTACACCATCATCAACAAGTCCCTACTCCACACACTCCAGACAATACAGAACACCTCCGCCAGACTCGTCCTCAGCACCTTAGCATCCCCTGACACGAACACATCAGTCAACACCTACGAACTCTCCACTGGCTCCCCATTGAGAAAAGAGTCATTTCAAAATCCTCACTCATGCCTACAAATGGCTACACATCAACGGACCTAAATACTTCAACAACAGAATCAACTTCCACGTACCCAAAAGAAATGTCCGATCTTCCAACATCGCACTGACCAAAACCCTGCGCGCATCCACAGAGCAAAAGTGGGCAGAAGATCATTCTCTCACATTGCAGCCAAGACCTGGAATGAGCTACCGGCAGACATCAGATGTGCCCCCTCCCTGAACACCTTCAGGAAGACCCTCAAGACCTGCCTCTTTAGCTAAACAGATCTGCGGACCCCCCCTCAGCACCTTGAGACCCTCATGGGTGAGTAGCATGCTTACAATTCCCTGATTGATTGATAGATTGATTGAATGGTCGCTATGTCTTTTATCCCAAGGTACAACGATCCCCTGCCGCTCTAGTTGAACGGAAATTTTATCAATGACTTGTCCAACGCCCTAAATGGATAGGCTACATCATATTTGTTACTAATAATAGAAGAAATGTGTTGTTTGGGGATATAATACAACATCCATCTGTTAAGACGCAATCTACACAATTTCAATACCAGTATTGACACAATTTAGTGATACCCAAGACACTGCTTTAGCCCTGCTTGAAACCTACATAATATTTTGTATCAACTTAAAAGAGTTATTTTCTAAAGATATAAAAGTGGAGAATGAAAGTGTATTTTGAACTCCGAGGTGATTTAATGCTGATTGTCCGACAGCAAAGAATGAGCTTCTTACTATATTCAAGCAAGGAATAAATGTAGTATAAAAGACGCTAGGTTAGCTTATGCATACCAAATAAAAGAAGCTAAATCAGCCTGGAAATCAGAGTTATGGGTGGACCTACTTGGGGCAGCCAAACATGAATATATAAAACATTGTGGCCCATAGTAGCACAAAGGGTCTTTCTATGTACAATAGAACCAGAAATACATATCCAGGCGGAAACAACCTTTACAACAGAAATTTTACAACGCACTACCATTACAACGAAAATTTTACAACGCAACATCCATTACAACGCATGCAATTACAACGCAACCATTACTACGCATGACACTACAACGCACACCACTACAACGCATGTCATTACAACTCAGTCATTACAACACATACCATTACAACGCATAACATTACCATCCAACACTTACCCTACTGTTGCACCCCCTGGAGTTAGAATAGTAATTTTACCCCTACACTATCCAATACTTACCAAAACATGTAATGTAATGTTATCCGTTGTAATGGTATGCGTTGTAAAGGTATTATGCGTTGTAATGGAATGCGTTGTAAATGTAGTTTTTAAAATTTCGTTGTAATGGCATGCGTTGTAATGGAATGCGTTGTAATGGATGTTGCATTGTAAAAAATGCGTTGTAAAGGTATGCGTTGTAAAAGTGTGCATTGTAACGTCATACATCCATCCAATCTAATGATTAGATACCACATTGTAAGGCACTATATACAGCTCCATCTGAATACGTCATCACTGATTTTCCCCTACACGTGTCTGGTAATGACCTTAAGCTTCCATGGTGTGCCCTCCTATATTCTGTTTGACTGATAACCTATTAAGGGTTTGAGATCAGATATTAGGGAAGGCACCTGGTATAAATAAAATACCTTTATAAAAACAAAACCCTCGACAAATAAATTAATAAATAACTCAAGATAGACAAATATATATGGGCCAAGTGAACATGTATATATGAAACAACTAGTCAGTCAGTCAAAACCACTTGATTCGGTTATAAAAAACATAAAAGTACAACACATATAACAAATTACGCTACACAATAAAAACATCTAAAATACAAATTAAACATATATGGGCAACCTAAAAAAGTGAAAAAAAAGATTACAAACCAGATTCCATTACCATACATAAAAACCCAAGCTGCCATTAGTACATATATGGTAACAAATCGCCTCGATAATAACAATTCAGAGTTAAAATGCCAGCATAAGAACGGTAATCATTTAAGCATCACGGGTACTCTTAAAACACTTGTAATAGGATACCGTTTTCTCCTGAGTCTAACAGCTGCGACTAGGAAACTCGCAATGTTAAATATCTCCTATGGGTCTTTCAGCATCTGAAGAAAGTGTAAGGCAGGTCTAACCTGTATAAAGCCTTTTCCCCTTAAAATTGGAAGTAAAATGCTCCTACGAATAACACTGTAATGATCACAAAACATTACAAAACGCATAGTGTCCTGGATGAAAATTGTCACATGCGCAAGGGCCTTAATCACACTCCCTGCTCCAGCCTTGCAAGTTGCCTAAGAAAAAGTGAATGAAGTTAAAACAAAACCTAGTTAAAAGCAGGCGATGGAAGGGCTTAGTAACAACTGTCAAATAATGTTCGATCTGGCGAGAGATTTTTAGCAAGAAATAGGCTTTTACTGAGGATTTGGTTAGCTCAGTTGCCTTACTCTCAGCTGACACTAAATTGAAAATAATTGTCTTTACCCACACCAGGTCCTTTTTTCTTGTTTTATCCAGAAAATCAAAGAGATCTGGGTACCCTAGTTTGTTTAAGGTTTGCTTAACATATTGTAGCCACTGGATACAGCTATCTCGCTCCAGAGAGACACAATCCCTAATGATCTTGTGGTTCAGGGTTAATTCTGGATTAATTCAGGTCTTGAGCCAGCAGACCACCTGGGTTAACCTCATCCAATCTGATACATATCTAACACCTAACTCTTCGTGTATTACAAAAGGTGAGGTAGATTGAGGGACCAACAAGAGAGTATGTAAAAAGCTATGTCCAACTGTCTGTAACCCCTTCAACGGCTTGTATCCCCAGATGGCAGATCCATACAGTGCAATGGCTTTGCATTTGGACCTATAGATATTAAGCATGGCTGAGATTGGCCCGGCCCCCAATCGCTGTGCAAAACCATGAACAGCGGCAGTGGACCTTGCCATCGCATTTCTTTTTGCTTTCTGTTGGGGGACCCACAAGCCCCTCTCGTCAAATAGAAACCCCAGATAGGTAAAAAAAGAATCACCCTGGACAGCTCTGCACCTTCAAAATAAAAGGTTTTTGGTCTTCTTTGTTTCTGACACATAGTCATTGTATGTGATTTAGCTATGTGGACTAGTAAGTCCAGTGATTTCATATAGGACCCAAAAAAGTCCAGAAGCCTCTGAAGCCCTACAGATGTATGGTCCAGTAAAACGGGATCATCCACGTATAGGAGCACAGGGATTGTCAGGACACACTCCACAGGATCCAGATGTAGCAAGTATGTTCCACCTCCGGACCTCGCCAACACACTGAGATAGATAATCATACAGGGTGTTCGAGTGATTGACCGAGGGACGGAAGAGAAGGAAACAGCAGGGAAAGGGAAGCTGCAAAAGAAAGCGCACAAAATGATTGCATTCACATAGTCAACCTACTCTCATTAATTCTGACTAGTAGAATCTGCTATTCACCTGAATTAAGCTCTCTATGATTCCTGCTCCTGCGGAGGTTTCTTTGAACTCATAGAGGTTTCCTTTCCCTAAACAACATAAGACATACATGAACGATCTTGGCTATTATCACCAGCCATCTATATCATGTGTGAGTAACCTAGGCCTAGAAACATACCCTCTGTTTTGTAAATCGAAATAACACAGGGGACTCTCCTAGTAAAGTGAGGCTTGTCTTCAGAGTAAGGCAGAGTTCCAACAATTACTAGGTAATGCAAACACCTATCTCAGGTATGCTAGTGTAAACAGAACAAAACGCCTCCTTCCCAGTACCACAAAACAATTAGTCTGAGTCAGTGGGGTTCCGTCACCACACTGACCCCCAGAGGTCCAATAAATGAGCAAACACGGTAAGACGTAGTTGGTAAATTCACCACAGTCTTCCGCTTTGTCAAATATCTCTCACAGGGCTCTGCAAAGTATATAAATCCAATACTCCAAACACGGCAAGGTGTAGTTATCCCCACTACTACCTTCCGCTCTGGCACTTGTAATCCTTTAGTGTGGTGTTCACAAAGTCCTACTCCTATTTCCTTTGTAACGGTAATGCATGGTAGATCCACCGAATTCCGCTCTCTCTGTACCTTTAATCGTGCGCCTCATACAAAGACAGAGAAGCCTCTCCGCCTTCTGCCCCCACTTAAACAGCAAAGCAACCACAGTCTCAAAATGCGCAACCAACAGACCTGCCGCCACAGCGAGTTCGCCGAAATCCAAGAGCGCCCACCAGGAAGGAGCGCTAAGGAATGAACAGAACTTCAAACAGGGAATGCGCCACAAAGTCTTACGAACTCCAGAGAGAACACAGGAATCAGCCACCTTCCTTGACTTCAAACACGAACAGAATCACGCACAACATCCGCTAGGTCCCGCCCTCTATACATAGAGTTCCTCCCACAATGGCCTCTTGGGAAATGTAGTCTTTTACGAGGCCAGGCAGGCGCGGCTGGCTAAATCCCTTACAGGGATAGCCCTGTCCCCTATTTGCCGTATATATCTAAGTTGGCAGAGTCTAAAAACGTCCCTAAATTATTTATACTTAAGGTAAAAAGCAATGGAGATAAAATACAGGTCTGACGGACGCCTCTTCCGGATTTAAAGTGATTTGTACATTTACCTTCTTGGTTAACCCTCACCCTTGCAGAGTGATCCCTATGTAATTCAGACAAGAAGTGAACTAAACATGAGTCTATTCACATATCTAGCAGGATAGACCAAAGTTTAGATCTATTTACCAGATAGAAAGCAGAGGGAAGGTCCATAAATGCCAACTGTAGTGTCCTGCTTTGGCTAATGTGTATTTCCCTGCTATTAGATGTAAATTGAAACACTGATCCAGTGTACCCCTTCCTCATCTAAAACCATATTGGAGGTTTGTTAAAACCTCATTCTTGTTCAGTCAGTCCATTAACTTAGTTAAAATCACTCTCCCGAAAACTTTCACTGCAGAGTCAATTAGAGATATCAGCCTATAACAGTGTGGGCTTTTAAAAACTGGGATGATAATGGAAGACAACTATGATGACAGGAAACCCTGAAGACTTGACTCATTATAGGCATTGGTCAACATTTTGCCCCAAAAAGTTGGATTTTGTTTGAATAAGTCAGCCAGGACACCGCCCGGGTTAGGGGCCTTGTTACTGGTCATTTGCTTTATTGCCAGTTCTACTTTACCTTAGTTAAAATCCATTTCAGGGGGTCCATTCTGTGTTCTAGACTAATAGATAAATCCTAAGTGGCAGAGGCCTCATATATAGATCCAAAATGAGAGTGCCATTGAACTTCTGTGATGTTACATTCTAGGGGGGCAATCTATATTCCTGAAAAGAAAGGTTTATTTACAATAGCCCAGAATCTAGATCTGTCCTTTAGGACCTCCACTGCGAAGAATTCATTCCATGCATCCTCCCTAATTTCATTTCAGCTGGGGTTTAGGGTAGACTTAAATAGCTTTCTTCAAGTGGCTATATAAACCTTGTCTTATGGGACCTGTTTCAGTGTGACTACCAGTTAACAGTGTGCTTCAGAACAGTTACTATCGAACCATCTCTCACCTGTTTGTTTCCCAATTCTAGTGAGCAAAGAGAGGTCTAACGCTACTTGCGCACAAATGTATTCGAAAGCTGTAAGTACCTCTGCCTCCTGTTTGGAATTATCAAGGCAGGTTACAAGCTTTTCATCAACTTTCTCATAAAGGTCCTGAGAAAAAGATCCGGGATTACTTTGGCCCATTTTAACCTCCATCCCTGATCAGATGATTTAGACAAATGTCAGAACCTTGCATTTCCAATTTCCCCTTTAGGTCACAGCACCTGCCCAGCACAAGAAGGACTGGGTTGTGGTCACTAAACTGGGACCACCTAGCATTATAAAAAATTACTTGAGATAATAAGACAGGGGAGATAAATATAAAATATATTATAGTATCCCACCCACATGCTTTAAAAGTGGGAAACCTCTCCTCTGAAGCGATAGATCTAGGTTCAATAAGGTCTACAACAACGAAGAGCTCCTCCAAACATTCCCCATACAGTGTATGCTCAAAATGAGGAGTGGCGGAATTCGCCGGCCTTAAAAAGTCTTCAACCTGACAATTCATATCACATAGATGAATATTAAAATCGTTCATAACTATATTAGAATAATAAGTTGTTTGCTTCAATCTTTACTCATCTAAAAAAACATTTCAAATTGCATAAATGTTCATTTAAATAACTGCTCTCACCAGAATTATGAAAATTAACAAGCAATAATTTAGATGAGTTGGAGGAAGTGAATTCAATTGCCAAACACTTATGAGAACCATCGTCCACCCTACTGTGGGTACCTGACAATTTAAGTGAGAATAACATTAGGAGGCCCCCTTTTTCTCTGCCTAAAGAGGAAGGCCATGCGGGCACACTCTAGGATTTAAACCCATCCACCCAGAAATTATTCCTAAGGTCCCAGATTTCCTGTAGGCTAACTATGTCATAATCTTTTATAAAATCTAGCCGTCCTGGAATCGTCTTTTTTGCTTCTCAAGCCATCCATATTCCAACTAACAATCTTACAATTAAGGATTTCATTCTCATCAGTGCCCTGACCATTAATGGTATCACTGATGGAGCTCTGATGACAGAAAAGCAGCTCCAGTCAGGCGTTTTCATCTAGGAGAGTTAATGGGAGGAATGTGTTTTGGCAAGCTAAACTATTTTCCCCTTCTGCCATCTCAGTGGGCGGAGTTGGCAATTTCAATGCGGTCGCTGAACCGCAGGTGGACGTATCAAATTAAATCTCCATCCTGGGGCTTGGATGGAGATATGGATGCCCCCATCTGTCTGCTGAGGGTCAAGCCCACCTGGGAGACCTATCAGATGGCTGTACCCCTTTTGGTGGTGGGTAAAAAAAACAGGGGTGGGACCCTAATACCCCCTGGCCCTCCTTTGAGCCTTCCTAAAATAACTGCCCCTTAGAAAATTGTCATTGTTCTACAGTACCCATAGCTTAAAGATTGTCGCTAAAAGAAAAGCAAGTTTTTGGTGATTCAGCCTTATAAAATGTTGCAGGAAAAACTTACTAGGCGACATTGAGCTGGAGATAGTGGCAGAAATCGACTATCTTGGTGTCAGGATATCTGACTTCCGCTTTTGGTTTCCACAAATCCTGAACAACACTGTTTTGCTGAGCCATTGGGCCTCTGCTATACTTACGTTTGCTAGATGTACAACATTCTATCCAGTATCTTCGAGCCTTAAAATGTTAAGGGCATAAGAAGTTATCACCACCTTCTATGGTAAGTAACATAAGGGGCATTATGAAGATAATTTTGGGACTGCTGAAAATAATTTTATAAGAACCCTGGTGAGGCTTCCTACAAGTACACCATTACTCCCACTGAGCCTCGATTTAGGTTTAAAATCAACTAATGTGTTTAATAATTCGAGGCCAATTCTTTTTTAGCTTCACATATCAGCTACAGAAGAGCTGGAACCCAACATAAAGATGTTAATTGACTTTATCAGAAGGCCACAAGCACTTACAATTACCTGGCTGAGGTATATAAGGTTTTGCTGATCGATCTTTGTTTGAGTTACCGTTGGCATAACATCTCTTCTATTTCTCATAGTTAATGAAATATTGTGAAACAAAAGATTCTGACAGCAAGATTGGGAGAGATCACAATCATCCTAAGCCCTGGGTAGCCTGTCCAGCACATTTCTAGCTCAAAAAATGCAAATACCAATTATATTAGCCCCTAATTAATTAGATCTTTGTACATAAAACTGAGATTTAGAACCTCTGTTACCAGAAGGTTGTTGTCCAAAGCTTCGGAAAAAAGCACTGTTCTGGATGCCAATTAACTGAGGAAAAAGAGAAGGATGTATTGTTTTTCTTTCATGCTTATCTGAGGTAGAGATTTAGGTTGGTTGTGCCACTATGTGGAGAGAGTGATACAATATGCTATAAAGAAGCATTGAGAATATGCAAATTTGAAACTAGCCTTTGCCATCTCTAAATTTCTGGATTCAGCTAGGTTTGTAAGCGAGAGCTCTGAGACCAGCCTATCTGAATTAGAAGTGCTTGGTGTATGATGAGCTTATGTGTATTAATGGTAGTAAAACACTGTCTTATATTTTTTATTTGATTAAATGTATTCTATGTAAGTTTTGCTGCAATATGAATTTGTTGTTTTGCTATGTTTTGCCAATTAACTTTTTTCCGATGTGAAAAATAACAGAATACTTTGTGGAGTTAGGTTAAAAAATGCTCTTTAGATATGGGATCCTGGGAAAATGTCAGTGGTATAGGCTTTCTGATGAGGATTTTTATACTTGCTAATTTCAAAGTAATGATGTGGTGAGTTCATTTTCCAGTGTGCATGTGTTTTGCAAACAATATGGGTTTATTGATATGCTTCATGACTGATTAAATTGCTGCGAGGTGTCTATCAGCTCTGAACAGTTTGTCTGAGTGATCGGTTGTGGGCAGATATTTATTGGAATTGTTTCGCCCATATGAATGACTAGTTGGAAACCGTGATTGGAATAGCAACATTTGTTTTATGTGGTCTGATATTACGTGATTCTCATGCCTGGATGTTTTTTGTTCTGAACTTGATTTGTTTCTTTGTGACTTGTGATGTGGACTATGTATTTTAAAACCTCAAGTTTCTCAGTTGATTGTGGGTTTCTTGGTTCTTTCAGAAAACTTTTTTCTAATTTGACTAGTTATTAGTCTTCCAAATTTCTTTGTATGGGTTGCTGAGTTGGGCTTCTTTAATTTAATTATATTCCCCTGATTATTTTGATAGTTAAGGTGAGACGGATTGTCAAGCATACTTAAGCCAGATGTTCAACTATTTTTTTGCGGTTGCAAAGGTGAAATCAACCTGTTTGCGACCGCAAAAAAACAGTAGTGGTATGTTCTGACTCGCAAAATAGCATTTGTGACTCACTATTAGGAAGGGACGAGCCAAGAGCGTCCCTGCCTAATAGCGAGTCGAAATGGCATGTACCATTTTTTTGTAAACGCATTTGCGGTCTCAAATCACTCGCAGATTACTACCTACTTCAAGTAGGTGTGAAACCACTCACAAACAGGAAGGGGTCCCCAGGGGAACCCTTCCCCTTTATGAGTGTTTGCGAAAATATTTTTTAAGAGCAGGCAGCAATCCTAGGGACCACTGCCTGCCACTAAAAAATGAAACTGAAAAATTACATTTTTCTTTTTAAATGCATCCCGTTTTCCTTTAAGGAATATGGGCTGCATTAAAAAAAACTGCTTTATTTAAAAAGCAGTCACAGATATGGTGGTGTGCTGACTCCAGCAGGCCATCATCCCTGGCAGTGCTAGCCATTCACAATAGTGTTGCAAATTGCGCTTGCCTCATGAATATTGATGGGGCATGCAATTTACGTCACCATTGGGAATCGCAAACCGTGTCTGAGACACTGTTGTACATTCACTTTTGCGAGTTGCAAATTGTGAGTCTCCATTCGACGCAATGTGCGACTTTCAAAACTGAATGGTTATGCATCTGGCCCTAAGTCTCTTGCGATAGTTTCAATAAACATATCATTATCTGGAAGTTGTCTGTTATTTGGTGCAGGGATATTGGGCTGGAATTTCGTTTTCCTCCCAGTTTTCCTAAACCAAAAAATAAGTATGTCATGTTGTTACACCCCCAAATGTAGACATAAGAAAATCAGGTCATTATTTGCATAAATCTCCCACCAACTTGCCAAATAGCTTGCTCTTTTATGCTGCCATTTACCATGTGCTTCAACCAGGTGGTAAATGTTGGCAGGGGAAACTGAGAGGCTGAAGGTAGGATAATGGTGGGGGGGCAGTTGTCTTCTCCCCCTCTTGATGCTACAGTTGCCAGGTGGGGACAGGGATGCACCTCTTCCCATTGCCCTGTCTGCAATTTCATTGGGTGCTGATACATACCTGTTGAAACTAAACCTGCTGCTTCTGGAACGTATATTATGAGACTGTATTTTCTGATCAAATAATCAAAGCATCGGAAACACCAGATGACACAGATTTGTCCACAGTGGTATTTTGCTTGGAAGCCCCTTTGGTAGACTCCCGTTCATGTCCTCAGTCTCTTGCCTAAGTTGTGCCTGGCATCTTAGTAAAGTTAGATAAAATGTAACATACATTACTTTTCAGTACATTTTGAGGTAGGCTTCTTCAATTCTGGTCATCTAATAAGTAATACAGTACTCCTCAAGAATGGCTTGCTCATTTAATGTGTGCATATGAAAGTCATTTGAAGCTTAGAGACTGATATTCTGATTGTAAAAAAGTAAAAACGTGTTCAAGATCTGACATTAAAATGTCGTCTAATGTAAGGAAAGCTGTCCAGGACTATTTTTGTAAATGCTCCATCAATTATGTCCCAGATAGATCCACTGTACATTTCCCTTTTTGACACAGTTGTTGGGTTCCAACTCCAAAGGGACCACCAAAATTGCAGAGGTCTATTGCTCTGCTAAACTTGCACTGAACTTTCAATTAGTCTGCACCGGTGTACTCATAAGTGGATCATGACCATCAATCTGTTTGCCAAGTCCTGACTGGTAACAGCAAATATTGATTTTTGAGGTACATAAGCTGCACCTAAGTATGTTGTCTACTAGCAATCCAATTTAAATTGAACTTTGGTTAAATTGCGTTGAAACATTTTTATTTTTTTATGAATGAGCATATTAGCAGAAAAAAATATTCCACAAGCCAGATGCAAGCAGAAAGGAAATTAGATCTCCAATACAATGTGGTAAATAGCAAGACAAGAAAGGCAAGCAAAAGCCGCCGGAGACAAGAATACAATTGTCAGGCTAAGTGCTGATTTTCAGCGCAAGGCTAGGAAAGATAAAGCAAAATATATGAAGCAAGAATGCTAAGATATTGAGGAGAGCAATCAGAAAGGCAGAATAAGAGACTTCGAAACAAAGATCAAGAAGAAATTTTGGACAAAGAAGAAAAAATATGGAAAACTTCTCTGGAACAGGAAAGATTTAAAAAGAAGGTGGAAAGAATATACAGCAGAACTATACAAGCAAGATGAAATCATGTCAAAGAATTTTGAAGATCAAATATCAGAGCTGGAGCTGATATTCTGGAAAGTGAGGTTAGATGGGTAGTTAAACTCATAGCCAAGTACATACAGCTTGAACGGATGCAGTACCAATCGAATTGTTCAAAATAATGGAAGGTGTCAATCAAAGTAATGACATTTTTTTGCTGGCAGATATGGAAGAGGAGGCAGTGACTAAACACATGAAGAGATCCATATTTGTACCTATGTCAAAGAAAGAAGAGGCAAAAGAATGCTCAAACTATGGCACAATTGCCTTAATATCACATATCAAGAAAATCATGCTGAAGATCATACATGGTGCCCAAACTGCCAGATGTTGAAGCCGGATTCAGGAAAGGTTGACAAACACATGAACAGATCTTGCACATTTGATGGATAATTGAAAAAGCCAGAGGATTTCAGAACATGGTCTTTTTTTGCTCAATAGACTATAACAACGCCTTCCACTGCATTGATCATTGAAAATTGTGAAATGTATTAAAAGACATGGTTGTGCCAAACCACCTATTCAAGCGCATGAGGAATCTGTACACCTACCAAGAAGAAACCGTGATGACCAATTAGTGAGAAAAAGAATGTTTCAATGTTGCAAAAGGTGTTCGTCAAGGTTGTACTCTATTGCCATATTTGTTCATTATCTACACTGAGCACATTGTGCAAAAATTCAGACTCATTGATGTTCAGACAAGAATCAAAATTTGATGATGAAAAATCAATGACCTGCTGTAGGCCAGTGATACAACCCTTATTGCACAAAGCACAGAAGTTCTCAAAGCAATGATTATCAAGGTCAAAGAAAATAGTGCTGCAACTGGACTGGAGATAAATGTGAAAAAGACTAAAATCATGTCAACAAAAATACAAAAAATGACAAGGAAGAAATAGAGATCATCAAATACTTACTTTTCTTATTATTGCAGGTATGTCAAGATGCTGACTGCATCTCGAAAGTCATCCTCAAATTTCTTTATTTCGGTTACAAGAACCATAAAAGAAGAATAACCATAACATAGAAAATGATGAACAGCGTACACAAAAGTATAAAACTGATTAAAACTGATGCTATATGAAACCTAGGGCCCTCTAGGGTACACTCATTAACATACAAATAGTTAGCTTTGGTGGCTAATAGCACCCTTACAAACATTCGATACTTGTTAAAACTTTCATTTAAAATACATAAAAAACTGTAAAATCTAATTGTTTAAAATTAGAAATCGTAGGGGAGAATTTAGCCCCATTAACTAATTGTGTTCTACTACACTTCTTAGTCCTACACTGGCTGGCTATACTAACTGAGCCCTCCTCCTGATTGCCCAAAACTGGCCCAAAAATGTGGCTGTTGCACAGGCAAAAGCGGGCCTGGCATCAGATTTTGAAATTCTTAAAGCTTCTTTGGAGCTTGATGTCCCTAGGAGCCTACACACCGGTTTCAACCATTTTCTCCTAGCTCTTGCATAAGCCAGGCAGGCGAAGAAAACATGGCCTATAGATTCCTGGGGATTTCAGCAGAAAGGGCACCCGAGGGTTGGTTTTATTTTTACCTGCCACACATTAGTAAAATAATTAATGGGTAAGGTGCCATATCTAAACAGAATACATAGCTTCCTGACTGCAGGCACCTTAATAATGTCAAAGAAGCTCTTCAGACAGTGGATGTTTTTTATGTTAATAAAGGTTTCAGTCAAGCAACCATGATGACTATTCAGAATAGTATTCTCTTCCAGCCACGCCCTGTCCCTGCATTTTAGTTCAGCCCTGGAGAAAGATGGTGATTGGCCAATGTCCTGCCCTGGCAGCTCAATGCTAGTCAATAAGGCAGCAACCTGTTTTGTCCAGCCAATTTTCCTTGAGGTATCAAGATTAAGGACCTCACTAAAGGCTGCAGCATAAAATGCCAGCTCAGGAGTACTCGTCAGTCTGTACCATAACGAAAGAGGATGAAGCTGCACAAGAACGTCAATAGACTTAATGCCCAGATCATGTTTAAGGGGGACTAAAGGGGTGCTCTGGGGGAGGGATAATACGTTTCTAAGGAAGGTATTTTCTACAGCCACAAGGTTGACAACTGAACCAGTGCCCCACAACTCCGCCCCATATAGTGCAAGGCTCACGGCCTTACAACTGTAGAGTTTGAGAACAGGAGCCACTGGTTTTGTATAAGATTGAGAGTGCTCACGTCTCAATGCCCCCGTAACCAGTGCAAGTTTTGACAGAGTCCTTCCCAAGTGGTTCTTCCAAGCCATTCCCTCGGGGAACTTTATGCCCAAGTAGTTAAAAGAGTTGACCCTCTCGAGCTGGATGTTGTCCAGCTTCATGGTGCCCTTATAAGATTTGTGAGGGTTCAGCATAATTAGCTTGGTTTTGGTGGTATCATCAACCAAACCCCTCTCATCACAAAAGGCTTTGAATTGATTTATCAATCTCTGGATACGCATAGGTGTTTCAGATATCAACAATGCATCATTGGCAAACAGCAATGTGGGGATTTTACTGTTCGCCAAGGATGGAGCATATGCTGAAATTGAGCACAGAGAATCAGCTACCTGATTGATATACAGTGAGAAGAGGGTGGGGCTAAAACGCACCCTTGAGCACCCCCTGCTGGATCTTAAAAGGCTCAGTAGTCTGACCTTAGTTGCCCCATTTTACACGGTCAAAATTATCCTCGTACAGCTGGATTATGTTATCCAGGATTGCCAATGGCATTCCCATATCCCTAAGTACCTGCCAGAGCAACTCCATACGAACAAGATTAATTTGGTAGGATGGGGGCGTGTCTTGGCCGGCTGCAAGATGACCACACTCTAAGTGGGCTATGCCAGTCAAGCGTTTTTATCCGACAGAATCCTGCAGACATCGCCACCATCGCCGCACTACACCATTGATTCCTGTCTAGGGGGAGCACCGCGCACCTACCTGTTCCACTTCGATGCTTCTACGTGCCTCTCCGGCGGAGATCCTTTCCTCGTGGCTGAAGCTGTTCTCCTGTGATGGGGGGCTGCCTGTGTCTTCGCCGGAGTTACTGTTCTCTGCTGGGTTGCTCCTCTGTGGTACTGAGGCCGGATACCGGACTCCGCTTGTCACGGTGAGTCGTGCCATCACTTGTGGGGTCCCCCTGTGGGGTTGGGGGCCGCTTGCGGTCAGGTGGCGCCGCGGCCTAGTTGCGGCCTGGTGCTTTGTCCCGGCCTTGCGCGGGTGCAGCGCTGCCGGGGCCGGGCTGTGGGAATGGCGTACCCCCTTGTTTCCCTCCCTTGTGCCCTCCTCCCCAGTGTGTGCCGGCCACTGCGCTCTGCCTGCCCTCTGCGATCAGGCACTGTGGGGATCACCTGACATCGTGACCGCGTCACCCTGGGTGCCTCCTCCTGCCTGCCTCGCTGAGGTCCGTCTGCCTCTCCCAGCTCCCGGCTTTGAGGCATGCCCCCGGGGGAGAGGAGGTGAAACTGATGCTGCTCCCCTCCTACGACTCTCCTGTGCTCCCTCCTGATGTGAATACGCCTGCCGGGGTTGGGCCATGCTGACCTGGTGGCACCCTGGTGTATTGCTGTTGTGCTGAGTTGGCCATTTCATTTGCGTGTGGCCCCCTGTAGACTGGCTCCTCCGTGCTTGGCTCTTTGGTGGCTGTTGGGCCTGGTGGGCTGCTGCTGTAAGCAGAGTTCCAGTAGTTCTGGTGTCTGGCAGTGCCACTCAAGTTGGGAGGGTGCTGAAGTCCAGATTGAGGGGTGAGAGGGGGAAATAGTCCCCAGTTGAAGAACCAGTGGATCTGAGGCCAGCTGGAAGTTCTGCGTTCCCAGGGAATGTTCATGGCAACACCATTTCTGTCCTGGGGATCTTTGTGCACTGTCAAATGGACAGGGGACGGGAGATCTGCGCCAGGCAGACTGTCACACAACACAGGAGTTATGTGTTACCCTCAGGGGGGGCATGCGTGCTCCCCAGGAAGTCCATAGAAAATGATGAACAGCGTACACAAAAGTATAAAACTGATTAAAACTGATGCTATATGAAACCTAGGGCCCTCTAGGGTACACTCATTAACATACAAATAGTTAGCTTTGGTGGCTAATAGCACCCTTACAAACATTCGATACTTGTTAAAACTTTCATTTAAAATACATAAAAAACTGTAAAATCTAATTGTTTAAAATTAGAAATCGTAGGGGAGAATTTAGCCCCATTAACTAATTGTGTTCTACTACACTTCTTAGTCCTACACTGGCTGGCTATACTAACTGAGCCCTCCTCCTGATTGCCCAAAACTGGCCCAAAAATGTGGCTGTTGCACAGGCAAAAGCGGGCCTGGCATCAGATTTTGAAATTCTTAAAGCTTCTTTGGAGCTTGATGTCCCTAGGAGCCTACACACCGGTTTCAACCATTTTCTCCTAGCTCTTGCATAAGCCAGGCAGGCGAAGAAAACATGGCCTATAGATTCCTGGGGATTTCAGCAGAAAGGGCACCCGAGGGTTGGTTTTATTTTTACCTGCCACACATTAGTAAAATAATTAATGGGTAAGGTGCCATATCTAAACAGAATACATAGCTTCCTGACTGCAGGCACCTTAATAATGTCAAAGAAGCTCTTCAGACAGTGGATGTTTTTTATGTTAATAAAGGTTTCAGTCAAGCAACCATGATGACTATTCAGAATAGTATTCTCTTCCAGCCACGCCCTGTCCCTGCATTTTAGTTCAGCCCTGGAGAAAGATGGTGATTGGCCAATGTCCTGCCCTGGCAGCTCAATGCTAGTCAATAAGGCAGCAACCTGTTTTGTCCAGCCAATTTTCCTTGAGGTATCAAGATTAAGGACCTCACTAAAGGCTGCAGCATAAAATGCCAGCTCAGGAGTACTCGTCAGTCTGTACCATAACGAAAGAGGATGAAGCTGCACAAGAACGTCAATAGACTTAATGCCCAGATCATGTTTAAGGGGGACTAAAGGGGTGCTCTGGGGGAGGGATAATACGTTTCTAAGGAAGGTATTTTCTACAGCCACAAGGTTGACAACTGAACCAGTGCCCCACAACTCCGCCCCATATAGTGCAAGGCTCACGGCCTTACAACTGTAGAGTTTGAGAACAGGAGCCACTGGTTTTGTATAAGATTGAGAGTGCTCACGTCTCAATGCCCCCGTAACCAGTGCAAGTTTTGACAGAGTCCTTCCCAAGTGGTTCTTCCAAGCCATTCCCTCGGGGAACTTTATGCCCAAGTAGTTAAAAGAGTTGACCCTCTCGAGCTGGATGTTGTCCAGCTTCATGGTGCCCTTATAAGATTTGTGAGGGTTCAGCATAATTAGCTTGGTTTTGGTGGTATCATCAACCAAACCCCTCTCATCACAAAAGGCTTTGAATTGATTTATCAATCTCTGGATACGCATAGGTGTTTCAGATATCAACAATGCATCATTGGCAAACAGCAATGTGGGGATTTTACTGTTCGCCAAGGATGGAGCATATGCTGAAATTGAGCACAGAGAATCAGCTACCTGATTGATATACAGTGAGAAGAGGGTGGGGCTAAAACGCACCCTTGAGCACCCCCTGCTGGATCTTAAAAGGCTCAGTAGTCTGACCTTAGTTGCCCCATTTTACACGGTCAAAATTATCCTCGTACAGCTGGATTATGTTATCCAGGATTGCCAATGGCATTCCCATATCCCTAAGTACCTGCCAGAGCAACTCCATACGAACAAGATTAATTTGGTAGGATGGGGGCGTGTCTTGGCCGGCTGCAAGATGACCACACTCTAAGTGGGCTATGCCAGTCAAGCGTTTTTATCCGACAGAATCCTGCAGACATCGCCACCATCGCCGCACTACACCATTGATTCCTGTCTAGGGGGAGCACCGCGCACCTACCTGTTCCACTTCGATGCTTCTACGTGCCTCTCCGGCGGAGATCCTTTCCTCGTGGCTGAAGCTGTTCTCCTGTGATGGGGGGCTGCCTGTGTCTTCGCCGGAGTTACTGTTCTCTGCTGGGTTGCTCCTCTGTGGTACTGAGGCCGGATACCGGACTCCGCTTGTCACGGTGAGTCGTGCCATCACTTGTGGGGTCCCCCTGTGGGGTTGGGGGCCGCTTGCGGTCAGGTGGCGCCGCGGCCTAGTTGCGGCCTGGTGCTTTGTCCCGGCCTTGCGCGGGTGCAGCGCTGCCGGGGCCGGGCTGTGGGAATGGCGTACCCCCTTGTTTCCCTCCCTTGTGCCCTCCTCCCCAGTGTGTGCCGGCCACTGCGCTCTGCCTGCCCTCTGCGATCAGGCACTGTGGGGATCACCTGACATCGTGACCGCGTCACCCTGGGTGCCTCCTCCTGCCTGCCTCGCTGAGGTCCGTCTGCCTCTCCCAGCTCCCGGCTTTGAGGCATGCCCCCGGGGGAGAGGAGGTGAAACTGATGCTGCTCCCCTCCTACGACTCTCCTGTGCTCCCTCCTGATGTGAATACGCCTGCCGGGGTTGGGCCATGCTGACCTGGTGGCACCCTGGTGTATTGCTGTTGTGCTGAGTTGGCCATTTCATTTGCGTGTGGCCCCCTGTAGACTGGCTCCTCCGTGCTTGGCTCTTTGGTGGCTGTTGGGCCTGGTGGGCTGCTGCTGTAAGCAGAGTTCCAGTAGTTCTGGTGTCTGGCAGTGCCACTCAAGTTGGGAGGGTGCTGAAGTCCAGATTGAGGGGTGAGAGGGGGAAATAGTCCCCAGTTGAAGAACCAGTGGATCTGAGGCCAGCTGGAAGTTCTGCGTTCCCAGGGAATGTTCATGGCAACACCATTTCTGTCCTGGGGATCTTTGTGCACTGTCAAATGGACAGGGGACGGGAGATCTGCGCCAGGCAGACTGTCACACAACACAGGAGTTATGTGTTACCCTCAGGGGGGGCATGCGTGCTCCCCAGGAAGTCCTGGTGTGCCAGGCAAGTGTTCAACTGCAGGGTTGGGTCCCTGATTTGAGAAGCCAAGTACAGGGGTTACCTGACCTGGCGAGAGGGACATCTGTAATCAGTGTCCCTACCAGTCTGTCTTCCTGGCATACCACTCCAGGTGGGAGGGTACAGCCATCTGGAAGAGGGTGCAGAGGGAGGGAGTCCTCGCCTCTGACCCCAGTGTAGTCTGAGGGGTTAGCACCTAAGTTGGAGAGCCAGGTTCAGGTGTTGTCTGACCTGGAGCAAGGGGCGACTGTAATCAGTGTCCTGACCAAAGTAGCTTATTGGTGTACCGCTCCAGTTGGGGGTGTACAGCCATCTGGAAGAGGGTGCAAAGGGAGGGAGTCCTCGCCTCTGACCCTGGTGCAGCTTGAGGGTTTAGACCCTAGGTTAGAGGGCCAGGTGCATGGTGTCCCCCCTGACCTGGTACCCCAGTTGCAGGATAGCACCCCTGAACTGGTGGCGAATTGTGCAGGTCACCTGCCACAGGTGCCCTGACAATTCTGGAAGGGGGTACCACTTCAAGTGGGAGGGTACAGAGCCCCAAGGAGGAGGACTGGGTGTGGGAGATCCCACCCCAGTCTTTGATCCAGCTGCCGGGTACAGGCCGAGGGCTGGTGGGTCAGTGCCAGGATGTCATACCTGACCTGACAGGAGGGAGAGTGGACAAAGGGTGCCAAGCACCTGGGGCTACTGCCCCCCGATCTCTGAGGCCAAAGAGGTTTGAGAGCCCTGAGAGGAATGAGGCCTGGGTCTTATCCCTGACTACTGTCAGTGGCCACTGTGACTTGCTGTCTGTCTGTTGGGACACACCTGTGAGCTAGTTAAGGTTAGATGCTGCACAGGTGGTGTCCACAGAGGAAGAGAAGGGTGCCCCATGGATTGGCTTGGTGGACCCTGAGAGTATGGACAGAGGATTTGAAATGGGTTCAGATTGGCGTAGAACTGAAATGTTGCCCCTGCTGTTGCGGGCCAGGTCCATGTTCTATCGCCCTAAGCAGGGAAGCCCATCACGGTAGTGATTGGTCAATCCTGCGTTTTGACTGGAAGGGGGTTGTGTTGGACTTGGCCCTTTCTGCAGGGTCACCCCTGAACTTTTTGCCTTCCTCGCTGTGAGCTCCCCCATAATGCTCCGTACTGGGAGCACCGTGCCGCACCTGCCCACATTGTACCGCAGCGCCCCAGCAGATCCGAAGGTAGGGCTCGTACGCCGTGAACGCTTCTCCGCACTACATCGCCTGTCCTGCTCCTCGAGGCCCCCCGCTCTATGTCTCACACCGAGACCTTCCAGAGCCGGGGCCCGCCGCGGAGAGGAGCTGCCCGCACCGCATCAGTGCACCGACGTCGCCGCGTACACGCCGGACTCTGCCCCCCCTCACTAAGGTACTGTCATTCGACGCGCACTACGGTGCGTACACCCGGGCTAGCAGCCCGCAATGTTTTGTTGGTAAACTGCCTTTTTGTTGCCCAGGGAGAGTCCGACAAAGTGCGCAACGCGCCCCACAAAAGAAGATACGCTTATTTACAGAACGCTTTGCCTAAACAATCTTGTGGCCTATTTTTAAGAAAAGTTATACTGGTCTTGTATAAATGTGCATAAATCTATATATATAAAGAAACCTATTTTTACATGCAAACTAGACTGGTGTCCTTTTGTGGTGTATGGCTATATTACTGTATGTGGTCATAAATGCTTAACTACCGAAGTTACTACTGAACCCTGAAGTTTAGCCTTGTCTGCTCGTGCCACACTACCTAGAGGGTGAGCAGGGGTTATTTTTATGAGTAAGTCCCTTGCCCTAGAGGATAGGGTCTCTGTTTGTCACAAGTGCATACCTGTGCCAACCAGAGACCTCCAAATCTAACACCAGGATGATCTAATTTTCTGTAGTCTGGGGTCCTATAATTATACCCCTAAAAGTCTTTGTTCCCTTTGTGCAGGAGGGCTCCGAGCCTGGTCTGAACCAGTTTGGGGTGTTCCTTGAGCACTTTGTTTTTCTGGCCTCTCCTTTCCTTTCAGAGAGAGGGGCAGGGTCGGCAGCCGCCCAGCAGGAAGTGGAGCCAGCATTGTGGAAGGCAGGCACTGCCCTATTCAGGCCCAGGTGCTACCCCCTCCCACTACTCTGTATGCAGATGGAGTTTTTGAGCCCAGGGATAACCCACTCAGCCTCTGGGAGCCACCCAGCCTCTGCCAGACAATCAATTCACAAACAGGCCAAGACACACAGAAAGGTCAGACAAGAGAACAGCAACTTTGAAATGTGCTGGTCTCAAACACAGGATTTAAAAACCACCTTTCCTAAAAGATGTGTTATTAACTTCTGAGTTCAGGGATACCAAACTTTTATGTCCTATCTTGCTCCTATGGGAAGATATGTAGGTAACCACTGTACACAGCATTCCCCATGATAGCCTATTGGCAAGATAGCCTTATAATACTGAAAATCGAAAATGGCTGTAATTCACTACCAGAGTCACCTGCACTAGTACATGCTCTACCTTTCACATACACTGTACCCTGCCCAGGGACATACCTTGCGCTACAAAAGGGGGTGGTGATGGACGGAGCATCTGAACCAATCAAACAATCACACCCAGTCAACAGATCTGGGTTTAATCCATCACCGTTCTTTAGCCCACTCTGCCATCCCAGTTCAGACATGGTCATATGCAGATCAGTCTGACCCTGTGCCTCATGGGAACAGTCCAGCACGAACTGCCAAGCCATGCCTTCCCTGGACCGGAAACAAGCTTGCTAGGACCGGTTTCTGGCATTTCAGCCGTACCTTGGACATTCCATAGGGGTGTCCAATGTGTACAGAAATGGAAGGGTTAGGCCTGGTCAGTGGAGACACTGGCCCGGTTGACATGGCAGTTCACAGATTGCACACAGGCACTGTGGTGGCAGGCCTGAGACACCATTTTAGGGCTACTCATGTGGGTGGCACAATCAGTGCTGCAGGCACAGGAGTAGCATTTGGATCACCAGCCCTGGCACACTCCCCGGAAGCTTGTTTCCTTTCCAGTGAAGAATTGGCTTGGAAGTTTGGTCTGCCCTGTTCCCATGATGCACTGGGCCAGGGACAGACTAATTTGCATATAGCCATGTTCTGAACTCGGATGGTGCAGTGAGCTAAAAAACGGTGATGGATCAAGCCCTGATCTGTTGACTGGGTAGGAGTGTTCTGATTAACTCAGATACTCTGTCCATCACCACCCCCTTTTTGTAAACACTCAGTGCACTTTACTAGGGACTTCTTGGTGATACAAATATGCCAATCATGGATAACCAATTACAATAACAATTTACTCAGGGAGCACTTGTACTTTGACACTGATCAGCAGTGGCAAAGTGCCCAAAGCATCTAAACCAGCAAAAATGAAATCCAGCACAGCATCCAGAACACAGGAGGTAGAGGCAAAAAGACAGGGGAAGCCACGCCGAAGATGCCAGGTCTGACAGGCCTGTTGCAAACCACAGTGGATTGGAGAAGGATTTGAGAGCGGAAGGTGTCAGAAACAAGTAAGAGCTGCAGACGACTTGATGAAAGTGAGTGGCCGGGAAAGTGATCGCGCGCTGTGAGTAGGCTTTAAAAAACCAGACTACATCTTTTTGGGTGCCGCGAGCTATGCGATGCGCGCGCACCATGATGAGAGAGGAAAGCCAGATGGTGCCTCTGCTGGTGATTGTGCGCGTAGCCGCACACTCTATGACACCCAAAAATCTCTGATCGGGCTTTTTAAAGCCCACTCACTAAATGTCTTGCCAGGGCAGCGCATGCGCTGGTTCAAGTGAGACCTAAAAACTGCGTATATATGATCACATGCCTCTGCCCTAAGTGATATGTAGGGATGACAACTAGGGCAGTTAAAACCAGGAATAACAGACCACTTCAGCAATATTAGGTGCAGGAGAACAATGAGGAAAATGCTAACCCATTACACAGAAATGGGCCATACACCAGAAGAAATACACTGGACGATACTTGAGGCCCCCGCAAACAAAAAAAAAGAGGTTATTTTCTCCAAGGAACAATGATGAGTGTACAGACTTGACATTCATCTGACAGGACTTAATGATGACATACCATGGGTGGAGGTGTCATATTAACATTACCGCCTACCCTATTATTTCAGTACACCTTGGTGTACCTTAGTCATCACATGTGTCCCTTACATTTCCTTCCCAACCTCCACTGTTACAATACTCCTTTGTGGCACCACAGTCGCATCCCCCCTCATTCAATATGCTGCCAGTTCCCCACTATACCTCTTGCAATGACCTGTTCCTCATCCATCTCCTGTTCCTCATCCATCTCCTGTTGTTAAACACTGTGGTACCACCAAACTTAGCAGGTACTATATCCTCCATACTACTCCTATAACTTAGCCTTGGGCTACCGCTATCATGAGTCGGGATCAAATGCCCTTTGCCACCTCCTGTGAGAGAGCACACCCCTCTGGGGTACATCCACCCCCCACCACCTCCTGCTCCCCTCCTGTGAGCATGTATGCCCTTCTCGTTTCTGCTCCAGGAGACTTTTTGTCCGTGGCACACCTAGGACCACATGTTGGTTCCACCTGGACATTTATATAATTTCTGACTCAAAATATTTACTGAACATCCTTCCACATGCATGCATTTACTTGAATGCACCTGAACATTGGAGTGGTAGATTCAAGATGCTGCCCGTTTAAAGAATTTCAACATGGCACCCATGGCTTGACTCTCCCATCACTCCGGTAACGCTCTAGTTCCGCTACCTTTCTGCATGGAACTGCATTTAGACGCTTGACACACGGTCTACTAGCCATCCCAGTGACGGGTAGGTTCCACACCACAGAGGACTCGGGATCAAGTAAGTACCCCACAGAGCTCTTTCTTGTGGGACTGATGTGTGCTCACAAGAGTCATATAGACCACTTCTCCCCTTCTGTAATCATGTTTGGCCTCCGGGCAGGCGTGGTGTGTCCATTGGAGTGTGGGGGTGTAGCCCCCCCGCCCGCAGCTCCCTCAGCGTCTTTGAACTTAAGTAAACTGAATTTTTCAGTTTACTTAAGCATGACATCAGACCGCCCACCCCTTCAGAGTCTGAAGATGGTGGGCGGTCTGGCGTCATGTTGACTGACATGATTGTCACCAGGGGCAGCAGGCAGCACCACAAGTGCGCATGAGTGGGGATGAAGGGCGAATTTTTAGCCCGTGCCCAGTCATGTGCACTTGTGTTTTCACTTGTATGCGCATGCCCATTAGGACCGCTTTGGCCTTCTAATGGGCAGGCGGCGGGCGAAGATTAACCGTGCCCTAAGCCAATCGTGGTGCTCCTGGCAATGCCAGGATTGGCTGAGAGAGGCTTCCAGTCCACTCCAGGGCTGTTCGTGAAGGCGCCAAGCCAGGGGAGCAGAGGTGGCGCTGACCGGCTGTAAGGTAAGTTTTACTTTTCATATTTTTTTATTCCCAGGCACCCACCCCCGCGCGATCCCCCCCCCCCACCACCGAGCCGCGACTGGAATGAGGCAGTGTAAAAACTGTTTCAGAGTGCGACATTGCCATCTCTAAGTGGGGTTTCCAGAGATTGTATATTCAATGCTGGAATTTTACACTGATATTCTCTGAGAGAACTGGCAATGGGGACAATTGAATATGGAAACGCACTATCGTGGAGGCTGGGGTTAAAAGCTACCAGGCAAAATGTGGACCCAAGAAGCACTCCTAGGATATGAGGTGAAGGCCTCTTTAAGAAATTGCCTTCGCCGGATCTGTGCCATCTGACCTTATTATATAATTGGGCAGAGTCTTCTACTTCAACAAAAGTGTGGCACTGAATGCAGTTGAAATTTGAATACAACACAGGCAAGGTTCAGAGAATTACTGGTGACTATTGAGTCACAAGGACAGGTTATATTACTTTGGGCTGTATTCCTGCCCAGGGGGGCTGTGAGCTGTGTCTCGGCGTGGGCCATGTTAAGGCTGCACTCCTGTCTCTACCAGTCACTCTATGTTGAAGAGTAAGTAAGTACTGGTTTTACATTACAAGTGTTATGTTAAGGTGTTACTCTTGCCTTGTATTGCGATCACAAATGATTTTTAAAGCTACAGACGCTTCCTCTGGTGTCTGGCAAACCTCTCTTTCCTCTCTCCCTTCCTCTTCTTAACCCTGCTCTCCCCCTTCCTCTCTCTATGCTCTCTCCCTCCTCTCTTTATTTTCACTCCCTCCTCCAGCGCAGCATAGACTGACCTGCAAGGTGTGGGTGAGTGCGTTGTACATAGCTCCAGCCTCGCTCTGACACATCTCTCTAGCGTTAGTACCCCTCACTTTACCAAGATAGGGCAGGTGAGTCGTCCATAGCTCCAACGTAGCCCTCCTCTTGGCCCGTGTCACGCTGCTCCCTGTACATATGAGAGCAGCAGCACTGCAGACAATGATAAAGCGCCAAGTGCACTGTGCCAGCAACAGTGATAAATTAGAAAGATTGACGGTATCATCATGTGAATGGAAATTAAATCTCTGACCTGGAAGCGTTCTTTTGTAGTTGTCTGTGCTTTCATGCAAGGAAAACAAGCGTTTGATTTCAGAAGAGCTGCTGAGCTGTGAAGGGCCCATTGGGGGTTTATTCTACTCCAAGGTAGGCCAGTTTAAAATGTTGGTAATTCATTGGTTTGTTTCCAGAGAGCTCCAATGACATTTGTCAGCTACATATTTCTAACTTGCCTTTTCAAGAGAAGCCTATTGTTGCTAAATGAAGGGGACGTGCATCTGGAAATTATTATCAACCCTATTGTTTTAAAATAATGCAGTTAGGCTAAATGAATCGGAGGGGTGAAAGCAGGAATGCAGTAAGATATGGACCAATTTTAAATGTGTTTAATTATTTCAAGACTACATGTCCCTAATTACTTTTATAAATATTCTCACTTTCTGAAATTTGCTTTGACTTGAACTATTTGGTTCTTTTTTTTTTCTTTCAAAGTTTCCTTGGACCAAGAGTCCTTCCATTTCCCCTTTTGTCAATCATGCTCGCTCGCGACACACCACATTCACAGCATTTATGCCCTACCACTTTCAAATGTCACCAGCCACCACTGCCTCTGGGGCCAGGCACAGACCAGCTGCTGCCCTTGCTCGCCCCCCGGCCTGTCGGGCCGGTATTATGCTTCTGCCTCTGTAGATTTCAGGGACGGGCTGCCCTACTGCATACTATCTCCGCAAGACGGCGCTCATCTATTTTCCTCACAATTTCGTTACAGGCCTGCTTCTTGCCATTTTGCGAGTTTCCATAACGTCACTGTTGGGGCAAGTGGTCCCCTCCTTCTAGGTGAGTCTTCAATCACCAAGCACCCTTTGGCTGGGAGACAAGTGGCACACTCCTACAGGGGCACACCTTCCACTGCCCCCGCCTGATGGTCACTTTTTAAGGACACTCTCACTATTGGTACTGCCATTTAGAGATTGACTACCTTCATTAGTGTTTAAGGACTGGATTTTTCCTGTACCAATTTGGTCCTTCTTTTCACAATTTGTATCTAGACTAATACTGGGTGTCTGCCATTATCTATCACTTCCTTTCTTTTTTAAGATGTACTGAGTTTCCAACCTGACTTCGAGTTTCTGACCCTCTTACTCTATGTCACTGTGATTTTTCAACCATGTTTTATACTCATTTCTTTCCCTCCAGGTGATTCCAGAAGGTGTATTTATCTCAACCCCTTTTCCATATCTTGTAGGATTACCGCATGAGTCCATATTGTAGGGGACAGTACCTGACAGATACTTATCCACACCATCCCCTCTATAATAGACAAGAAGCTTATGACAAAATGCCGAGATCCTATGTACAACATATGGCATGAAACATGGATCCCCGCACTTGACACACATAATCTAGAGCTGCAGAGGGTGTAATCCCCCATCTTCAGCCACAACTCTTTAGTCTTCTGTTTTTAATATGGCATAGGATCCCAACTAATAAAATTATTGTGTGGTATTCTGACAGATGTTTTTAATTCACACATACTCCCCCCCATCTGTGACCTTGACACACATGCCTCAACAATACTTCACATCTGCAAATAGAGAAGACCTCCAGTAAAGAGCACCCACGGTGACCTGATGGGCATTGCAGCGCCGGGCCCAACAAGGAGCTGCCCGATGATGAAGAATGACACCCTAAAGCGTGTGTGAGGGCCTTTGCTCCTAATTGGAGCTACCACGTTCACCATCGTTTTCACCTTTCCACTTTTGGACAGCTGGCCTCCTTTTTTCCCCCTGCCTGCCCCTTAGAAACTGCATACTCTTGCTTCTGCCTCATTCTGTGTGGATGCCACTGCACCATGTTGCTGTAATCCAGAGGTGGAAAATGTAACTAAGCTCTGAAATTTTTGAACTGCTAAAAGTTTCTCCTGCTCCCTCCTACAACCCTCAGGTGCGAAGTTCAAGCTTTTATGCACCTGCTTTCCCTCTGTTCAGCAGGCCTTCCAAAGGTGAGCTGTTCATCAATGACATAAATAATATAACTATGCAGCAGTTTGCATGCTTTTCTGTTCCCAGGATGTGGATGCATAATTTGATTGTTTAAATGGGAAACATCAGATTGTATCTAGAGTGAGAATCATAGGCTAGAAGTGCCCGCTTATTTATCTGTTATTATTGTTTTTTCTAATAGTGTGAAGTTATTAAATTCTTTGTAAAGTACCACACGGCACCCTGAGCTGTATCACAATGATTGGTTTTTAAGAGATTTGAGTTATGTTTTCAGGTCATTACTGATTGAGATTGTACGCATAGGATTGAGATTGTACATATGTACTGATGCATCTGTATTATGTGTTTTGCATTTGCAGCCCTGATGACGTCCTGCCTCTAGGACGAAACGCGTCGGCTGTTGAACATCAAGAATAAAACTGTATTTTTGAACTGAACATCAAGAAGAATACTATATTTTTTGAATTGTAAATTGATGTATGTTTCTTTTGAAGATTAAAATTTCTGATTGAGTCGGAGATAAAACAAGCACTCCCAGCTCATTTTTGCATTTGTTTAGTTGAATCTGGGGTAGGATGATGCCCCAGTAGTTGGTGGAGTGTTATCACTAATTTGATGTACTATCCCTAGTGCACCTATTATACCCTACGTCGTCCAAAAATCTTTCTGTATAAACCTTCCAAAGTTCAGTCCAAAATTCTAAGTCTGGCCTTCTTCAAATAAGAGAAGCCATCTGCTTTTTGATTCCCTGTAAGAGAAACGTGAGGTGACCCAATTGACCCCTGAAGAAGAGGGCTTGTTTTATCCTATGCACTAGGCAGTTAGTTAAGAATTCTGTAAACACAACACCACCAGGTTCCACAAAAAATCACAATCTCCTTTTGCTCAACTTCCTTCCTCAGTCCTATGCCAACGTTCTCTTTTGCCATGTTGCAACAGGTTTTATCTCCTGCTATGAATTCTGCAAAGTCAATCATTGCTCTGAGCATTTCTAGTTTCTGTTCCTAAAATCCTTATTTGAGATCTCCACTTAAAAGCAACCATCAGTATAAAGTCTTCTTTGTGATACCAACTGTTCCAAACCCACTCCCAGATAGCTAACCCCTTCTAAGTGGCAACTGTTAGTACAGCTCCAGTCTTCATGCTCCTGGAGCCAACCACATTGTCTGTCAGCAGAGTTTTTAACAGCCAGCCAGCCCGAGAAATGTAATTATCCTTTGCGAACGTCCACTTGTCAAACTAATTATAAACCACTATAATTATTCTTGATTCTGGCTCAATTTTCCAGTTTTAGGGTCCAGCAGACCCTAAACTTAAGTTAAGAGACAAGCCGTTGTTCCTAGTCCTAGAACAGAATTCCTCCTCATATCTAGCTCTCTCTCTCCTCCTCCTGTTCAAGCCTGAATGGATCAATCAAATCTACTCAATTCAATTCAATACTTAGGTGTCATACTTGACAAAAGACTCAACCTAATCTCACACATCAACTCCATGGCCAAGAGCGCACGTTATCAACTGCGACTTTTATGGGGGATTCGTCGGTTCTTCCCGGAGAATGACCTAAAAACCTTGGTCCAATCGCTAGTTCTCTCTAGACTTGATGTTACATCTTCATTCACATGTTAATTCACACTGTACCTTTAAGTTCCTTTTGTTATGCTTTGAGTGTTCTTTAGAACACCTGTGGCTACTAGGCATCAGGTCAGTTATCCTGTTCCTGTATGCCAAGAAGCTGCATTCTCTGTTGCTGTACTGCTGTCAATAAATCTTCATAAGCTTCAAGTTGTTCCTTTTGAATTTATAACAAAATTTGGCGACGAGGGAAGAATCCACCTTTTTGTTTTGGACTTACAGCAGCACAGGTGTGGAGTTATTAATTGAAATCTTCATTTCTTCGAATTTATCTTAAAAGGATTGTTTTTTCATTTTTATGAAGATATTTAATTCATATTGAGGGAAACGTCGTTTTGAGGACTCCTACCAACACTGAATGATTGAATTTCAACAATTTTAAGATATTTTGGACTTGTATTTACCTTTGAATTAATTGCACCAGCTTCTGGAGCGTGCTTTCAGGTTGACGACGCGAGACAGCACATCCGTCATTGCGCCTCATCTCAAGCGTCATCGGAGGTGGAACGGTACCAAGTGTTGCTGTTCGATTGAAGCGTCGCACACGGCAAGTCTGAAGCAGCGCGAGAGCTAAGTTGCAAGTTTATGATTACGCAATTACGCTGAGTACGGCATGATGTAATTGCGCTGCGTGGCGGCCATTCTGGAAGTGTTTTTTTCGTTACGGTAGCAACGATTCACCGAGAGCTTGTGATTTTGATGCATGATGTTTTGCTTGGATTTATGAAACATTTTCTCTGAAAGTAAGTGTTGCTTGACTTAAAATCTTTATATAACGATGTGGAAGAACTTAATATTGACCTGTAACAACAAAGTCTTTTGGTCACTTTTACAAGAATTCGTTTCTGGGATCTCTTCACTATAAACATAAAGAACAAAAGTAACACGTTTGCCACGAGCAAAGGAATACATGTGGTAAATACTTTTCCTGTCCATCAGTGAAGTGTCCTTCGGAATTTTATACCATTATAACCATATTTATTGTTTTTATTATATTTACAACATGCAATTTGATCCACCAGAGACATTTTTACAAAACAAAGGAGATCCTCCAATTCCTTGGACACGTTGGAAGGAAGAGTTCTTCAACTACATGAAGGCTATTGATGGCGAATGCATGGGTGCGGAAAGAAAGAAAAGTATACTTTTACACTGCTTAGGTTCTGAAGGACAAATGGTTTTTAGGGCTTTACCTCCCATTCCACCTGCGGATGGTGAAGGAGAAGGTACTAATGTGTATAAAGAAGCACTTTTTAGGATTGAGAAAAGATTTAAAACTTTTTCTAATATAGCTCTTAATAGATATAAGTTTTACACCCGCGCACAACAAGATATGGAATCGTTTGATGAATTTACGACTGCTTTAAGATCGTTATCTATACTTTGTAACTTTGGAAGTATGTGTGATGAGATGTTGAGAGATCAAATCATCGTTCATGTTAAGAGTAAAAAAGCACAAGAACGTCTTTGGGAACTTGGGGATCCTAAATTATCTAAGGCAATTGCTATTGTGAAATCTTTAGAGCAGTCTGAGAAATGGATGCTCACTGTTAAAAAACATAGTATAAACAAATCGGAATCTTCTGACGAAGTTTGTTTGGTTAAACATAAGGATGGGCATGTTAATGAAAATGTACATTCTACTTTTAATTTTAACAGGTTGAATAATCCAGTGAATTTTAAGAGGTTTGACAAATCTGTGATATGTTATAAATGTGGCAGTAAAACGCATGTTGCTTCATATGCTGGTTGCCCTGCTATTAATAAAGAGTGCAGGAAGTGTGGGAGATTAGGACATTTCTCAACAGTATGTAGGGATGTCAGGAAATGTGTTCAAAATTCAAAAAGTAAAGTAGCCTTTGTTACTGAGGAGTCTTCAAAAGTTTGCAGATGTGCTTGTGATGGTGGGGATAATTGTGATATCAAAAATAAGGGTTTTGTGGTTTATCTTAGCGAAGAGATTTCTATGGTTGATGATTCAGTTGATTGTCAAGTCATTAAGAAACCCATTTGTGAAATGTTTGTTTTGGGTGTAAGTCTTAACCTAATGGCTGACTCAGGTTCGCCTTGGACGATTATTACTAAGAAATATTTTGATGAGCGTTTGAGACAGGTGTTAAACTTCTCCGACATCCTTCCATCTGAAATTTGTGCTGTGAGTTTCAATGGTTCAAGGGTAGAGATGTTAGGTTATTTTGTTGTGAATATTACTTTCAAAACCAGGTGTGTTGAGGTTAAACTGTATGTGGCAGTTAAAGGTGTGAATGTGATTGGTTGGAAGGATCAATGGAAATTTGGGATTATACTTAATCCCTGTGCAAAAGATCCTGTTATGCTTGATGAAACTTTTGATGTTGAGAATATTTCCTCTACTGTTAATGATAAAGGGACTGAATTATTAAAATCAGAATTTAAGGATGTCTTTTCAGACAAGTTGGGTATGATTCAAAACTATTCCCATAAAATTAAACTTAAATCTGGGTAAACAAAGGTTAAGGGGTGTACCTAATAATGTTAGGGATGATCTCAAAAAAACATTAGATGAATTGGTTTTAGAAAAAAATCATTGAACCTATAGATTCTGCGGAATGGGTTTCTCCCATTGTTTTAGTTAGAAAACCTGATAAATCTTTGAGAATGTGTGTGGACCTCAGGGCTCTCAATTTGGCTATAATTGTGGACTGCCATCCTCTTCCAAACATAAATGAGGTAGTTTCGATGCTGGAGGGTGCCAACGTCTTTTCCACTCTCGATTTAAGATCGGCTTATCACCAAATTCCTCTTACCGATGATTCAAAATGCCTCACAGCTTTTATTACCCCTCAGGGCATTTTCCAATATACAAGAATGCCGTTTGGGTTAGCTTCGGCGACCTCAGTATTTCAAAGAGTTATGTATAATATTTTAAGAGATGTGGATCATTTTGTTAAGTGTTTTCAAGATGATATCTTAATTTTTTCTAGTATTAATTAAGAACATGTGCT
The DNA here is from genome assembly GCF_964261635.1 of Lissotriton helveticus. NCBI lineage: Eukaryota > Metazoa > Chordata > Amphibia > Caudata > Salamandridae > Lissotriton > Lissotriton helveticus. The sequence continues at coordinate 353,331,952 of NC_136063.1, read as the reverse complement.
ACATTTGCGTTGTGTCTGTGATAAATTGAGAGAGAGTGGTTTGACTTTAAAGTCTAGTAAATGCAAATTATTCCAATCTTCGGTTGAATATCTGGGTCACACATTGTCAGGGGATTGTGTTGTACCTAAAAGATCGAATGTAGATGGTATAAGTCAAGCTCCTCCTCCCACTTATAGAGATCAGTTACTGTCGTTTGCAGGTATGTGCGAATATTATAGTAAATTTGTCAACAATTTTGCAACCAAGATGGAAAGCCTCAGGAAGCTTCTTAGACAAGGCAATTCTTTTGTTTGGAGGAATGAACAACAATTGGCTTTTGAGATTATTAAGTCAGATATCTTGCATGCTCCAACCCTTACACCTTTCTGTTTGAATAAAATGTGTGTAATCACGGTTGACGCCAGCATGTATGGTATTGGTTCTGTGTTGTCTCAAATGTCTGGTAAGGAGGAGTGGAATGTTAGTTTTGCGTCTCACACCTTTAATGAAACTGAGCGTAGATATGCGGTCATAGAAAAAGAGCTTTTAGCTTGTGTGTGGGCGATTGAACATTTCAGAAATTTTATTTGGGGCAGTAAATTTGTATTGAGAACGGATCACAAGCCGTTAGTAAATATTCTTTCTCCAGGTGGAGGGTAGAATTCCACGGCACGTATTTCCAGGTTAACTTCTTGACTTCAGGAGTAAGTAAGTAAGTAAGTAAATGCTTTATTGTGCAGTTAATAAAAACCATTACAAATAGCTATTAGTAATAAAAGAAAATGATCAGTTAAAGGAAAACGGTTAAAAAGGTCGGACTAAGACCATTAAAAAATGGGACAATGGTCATCCAGCATTAAATACAGATAAGTTTCTGTTTTAGATAAAACGTTATGTATATGTCCGAGTGCTTGCTTTCGGTGAGTGGATTATTCTATCCCCTCCGCTCCCCTTCTGGCATCTCCCAGAGTGTTCGTGCTTCTTGGGGAAAGTACTTTAATGTTCTTGATCAGTATGGGTCTCTTGCCCGGTCTGAGAGCTGGAGGCGGTTGATGTTGTATAGGTGATGCCAGTGTCCGCTTGTGCGCTCGTCGTTTTGAGCCTGGTTTCTGCCACTCCGAGATATTTTACCAGTCGGCAGGCCATTTGCACGTCGTCTCCTCTAAAGCAGCTCAAAACTGCTTCTCTGCAGGACCTGATTCCTTTGTTTAAAAATAAGGGTCTCAGTAGGTTCTTCCGGTCTTGCTGCAGCTCTTTGCAGATGGTTATGAGGTGTGTGATATTTTTCTCGTGCATTCCGCACAAGCGGCATTTTGCTGGTTTTGATGGTCGCAGCCACGGGGCCATGTGGCCCGCTGCTGGTAGCACTCCAAGTCGCAGTTTTAAAAACGATTCTTTTGTTGTTTTGGAGAAACTGTTCACCAGGTATGCCTGAGGAGTAAGTTTGTTGTATGTTTGCACAGTCAGCCAGCCGTGAGCTCTTTTGGCTAGTGAAGCTTTATCTTGCAGGAGGGATTCTTTCTTGACGATTTTGTTTATAATTTTTTTGAAGCCTGACGGGCTTGGAGATCCCATAACTGCCTTGCCCCAAGGTGGTTGATGGCTTCCTCCAGGAAATGTCTTGCTGGGCAATCACTTTTACTTTGTAGATCTTTCCAGAGGAGTGCGTTAAGGGTATTTTCTTCTCCTCTGCTTATCTTGTGCCAGGTCTTAAGGTAAGTTCCCTTTCGTGCAAGTTCTTCTTTGGCCAACCCAAATTCTAGGCGAATCTGCGCCGGTGAGATGTATTTCGGAAGACCGAACATGACCCGCATTGCCTTTGAGACTACTCTATTCAGGGTTCCTGTGTCCCTCCCTCTCATTGCTTCACTTCCATATGTGATAGATGGAATCAGCTTGGCTTGGATCACTTGTAGGAGCGGAGCAAGGTTTGGGCCAACGATTTTGTTTTTGAGGTTCCTAAGTGATGCTGCTATCATTAGACCTCTCCTCTTGATCTCCTCCAGTTGTGGTTTAAAACTACCCCTTTCGTCTATTATCACTCCCAGATAACAATATTTGTTTGTGGTTTCCAATTTGTTCGAGTCCAAGTACCATCTATATGGTAGTTTTTGCTTGCGATAGTTAAGGGGCATAATTTTTGTTTTACTGTAGTTGATACTGAGTTTATTAGCTTTGGAGTATTCCGCAGTGATGTTGAGGAGCCGCTGTAGCCCAATCTGGGTCCGACTGATCAGCACCAGGTCGTCGGCGTAGAATAGGCAGGAAAGCTGTTTGCCCCCTAATTTTGGAGCATGCGAGTTATTGGCGTTAAGTCTTGTAGAAAGGTCGGCCATAAAGAGATTGAATAGCGTTGGCGCTAACACACAGCCTTGTTTTACTCCTGTGTAGGTTTGAATTTTCTTAGTTAGGTACTCTCCCGGGCCTAGTTTGACCTGGACCCACGTGTCGCTGTGCAGGAGAATTAGCTGATTCAGTAGATCGTCTGGGATGTTCATTCTTTTCAGTTTTTTCCACAACAGGTTTCTGTCTACCCGGTCGAATGCAGCGCTATAGTCTATGAAACACAGGTACAAGGGATAGTTTTCCTCTTGGGCTGAGTCGATCAGTAGTGACAGGGCTAGGATGTTGGTAGATGTTCCCATGTTTTTCCTGAAGCCGGTTTGGTTAAACGGGATTGTTGAGGTTTCTTCTACCCATAGGGTTAGTTCCTGAAGTAGGAGGCCAGCATAGTACTTTGCCTCGTTGTCTAGAAGGGCTATTAGCCGATAACTTTTAGGATCTTTTCTATCTCCTTTTTTGTAGATCGGGGATATTATTGCCCCCCTCCATGATTGTGGGATTGTAGATGTTTGCCACATTTTTTCGAACATTGGTTTGAGGTTAGTTGCCCAGTATTTTGGGTCCTGCTTAAATAATATTGGTGGTATTCCGTTTGGACCAGGGGCTCCGTCTCTTCTACCTTTTGTGATCCTTTTAATTATTTGTTCCGTCGTAATTATTACAGCTTCATTTGTTCTCAAGTATTCTTGGTGTAGGGACGGATGTTCGTCCATCTCTCCATTATCGGTGCCTGTTTCATTCCCCGTTCTTTGGTCTCACTGAAGTGAGTGCTGAAGTGGATTATCCAGTCGTCTTCTGTCACCTGGGAATCAATTCCTCTGTTTTTCCCATTGGTCTGAGCATTGATCTTTTGCCAGAACTGAGCGCTGCGGTTTGTTTTGGCGTCATGTAGGAGTGTTCCCCAAAATGCCTCTTCCTCTTCCCTTTTTTGCTGCCATATTAATTTCTTGCGCTCTCCTTTTAGCTGTCTAAGCTCTTGGAGGAGGGTTGGATCTGTTTTTACTCTTCGTAGAGTCCGGTTAATCGTTGACTTCAGTGTTTTTAGCCTACTGGTGTTTCGGAAGTAATTGCATCTTTTCTGTTTCGTGTTGCAATTGTTTCTTGTTCGTGTTACACGATCTTTTATCTGCGCGTTGTCTCTCATCTGTTTTACAAACGCTTCCCAGCTTGTTATCGGGTTATGCGTGATGCGTCGAGCTTCGTTAAGTGAGCGTATCGCTTGCTCTAGTAATTTTTCTGGGTTGGAGACTTTGCATTGAACCCGTCTTTCATTTGATGTAAAGTCTGTACCTACGTTATTCGAGCTGGGAGGCTTTAGTATCGCTGATGTATTCATTACTGTTTCCTGAGGCAGGCGATCGCTGCAGTCAGTGAGACCGATTCTAAAGTCTACAACTCTATGGTATAGACTGCGCGATACAAAGGTAAAGTCAATGGTGGAGCTTGCCTGGGTACTGTGGAATGTTGCTGACTGCGGTTGATCCCCTGGAAATCTTCCGTTAAGTGCCCTAAGTCCTAGCTCCTCTAGTGTTGCCAGCAGGGTCCTTGTGATTTTTGTGCTTATGCCCCCCGAGGTGCGGTCTTGGTGATTGGGATCCCAGGCGAATGGGTCCTCGTCGTATTTGGTGCCCGTGACTGCTTCGGTCAACAAATTTAGATTGAAATCCCCTGAGATAATGATGTTATTCGTGAGCTCGGCCTTCACCAGTTTCACAAGTTCTTCCTTCACTTGTCGAACTCCCTTCTTTGTCTCCCTGGGGTGCAGGTAGAGGTTTATAAAGATTATATCCTCAATTGGCTTTTGCACACGTGGTGACAGTCGTAGAGCTAGCATTGCGTTTGGGGCAGATAGGTTGTAGTCAAGCTGTTCTACGTTTAGTATCGCTGTTAATGCGCTATAAGTGGCAAGGCCTCCTTTCTTGTGGCCGAAAAGCGAGCTCTGGGTAGGCGGTAGGAAGTTCAGTGTATACCCTGACAGGGTTGGAGGTGATTCAGTCCAAGTTTCTTGTAAGGCGATGATGTCGAATTTTCTCAGGTGATTGCCTAGGTCAGTGTCTGAAAACTTATCGCCGGTGCCATTGATGTTCCATGAACATATACTTAGGGTGTTAGGTTTGTTGACTGTTTTTGTTTTTGTTTGTCATTGGCTTGTCTCTTTCGCATTTAGGGACTTTGCGAGCCAGCTCCAGTTGGGTGAAGCCCTCTTGTCGTTAGTCAGTGATCTTATTTCTTCCAGACTCAAGTGCGATTGTCTCTCTGGCGTTTTGCTTCGAGCTCCTCTTAAGACAGTTTTTTTGAGAGTCGTCTCCTTAGACTTCTTTCGGAGACTTTCATGTAATAGGGGCTCCGGGTATCTTATGGGCGAGAGAGTTTGAAGTTCTATCCCCCAAGAGTCAAATATTTCCTTTTCTTTTAATATTCTCTCCGGGAATTCTCCTGTGGTCCATATGGTTTTTGTCGACTCTACCCCGGGGTGGCTCCGAGATTCAATAAATTCGACGGATTCCAGGTCTGCCGATGTAATAGTTTTAAGGCTCTCTACTGTTTTTAATAGCCGCAAGATGTTTCCCCTGTTTAAAAAGTCCATTGAACCTCTAGAGTGGTATTCAGGATGGAATATTACGGTCGTTGTTGAGCCGTCTGGCCCACTCTCTCTTGAATTAGTGTTTTCTTTGTCAGCAGGTTTGGTTTCCCCTTGAATGGGGGTTGCCTTTGGTACAGTTTTTTTGGGTTGGTCAGTTTTTACGGTGCTTTCTCGAAGGTTGAGGCCTGAGAGATTTAGCCTTGTTGTTATGATCAACTTGGGGCTTCCTGGGATTTGCGTTTCAGCCCGGTTTTCAGGGCTTTTTTTGGCGAGATGTACCGTACTTTGTTTTGTTCTTTCTTGTGTGTCAGGTGAGTCTGAAATTTTTTGTCAGTTGTGCCCCTTGTCGTTCTCCGCGGGTCCTATATTTTTTCCCACTTTTGGGGTACTCAACATGTCTTTCTGGGTTTTGGGCCCGGGGCAGGTGGTTGTACCACTGAGTGGGGCAGGGCCGGATCCAGATTTGTCCCCTGGGCTGGTATTTTCGCAGTTGATCGTCGTGGTTTTTTTTTCTTCCATCTCCCTTGTTGCTCTTGCTTGTGAGGAGTTGGTTGCTGTTTGATCACTGTTGCGGGCCTTACCCCAGGCTAGGCACCCTGTCAATTTCCTTTGATTTCTTCCCTTTCTTTTCTGTTTTCTTCCCACTTTTCCTTGCGATGGTTGGTGGGAGATTACTCCCCCTTTTGGGTCACTTTTGTCTAAGTCTGGTGTGGATGCTGCGGAATTTTGCTCTCGGCCGGTTTGATGACTACTGTTGATCGGTGTCTTCATTTGAGTTATTTTGTCCATTGTCGGGTGTGTATTGGTAGGCGTCTTTGAGGGCTCTTGCTGTATTGTTTGTGGATTATCTTGCCCGGTAGTTGTATTTAATTGCTTAACCTCAGGTTGCTTGAGGGGATGGCTATTTTTAACTACTGTCCTGAAGTCAGATAAAAGGTTTCCCAGTGCTGTTGGTAGCGTTGCTAATTTGTCCACAATTGTGATGCAGGGGCAGTTAGATGCTATCAGCCGTGTCTCTGCTTGTGCCCTTTTTATCAGATCATTCAGGTCTGCTAGCTTGCCGTCAATGTTTGCCACGTATGTGGCCAGAGTGTTGAGGACAGAAAGTTGCAAATCCATCTTGTCGGATTGGTACTGGATGGCGTTTACTGAAGATTGCTTTGTCTGCAGGAGGGAAGCCCAGATGTCTGCGTTCTTCCTGGTTCTTTCTTTTTCCGGACTGTCGCTGGAGTCATTTCTTTGCTTTCCCTGCTCCGGTCCCACTGAATGTGATGCTACCAGATCTTCCCACACTTCCGGCGTGAGGTACGAGGTGTTCTGGTCAAGCGGCGTGAGAATTATGGGTCCTGTACTAGGCGGTGTAGACATATCTGGATGAGTCCAAGTTTTTATGCCTAGGAGTTGTGGTGCTGGCTCTCCCCCCGCCTTTTTTGGGTTGTTTTCTTCTAGTTGTTCCGGGTCCCCTTGCTCCTGAGTAGTTTTATCCTTTACTTGCCAGGCCTCGTCTGCAACGTTTGCTATGCTTGGGCCATGCTTGTCGCCAGGGGCAGTGATCGCTTGTGCCCCCGTTTCCGTTTTCCATGTGTACTTGGGTGGTGATGATTCTATTTGACCCTCTTGTGCTTTTGTCGTTTGGGCTTTGTTTGTCCTGGCCCTTTTTGTTGCTTGGTCTGCCATTGTGTCTGGGCCGCGATGATCCTCGCGGGTTCCCTTTGGTTCCTGGGAATTCAACTGGAGTGCTGGCGGGTCGTGGTTCTCTCCCTCCTTCCCCTTGTGGTTATCTCTTGATCTTGCTGGACTTTGGGGGGTTGTGTGGTTTATGTTATAGCCCTCCTTGGTTCCTGTTGCTTCGTGGTTTGCAATTCGATTCCCCCCCGGATTCTCCGGGTTCACCAGGTTCTCCATTGGGACCACCATTGGATCCTCCTTGTCTTCGTTTTTTTGATTAATGTTCACTTCTTCCCTAATGGTGGCTTCTTGATTCCTCCTCTCTGGTTTTCTTCTGCTCTCTTGTGCTAGTTCTAGTTCCGATTGACTTTCCTGGGATCCCGGGGTTGGTTCTAGAGATCCCAGTGAGACCCCCTTTTTTGAGTTCTGGATATAACTCGCCTCTGGTACTGCGCTTTCTGGCCCCTGCTCCATGGGGGTTATCCTGTGTGTTTTGGTTGGGTTGAGTGGGCTTGGTAGATTGGTTTTGTTGGCGTTGTTGTTCAGATAGAGGAGCGTACTGGGATCTTTAATAAATGCGAATTTTGTGTAGATTTTGGGTTGTACAGACGGTTTGCTACTGATTTGGCTGTGTCGGTGCCCTTGCGCCTCCAGGCCTCCCGGACTGGCGAGTCCTGGGAGCAGAGGAGGGGGTTCTTCCTCTACTTTGTTCTCTTCCTTGTCCCCCCCTGCTCTCCCAGCTTGCGTCACTCGTGTCCATCAGGTCCTTCTTTAGCTTCTTTTTTGTCTGCCTGGGCTTTCTCATGAGTTTCTGGGGTGCAGTGTGATCCGTGTTGTCCGTGTTGTCCCTTTGCCTCCCCGACCTCATCCTGTGTCCCCTTCGCTCTCTTTTTTGTTTCCTTGAATGGAAGGCGATTTGTAGATCCTGTGGTAGCAGACAGGAAAGGGGGGCAGGGAGGGTACAGTAAGAGGGCTGTGGAGGGCTGTGGAGGGGGCTGGAAGCAAACCCTTAGAAGCAGCTGGTGGTAAGCGGAGCACACGAGGGGGAGCTTCGGGCGAGATCGGACCTAGTCAGATCTGCCTGGGTCAAACCCCCGGGCTCTTACTTAGCGGCTGCCTCTATCGGCAGCCACGCTCACGTCCTTCGCCCCGCCCTCTGCAGCAGCCTTGCCTCGCCTCACCTCCTTCGTGTTGGTGATCCGGTGATCCGGTGACCCCCGATCCTGACGTCTGATCCTGACGCAGGAGCCGATGCGCCGAGGACGGCAGGTGGCGCTGCAGCTGCAGCTGCTCAGTCCGTAATGCAGAGACGCGCGGAGGAATGGTTCCTCCACACAGGAGCTGAAGCCGACTACTGGTGCCTGCTAGTGCCTGCAGGTGCCTGCTGGAAAAACGCCGCCTTCTCACTGTCTACCTCAGCTCGGCAAGTGGCTGTGGCTGCAGCTCGGCTTTTCCGGACCCCCCCAGAGCGTCCCTTGACTCTGCAGCTCTGTGCTCCTCGATCCTCCTCCTTCCTCTTCCGGTCAGCTGTCGCTGTTGTAGTCGCTGTTGTAGAGGGGCAGAGGGTTCTCCTGCTTCCCCTGCTGCCCTCGCCTGGAGGACCCCCTGTAAGATCCCTGAAGGACCCCCGTGGGGTAGCGGACCAAGAATACTGCTGCTCTCGCCTCTTCGCGTGAACGCTGCTCAAGTAGCGTAGCGTGCTTCTTGACTTCAGGAGTATTCTTTCACTCCTGAGTATGTTCCAGGAAAAAAAAATGTAGTTGGGGATTTTATGTCTCGTCATCCTTGTTTAACTTCAGGTAGCAAAATTTTGGATGATACTGAGGTTGTTACTTGTTCACAAGATATTTTATCAACCTCTTTTGATGAAATTTCTGAGGAAATGTGGGAATCTGCAGATAACCAAGATCTTACATTACAGACCCTCAAAAAATATATTTTAGAGGGTTGGCCTGATAAGAAGCATTTGAGAGAAGATTTTATGCCAATGTTCAATGTTCTTAATGAACTAGAACTTGAGAACAATTTGGTTTTCAAATCTGGTAAATGTGTACCACCTTTTGCCATGCAAAATATGATTTTGGATTTGGCACATAAATCTTATCCAGGAATGTCGGCCATGAAAAGGTTAATAAGAAATTATTTCTGGTGGCCGAGTTTAGATCGTATGGTTGATCACAAAGTAAGAGAGTGTACTGTTTGTATGGGAAATGACAAAATGCTAAAAGTCAGTGTTCCCCCTTTGAAGATTACTTCATGGCCTACTGTTCCCTGGAAAAAATAGCGTTTGATATCTCTGGTCCATTTTTGTGTCTTCCAAGTGATTCTCGTTATGCTTTTGTACTTGTGGACTACCATTCTAAATGGCCAGAAGTTACGTTTGTTTCTTCTACCTCAACTAATATGGTGGTAGAGTTTTTTAAAGAAGTCTTTTCCAGAGAGGGTTGTCCTTCGACTAATGTCACTGATAATGGGGTTCAACTTACTTCATTAGAAATGGAGAATTTCCTTAAATTACATAGTATTAAACATCATACTGTATCTTTTTATGAACCTCATGAAAACGGATTAGTGGAACGTTTTAATAGGGTTTTGAAAGGGTTCATTGCTGAAGTTTGTAAGTCGGGTAGTGATTGGAAAACCATTTTGAGAGAAAAACTTTGGTTTTATAGAATTACTCCCCACTCGACCACAGAAGTTAGTCCATTCCGCCTTCTCAAGGGGCGTGATCCTGCTTCAACTATTTGTCCTTGGTGGTTCAGAGATAAGTGTTCAAATAAATCTTTTTCAAGGGAATTGGTTGAACATGCTTCTCAGAAGGTCGAAAGTAAATAAGCAACAACTAAATTGTGGTATGATAATAAATGGAATGTCAGAACTCCAAATGTTGCAGTGGGAGATTTAGTCAGGATTAAAAGACCTGGTTTGATAAAAAAATTCTGATAAGTTTGGCAAGCCAATGAAAGTGGTAAGAGTGTTTAGTAATAGTGTTATAACCCAGGATGGCAAGTTGTGGAACATCAAACGTGTTGCTAAATGTCCCTGTGTTCATCATACTATGAATTCCTGTTCACAACAAGCAGCAAAGGATACGATTGCGTCTAGAGTCAAGATGTCTTTTCGACCAAGATATGTTCCCAGGAAATTTGATGACTATGTTTCATAACCTGTTTTTGTTTTTTTCTGTTTAATGAAAGGAGATGTGTTACATCTTCATTCACATGTTAATTCACACTGTACCTTTAAGTTCCTTTTGTTATGCTTTGAGTGTTCTTCAGAACACCTGTGGCTACTAGGCATCAGGTCAGTTATCCTGTTCCTGTATGCCAAGAAGCTGCATTTTCTGTTGCTGTGCTGCTGTCAATAAATATTCATAAGCTTCAAGTTGTTCCTTTTGAATTTATTGTAATTCTCTTCTGACTGGCCTTCCCAAATCTCACCTGTCCTCCCTCAAATCCGTCCTCCATTCAGCAGCTCGCTTCATTTCAGGGTCTAAACGAAGTGACCACATCACTCCTATCCTGTCTTCTCTCTGATGGCTTCCCATCGAGGCTAGAGCTTTCTACAAAACAGCGTGCATCACCCACAAAGCTTGGCACACTTCCTCCCCTCGCTATCTGGCGGATAAACTCAAACTGTCTGGAGGCTCAAGACCTTCTCGGAATGCAGACAAGTTCCTTCTTGAACCCCCCTCCTTCAAAAGAGAAAAATTGTTGGCACAATCGTTCTCAGGTAATGCGGTGAGAACCTGGAACTCGCTTCCTCCTTCGCTCCGTGCCATCACCTCCATCCAGATCTTCAAAGCGGACCTCAAATCTCTTTTATTCCAAAGACACTTTCAGAAGTAATTCCCTCCTTCTCAGACCCCGCCAGGAAGTTCTTTAGACATTGTAAATTTGTCACATATGTTTATATTTTTGCTTTTACATCCTGTGCTTGCTGCGTTTGAAATTGTGTTCCTTTTGCCTGCGTTGTTTTGATTCTATGGCCTGCTATTGTTCGCCAGGAAGTTCTTTAGTCATTGTAAAATTTGTCATATTTATTCTTACTTTTGCTTGTACAGTCTGTTCATGCTGTGCTTGAGATTGTGTGCCTTTTGCCTGCGTTGCTTCTACTCTATGGCATGCCTTTTTTGTTTGCTCTATTCCTGCAACAGTTCTCTCATGTAACGTAACTGGTTCTATTGTACAGTGCTCAGACACCTTCGGGTAAAGTCCGCGCTTTATAAAAATGCATTAAAAAATATAAATAAATAAATACCACAGGTGTTCACAATGGGTTAGTGACCTACACAATATTTTAAGGCTGGAGGATTATTATCCTCTTGGTAAGCCTGTTTTATGAGTATCACAGTGTTTACCATCAAATAGTTATTACTAGCAGTATCTTGTGTGCCCAGTACTACCACAATTTTCATAATTTTACTTTTTTTTTAGATTTCTACAATATTCATTTTTTCTTTACTATCATTATGAGTGCCCTGTGCACTGATTTGAGGGCTCACCTGCAATTTCACTCCTCAATTTCCCCAAGGCGGATACCTGTATACCGTGAGTAGACTTGGTTTTGTGACTGCCTGCACATTGACATCAGAGGCAAGCCAGTGGTTTGTTTCGCGTGCATTTGCACCCGTCCTACGCGCTGTGTCGGTACATTGTTCTGGGGACAAGTCATCTGAGGATGTTTGTCAGAGCTTCAGCACGGCATCTCTGAATTAATTGTCAATTTTGATCAAAAGAGTGTGTCTGCAGTTTTTTTGATAGTGGAAGCAACTCTCACATATACTTCTCGTGTTTATTTCGGGCTGAGGTTATTTGTATCTCTAACAATGTTTTTATGATAGCTCTAAATGAAATTCATCCACACACCAGCATTTAGCACAGAATATTAACTAGGCAAATCACATTGTATTTCAATCTGGACTTGGAGATGAATATGTGTTTGCTACATACTTATCACTCCCAACGCGTTTCAAGGAGCATAAGATCCGAATGAGTCGATATGTTTATTTCAAAAGGATGAATTGGTCTGTAGAACGGCAGGATGTAGCAGAGATTCTCCCGTTTCTATCCAATCGCATCACCCCATGTCATCCCTCTAGGCCAGGGGTACTCATAGTACGGCCCGCGGGCCAGGGGCGGCCCGGCAAGCCTTCCCTGGCGGCCCGCGGACCTTTCAGACATCATACCTGAGTTTTTGTTTTTTTATTAAAGGCCGTCTGCAACCAGAGTTCATTCGAATCAGAGACTCTGCTGCCTGTGGGGGCCGGGCGATTTCCGCCGTAGTCAGAGTGGGGCTGCAGGGGCGCTGAGAGGTGAAAATAGCCTCATTAACATGCTAATGGTCTTCTAAAGACCTGTGAAATGCTTTGATGCGGCTGTGTGAGCGTGCCTGGAAGCTGTCACAGCCCGGGAGGGGAGGGCACACAGGCAGGGTCACCCTTTTGACCATGTCAGAGGAGTGGAGCACTGCGCAGTTCTTGACGCCTTTGGCCCTGTCAGTGCTCAGATTACCTAATCGGACAGAATCCCTCAGCGAATTAAACACGCACGATTGAGACATGCAGTGATCTGCAGGTCACAAATTCGAATCCTCGCAAGGCTGGCTGGGACTTGTAGCCTTCTGGTGTCGTTCAATGCAGTTCTGTGACTTAAGGAAATAGAAACATCTTTTAATCACAGCACTTACAAAGAATAGATGTGTGGCTTGATGTGCTGTATACAGGTCTTTCAAAGACCATTTGCATGTTAATGAGGCTATTTTCACCTCTCAGGCCCCTGCAGCCCCACTCTGACTACGGCGGAAATCGCCCGCCCCCCACAGGCAGCAGTGTCTCTGAGTCGAGCTCTGGTTGCAGAAAGCCTTTAAAAAAAAAGGGAGGGAGACAGAGGGAGGGAGGGAAAGCGAGGGAGAGAGGGAGAGCGAGGGGGGAGGGAGAGCGAGGGAGGGAAGGAGAGCGAGGGAGGGAAGGAGAGCGAGGGAGGGAGGGAGAGGGAGGGAGGGAAGGAGAGCGAGGGAGGGGAGCGAGGGAGGGAAGGAGAGCGAGGGAGGGAGGGAGAGGGAGGGAAGGAGAGCGAGGGAGGGAAGGAGAGGGAGGGAGGGAGGGAAGGAGAGCAAGGGAGGGGAGCAAGGGAGGGAAGGAGAGCGAGGGAGGGAAGGAGAGGGAGGGAGAGGGAGGGAGGGAAGGAGAGGGAGAGGGAGGGAGGGAAGGAGAGCGAGGGAGGGAAGGAGAGCGAGGGAGGGAGGGAAGGAGAGGGAGGGAGGGAGAGCGAGGGAGGGAAGGAGAGCGAGGGAGGGAGGGAAAGGAAGGCAGACAGAGGGAGGGAAAGGGAGGGAGGTAAAGAGAGGGCGAGAGAGAGCGAGGGAGGGGGAGGGAGCGGGAGGGAGGGAGACAGAGAGAGGGAGGGAGACAGAGGGAGGGAGACATAGGGAGGGAGACATAGGGAGGGAGTGAGAGAGTAAGAGTGAGTGAGACAGAGGGAGAGATGGAGAGATGGAGACAGAGGGAGAGGTGGAGAGATGGAGACAGAGGGAGAGGTGGAGAGATGGAGACAGAGGGAGAGATGGAGAGATGGAGACAGAGGGAGAGAGGGAGACAGAGGGAGGGAGTGAAAGAGTAAGAGTGAGTGAGACAGAGGGAGAGATGGAGAGATGGAGACAGAGGGAGAGATGGAGACAGAGGGAGTGAGAGAGTGAGAGGGAGTGAGAGAGTGAGGGAGTGAGAGAGTGAGAGGGAGACAGAGAGTGAGAGGGAGACAGAGAGTGAGAGGGAGACAGAGAGTCAGAGGGAGACAGAGAGTCAGAGGGAGACAGAGAGTCAGAGGGCGAGGGAGAGGGAGAGGGAGAGGGAGAGAGAGAGGGAGAGAGAGAGAGAGATGTGTGTGTGCCGGGTCTGGTGGCTCAGTGGACGAAGGCATCCGCTGCAGGGACCTATGATCAACCTCATGGTCACAGTTTTTTTGTTGTTCTAGCCCCGCCCCTTCCCCACTGACCCCGCCCCCACCGGTGCGGCCCTTGGACACAAACCACACTGTAAATTTGGCCCCCGAGAGAAAGTTTGTGAGTACCCATGCTCTAGGCAATGCGTGCATGTTTACGTACGTTCTTGAGTATGAGTCATAAATGATGGTTAAAGCTAACTCCAAGCAGGGAAGTGTATTAGCTAGAAGCTGCCCATGTTTCATGTACACGCACTACATACTGCTTCAGTGCACTGTAGAACTGGATGCAGAGGGCACCTGGGAAATATGTCCAAAGCATTGGGGTGTTTTTTACTTCATTTCAATATTTGCACGATCCAGTGGGTATGGCGTTGCAAAAAGGTATGTGCATCCTTTTTGCGCTTTCTAATTCACTTTGTTGCGGTTTTTTTTTGCACGAGAAAATTCTTCCAAGTAGGAATTGGAGCACAATTTGTGTATAAACCATGAGCCTGATTCAAAAAAGAATTTTTGAGAATGGGAAGTAGTACTACAGGAGTACTCTTTACATAGTCTTACGTACTTTTGTGAATTGACCCTGAAACATATAGCTCCTGATTAGTGAATAAGTGCAAGAAAACACAGTTGTTTCCAGTTGTACTGATGTAATATGAATATTTCCATACTACATACATTCTGTGAGACCTAATTCTCAAAAGCACGTGACATAAGATAACATAAACGAATACTACAGGCGTACTCATTTAAATATACCAAAATGCCATTGTGGACAGGCGCCCAAGACGGGTGTTCAGAGTAAACGGCAGAGTTTAACCTGATTTTACATTTACTGCAGCACAAGGAATGAAGCTGAAAAAGTTTCAAAGCCGAACGTTTAAAAATGAACTGGTGAGTAAAACTGTCCTTTCTACCAATAGCTAGCAAGTAAAAAGGCTGTATTTAATTTCATGGCTGTTTGTGCAAAGCATTTATTTTCAGTTAGATGGAGTTATCAACAACAAAAACATTATCAGTCCAAACAATTAAAGCTGAGGTTCATATATTGTTTGAGATTTGCTGATAACCTTTTGAATAGCATGTCTAAGTTGATCAACTAGGAAAACAGTTTAGAGAAAACATACAAATAATCATGCACCTACTGCATGTTCACAAACAAAATAAAGTTTTCCCAAAATCAAAAACCGACACACCATGACGCTCATTTAGACTTTAAGACAAGGTGAAAAAGAAGAGTGCAAGTGCTGGGCTGGCCATTTATCCCTACAGGTATTTCCCCAGTGGGCAGTATCCATGTGATTCTATTTTTTGAAGGTGCAAGACACTTGTGGCACTTTTCCCATTCCTGGCGTTAATTACATCAGGCACTGGCGGGGTATCCGAATTTTTAAAAGGGGTGAGAAAGAGCAAAATAAAAGAGGGATGAAAGAGAGAAGGGAGAGACTGAATGGATGAAAAGAGAGCGAAATGTATTTAACAAAGGAAGCAGGCTGGTTTCAACATTTTTGCCAGAGCTGCATTTAATTTCCTTTCCAACCTGGTTATGTTAGGTGTGCTGTCAGTGGTTTACACCAAACTTAACACTTTTCTCTATGGTATTACTGAATCACAAATGTGTACAGTGAGGGTTAAGCTGCCACACTCGCGTTATTTACTGCTGAATATTGCCAAATAAGAGTTTGGCAGACAACTTTCCGTCTCGAGTCCCTACAAACGAGTATCACAGTGTTCAGGGGGTTTCTAACTTAGAGGCATCATAACGCCAGATTATACCATTGGACAATGGGATCCTCAGCTTAAACTAAGCATGAATACTGTTGCAAGAATAAACCATCAGTTTGGTAAATTTAACTTTTTTTACGATGGTCAAAATCTAAGTAAAGTTTCCTATTAGTGAGTGAACAATCCAGCACTTAGTGAGATCTGGTTCAGAAGGATCTTGATGTCCCACTTTCATAGTCTACATTCATATTGAAAAATGAGATTAAGTAAAGTGAATGTTTGCCTTTGTGCTTGAGAGGAGGTTTTTGTCCTCATTGAGCTTTACTTAATAGCTCAAAAATGACTGCCCAACTCCCCAACCTCAATTTCCCCCAAAGCAGGCCTTGCACGGTTGGCAACAGGGCACTTAGAACCAGAAACAAATGCAAGACTGGGCTTGTCCTCCCTCACTGGGGAAGTGGAAACATGATTCGCTTACTGGGCACGTGAAGACATGATTATAGTAGTCATATTTCAAAGGCTGCCAATAGGGTATCATACTTATCCTACACCTCTCATATATTTTCGTAGTGCCAGAACAGAGGCAAGCTCAACAGGATGTTCTTTCCACACAGATTCTTCCAAACCTGTTCCCTAGGCAGTTATTTTGCTAACCACAAGTTGAGAGTAACAATAAGAATCGTATTCATCAAGTCATGTATGTCATTACTTAAAGGATGCAGCATTTAGCTGCTGTTGGACTTGGCCCTTTTTGCAAGTTCATCCCTAAACTTTATGCCTTTCTCTGAACCTTTTTTTTGACATGGTGTTCGTGGTTTTAGGACTCTGGGCACTTTAGCACTGCTGTTCAGTGTAAAGTGCATGTGCTCTCTGTGTTAAATATGTTAAGATTGGTCTACACCTGTTTGGCCTATGTAATTTACCTGTCTGTCCCTTGTAAAGTGGTATCTCATATACCCAGGGCTGGTAAATTCAATGCTACTGGTGGGCTTGCAGCGCTGAATGCGCCACCCACCAAAGTAGCCTTGCAAACCTATCTCAGGCATCTGCCATTGCAGGGCCTGTGCGCCCAGTGTTACTGCTGTTGTGACGTGGCAACTAAAGTGTGTGCCATGTCTGTGACCCCCCTTTATGTTTTGTTTATGTTTTTGTTATATAACAAACAGATTCTTCAAGTATTTTCCTTACAGAGGATATGGTAGTTGTACACAGTCCATCAATAACTATCATATGCAGTTATAGAACAATTGCACCATCAACAATAGTATTGAACTTCAACATTTGAGTCTTGATCCAATACAGGAGGTGTACATATATTTCCTCTATAGTCATTCCATTTGCCCCACATTCTTCCCCATTTCTTTGGGCACCCTGTATGAATGTATGTAGCTTTCTCAGCCGCCATGACCATGTCCATATCCCTGCTCCACTCGGTCAAGCTTGGGGCTTGTTCCGCCCCCCCATTTGGGTGCTAGATTCTGCTTAGCAATCATCATTCCTGTCATTGTCCACTGACGGTCAGCATGGTTAAGATCTGTTGGCTCCCAGATGTTCAATAAGCAACACCTAGGATCAAGTGGAACTTGGTTCTCGCTGATCTCTGTAATAGTTTCCATTATTGCCTTCCAGTATATTGTAATCAGCGTGCATTTCCACAGAGTATGATAAAAATGAACCCGGTTTGACACTGGCGCAGACAGTGCTGGTCAGTAGTCCTTTCTATTTTGTGCAATGTCATTTGTGTGTAAGATGTCCTATGTAGTATTTTTAGCTGTACCAACCGCAGTCTAGACAATACTGCTACCTCACTTGGCGATGCAATCACGTCCTGCCAGTCAGTGTCGTCCATGTCTCCAATCTCTGTCTGCCTGACGGCCTGGAGTCGTACAAGGGGGTCCGTTTTATTAATAATAATATTCCTATAGGTAAGAGACGTTGATTTCTTATCTAAGTAGTCAGTTAATAGTCAGTCCTGTAAATGGGATGATTCAGGGTGTGTCGCTGCTGCCGGAAGGGCTGCGTTTATCGCATGTTTAATCTACATATATCGAAACTGTTCACCAGGAGACATTTCGTAGTGTTCCTGCAGATGGGTAAAGTCGACAACTTTTCCATCTTTCCACAGGTCCCCCAGCCGGGAGATCCCTATCAAGTCCCATTTTTGGGATCCTTTTCTCTTTCCCAGAGTGCTCAGTCTACCTATGTCCCACAGTGGAGTGTGTTGCGTTAGCTTGTCCGCCCATCCCAGCTGCCGTGTGACCGTATGCCAAACATGAATCGTATGCCCCATTGGTCCTATGAGGTCAGGTGCTTTCCGTTTGCCATAGACTGCCCTATTGACCTCCCAGTCACCAGAGGCACCCTATCTAGGCAGTATGCAGAGTCAGTGTCAGGTGTGTGAAGCCACTGGTTGATGACTATCAGTTGTGAGGCCCAGTAGTATGCCCGGACGTCAGGTAAAGCTATTCCCCCATCGTACCAGCTTCTAACCAATTTACACACAGCCACTCTTGCCGGTTTGCTATCCCAAAGGCGAACATTAACCTCAGAGTTTATTGCCTTAAAGTACAAATCGGGTCCCGGCTTGGCATGTTGTGCAGGACATATAAAAATCTGGGTAAGGCCATCATTTAAAAAAGTGCCGCACTGCCCTGTAGGGTGAGTGGCAACGTTCTCCAGTGCTTGATATCATGTTTCAGCCTGTGCTATGGTGCTTGCAGATTAAATGCTTGGAATTTGTCTGGGTCAGACGTTACATAGATCCAGAGGTATTTAAAATGATCTGTTACCATCTGGACCGTACAACCCCTAGGCAGTGTTGGAGGCAATCAGTACAGAATATATAGCACGGACTTGTCCAAATTGATTGTGTACCCCAACCCAAACACCTAACAGATGTTAAGCAATGATTAAAGGGATCTTGTGGGTGAGGCTACATATATAAGAACGTCATCAGCATAAAGGGAGATATGCTCTTCCCATCCCTCCCTCCATTTTAGACGCCGGATTAATGGGTCCCATCTAATTCAGGCTGCCAACGGCTCCAGGGCCAGTGCAAACAGCAGGGGCAACAGCAGGCAGCCTTGCCACGTACCTCGCCCCAGAGCAATCTCCCGCGATAGATGTCCATTGGCAACTACATGCGCAATAGGGTTGGTATACAGTAGGCGTATACAGGAACCAAATTACCGTCCAAACCCTAAGTGTTGGAGGACCGCAAACAGAAATGCCCATTCCACTGAGTCTAAGGCCATTTTTGCGTCCAGTGATAGGACCGCTGCGACCTCCCGTAACGTATGCTTTAGTCCCAGGACATTGTGTAGACGTCTGAGATTCAAAGCAGTATTCCTGCCAGGCATAAATCCTGATTGGTCCGGGTGGACCAATTTAGAGAGATAAGTTGTCAGTATGAGCGCTAACGTTTGGGCCAGAATCTTGGCCTCCGTGTTAATCAATGAGACCAGTGAGATTTGCACTCCACAGCGGGTTTGCCAGGTTTAAGGATGGGCACTATGGTAGCCAACCGTTGATCTCTTGGGAGCTCGCCATGGGCCCTGCTTGCATCACACATTTTTAACATATATGGGGCCACCTTATCTACCGTACATTTATAGAATTCTATTGGGATGCCATTGGGGCCATTGAATTTACCCGATTGTATCTTGTAGACGGCCCCCTTGAGCTCATCTACTGTAATATCTGCCTCTAGTCCCTCTGCCTCCTCTGGTGTAAGCATCGGCATATGTATGTCTCTAAGGAATGCAAGCGCTTCCTGGACTGTGGTGGTGTTTGTGGATGTGTACACTTGTTCATAGTGTACTGTCAGCACAGTCACTATCTCCTGAGGGTCAGATGTTAACTCGCTGGTCTCCGACCTGAGCTGTGCTATCCACCTATTTGCTTGTTCCCTCCGAACCAACCAGGTGAAAAGTTTGCTGACTTTGTCCCCGGACTGGTAGACCCTATGCTGAACTGTCGTTATGTGGGTTCTGGCTTCTGCCCAAAGATGTTCCTTATATTCCTGTTGTTTTATGCGCAGGGCATGGGCGTTGGTGTCTGAGGGGTCCCTAGCATGTTGAGACTCCAAATGATGCACCTCCCGCTCCACGGATTCAATCTGCTTCTTCCTATCTTTTTCATGACCTTCAATGAGGGAAATGGACTTTCCACGTTTGATTGCTTTGTACGCCTCCCATAAGGTTAACGAAGAAGAGATTTAGGCCTCATTTTCTTGGAAGTAATGCATTGTGATAGTTAGTAGACCTTTCTTAATCTTAGGATTCAGCAGGAAACTTGGATATATAAGGTACATACGACACTGGGTGGGCCCGTGTGATCGAAACTTCTGCCAGTACCAGGAAGTGGTCAGAAATCCCCCTGGGCAGATGCAAGACCACCCCAAACCCTCCCACATTGTCCGCCGCTGCAAGAATGTAGGGCTAGATGTAGGTAAATTAGATTTACAGATTCATAAATACCGAATTTTACCGATTCGGTATTCATGAATCGGTAAATCTAATGTAGGTATTTATTCGGTAAAAAATACCGAATCGGTAGGATTCGGTATTTACTGATTCGGTAATTACCAAATCGGTATTTGTCATTGATTCCTATGGGTCTTGAAGCCCATAGGATTCAATGGCAAATACTGATTCGGTAATTACCGAATCGGTAAAATTACCGAATTGCCAAGGGGGACAGGGTGTCACTTTGACACCCTGTTGCACCCCTGTTTCTGGCTTGTGTGCCATGTGGCACACATACATGCCCTAAGGGCATGTATGTGTGTCACATGGCACACAAGCCAGAAACACATACATGCCCTAAGGGCATGTATGTGTGTCACATGGCACAGGTGTACATGCACAGATGTGCATGTACACAGGTATTCGTTATTTACCACCAAATAGTATTTGGTGGTAAATAACGAATCAGCAAGGGCCTGGGGCACTGTTTAAAGTGCCACCTACATCTGTATTTACAGATTCGGTAAATTTACTGATTCAGTATTTTACAGAATCGTTAAATTTACCAAATCTGTAAATATACCGATTCTGTAAATATAATGCCCCCTACATGTCAAACACCAAATACCGATCGGTAACGGCAGAGATCGGCCGTTACCGACAGGTATATGGTGTCCTACATCTGGCCCGTAGTCTATATGTGAAAGACTATTGTGAGCACCAGAGTGAAAAGTATATTGTCTCTGATGTGGATTTTGAAATCGCCAAACATCCAGTAAACCATGGGCTTCTAAGAAGTCACAGGAGAGTAGAAACCAAATTTCGGTTGGTAAGAGGGAAATGTAACCAGTGGTTAGACTCTAAGAAGGTTGGGTTTATAAGTAGAGATGGGGGAATCCCTCCTTTTGGATATAGTGCCCTCACTTACCCTTGCAAGTATCTTTTCCCCTTTTTGTTCTTGAACACCTATTTCTTGTGCACCCGCACACTACACTATACTCAGAGTAGTTGTACGGAAGCACTCCCACCACTAAATATGGACATATCTGAGTTTTGATGAAGACACCGTGGCAGAGATTCTCCGAGCATCCTCACTATTGGCTGAAGATGGCAGTGCAGCAACAGGGAGCAAAGTAGATGACTGGAAGATGTTGCAGTCATTGAGGAGGCTACAGATCAAGACAGCCCTTCATGGGATAATCATGACGGAATACCTAAGGGCCAACATAGCACCCAATGGCCTCCTAGTTATGCTCTCACCAAGAATCTTTTTAGAAGACCTGACCTTCCGCATGGAATGGTCAAAGATCGCATGGAATTGCACACAGGATTGGCTCGTGCTAATCATTTTCCCGGCCAAACGCCTATTGGATTAACTCTTTATACAAATAAGGCTATCTGAAAACGGTCTGAAGGCTGGGATCTCAATCGCGGCATATAAATCACGACTTGCCAAAATTAACGAAGAATTAAATGAGCACAAGGAATTACTCACAAAACAGAAAATAACCAAACTTCAGAAGGAAGTCAAACACTTCAACAAAGAGAAAGTATACCCATACACTAAGGAAGACTATGTGATCGAGAACTGAAGGGCTGAGGAGTGTAGGGTGGATAGGATATAGACAGTCACTAAAAGTGATGCGGTGACTGTGTGGAGGGATGCTCACGGAGTCCTGGCGGCCTGAAGAGTGCGGCCAGACCCGGAACGCCATAAGGGGAACTGCGACTATGGAGGTGAGGGGTTAGACAGAACCACAAGGCTGGAGGAGCTGCACCACCATCAGGCTCCGACCAAGAAGAGGATACTTGACTCTTCATGAGATGAGGGAGTGATTGCGTCCTCTGCCAGCTTAGCGCCTAGAAGTACGGTGGGGATGCCGGCAGTGCGATTGGAACTGGTGCCCAGACCTAGGGAAACCCGACAGGCCGCTGGTGGAATTTTCATCCTCACGGGTCTGTCGGCGGTGACTACCGGGTCTGGATTTAGCGGGGTCGTCAGACTCGCCGTGCTGCGTTCCGACCATGGCAACTGGCTAGGGCTCTAAAGTGATGGCCCATAACAAGTTAGTCAAATTTGCTTGGAACAAAGCAGGGAAAGAACAGGAGCAGGTCTCGACAGAGGTTCTTGATAAACAGATCAACCCTCAGCAACAGCCGGATCTCACACTTCAGGACATTAAGGAGGCCATAACTCGGGTGGGCACCTCCCTGGTAGCCCGAATAGACTCAGTGAATATAGAGGGCTCCCTCCTCTGCGCGGACTTTTGTAAAATGGACGACAAGGTTAAAGATCTCCGGGAGGTCACCACTACACTACAACATGATACATCCCAACACCAGAAACAGGTCACCCAACTTCAGGTTCAACAAAATATGATGGTAAGACAACTCGATGAGTATGAGGGGAGGGCTCGAAGGAATAATATCCGTATACTGGGTGTACCGGAACGGGCAGAGGGGCTCGCAGCGGACCAATATGTGGAAGACCTGATACTGAAACATCTGCAGCCTAAGGGGCTATCGAGCTATTTTTCCATCGAGAGGGCCCACCGAGTACGAGGGGGACACTCGAAGTCAGGGCCCCCCCCATGTCCACTCATCACCCGAGTTTTCAACTATAGAGACAGGGACACAATCTTGCAAACAGCACAGACTAATCCTCTACTCAAACTGGATAATAATTTTTCCCTGATTTCATAGCCAAGGTCAAGGCCCAAAAATGCAGTTTTTTGACAGTGAAAAAGGAGCTCAGAGATCGTGAAGTAAAATATGTCATGCTCTTTCCTGCGAAACTCCGGGTTGAATCGGAGGGCAAAACATGGTACTTCTCTTCACCGGAGGATACTTGGAAATGACTGGAGGGCTGGCGCAGAGTAAGTGGCTGGCGCAGAGACCGGAATGGAAGAAACTGACCACATAGAGCCAACCATGGGACTGCGCCAGGCGGTGAATTATCCGAAGCAGCGATGGGAGAGAAACCACATGGCTGAGGGGGGTATATCTTGGGACAAAGACTTCTCTGCAGTGTTCACAGATAAGTGGTTGGACGCGTTGCGGGTGAACGGAATTATTCTGACAAATTTCCTGGTCCGAGGGACGTTTGCAGGCTCTCCTTTTGAGATTGCGGCGACCACATATTTTGAGTACTGGGTCATAGACATGGACCTTTGAGATGCTTGACTACAAGCCTCAGATAGTTTTCTGGAGAAAAGCTAAATGTGTTTATACGAAGGTGGGAGGGCTGGCAGCCCACACCTTTGAATAAATTGGGAGGGGAGAGAGGCCCTCTGCCTTTTTGGGGAGTGGGTAGTTTTAAATCCAGAGGCAGAGATACAGGGAGGAGAGTGGGATGGGAGTTTGGGTGTAGGATTTGGGTTTTTAGGTTTGTTGAATTTGCAAGTCACAGATCAGATGGTGTCATGTCCCTGATCCCTTGTTGCCACTAACTGTAGAGGGGAGACACCCACAAGCCGTATTGGGGCACACAAGAGTCTAGATACTGGGGGAAGTTATTGCCACAATAAACACATGCTGGGTGTTGACGCTGAATCTTGGGGTGTCCCTGAGTGTTTCAATCCATCTGTCTTCCTTCCTTCAGGGGTTATCACACGCTTGGGGTCTGATGTTTCTTTTGTTATTATTGATATGACGGTTGAGTATCTGCAAACACTACGACACAGTCACTATAGGAGTGTATTTGCACTTGGCCTCCAATATCTGTTCTGCAGTAGAGACCAACACTCACTATGACCTTGACTGACCCAATGACGCAACACACTTCCACACCAACACTGTTGCTCCTCTCCTGGAACATCAATGGTCTGCGGGACAAGATTAAGCGAGGATAAGTGTTGCGATATTTGAAACGCAGAGCCCCAGCAGTCACAATGTTGCAGGAAACGCATTTAGTAGGTTGCACATGCAATGCACTGGACCAATGGGGGTAGTACATTCGGAATTTACGACGGGGTCTCGCGGGGTGGGAATCCTAATTAGAAAGCAATTCCCTCTCATAATTGATCATACTTATAAAGATGACAAGGGCAGATTTGCCGTGACTTCGATACAATGGGAGGTATCTGGGTTTAATCCATCACCGTTCTTTAGCCCACTCTGCCACCCCGGTCCTCGGAAGCTTGTTTCCGGTCCAGGGAAGGCATGGCTTGGCAGTTTGGGCTGGACTGTTCCCATGAGGCACAGGGTCAGACTGATTTGCATATAGCCATGTCTGAACTGGGGTGGCAGAGTGGGCTAAAGAACGGTGATGGATTCAACCCAGATCTTTTGACTGGGTGTGAGTGTTTGATTTGTTCGGATGCTCGGTCCATCACCACCCCCTTTTGTACCACTTTTGGCCGCCATAAGTGTGGCAGGGTATGCTCAGACGTGAGTCCCTTGCTCACTTTGCCACTGGATTCAAGCAGGCCTGGCGGAAGATGGCTGGAATGCCAGAAACCGGTCCCCGGAAGCTTGTTTCCGGTCCAGGGAAGGCATGGCTTGGCAGTTTGGGCTGGACTGTTCCCATGAGGCACAGGGTCAGACTGATTTGCATATAGCCATGTCTGAACTGGGGTGGCAGAGTGGGCTAAAGAACGGTGATGGATTCAACCCAGATCTTTTGACTGGGTGTGAGTGTTTGATTGGTTCAGATGCTCCGTCCATCACCACCTCCTTTTGTATCATATTGCACCATAGCCTAACCAGCACAGCCCTTAGAGCCAATAGTTTTCCTAAAGTTATTCATATTTTTTTGCCAACGTCCCCTACCTTAATTTTCCAAAATGCTGCTCACTTTGGACTGTCATATGCAAATCTGTACTGACCATGGTCCACGTAGGGATCATGTGTCCCAGACTGCCAAGTGCAACACCCTGCAGAAGGGACCACAGACAATCCCATTTTCGCCCTACTTGAGGCTTTTCAGCAAGGTGTAGCCTGAGTGGTATGGCATAGTGATTACGGGACCCACATCACACTAAGGGCACCACTGCAATAACAACAAGGTGACAGAGAGCATGCTTGAATTAAAGTGAGCCACTAGCAATTGCTTTAAGCAGAATTCCAGTCCATTGTTTTTCTTCCACTATGCCACTCTAGGTAAAGGCCTGCCTAATGCAAATCTATACAAAAAGGTCTAGGGTTACTTGTGTTCCAGTTTCAGGAGGACTTAACCCGGCAAATTGGGCTAGACTTTTCCTTGTGGAGCAGGATCAAGATTGGCTTCCACATGACTGGGTCCAAACTGAGGTGACATGGTGAGCATAATACCGATGTACTGGAATGCATATCCAAGTAATTACCAATGGCTGACATTAATTTAAGCATTCTATCCAACACTTTTTTGTATACTTCACTGCTCATTACAATGATGGAAACTACTCTCCCAAGGGTTCCTGACAACATCTTCTTTGTGCTAACACCCTATACAGTGTTGTTCAACCACTGTTGCTGAGGGAATCTTGGCTAGTTTTATTTCCACTCTCTGGTCTGAGGTTGTAGTCAGAAACAGTAGGATAAGGAGTTGGAAATACCTTGGGGGTCGTGCTTTTTCTCAGAGGGGCAATGGGAGTGTGCCCTTTTTAAGATCAGATACAAAAGGCCATGTTGTGAGTTACAACCGACACCCATGGGGTAGGATGCCATCTTACCCATGGTGTTGGAAGGGGCCCCCAAGGCAATGCACACAGTCAGCCATGAGACACTAAACACCATTACACACATCATACAGACAGTCAACCCTAAGTTTTATAGATGGGGTGATCTGAGCACCTGCCCTTCCAAACGAGAATGCCAGGTGTGGCAGCAGTGTATCTCCACACTAGAAAGTGTGTTCCTGTGATGGGGAGGTGCTATGATGTATGTGTGATACAGTCTTACGTTGAGTGGACAACAGAACCATTTTCCATGCAGCATCCTCTGTAGTGCTGTGGTGATTGTCTTTCAAGCACTCCTCAATAAATCATAGCTCCTGGAGGAGCCAGGGCCACCAAGATTCCTATGAAGTGTTGATGATTAATAAGTCTTGCAATCCAATTCTGATTCTGCATTCTTCATCAATGCAGAGGCGGAGATATCATCTATCAAGAGTTTCATAATGTATGCCCACCTGAGGCTACAGGAGAGGCAGGAGGAAGGTAGTTACAACCATCTTCTGCTTGTTTGGCAAGATAGCTTGGCAGTCCTTCAGACTTTTATTTTTATAGTCAAATTCAACTTATCAAAAAAGAAAAAGAATCCAGGCACTTGGCCCGAATGCCCCACCCCACAAAATCAAATGGATAAGTGGTTTCCATAGCAACAGAGGCCATTGGCCCACCCTAGTGTTCTCAAAGCCACTCAGGAAGGACCATATAAGTCTTTAAACTCCAGTCAGTCTGGAAACGACTGAACAAACTGGTACCTGTTTCACCACTTGAACATTACCAAACACCTCCTGCTGTGGCTAATGGGAGTCTGGGCTTGATACCTCTGCATCAAAAGTTCCCTAACTACACAGCAACCCTCAGTCCTGCCAGCATTCTGAACCCACTGCCGTAAGGAAGCTTCAATGTAGAATAGCCTGGTCTTCTTATACCATCAAAGCAACTTACAGGACAGCTAGTGCGTTGCTTGTTTAGAACTCTAAGCAGACAGGAGCAGCTTTCCTTTCACCCCATAAAACCTCACAGATACAACTGGGTCTTTGAGCAGCAAGGCTGATCATTCAGAAAGGACCAGGTTTTCAGAGTAAAGTTTCGGACCACCAACACTAAGTCAAGAGAATCATGTGGTGGTCAAGAGTTAATGGTGTGGTATCAGAAGTATTGCTTCTAGGGGAGAGGAAAACATGGCAGCCGGCTAGGTAGCGGGTCGCGAATGTCAGGAGCAGTGGCGGTGCCTGTTTGGGGTGATTTTCGGTAACTGACCGTACCGAGAGTAGATTTAAAGAAAAGAACGGTTTCACTTACCGAGCGTGTGGGCTCTGGTCGGAAGGGTTTGCTGCGGGTTTTTTGCGGGTTTGGCTGAGACGTTAAGGCTGTTTTGTTTCGCGGCGTTTGGCGGCGTATGGCAGTTGCTGGCGTGGAGACCTCCATGCAGTTGTGGGCGGAGGACGAGGAGGTGGAGTCGCGTCTGCCAGCGGGACCGCGGAGCGGGAGCTGGGGAAGGGCAGCACTGGAAATCGGCAGAGGACGCCGAATGATAGCAATGATTGGATCGAGAACGAGTGGAGGACGGGGGAGAGGAGAAGAACTTTTGGCAAAGACAGCGGAGGTAAAAGGCAGTGAGGGTTTTGTGTAGGGTGTTCAAACATTGACCCCAGCTAATATTGGCTTGGTACAGCCAGGGAGTAGGGCAGAAACTGAAAAGTTGGTGACAGGGTGCCCCAGATATTTATTAAGGAGTATAAGGTCGGACATTAATGAACCTGTGTTGGGTAAGCCAAAACCGCTACAAAAGAATTTCAGAAAGTGCTCCATCAAAGAAGCTAAAACCACTAGGACAAGAGAGTTAAGCTTAAAAAAAAAAGATACAAAAAAAGAAAAACAAAAGAAGCTTGAGCACCAGGTAGCTACGACCCATCACTCAATTCATATTTTAAGCCAGTTCCCAAAATACTAATTCTGAAACCACATTCTACACTGTTAGCTCAGGACCCTGACTCGGATAAAGGTGGAGAGTTAGTACAGTGTAAGCTAGGAGGCACAGAGGGGCAGGACTGGTCTACGCATTTAACCCCAAATTCTTTTAAGGTTCTGGCAATTGGGATGGAAGAAGAAGAGGGAGAAGTCATGCAAAGGACTGCAGATATGACTGACGTAGAGACCCCACAACAATTGAATACAACACCAGCAGTTGATGGGGCAGCAGGGGCAGTAGGAGGAGTAGGTGAGGAAGGGCTGGAAAGTGGGCTAGAGGTAGAGACAGTGAATGAGGGGATACCCTTGATGATAACAGAGAACGTGATAACAGGGAAAATGTTGACAACCCAGGAAGATTTGGAGAAAATGCAGATAGCCCTTCAGCAGAACAATTCAGATCCCTCAGATATTTCGGTAGTGGCGCTTTTAAGAAAGCTGGAAAGAGATATACATTTGGGCTTTGAAACTTCTAATAAAAATCAGTAGCGTATAAGTGCCACATGTAGTTTATTGGAGGCTAAATTTGATAAATTAAGCACACGTACAGAAGCGCTGGAGACAGAAATGAAAGTAATGCAGGGGAGAATTTGGGATAATCATAAAGAAATTGAGACTATAAAATTTAAAGAGCGAGAGACTGACGAGAGAGTTGAGAGATTGGAAAATATGCAAAGACGTAATAATCTGAAGATCTTAAAATTACCAGAATGAAAGGAGAGGTCAGACATAAAAAGTTATGTAATACAATTGTTAAAAACTGAGCTACAGTTAGAAGAAACAGAAGAAACACAGTTACGAGACATCCAGAGGGTTCACCGAGATCCCTTCCGGCTGAATCCAAATCGCTCTAAACCAAGAAAGATACTAATTAATTTCTTAACGTACAACTTAAAAGAGAAGATTTTGACATCTGCCCTTAAGAAAAAGAATCTAATGGTGGACGGAACTGCAGTAGATATTAGGTCAGACTTATCACCTGCCACAGCAAGTAGACAATGGGAATTAGGAAAGCGAATGGCGCCACTTAGAGCTCTGGGTGCGACAGTCCAATTGAAATTTCCTGCTTTCCTAAAAGTAATGTGGCAGAATAAAATGTATACGTTCCGTGGAGTTGAAGAGGTGGATGCCTTTTTAGACCAATGTCAAGGAGAATAGCACTCATGTTAGGGTAAAGTGAGCGAGCTAAAATAATGGTCAGATTACTGTTTAACACCCATAAATCAATGAATAAATGAGTAAGGAAAGGAGATGCACCGCTACTGCAGCATCCACCGGCCTAGGCCATGGGAGTTTTGGTTGGGTTTTCCAGGAAGGGAGAAGGGGGGGTGTGGGAGTAAGGGGTTCTCGGGGTAGGGGTAGGGGGGATGCAATGGGGGGGAGTGGGAGTAAAGAAAAAAAATCCTCAGGAGCATCTTTGCCACCAAAAAACGGGAAATGTGGGCTAGTTCTTATGAGTGGGGCTAAGATTAAGGAACTAAGGTTCCTTACATGGAATGTTAACGGTTTACGGGTAAAGTCTAGGAGGCAGTTAATACTGAAATATCTAGAAGACTCCTCTGCACACATGATTATCTTACAAGAGACACGTCTAACTGAAAAAGAAAGTAAGGGGATTTTTTCTGCTCAAAAATGGATAGCTAGTGTTTTTTTTACACCCCAAGAGATAGTTACGAAGGGGGTGGCAATTTTGATTAGGAAAGGGGTTGATATTATTATGGAAGACAAGATAGCTGATAAAAGAGGTAGATGGGTGATTGTTAAGATAAGAGTGGCAGGGGAAGTATTGGTAGTATTTGGGTATTATGGACCGAATGTGGATGATCCAATAATTTTGGATAATCTATCGGCAGAATTACTAGATTTTTCAGGAAAAATAATTATGGCTGGAGATTTCAATAGAGTTCTAGATTGTAAATTAGATAGGACAGGAAATAGTAGAGCTGTTGTAAATGGTTAGATGTCGTCTTGGTTAAAGTTGATCATGGCACAACAAGGGTTATGTGACATTTGGAGATTGAAAGCAGGCCAACAGTTAGGATTTACCTTTCATAATAAAAAATATATTCATAGCTCACGAATAGACTTCTTTTTAATTGATATTAGGTTGAAAGATCGAGTTGATCATGGCACAACAAGGGTTATGTGACATTTGGAGATTGAAAGCAGGCCAACAGTTAGGATTTACCTTTCATAATAAAAAATATATTCATAGCTCACGAATAGACTTCTTTTTAATTGATATTAGGTTGAAAGATCGGGTAACGAAAGTGACACATCTAGGAGTACATATATCCGACCATTCAGCCGTTGGATTACATTTGGAGTTAGGTATAGAGAGTTTGAATTCAATTTGGAGGCTGGATCGTACAATCCTCTTAGACGGAGACTATCTAGAAATCTTAAGAGATGAGGTACAAGTCTTTTTAGACAAAAATGAAGGATCAGCTAAACAACATATAGTATGGGACACATGTAAGGCATTCTTGAGAGGGAGATTGGGAGCCCCGGGTGGTAAAAAGAGGAGATTATATCATAGAAATGTTTTAGATTTGGAGAAAGAAATTCGATCTTGGGAAGGTTGTGGAACTAGACTAGGGGAGAATGCTACGGAAGAGGAAGTTAAAAACATGCTCCTGGATTTAAAAATAGAACTTACAGCAGTATTGTCACAAAGAGTTAAAGAAAGATGGGAAGCTAGTCAGTTGGCCCACTTTTCATACGGGGAAGGGTGTGGAAAACTGTTAGCGTGGAAAGCGAAAAAAGATTTAATACGTAATCAAATAAAAGAAATTAAAAAGATGGATTCAGGAGAAACTACAGATAGCAAGAAAATTGCAGAAGCTTTCCATGACTACTTTGTAAAAGTTTATACGGAAGATCTTTGTCCAAGACAAATTGAAATGGATAACTGGCTACAACATTTGGAACCTCTATCTGGGGATTGGAAGGGAGCACTAAATAGGGAAATTTCGCAAGCTGAAGTGGTTAAGGTGAAAAAAGATAGTAAAAGAGGGAAGGCACCCAGCCCGGATGGCCTTCCGGCTGAAGTATACAAAGTTCTAGTGGATTTGATCGCTCCCATATTGTGTCAATTGTTTAACCAAATTTTTAGAGGGGAAATAAGTATACCTAGTACTTGGAATGAGGCAACAATTTCCCTAATACCTAAACCAGGAAAATCACCTAGTAATTTAGACGCATATAGACCTATATCACTTTTAAACTGTGATTATAAGTTTTTTTCAAAACTTTTAGCAGATAGACTTAGTAAGGTTATTCATAAACTGATTCATGAGGACCAAAAAGGTTTTGTTAAAGGGAGATATCTGAAAGAACTAACTTTTACTCTGATTGGAATATTAGATATGGCTTCAACGCATGAGCTTTCCTTGGCGGTGATTGCTTTAGACGCAGCCAAGGCTTTTGATCGAGTTAACTTTGTTTATTTAAAAACACTCTTGCAGCACCTTAATTTAGGATTTTTTTTTACTGAATCTCTTTTTTCTCTGCACTGTTCCCCTACATCACGTGTCCTAGTTAACGGAATACTTACTCAGCCTATTAAAGTAATGCGTGGAACTAGACAAGGGTGTCCTTTATCACCCTTGTTATTTAATTTGTACATAGAGCCACTAGCTTGCAGAATTAAAACTTCAGAGGAGATACCCCCTTTTGCAGTTGGTGATTGGTCAAAAAAACTGGGCTTGTATGCGGATGATATTATTATTTACTTTTCCAATTTACATCATTCTCTGGAAAATTTGGTGAAAATACCTAAGGAATTTGGAACCGTTTCAGGCTACCAGATAAATCAGGATAAAACTGAGATAATGGCTTGGAATCTAAATACGGAAAGGTTAATCATTAAATCAGAAATGAGATATCTGGGGGTTAGGATAACTCAAAATATTGCAGATCTTGCTAGAGTCAACTTTTTTAAGATTAAAAAAGAAGTTGTGGCTACTTTAAAAGGATGGATGAATTTTCCCTTGTCACTATATGGTTGGACTAATCTTGTGAAGATGGTGATTGTGCCAAAAGTTACATTTTTGTTTGAGACTATCCCGTTCGGATTTAGGAAAGAATGGTTGGCTACATTACAGAGCGAGATAGCGTCATTTATTTGGGCATCAAAAGGATCACGACTATCGTGGAAGAAACTAAGGAGGAGAATTAATAAAGGTGGACTGGCGGCTCCAGATTTGCGAATTTATGCATGGGGTTTTTGTTTAAAGAACTGTAGGATGTTGCTGGGTACACTAACTATATCAACGATTGGAGAAATATTTGGTGTGATGCTGAAAAGCTGCGGATATAATGATTTTGGTTTTTTATATAAGTTTGCAGACCCTAAATTTTTCAAAAAGGTGAGACTTAAGGTCCTCTGGGATTTGGCGGAGGTATGGTATAAGATAAGAAGACTATTAAAATTGCCTTATTTTAGTTATATGGCCCCAATTTGGGATTCTCCTGGAGCTCCACTTTGGACAAAGGATATTTTGGCTTTCCAGTTAAAAAAAGAGGACGCTTTGCAGAGATGGAAAGATTTGTTCCAAGAAGGTAAACTGGTGCCTTGGGGCCTTTGCCTGCAATTGTGGGGCCAGGTTTTTTTCGAGATACAAGTATTTGCAGATTCAAAGTTGGGCAAATGATCCAGAAATTATAATTGGGAGTCAAAATGATCTTGGGTCGAAGCTGGGGATAGGGATCTTTAAGAAGGAGGTGGCCACATGGTATTGGACGATATTGGAAATGGAAGATGGACCTTTCCTGCTTCCGGAGGTTCTGTGGAAGGAGTGCTTGCCGAAGATTGCGACAGTGAACCAATGGCAAGTAACAATGTCTATGCTTTACAGTATTGTTAAACCTGCACATTTAAGGCAAAATCTTTTGTTTACCATCCATAGGGCATATTGGTCCCCTCGTAGATTATCGAAATTCAAAACCGGCGGAGTTGTGGGGTGTCCGAAATGCAAGACCCCAAATGTGGATGATCTACACATGTTCGTTTTTTGCCAGAATATAAGGCAATTCTGGCTGGATGTGAGTAATTGCCTATCTCAAGTTCTGAACTGCGAATGAAGGTAAGCCCAGAATTAATAATAACGGGGAGATTTGATTTAGAAAACAAATGCATGAATGATAATGTAAAACTCACCTTTTATGCCATCTTACTGGCCCGTAGAGAAATATGTAAGTTGTGGGTCTCACCACTTTGCCCTAAATTAATGGACTGGATATTAGCAATGAGGTATATGGCTAAGCTTGATACTTCAGATCACACCAAGAGAAATTGGAGATTTTGGGTACCCTTCCTTTTATGTTTTGGTTGAATATTATTTGATATGACATCCAAAGATTAAGCCCCGCCTACCTCGCTGGTATTTATTATATGGAATTCCAGGTCGGTAATAGAGTAAGAGGTGGACACACCTGGTGAGTCAGATGGCCAAGAAGAATCGATTGACTGGGGGTCAGACTCAAAATAGGTGGAGTTTATGCCCCTTCACTCTAACCAGCTTATGAGATAAAAAGCCCAGAGGTGGATTAGTTAGAAGATATGGGTGGCGAGTTGGCTAATAAAAAAAAAGACAAAAAAACCCCCCAAAAAAACAGTTAATGGCTGCCACTGGTAGCAACTCTTCTCACTGCAGAGCACCAGCTTGATCCAAAAAATCCAACTTTGTGCTCTTAGCTGCAGCATCTTTACTGTATTTAGGTGCAGGAATTACAATGACTGCTGGCATCAGACTTTCACTCCAATGGATCCTCTCTAAATTATTTGATTTGTACCCTTTCTAGTTACAGGACATTGAAAGAGTCTTATAATCTTTTTTCACCACTATGTCCTATAGTCAGGAGTGGGTGATTTGCACACCTGCTGCCTTTCTTGGATGTAGCAGCTCTTTCTTAAGCTACCTCTCCAGAATTAAACCCTGATCCTCTGTTACCCATTGTTACCATGCTAGGCACAAAAAGTGCTATTGAAAGCTGAGT
This sequence comes from Lissotriton helveticus, assembly GCF_964261635.1. Classification (NCBI taxonomy): domain Eukaryota; kingdom Metazoa; phylum Chordata; class Amphibia; order Caudata; family Salamandridae; genus Lissotriton; species Lissotriton helveticus. The sequence goes on along the minus strand of NC_136063.1, from coordinate 353,298,632 downwards.
GGACAGATATCCGAATGTATCATCACTAATACTGGGACATGCGATTTGCCCGAGGTTATTGATGGTCACCAGAAGGGGTCAGATGAACCTAAACTTCTTTTGGTGTAACAAATCCACCCATTCTGGGATGTCATTGCTTGTCCACATGTATTAGCACTATAATTAACATAGTTATCAAATGAACCTTAACTTACTTAATGATCCATTCTTTGTGTCACTGTACTGGATGTACTTACATGTGCCTGGTTCAATCATTGAGGCAAGAATATGCTACAGCCAAGATCAACCAGTGAGGTACACCTATTAAAGGAAGAAGAACCCACTTGTCCATCCCAGACGAGCCTTTAAAAGCAAATAATTGTTTGCTGGGGATGGGTGGACAAGACAAAGAAACAGGGTTCAGCAGCCCCAACTTGCTCCCTGGTTCACCTGTGTGCTACACAGCAGTTCTTGCCTCACCACCAGAATGGTAATTCTGAGCTGCTGTGGAAATGCACTGGGTGAGATAGGGCCTACAGGGCTTGGGCCTCATGACAGTATCCAGGGCTAGTGGCACTTGACTCCGTCGATTATGTTTGGACCACTGAGGGGAGCTGCCACACTGCTCAGTCACACTGATTAATGAATGGGAAGGCATCAGTGGTGTATCTTGAATAGGCAAGTCAGAGCTTTCCCACATTGCCCAAAGGAGGGAAATCCTTGGCTTGCAGAATTGTGGACCACATGTATCAAGCATGTTTGTGTTCGCAAATGGGCATATTCGCAGCATCGGCTTGTTCGCAAACTCTAAAAAGCTTTTCACATGGTTCAAATCCTATTTTGCAATTCGGTTCCTGAAACGCAAAACGGGTTTGCAATTTGGCATTTGAAAGGGGCGTGTTCAGGACATCCCTTCCTAATGCTGAATCATAATGGTATGTATGAATGTTTTGTGATAGTGAATGGGGCCGCAAAATATTTGCATTTTACCACCACCTTCAAGTTGTTGGTAACCCATTTGCAAACGGGAAGGGGTCCATAAAGGACCCCTTCCCCTTTCTGAATGTATGCAAAACCCTTTTTAGGACCAGGCACCTGACCCACAGACCATTGCCTGCATTAAAAAAAGTATACATTGCTTTACTTAAAAGCAATCAAGGACATAGGGGGTAGCAAATTGCGACCTAACTCATTAGTATTAATGAGGTCGGTTGATTTGAAACTCTTGGGGTTTCATACATTTGTAATAGCGATTACCTAATTGCGATTCACTGAAAATTACAATTAGGTAATCACTATTTCACATGTTGATACATGAGGCCCTGTATCTTGAGTAGCATGAGAAACAAAGGACTGGTGGCTGAAGTTCAAGGCCCAATAGGTATGTTTAGGAGATTCTACAAAAAGATCAGTCAGAGCTTTTGACTTCCCATGAACTGCTGTATTCCCAATGGCTGCAGAAACCTGTCATGAGCACTTTGAGACACTGGTGAGTGAACAACCCAGGTCCAGGTTCTACACCCCTGGACAAACTGGAGTTACAATTCCGGACTCAGTGATAGCTTTCCATCCCACCCGTGCAAGGGAAGTTTATCTTTGGTTGCTTGGGACACCAACAGTTAGTGCCTGGAGCAAATGTACCAGGTCCCATTGTGTACCTGCTGAAGCTCTGAAAGGGGCCAGAAAGAGTATCCAGACTGTAGTAGCCTATCTCTGGTGCCGGTCACTTAAGCTGGCAGTCCCCAGGGAACCTAAAGTTGGCCTTGTCACACCATATTGACTGGGAGAACGATTTGGTTGGTGAAGCCGTCCCTTTTGACCCAACAATAACTATGTGAGGGAAGGTGACTAGGCTTTCTTGTAATCTGAGTTCCTTGGATTACCCGGATGGGCATCTAAGGAAAGGGATCTGACTTCCTGGTACACTGGCTGCAAGAAAATGTCAAAGCCCTTGTTGGGTGTTCCAACTCCTGCCCATGAATTATGTGCTCTTTTTACAAAATGTCACTGTTGATATTGGGTGAAAAACGTTTCACACAAATAGGCGAGCTACGTTTCACAAAGGCATATTTTGCATAGTTCCACTTTAAATAGTGCGTGAAGAAACCCTTTTCTTTGCATTCCCCTTCACAGCATGGGAAAAGCATGCTTCTAAGAACAAGAAGAAATTGATGCTATTCACTGTTTATGCATATATTTTGCCATTTTAAAGAACATATAGGGAAAAGATGGTAGAACAACATACATTTGTAAGTGAATGCTCCACATCACAGTCATGAGATCCAATATTCTGTTTACAGCCTCTCTTGTACTAAAGGCAAAAACCTACTTTGCACAAAGCATTGTAATGCTCATTACACCATTACTCAGGATACAGCAACATGTATTGCAGCTGTTCAAGGTAAGGTGATCACTCCTGGTGCATGTCATAGATGTGCTGCAAATCTGGCCTATAAGAGCATGAGCTAAGCTCTGGAACAAGGATGCCATCTCATCAGTTTACTTTTCTGAACTGCACATTGAGTTTCAATAGT